>NC_142400.1:12474183-13096683 GCF_059441095.1 Idiotropiscis lumnitzeri | reverse complement strand
TGCACACTCTCACACAATCACACACGAATACACACGATGCCCAAACAAATATGTCAACCGAGCACTAAATCAACCTATTCACCAAGCTCCAGCAGCAAAATTCCCCCTCAAGGTAAACTCTAAAACGTAATTGCACGTCACTGTTGTATTTTGCTTCTTGTTATTTTGGTATTTTCTGTAACCTGGGAAGACTGATGGTTTAAATACCACCATTAAGTAATTAACTGCTGGCTAGAAAAAAACTTAAAGTGGTATGGAATTGCTACAATATAAACACTGAACAATTCTAGTTTGATGGGAAAAAAATCACACTAAATACAGTGAAGTAGATACTGTCATAAAATACAAATGAAGATGATAAATTGTCTTCCATTTACATTGAATGCACTTTTTTACAGTCTTTTGATTTTCAAGAACATTGCAGAAAAAATGTCTGTTGGAGCACTCTTGAAAGTGAGTGTCAAGTTTCCCCACATGTTGTGCGAACGTAAATGTGTTTAAATAGAAACATTGTGGCCAAACTGGTTGAAGCAAGGGTCAGGTTAAATCCTCACGTGGCTTGAGTCAGGATCCAGGAAATGGACATAAGTCATTGTAATGGGCTCTGAAGTGTGCGGGTGTTTGGGTGCGCATATGTATGAATTTATCCATCCTCTCCCCAGTTGAGCAGGATGTCGGAGGTCAAATAGGACGGGTTAGAGGTTAAAGCCTGACTAAATAATTACACGATAGTGTTTCCAGTGTCAGTCACACAAACACAAAGCGCCATGGCCATAGAGGTTGTTATCTTTGAGGTGTCTGGACAGTGTCTTCCTCTGTGACCCCCCTTAGCAATACACAAACACACACTTGAACATGTTCTCTTTCCTCTCTGTCGGTGTGACGTCCACACAGCCACCCGTCATGCAAACACATATAACGTCCAGCCTGAGAGCTGACAGGCACGCCGTCAGGAAACTGAAGGGGGGGAAAGCAAGAGAGGCCCAAGCAGGAGCGGCAAGGTGGCTATATTTAGCCTGTCAGTCACAAAGGTCGAAGGTCAACTGAAAACCTACTGACACCTATGCACCCACACAGCACATGTACACCCACACACACACACGCACATGCTGTAGGTGTTCATCAAAACAAGGTCAAGAGTGGAGGGCAGCCAGCTGGCAATAGGCTTACAGAGAGAAGGAGTGCATAGTTGCCTAGTTTTACTGGTGTCTGACCTTTATGTTTAAACGGGGTACAAGTACTTTTATAGCAGAAGAGTTTCATTTATAAATTAATCAATGATTCAGATAATAGACTTTCAACAACTGCAAATAGCTGGATGGATAGATTTTCAGCCGAGGTACTCTCAATGATACTTCAGTCTAAAATAAAGACACGGGCATACAGAACAACATGGGTGGGCAAGGTGGGCAGAGTGGCCAGGTGGGCTTGAGGAAAGTGGAATGCCTTGTCAACACAACAGGAGTGGACATTTCATCCATGGACGCACACACACAAAAGCACATGTGCACAGACCAACTGATGGACCTCTTGATAAAATGACACATGGTCAGCCAAACATGGAGACACGGCCACAAGTCACACGAGCACATTACCTTGACCAAGCACTCAAGTTTAGACAAATTGATTATTTGAGTTAAGTTAGTCAGTCAGTCAATCAGTTTGTTAGTTAAGTCCGTATCTCACTGAGCGGTGAGGGTTTGCGTATGGCCTGAATGTTGATTTATTTATTTATTTTTTTTTGTCAGTGTTTCTTTAAGCTTGCAAATGCTTGTGAAGACGCTCGGTAAACGCGCGTTGCAAAAAGCTTTTTTTGTGGCCAGCAGTGTGAACAGTACAAGTCTGATTTTTTTTTTTTTTTCAAATCCGTTCTGGGCCTGTTTTGTATGTGGGATATAAATTGGTTATGTATGTGTTGCATCTGCATTTTGAATGCTCATCCACACACATCTGACCTATATCTCATCAAAAGCCCAATATTTCCCCCGCATGGGCTGGAGAGAGAGAGCTCGGAGACTATTGACATCGCCCGTGAATCTGCAAATTTGGTTTTGAGAAACAGATGTATTGAAACTTGACTGTACTTTAATCCCACTTGAAACATGAAGCAGTAAGAGGACTATTGTGGTGATATTTTTGTTTTCAGATGTGATTTTTAGTAGCGGTCTATCAAAGAGCTTTGCCTCCATATCCCCAAATTATATGTACCTCTTCCCGCTTTGCTACTTTGCTTATGCTTATGCTTTCTTGATGGATGGATGGTACAATCCACGGAAAAAGGTAAATATTACGGCCACCTGCAGGGCACCTGTTCACCTTTGCAGTAGGTCCATAGTTGACTAAGTGCTTTCGGTCATCAACTATACAGAAGCGTCTGACTCACATGGCCTCGTAGATAAGCGCTATGCCTCAAATCCAGAGTACTCTTTGAATTCCCACACTAGGATTGTATTTTAAAAGGCATACTCAGCATAGTGTGGCATCTTCTTTGAGATTGTCTGTGTGTAGAAAGTGACAGAAAATCTGGCCACATGGGCAGCAGAGCGTCTCATGCTTGTGGCGTTGATCACTAAATTTGGATACTCCTTGAGTTCTCTCTTTAATGTTAAGCTGTCTTGGATATACACTTCTTTAGCCACTCACAATGACACATTCCTTGGATATATATTATGTTTGTTTTATTCCAAAATTCGTCAAGATAAATTATACTATGTGTACTGAAGTCTATAATTTTTTGGGTAGAGACTTATTTGGTTTGGTTGACCATGCATCAATTAATGCGAAGTTAAATGGTACAGTTTTTTTTTTTTTTTTTTTTTTTCAGAAACAGATCCTTGTAAGTTGGGACTGTGTGGGAATGATTAATTTAAAAATAAATGTTAATTGCTCTTTTTATTTTTTATCTTATTAAATAAATCACCATTAATTTTTACAAACACACATACAAAAGTTACAACAATTGGTACCATTGAATACCAGTATCTATTCCAAGCTAATCTATTCCATTATAAAACAAATTATATTTTTTATAAGGTGGTTTCAAATTAATGTCACTGCATGCATTGTTTTGTAAGTGTGTGTTTGCGTGCATGCATAGGTGTGTTTGTGTGGTGGGCCGCTGTTTTCATTACAACAGCTGCCTCAACACAATTTCTAATAAAACTAGGCAGTAGTCCACAGGACACAAATGGAACATATAGCAATTGTGGATTTTTTTTTATTTGAAACAAATGCAAATGCTCATTCAAATTAAGAATCCACCCCTTTAGATTACTGACACATACAAAAATACACTTGCGTAGTAGTCAGTTGAAATTGTGGGTCAAGGAAGAGTCTTTGTGATTTTCTTGCAAGGAATTTTGATGACTACTTTCGTTTCATTTCAGCAGCTTAATAACATAGTGCTGTGCATAACTCTTGTCTTAAACATATATATTTTGTGTATATCAAATGTGAGCAAAAACAGCAAACGTCTTATTACAGCAAAATGCAACAAATGTGACTCACAAACATGTAAACCAAATTAGGAAAGTAATGGAAACAACATTAGAGTCATTCCCCCAAATTTGGGGCGTGACAAAAGATATTACATTGGTCATCACATTATGACTTTAAAAAAAATGTGGACTGTAGCACAGTGCTGCATATGGAAAAATATCAAATATACCAGAAATTGTTATGATGTATTGCTCTAATTCTCACAAGTTGACTTTGACAAAATGTGTCATTCCTGCCATTAAATGTCCTCAAAGTAAGAGAAAGGATGTGTGCATTTCACAGCTGATGCTGTCATGGTGGTTACAGTCAGATAAAAAGCATGAGATATTTGACTAACATTTCACAGATTTTACATCTGGTAATGCACAGTTGCTTTGCCTCAAATTATAGGACTCCAAAAGTGCAACGTACACACATCTACCATTTTGACGGGAGCACTGTTATCTGCCTTTTCATGTTCATCTGAGCCAGACTATAATAGTGCATTATTACCATGTGGTGTGACAACCCAATCCGATGTAACGAGAAACTCCACCCAACCTCAATGCTAGTAGAGAGATTGCACGCAAACGGCGTCTCTCTTGCTAAATCAGATGAGGGGGAAACTACACACAATGGGCCTGTTGTATTATTAGCCCCCTTAGAGGAAGCTACATTTGTCGTATCAGACTCCCCCCCCAAAAAAGGAGGTCTGGGAAAATATCAGCTTCCTGACTAAGTGTTGGCCATTTCGCCTCTCTGGCTGCTGCAATCACTTTCTGACCCTGTTTTGCTTTGCTGCAATTTGGCTTTTGCGCTCTCTCTCTCTCTTTCTCTCTCTCTTTCTCTCTCTCTCTCTCTCACCCTCTCTCTTTTTCTCTCTCTATTTAGTTACTTATTTGGCACTGCAGCACCATTAACATCACTGATAAAAAAAAGGGCTGAACCAAAATCTGTTTCTCACAAAACACACTAGAGATCAGGAGAGTTCATGGTGCCATAAATAAACCACTGTGTGCTCACTGAAAATGGGTTAAAGATGTGAGGGAGGCCAATAAACAATGATGGAAAAAGACAGCATTTCATTTATAACCATTTTCACATTATTAGCTCTGACATTTAATTTTCCAAAGTTTCTGCTTGGCCTCTATAGTTTAAAAGGAGCAACAAGAAAAAAGAGCAGAAGCGCCTGCTCTGACTTATCTTGTTGATCGTCAACTGTTTCTATCTGACTCTGCACTCTCAGTCAGGTTGACCTCAACGGAACTGTTTGCCATCAGAAGACTTGCTGCTGTTCTTAAATGCTCTCAACGCCAATAATGATTTCCTGGTCATTGTGTTACATTTTGTCCTATCTGTCTTACATTCAGTTCTAAGCAGTGACATGTAGGGTCAGGGTTGAGGTTTGGGTTAGGCTGTCAAATCAGGCTCCTGTATCACATTTCCAACGAGTTGGACAATTTTGTAGAACACCGGTACTCGCCGTATTCGACTGTTGCCAGGTAAATTAGGCAGCAGGTCACTGAATATCATTAAGTTCATTATTTAATAAACAAATGTATAATGAATTCTAATAAATAAGTAAATAAATACATTTTCTGCCTGAGTTTGAGACTTCAATGTTGAACTACAGAGACTTGCAGAAAAAATAATTCTCTATGATTTGTTTTTTTGAAATATCCAAATTATGAGTATCAAAAAGTGCAAGTGTGATATTGAACAAGAAAGGGTACTGTGGGCTCATGGGAAGTCGTGGTAAGCCGCAAAAAAGTTACAGAAAAAATTGAGAGGCGCTATCACTCCATACCGCTGCAAACTGGTGGATAGTCTCAAGTTATAGTTCGATATGGAAACAGAACTTATCTATGACCCGAATCTCTAGTAAAATACAGTGGAGACGATGTATGAAGGCCAATGGGGGGCAGACTTTCACCAGATGCTGTTTTCTTTCTTCTTCTCATGCATATTTTAGAATGAATACAGAGCAGCGATTCAATAGTGATTTCTTAATTGGGCTTTGGGGTAAAAATGATTATGCTCCAAAAAATCTGACTAGCCACATGTGGTTAGGTGTGACCTGCTCTCTTTTATTTGAGTTGCTGACATCTGATTCCTTGAGTTGTCTCCGTTTTTTCTTGAAATGTCTCTTCACGACAGGGTTTGAAAAAGACACCATTGGGACTCGATGACAAGACGTTGTTTCCTTCCACTTGGTGTCACTTAAGAATTACGTTTTGCCAAAAGCGGTCTTGAGCCTGAGCTAAGACATAGCATAGTATAAGTGATGAAAAGTCAAACTGCCCAGGGCAATGACATGGCAAAAAGTGGTGCACTACCATTTTATTGTAATATCATCATACAATGCAAATTTGCAAATGTCCCCCAGGCCGCAAGTTTAGGACACTTGCTGAGTCAGGATTCTGACCAAGGTTTGTGATATTGAGTCATTGCAGTTTTTCTCTACAGATGTTGAAAAGTACATGGTCATGTTAGGAGCTCTTGGATCTCTTAGATAATATTATTATTAATAATCAGGGTAAAATTAGGATGGTCTTAAACATTTCCAGTCTGAAATCGGAAATAATTTGTCTGGGATTACGAAATAACCATTACCTACATTAACCAGCCAACTCACAATGAACAAAATAGATTCATGTAACTTAAAAAAATGTGTATGTGAAAGTCTGCAAAGGATGATTTCTCAGACATCAAGAGGTCCGAATGACAGAATAGTAATGAACAGGAGAAGTGAAGGCACAAAAGGCAGAGTTAGAGATGAGAGAGTGGGTGTTTATAAGACATATCGTGAAGGAAAATGATGGAGTTAGCACCTTCGAGCAAAGGTAAAGAGGGGACTGATGAGTTTGGCAGAAAAGTTCAAGAAAGGCCGTGGAGCTAATCAAAAAATGTTTTGGATCCAGTTTTTCCATTCCACTGCAAATGATGTTTCACAAGATACTTGGTCATTGCTAAGCACTAACCTCAGTTTGGGATTGACGAAAATACTCCTTCGTGGCCTTAGATAAACTGAGTAATTCCTGCGCAGCTGCAGTTTGTTCAAGTAAACGGTACAAGGCAAACTCACAAAAAGTTGCTTAATGTCAAGTTTTGGGTGAAATTTCAAGCTCAATCTAATATGCACTATAAACTTTACAGACTTTACAACTTTATTTGAGCTTCCCGCAGGATTTGAATGCACATGTCCGACAGCTTGATGTTTTAACAGCTAGCTACTCTTTAACGACTATGTCGAAATTTACTTTATGTATCTTCAATCGATCTCTACATTTCCAATGACGTGCATGTCTGCCACTTTCTGTGACTCTTCCAGTAAATGCCTACTGATAAAAGTCTATCACACTAAACTCAGATGCAAAATCGGAGAAAATCCTGTTTGAAGCCTCACATTGGCGAAGTCATGTTGATCAATTTTTAGGTGGCCCCTTGGCCTCACAATGTCAAATGAGAACCAAGAAAAGTATTGGTTGATTCTTGAACCAAACACCTGGTGTGAATTTTACCATTCAACTGCTTGTGAGAGAACAGCAAATTGTGCAAAAAGTACCTAAACAGTGAAGAGTTGGGCATTGAATTAACAAATTTAGAGAAGGTCAGATTGTGCACTTTTTTTGGTTCTAGTGCAAAATATGTCCAACTTTCTTTTCACACCATATCATCTTTGGATGATAGCATAATGAAATGCATTTGTATTATTTCATTCATTTCATTTGTATAATTATAACCAATGGGGCCTTTTTACAGTTCTTTTTTTTTTTTCTTGTCATGATTTGTGTTTTGTCATCAAGTGTATATCTAGTTTTGTTTCCTCTAAAAAATTTGTTTTGTTGTGGTCCATGACCTGTCTTGCTCATTAAGTTTATTATTATTTTTTTTATTTTATTTCATTTTTTTGTGTGACCACGCGTTGTTGTCGGCCCGGTAACTTGCGTAAACAATTAGCTCCCTCCAACCACTCTTGTCTTCTCCGGGTGTCGTTGTCTCGTCAGTGTGCTTGTATTTAGTTCCCTTGTTCCTTTCTTTCTTTGCTGAGTCATTGTGCTTGAATTGCTGTATCTGTCTGTTCTCAAGTATCCTTGACATTTTATGTTCCTGGTTGTCTGCATCAAGACAGACTTTTGTTAATTTTGTATATTTTCTTATAATTCCTTGTAAATAAATTATTTTTGTGAGACTGCTTCTACTTCCCTGCTCGCTTCCCTGCACTCCGGGGTTAACTATGCAAAACTATTTTTCCGATCTGCTTATCTGCTTATATCAACAATGAAGCACATTTTTTCATGGCACAAGACATAAAAAGGTTAAAACATTCATGATTATGAAAATATAGTGCATGTTATTGGTAGTCATAACAAGTTGGCATTCACCAATGTATGTTTGCTTATGCACATTCAAAAACAAGCACTTTTATAGGACCTATTATTGGACTTTTTGGATTCCTCAGTTTTGAAAGTCAGCATCAATAATTATCTTAAATAGCAGATTTGATCATGTGAAACTTAAGAAAGCAAGTTTGGGATATGGAAACTCATAGTATAGACTTGAAGTGCATAATTTTTGCTGCTGCACTAATTAAAATGGTAAAATGTACTGTATATACAATATTCATCAGGGACATTGTTGAGTGATCAAATCATTCAATTTTTAGGACATTGTTGCACGACACAAAATCATAAATATCCAAAAGCTTTACAGCATGTCTGATACTGACATTTTCGGTTTATTGCCTTTGAATAATTCAGTGGTGATTGAACGATTTGTCACTGTATACTAGAAAGACTTCATAAGGCTCACCCATAACAACAGGTTGACAGCTCTTTGCCCCCCCCTCCCCCTCAATAATCGCAAGGTATTTTCACAATTCAAATTCTACACTGTATTAAATATAAAAAAAAATTCAGAAGAAATACAAAATAGTGCCATTTAGAGAATATGGTGTGGCACTGCCTTCCTGCAGTTAAGGCAGCATAACCAACTACTGCAACTCACATCTAGGAGACGAAGAAGTAGACTAAAGTTCATTTAAAGTTTCTCAACATGATTAGGACATCATGTGAAAAAGCCCTTTACAAAGTCATGATGGCTCTCACATGCGCACGTGCAGTGCGGCTGAATGTCTCCCACATGCAATGTATGTGACACATGGACAAAGTCATTAGACCGCACTTCCTCTCGGAACACAAGTGAGAGACGTGAGTGGCTGTCTTGCATGAAGCTTACAGGAAACGTGTGGGTGGGTGCATGTATGTGTGCCGCTTTTCAGTTGCTCTGTTTGTGTTTGCGCTTGCATGTGTCCTGCTCTCACGTTCTGCCCTTGGGTCTTGTGACCAGTCGTTTGTAATTGCTCCACTTTGATTGCTTTCATTGAGTAGACAACTGCTACAATTACAGCCAATTAAGAATGCGCAGAGGAATCGTTTGCTCGGCAGAAAGATCAGCAGTGCATTCATTTGTGGGGTCAGCTTTCTTTTCCTTTTTTATTTTTTTTTTTAAGCTTCTTGTCTCATTTATACTTCCAGATGAAAATCATTTGTTGACAAAAACAGTGAACTAAATATCTCAGTGGATGGTAGCTCTTGTATTCAGAAGAGGGGGGGGGGGGTCATAATACGGATGGCATAAATGGAGCGAACTGTGAAAGTTTCACTTCTCCTTACAAAAAAGTACAAGCCGTTAGCACTTCTGCTTTTTAATCACTTGACTTATTTATGTGCTACCGATGTGTGCTACACGTGTCTACCCTCACAGGCTTAATGTTGTTTTTGCATCAGGAGCAGAGGTTTGCACTTCAGTCAGCATCAACACCTTTGCATGCTTAGTAGTGTGTTTTATGTGAGTGTGTCACGGCCGCTGCTCCTCATTTGAATGCCTAAAGCTCAAAAGTCAGATGGTCTTACCAAACCCCAATATTACAACTTTTTTTTTTAAGGTAGACAGTAAAATAAACCACAATAATATAACACTAAAGTTAGGGGACATGTGGAAAATGTTCATAAAAGAGAGTGCCTGCTCACTAATCAAGTGTCAAATTACACATGGTAAATCTTTAGAGCTGAATTTCTGACACTATCTGTAAATTTGGAATTTTACTGAATTTACCCATTACAATTTTGAGTTTGCCGATGTGTCAGCTGCAAGTAAACAGATGCTGCATAACAATGGGTGCTTTTTTTTTTTTTTTTTGGGTGTGGGGTCACTTTAGAGTCTGCGCTTACTTTTATAGACTCAGGGCTCAGTAATTGGTAACCCTCGAACTCGGCCCCAAGTTGTCGTTTTGAAATCCATACTAGGCACTGGTGCCACAGTAGACGTGACAGGATGAGAAGTGACTCATTTGCATGAGACAGGACTGCCTGTTCAAAACAGATTGATTTTAACAAGGCATAGTTGTAGTGTAGTATGTGAAGTGTTCTATCATGCTTATTTTCTTTAGTTTTCTTTTTAATACAAAAGCATCCCACGGACAAGTTAAGATATGCGGAGACTGTTTTAAAATGTCAAATACCCTTTTATTGTTTTCAATACTGCAGCCTTACTTATCAATATTGCATACACACAAATCAGGGCCCTGACTTCCCGCACAAGGTATGTGTCCTTTTTGAAAATCCTTCCTCATCCCTGTCGCTCATCCTCACAAGGGTCGCGGGCGTGTGGGAGCCCATTCCAGTTGTGTTTGGGCAGCCCAATGAAAATAATGTCTCTGTGTATGTATATGTGTATGTTTATCCAAATAAAACTGTATACCTTGTAAATGTAAAATAAATCAAATTGTATCCCGTCTTCAAATTACTATGTATGCAAGGCGACTCAGCTTGTCACTGAAGCTTGCTCATTTCCCAGCAATTTAAACTTGAAAGTGGGATGTCGTCACAACTCTCACGACTACACTTATGCCATTTTTAAGGACATCGCTAGACGACATTTCATTTACCTTAATTCCCTTGAAAATTCCTATTGTCGGTGTGGAGACAGCCAGGATTCTTCCAGTGTTAATTAAGCATCTGTCTTGGAGAAAATTAAGGTCGTGATCCGCCAGACCTCATCACTCCCGCAGTCCCTGGGAGGGGAGACTAAAAGAGACTTAATGAAGGAATAAAAGGATGATATGACTTAATGAAAGGCTTAATGAGGCCTGTGTATATTTAATATGGGCTTCTTAGCGCTTAATTAGAACAATATCAGTCTTCTTTGGAGTTGTTCATTGTTGACTGGTAGCGGCTGTTTGACAATTGCAAAAAAAAAAAAAAACAGAAGCTATCCATTGTGTAAGAAAGCAATCTCTTCATAGTCAAATACTGTTCGGTAAATCATTCCTCCACTGATTAAATCAAGAATTTACTGACTAATTGAATAAATATGTGAATGTATGATCCAAACCTTACGATCATCATTCAGAATCTGACACAGTGAAATTGTTTAATGGACCGTAGCGAGCGAGTCATATGGTTGTGTCAGTGAAATGATTCAGATGCTCTAATGCTTCAAACAGTGTTTCCTCTCCTCATCGTGACTCGTACGAGTCAGAGAGCAAGGTGCATAATGCCCATAGGCATTGTTAGGTAAAACAGCTGAAGAATCTGACGCAGTGACATCATTGCCCCTCAGAGAACTGACTCAAGCATCACAGCGTGTTGTTTCCCACACAAGGGCGCTTTGTCTCCATGTCGGAGTCATTTATTTTATGACCGTAATCCAGATTGGTGATGCCCACAGGCCCTCATTTGCAGATCGGGATATTCAGAGGTCCCAGCTCAGTAACCACAGCGTGACCATGTGAGGGCCTCAGATGACGCAGCCAAATAATAAAACATAATGAGTCATGAAGTTTATGGAATCCAAGTTTCCAAAATAAAGATGGACATTATTAAAAGGCCAACCAAGACAAAAATGATGAGATTAGCAGTTTCAATCATCATATTTTTTCTTCCCCCCCCAAAAATGACTTGAAAACAGATTTATGGCAGCCGGAATGTCGAGTCCTGTTCTGCACCTGGAATCATAAAAAGCATTTTCCATGTCTAGACGTCTCACTTCACCACCTGAGCCACATCTTGTACAGAGTGCTGTTTGCAGCATCTTTTCCTTCTTTCAATAATTCAAGAATTACATTGAAGAGGAGGACCAGGATAAAACGGGTAGTCCGAGACAGCACAATACCTCAATTTAAGATACAAAACGAGAGCTGTAACAAAGACTGCCATACTGTTTTAACTGAGTCTTTTTGAACCTGAGTGGTACTAATTAACAATGTCCTCAAATAGATTATATGTGGATGCCTTTTGCTGTCACATGAGCGTAATAAGTTATGTCTCAGTGACTGTGTGATGGTAAAATGTGACACGTTATCGCTTTAAAACGGGAAATGTAACTTATCGCGTAATAATGGGATAAATTTGACTTGAGAATTCAGCAAAACAAAGCAAAGACGACCTCGTTTATAAGAAGGAATAACCTCGTTACAAATTTTTTTTATTATCATTGCGCAGAAGGTCAGCCATATTTGATCGCTAACTACTGCAACGACACTTGGACAAAACAGGTTATGATGCGTCAACACAATCCGTGGTATGTATTCGGAAATCTAATTAAATATACAGTATAAATGACATATGCGATGCTTTCGTATCATTTTGCTCCAGTTGAAAAGTGATTTGACATTTACAGTAGTTTCCGTGCTATCTTTGTCCATCCATCCATCCATCCATATTTCTTAAACGATATCCAGCAAAATCAAACAGCCCTTCTCAATGAAGCATAAAAATCACAAGACCAAGCAAACAAATGAGATTTTGTTGCATGTGGAATCAAAAAATACATGTAAGATTTCAAAAGCAGATGACCTGAACCGGAATAAATTGTGCCGTTTTGTTTTGTTCAGGAGCATATTAGAGTGTGCAGTAGAGTTAAGTTGAATGAGATACCAAATTATATATTTCTATGGGACAGTAAATGTGTCACAAATTTAATAATTAGAGAACATTAAATCGAGAATTTAAGAAAGTACCGAAAGCAACATAGAGCAATGCAAGTAATGCCGACTATTCTTAAACACCATAGAAGAAGAATAGTAGTCAAACTTATCACATATTGACACGATAACTTAATTGTTACAATGTGAAAGTGACGGCGGACACTGAACGCGGGACAGAAGAGGCTTCCAATGTAAAACACTAACTGTATATATCATAAAAGTCTTTCAACAAAGCAATCACGTTCCAAAAATAGGCACGACATTCACTCCACAATCAAAACAACGTGACCGCATCAAATTGTCAAATGTTGCCCAAGTGACCGAAAGTGACCTCTGTCGAACAATCTCAAACTGTGAGAAACACCACTCTCGGCGATCAGTAGGGATAGCATTAAAAGCCAATGATATGATCTGTAAACTGGGGTCTCATGTATACTATTTTACCCGCCTAGGTGGTAAAACGATGTGGAAAATCTCTTCATAGACGTCCCAGAAGTCAAACCTAGTGACGCACAAAATGGAGCATGATTGCGGCAGAACGCTTTCATCACATTTATCTCAACACTGACTGAGTGAAAGTCTTTTTTTTTTTTTTTTTCAGAGGCTCATCTTCTACCATCCATACACGCAGACACAAGCTTTTCCTGGAAACTGCTGACTGCATGCAAACATGTTTTTCCAGCACTGTGGTCATCATTTCCCACCATGCCCTAAACTCTTTGGGCGGGAATCCATGCGTGGAACACCAAAAGACATCTACACTATTTTAGTCGCTTTGCAGGCGCGGAGCCAATAACTAATGCTGCTCTTTGCTTGTAATTCAACGCCTTTTCAAGGATTCCTTTGAGAAAATGTGGCGGCTCAGGCCGCCTTCCTAGTTTCATTCATTTGTCCTTGAAAGTGAAAACTATTTGGGAGGGTTTGCTATGATTTAATACTGAGTTGGTTGCATTTGGGATTTTAATCTTGAGTGTTATGATTTTTTTTTTTACCTCAATTGTTGATCATTAATTTTCAACTATGCTGCCTACGTCTGGGAATTTTGTGTGTGAGCCTGAGGGCAGTCTGACATCAAACTCTAGAGGGTGATTAAGCGACTTTATGTTGTAGTGTTGATTCACATGGAACATTGCACAGAAATGTGGAACAGCGTTGCATAAGGAAGGTCTGAATTAACATTTACAGTCCTTATTCATGAACCATGTCTCTGGTTCACTGCCGTGCAGAATCACTTTAATCCCCTCTCAAGGTTTATTTCGAGAAAGCCAGACAGCTGACTGCTCCTGCAAATGAGCCAAATATTTCCACGGCTGTCATTTATTCCACTTGTGAAGACATATGTCTATTCCTTGTCAGGATTAGGGATTCTAGTCATTGTTCTGCAACATGAGAATGATGTCAGCATTCCTTCTGGCCCTCTTCTGTGAGAAATTCACAGAAACGCAGCTGACAGATTTTGCAAAGATGGTAATGTGTGACTTTGTTTGAAAGAAAAGT
The DNA here is from genome assembly GCF_059441095.1 of Idiotropiscis lumnitzeri. Taxonomy (NCBI): domain Eukaryota; kingdom Metazoa; phylum Chordata; class Actinopteri; order Syngnathiformes; family Syngnathidae; genus Idiotropiscis; species Idiotropiscis lumnitzeri. The sequence goes on along the minus strand of NC_142400.1, from coordinate 13,082,720 downwards.
TTTTCGACAATGAACTGCAAATGGGACAATTGTAAGCGGGGAACGAAATGGTGTCGTGCTTCAATCTGTCTGTGAAGGTGTGATGATGACGACGGTCAGTGTAGTCTTATGACAGAAACGAAGATGTAATCCTCCTTATAGCTTTGTTTACACCTTCAAGATGTTGAGCAGGGGAAAGGTCATGGCCTTAACATTTTCTGGATCAACCAGTTCTAGTTTGAGCGCAGCACATTTATCATATCTACGCTCACTTGGTTGCTGAGTGTAGGAATTAAGCATCAACAAGGGACATGTTTTGGCTTTAGAGTCCAATCGACCTTCATTTACATAACAAATGTCATTAAAATGTGAACATTGATAGACATGGACAGACTATAAACACATAATATTTGAAAATCTGATTTTTTTTTTCAAGTAATGGTTCAATACAATCTAAATAGATTTTTCTGCACTGATGTCGCATTTCATCAAAGAATTTCATGTTACCATGGTGAGTTATTTACAAAGCGTCATAAAAGATTTGCTTCAACAAAAAAACACTTAGCTAATGTTAATCCCAAATAGTCTCTTGATTCTATACTTATATTACAGTCCGATTGCTCTTCAAAATTTCCTTTGACCTTCTTGCTCATTTCACGTAATTGACTAACTGCAAGAATACAATTTTATCTTGCTGTGCAACTCAAATCTCAATACAAAAGTATTCTAGCCTTCATTTAGAGCTGTCAATATTTAACTTGTATTTCCATCCATCCATCGATTTTCTTTCGCTTAGCCACACAGTTACTAATGTGCTTGTGCCAATCGCAGTTGACCATGGACAAGTCGTCAGCCAATCACACTAACGCTAGTTTCATTAAATACATCGCCTCTGCATTCAGTGACCCCTACAGAAAAAAAAATACGGGTCAGTTACTTTGGAACACTTTCACACTCTTTTTGATAAATGTTGACATATGAAACTATTTTGAGATTTAATTGGCATTAATGCCAACATCTGCTTATTTTGCCCTGGATGTGTTATACAACATAAAATACTCACACAAGGTTAAACCATTGACTTTCATTGGAAGGGATCTTAAGCTGTTCAAGCTGTTTCAACACTGAACAGCTGACTGAGCCAGAGTGGAAAATGATTTTGACAGGACGAAAATCGATCTGACTCTTAAAATATATATTTTTTTAATACATTATGGAGGACCCCATCAATAATGGCGAGAGTGTCAGCATGATCGTGATATTGTATTGTATGCAACATTTCATAGAAACATAATGCATGTGCATATAATCATGTTCACCCACTTGCATAAGCAAACCCGCACTGGGCATGAACAATGTATGAATTGGATTTTAAAGTTTACAAATTGCCACTAGTTGCATTTAAAAATCATCAACTGGGTGCCCAATCTGATTAATTCCCGTTATTAAGAATCAAGTACAAATCCAACCATTGAGAGAAAGAATGATTAGATTAGATTTGAACTTCATTTGAAAGTAGAGTTAGTCACAAACTTATCCACTCCTTCGCTATATAGAACAGAGATACTCATTTGACACACAGTGTTTCATATCCACACCCTGACGCCTTTCTAGGTGGAGCCAAACCTATTGTTTTGAAGAACCCTCACATAGTTGAAGGGTGGGATTTGCAATTGGCTTATTGTAGCCTATGCAGCTTTGTCTTGGTCATTAAACTTAAATGTACATTTTTGCACACAGGAAATATGCAGTCCAATCATGTGCATTGCAGCAGTGCATTTGGCACAGTTGATCATAACACACTGCCCGACAGCGTAAAACAGTGGGTGGGACTTACTGGCACTGTGTTAACATGGTCCATTTCTTACTTGCAAGATAGGCACACCAAATACCGGAGGTCTACTTAAGATGTCAGTTCATTTAAATCAGGGCTGAAAACATTGTTTGCTGCAGCATTCTTGTGAATCAATCATTTATTTTCTTGCATTAATCCACATTTGCACATTATCCTTTGATTTATAATAATAATTTTAATATACTTGTTTTTGATGATTTTATTATGATTTTTGCAATGTCTTTCTAACATTTTCCCTCTTTCCATGCTTTTAACATTTTATGTTGAACACTTTGCATATACTGTTTCCCATTTATTTTTTAGACTCCATTAACATGATCAGGGTCTTCACACAAATGAATATCGCTGATCAACAATAGAATACAAAGGTCATTTTTGCCAATTTTTATCTCAGTGTGTATCAAACTGGTAGCAATCCGTTTTAAAAAAGTTAGTGACCCCTGTTCTAGTAGATCCAATGTCTGAGCTCCATTCAGCATGTGTCCCTGTTAAAACCCTGCCAATAACATGTTCAGCATAACTTGTCTAAGTAGTGAATAAAAGCAGAAAGAAGTGTAAATAATCATTATCAGTTAATTGGCATATGTTTGCTATTTTAATTGGGTTCCCTTGTTTCTAGCACTAACTGTCTCATTTCCTACATTTTCCTGGGTTCCACCCGTATGTGTTAAACTATAACCAACTGTACACAGGCCATGATGTAATTCTGCCTGAGGGGCTTTCCCACATTCATGGCTCAGCTGATAACACATGTGGTAGAGAATTGTAAAAACACACATGGGTGTGTAACAGTTTCAAACTCAGAGCCCATATCAACCCTCCCTGAGAACCAAGGCGAGGAGGGGGCGACGGCAGGGAAAAATGTTCCACTCATTTTCAGCGACCGGCAGCTTTAAAGCTCATCTAGGCTGTGATTAAATTGGCTCAATACAACAACCCAACCCATGTTGTTGCACGATGGCTACAGATGTGCTTCGCTACATTTAACCTCTTCTAAGTGTTCTCAATTGTTTTTCTTTAACTGGACTTATTAAAAGAAATACAAGTTCCACTTGAATAAATCTCCTGGATGCTTAACAGGGCCTTTAAATGGTCAAAGGCAGAATTCAATATTCTCGGAGACTGTTTGACATCAGTGTTGGCTGTGGTTGCACATTTACTGCACACTGCTGTGCAAACCAAACATTGCTCCAACAAGCCGCTGCAATGTCAGCTGCTTTCATTTAGTTGGACTGAGCAGTGAGTCAGTCGGGGTGGCTGGAGGAGAATCCGCACATATACGGTGATTAATCACATCTGCACAACTCCGTCTGGTCTTCACTGAAGCGGGATCTATTCATATTCTTTGGCCTAGCTTATAGAACTGAAACAAAGACTATTGAAAAGTAAATAACAGCCCGACGCAGCTGCAGAAAGTGATTAAAAGCCAATACCGTGTTTGGATATGTGTGGGAGATGAGGGAACAGCAAAATAAGCCCTTCAAGGGCACTCAACAGGATAAGCTCAACCGATAAGGGCTCTGGAGAGGAAGCTGGGGTTGTTTTTGAAGGAAATGACATCATTTGGTTGGATGGAACAGTGACCTCATGTTGACAAGATAATAGCTGAGTGAGTGTGTGTGTGTGCGTGCACGCGTGTGTGTGTGTGTCTATAGATGAAAGGTTTCTTAAAACACCACAACTGATTGTTTAATATGGGCTGACTTCAATTTCAACATGTTAATAAACATAAATTCACTCATTATGACTGGATGATGAGATATTTTAGTATGGTGCCAAAGTTTTTCCTATTGACCAAAGTACAGATTATAATTAATACAGAGGTATGATTAAATTGTGACATGACTTTTTTTTTTCTTGTGACACTCCATTTGCATCGTCATGGACGGAGGCCCATTTTTTGGATGGAGGCTGGAGGAGGAGAGGATTTTGAAAATGGACCGACTAAGCAAGGATGGAAATTTAGTCCGACCCTATAATTGTCCCGAACCGGGTTAAGTAACCATGGATGCTCGTCTGACTGACAGATACACGTCCAGCCTGCTTTGTGGCTTCATAAGAGGTTTGGGGGAGAGGGACTGCTGAAAGCAAAGGACAGAAGCACTTTAAAAGGATGAAGACAGACTGAGACAGAGGGAGATTTTATTTTTTTTTTTAATTAAGACTGATCGGCAAAATTGCGTAAAGTGACGATCGCTGCATATGATACGATATGATCACCACATATTACGCACACGACAAACTGATGAATAACCAGTTTTGAAATCAGAGGCCAGTGAAAACTTTGTTTGAAATGTTATTATTTATTTTAAAAGGGGGCTTGGTAACAACAACAACAACAAAATGCTAGTGGGATCTCAACATTTTTTTTTTAAAGTGAAGACAATTTTAAATTTTTGTATTTTAGGAAGAAACATGAAGTCGATGCATAAAATTTTTTGGGCCACATAATACGAAGTGGCAGGACAAATCTGGCCCCCGGGCTTTGGGTTTGACACTTTGTATACTTGACAGTTTTTGGTGCAGCCATTGTGTGTGCTACCTACTTAGTGATGACATGCGTGTGAATGGTTGTCTGATACCCACTGGAGACCAGTCCCAGGAGTAGTCTGCCTTTTAGAATTTTAGCCAAAGTCAGCTGGGAAAGACTCCAGATCCCAGAGATCCCAAGCAAGATTATTGGTAAAGAAAATAAAAAAAAAAGCTAGCAGCAAGCAACTGAGAAGAGAAAAAAAGAAAACATCCCAACATTTTCGTAATATTACACCGAATATACAGATAGGGGCAAAATTATTCATTAGCTGGCCAAATTTTGAGTGACATCTGTTTTAAATGGATAAGACACAAGAACAAAATTCAGAGATGTGTTCAGATATTAAGTTTGAAGTATCTTTATTACATTTTTTTTTAGTTTCATGTACAGAAAGAAAATAAAAATTGAAAGTGAGATTATTTCCTATCACTTTGCCAATATGAGAAAAATCTAAAAAAGTATATTAGAAAAAGAGGGTAAGTCATGTCCCTGGTATGTACTGCAACCGCCCTCAGTGGTGGATGTGTTCCGCCTGCAAAAAAAAAAATAAAAATACAGTTTTAGTCTACATGCACAATTGAAAATGTGAACAATGTCAATTGTCTGTGAATCATTAGAATTACAGGAACTGAAGCTTCAAATTCACAACGTTCATGTGCGTCAAAATGGGAAAAAATACAATTAATTCATGGAGCGAAATGCATTCAATATGTTTTCTTTACACTTCATTATGGAAGTGCTGGGTTATGAATTTAAATGAATGCAAACATAGACCATTGTGTTTTCTCCGGAAGAACATGTCTCCGCAGGGATTTTGGATGCGCGAGGTTTTCCAGTAAAAATGGAAAAAAAATGTAAACACAGTCACCTATTTTTTGTTTTTGCATTGTACCTTACACAAGGGAGTGTTACAACCTCCAAAACAACTTTTTGTTGCTATGCACTTTTCTTTAAACTACTTTGTGATGACTTCAAATTGTCCTAGGGATTGGAAAAGCTTGATTGAATATGAAATTTTAAAATATTATTTCTCAAACGAGTCTGAAGGAGCTGTTGGACCTCCCGAGAGAAGAGCTCAACTGAGGCCCAAAAACAAAGCATTTTGGTGAAGGTCTTAAAATATATGCGGGATTATTAATACAGCGAACCACAACATCCTCATGGACAGTGATGGAAATAAAGTATAAAGTTTTGCAGGAGAGACATGTAAATCATGATTGGTCAGACCGCCAGCACTCAGAAAGAAGAGTAATAACTGTGATCCATTAGGTTTCCAAGAATCTTTTTAACAATTAATTTCACTGGCAGTCATTCTTTGGTGTTGGTCCAACATTCCATAGAAATGCTTACTTCTGATTTGTATGGTTGATTTTTTTTCCCCCCTCTTGAAGCATAACACAAACGAGCATCAAAATATCTGTCAGAAAAAAATCGCAACATATCATCCAAACTCATTAATACCTAGATAAAATTATATAGTCATGAAGATTATGAGACCTCCCCATAAATGATGACTTTACAAATTCCTCCCATCCACCTCTCTCATCGAGTAGACACGACAGGAGTGTCACAGACAGAACAATAAGACAAAGAAAAAAAAACAGCTTCTACCACATGCCATCAGCCAACTACCTAAACTAGTCACATGCAAAGAAAATACACTTTTTTTTAATTGTCATTGTTTTTAAATTGTTCTTATGTACACGCCATTTTTTTCCATCTGTATTTATCATGCATTATTGAAAATGTATCTATTTTTTTTATTAACTTTTACATGCTTTGTATAAATAACATGTTCTAGTAAGGGACAGCTCTACTATGGAATTATCTAGAAATTATATGAAAAATGTGTTTGATATTTGAGGAATTGGGTTAATCAAAATTATACACACTTACTTAACATGTTAATAACAACCTTGTAGTGCGAATTATATTAATGTGTTTAAAACTTGAAGTCGGATACGGGTGAAATCAAACTGACACTTTGTATAATATGCAAAATATGTTTAAAGACCCACTAAAGATGATCCTTCCATGTGATGAGGCAGTGACAGAAATGGTTTTTTTCACACAAACAGGGATGGTTCCATCTGGTCTGATTAGCATACTACATTTCAATTGCTAACTTTTAATGATGAGATGATCTCACACTCGTTTTCACAGAATCCTTAATGAAGAATTTGCATATTAGAACAACATATTGTCTCCTACTAGCTCAGGGGGAGGCTGATGGGGCGTGGCAAAGGGTGAGGAGGGGACGCAATGTGGTGGAATATACAATTTTTGTCTTGAGCTGCAGTCTGAGAAGTGGCATCTATGAACCACATTTAATCAGAAAATAACTCATGTAGCTAATTATGGTATCTTTGAATATGGTCATTAATGCTATTTGATACCTGATTGATGTTTTGAGATTTTAGATGTCATTGACAATTTATGCGTGTAAGGGTGAGATTTTGCCTTCTCTTTGTCCAGGTGTATCAGTGCAAATGTATGTTAGTAGTGTGTGATGAGAACAACATTTTCCACTTGAATGTGAGATTTGGAAATGTAATCAGCAAACTCCATGTGGCAATGACTGATCCGCCCCGACACACAAACCCGCCCCTTCACATGCCAAACACAGTTCTCCGGAGAATCTGCTGCACTAAATATGGCGCCAATAGCAGAGGAGAAATTTGGGTATAAATATGCAAATGTAAGCAACAACCCTTTAATGTTACAACAAAGAAAATTCTAAGGTAGCAAGTCACAGATAGATAGACAATTAGAAATTTTAGGGGAACAAAAAATATTGGAGCAGATCATACCCAAAATTACAGTGGCCCACAAGTGTAAAACACAACAACAAATAACTAAATGCAACTGCAAATTAAAAAACATAAAACCCCCAAATTGTGTGCAAAGATGAATTAAAAAACACAAAAACAAACGAACACAACAGCAAACAAAAAATCAAAAATAAATAGTGAAACACAATAACAAAAATGTAAACAGCAAATGAAAAGCACAAAAACAAAAAACTAAACAACTGCAAAGGGAAAGAAATGACATTAAACTACCAGAAGAGCTCGTTTGCGCGAGTGAGATCAAACTCATAATAAGTAATAAAAAGAATATAATTAGTTTGTGTTGTTAGAGTTGGGTAATTGGTTGGGTCGTTAGCCGTATCTATTCGGTTTGGTTGTTAAAAATGTGCAGTCAGTAAGTTTTGTTGCAGATTTGGGTTTGGCTGGTGGAATGTCTTTTATATAATGAGGTGTGGGCTATGCATTTGGCTTAGGCTTATATGTGCCCAAACACATTTATGAGATAATGTTACCCTAATACTGCTTCTCAAATAGTGGGGCGGGGCCCCTCTGGGGAGGCGCGGTGCAATGCTGAGAGCGGACGGGTGTGAACCTGGGGAACATCATTTTTTTCCGCCGTACTACATTAAAGTGTAATTACTCATCCACTCCAGTAGTGGGCAGAGGCACTCTCATTGCCCACTGTGAGTATTAACTGCAGTGTAGGTTTGTTTTGCAACGAAAATGCTATTATTTATAGTCGCGGCGGAGAATGGGTGGGGGGTGGGTGCAAATTGTTTTCCTCTTGCTAAGGGGGGAGTAACAGAAAATAATTGACAAGCACTGCCCAAATAAGACATGCGATTTAGAAAAATGGATGGATACTATAAATGCATAAAAGGTAGCTAGGTAGTTTTGTGGGATAAATCTGTTGATGAGTTTCATTGTTTTGGCAATTATTTAGATCAATAGGTAAGAAGTTGGTGGATAGGTAGGATGGCTAGCAGCGCCAAAGAGACTGACAAGTACATTGAGTATCAAAGCATACGCAGGTCTTTTCCACCCAGAATGGAAAAGACGTCAGGATAGTGGTGGACAGGTGGTGCAGAGGGTGATATGAAGAAGGAGCGTATATATTTCACCTGCTGACATGGCCTCTCAAAGAAATCTTTCATTTGATCCTCTGAACAGTCAGCTCAGTGGGTCCAATGCTGTCAATTTAGCTGTCACATTACACTGGCTCAATTTCTGCTCTTTCATCTCGGAGATTTTTCATCTCATGATGTTCTTAAGGGGAATTGGCAAAACAGATGTATGAGCAGAGAGCTTTAGAAGTCAAACTATCATTTAGGTGATTTATAGTCTGCATTTTTAACCTGCACACTCACGGAAAGCGTCTTAAGGACGTTATGGCTTTAAAGACAACCTTTCATCCCATATAAAGTTTTCATTTGTATTGTTGCCGCATTTATAGGATCTATGGTCATTCTATTTCCAATATTGCAAATCATATATGCCATGTTCATTCAAGTTCTCCCTGCTAGCATGCTTCACCTCCAAACTCTATAACTGCGTTGAACTTAAATTTTAAGGGGTGGAGAGAAACCGAGTTGAGCTTTGCTGCAGACGTGAGGTTCACATATCTCATGTCAATGGGTACTTTCAGAAGGTGATAATTTAATCTGCCAACACCATTTGTAAATCATTAACTCCAGCGAAAGTGAACAAATACTTCTAACTTTATCACATAGTAAGAGGGGAATGTTAAAAGCAGACTGCAAATGTGAGATATTAAAGGAAGGCCAACAGGGACTAAAAGCTTTCACCTTAAAGAGTACATAAATAATAGTCTCATGTTGATTTAGGGACTTCAGAGAATGGATTTTTCGCCCCCATCAGACGACTCACCTCTCTCTCTCTCTCTCTCACTCTCTCTCTCTCGCTCAAACAGTGAGATGTTTGAGCCCACCCACAATCATACACATGTAGTAAGAGACCATATACTAAAAAGTAGTGTCAGCAAGTTCTCCTGAAGCCCTTACCTTACTTCGTCTTTTTTTCCAACCTCACCGCATCGTTTTAAGGTGACCTTCAAGCCTTATACTGTCTATGCAATATTTTTTATGGATAGCAAGCTGACAACTTGTGATCAATTTTAACAAAGATTTACAAAAAATACGAAAAAAAGGATAAGAGGATGACCAGCTAAACAAAAAGTGCAGTTACAGGTTGTTTAGAAAAAGTCTATTCTCTATTTGCAGTGTACAAGAAGTAATCCGTAATACCAGTGGGAAAGTTTGTGGGGCTTTTATTTTGTTATAAATCAACCACTAATATGATCCTTTTGGTTGAGAAAGTATGAAGTCCTAAGAGGTGAAATAAACAGAGTCTGGGTCATAGAGGGTCACAAGGTTTTCTGAGTGCTGCACACCCTTTGAGACTTTTGTCCGCAAAGAGGCAAATGAGCATAAATATACAGGCAACTACACATGCAGAGAGACACACAAACTTGCAAACCTTGGCCACCCAGGGTGAGAACAAGAGAGATGGAAACTTTAATTGTGTTTATAACCCAACTCTGGATTATAGGGTAGACTGACAAGAGGGAGAGTGAGGAGTTTCAGTTCCTCAGCTGTAAATAATTAAAACGCAGCCCTCCTCTACTCTCTCTGTCTCACACTTCCTGCCTCCCACAAACACACATGACTCCTAACCCACATACACAGGAGTCTCCATTATCGTTATTATAACTTCCTTTCCCGGTATGAAGCATATTAGCAGTTCATTTTATAAAGAACTTTTAAAAGGGAAGCACAGTGTGCCTATGATATCTTGTTCAAATATAAGGTGTTGTCTATGTGTGTGGTTGCTAAGCAACGAGTCACAGATCATTCAACAGTTTCATGTGTGATGCTTTGATCATCACATACCAAGGATCCAAAATGTTTTACAGTGTCATGGTTTTGGATAAAATTGGTTGCAAAAGGGATGTGAATTGGGTTGAATTTACTTAAAATTATTTTGGAAGTAAAATGAGTTGCAATTTCCGAACTATGTTTCCTACTTTAATAATCCATGACAGATCGTCAAATGACAATATTCCAACCGCAGTGAATCGCATTATATCACTGAATCCAATGTAAAACATTCCAAGTCAATAGTACCACTTAACTCAACTCAGTGGTTAGGGCGTTCCTAAATGGTGAGAATCTTGCCTAGATCATATTTGAGACGGGGACCGGACCACTTGAATAAGCTGCCGATTAAATTGGCCAATTTAGTCCTTCTAACATCAGTAACAATTCATCGGAATTAGCCTATTGTCCGTTCATTTTATTTACAATGATGTGCACAGATAATGAGTTTTATTTTCAACGTAAAATACAACCTAAAAAATTCCGGCATGTATCAGTTAAATACAACCATTCAATGGTTCTATCAATCAACAGCTCCTGAATTTTTACTTTTCCTAGCAATGCTCTGGGGAGTATTGCGATTCATGTGGAAGTGACTGTGGTGTCACTATTTTATACGCAACCTAAAGTCACATTTTGTTGAAACAAAATTATTAAAAAACAACCATCCTCATAGATATAATCAAAAGAGAGATATAGGTAGCTCCGGTGACACCAAATCTCACACGGACAAAATGCAGGCGTGTTCCAAGTTTGTGCTTTTGTAATAGCTTGTTGATCACTGACGAAAATAGAAAGTGGATCACAAGCGTTTATGTCAGTTAGCGTTAACCGCTAGCTTCCTTACGTAGTCAATTTTGGTTAACGATCACCGCAGGTGAAAGCCATCGATCACCGCAGTTATATCTGGGCCAGCAAATTTGTAATTCTTTTTTATTCACCTTGTTTAATTTCAGCACACATGGCTACAGTTTTCATTCGATATGATGCCAGATTTCATCGTCCTCTTTTTCTTCTTTGTGTCATGTACAGAACGTCAAGAGGTGTGGTGTCCATCGGGAATTTTGGGAGATTCCCGAACGGCCGGTCCATTTCAGGGTTGGTCGAAACCGCCCTTCCCTCTAGAATTATGTTGCGTAGAGTGTCACCAGCCAAACGCAGCACAAACAAAAAAGATCTGATGCAAAAAAATAGTTTAAAAAAAATATAAAATGTGATATTACGCATTTCAAATTTTTTTTCTCAAATATGATCTGACAATTAATCGGAAATCAGTAATTTTTTTCCCGCCAAATTTCAGAATCAATATTAGCCTAAAAAAAAATCCAAATTTTGGGCCCTAGTTGAGACTTGGCATGAATCACTTGTCCTGTGCAGGACAGCTGAAGCTAATATTGTGAGCATATTATTGTATATAGAAACTGTTGGATTTACATCAAATTTTATACACTTGTTACTGTATTTCAAAAAAGATTTAAAAAGTTGTTCTTCAACAGTATCAGTCCTATTTCCTTTTAATGGCTTAACTCCACAGCTACTGAAGCACTCACTTGACGGAAATACAAAGGTTTGACACTTACCACTAAAACTTGAAACGTTTGAGAGGTAATCATTCACAGTTTTTATGACTTTTGGAAGAAGAGGAAATCCTCTGCATGATCATGTTGTTATATGACTTGCCTTTTGAAGTCAGAACCAAGCCACATTCTCTTGTTATTGCCCTTAAAAAGTCTGTCTCCTCTTGGTCCTGCATAAACAGCGACTTAGTGGTCCTTTTTTTTCTTTTTGTTTAATGAGTCAATTAATTACTTTGGCGGTAACACTATCTGAAATAATACTGAGTAATAGTGGTGCGATTTGCTTTGGCTTCAAATCTGGAGACACGAGGCCGGGTGGCTGACACGCTGCCATAATAGAGATCAATCGGGATTCAGGAGACCAACAAATAAATCTGAGTTGCATCTGAAACTTTTCAATATTTCACCTCCAATAAAGTCATAATGATAATCAGTGCAAACTTGCACCCACATTGCATTGCATTTTCCACATAAGAAAGAATTCACAATCGAATTAAGGAAGCTGCAGCCATATGTGGATTGTTTTTTTTCATATGCATACAGTAAGTACTGAGTGACATCATGTATGATGAAAATTCAACTCAAATTTTAGTATCCTTTAACTTTAGTAGCAAATTTTCCTTGAAAATTTGATCAAGCGCTAAGTATATGATTGTCTGGATGTTCACTTTTGAAGGTTCAACAGTGGTCTAATACAAAACAGTCGCTCGGTCCAAAGTGGCCCGTGCAGCGATACTGGGGGGGGCGAACAAATGAAAGAAAACCCAAAAAAATTTTTAATACTTTAGTGTCTGGCTTCTCTCCGTTACATTGCACTCTTAACTCAGGTCACAATGCTAATTGCCTGTGTCGCATTACGCAAATATTATACCCACAAGCTAGCAAAATTAGTTAAAAACAGACCACGTACCAAGCCCACGATGTACAATACGAGCACCCACCAACCCACGTTGCCGGTCCACAAAAGTTACAGTCTTGTTTGAACTGGTCCGCATAAATGTTGGGGACCACTGGTCTAGTATGTAATGTACTGGGTGGAGAAACCCTAAAATGTGGGTGTTCCATGTGAAATTTGGTTGCCAGTGTATTCTTCCATCGACCCACATTTTATCTTGCACGATCAAGCAGGCATAATAATTTTGGCATCCGAACCAGGTGAAATATCACATTGTACTTGAAATTTTGCAATCCGTGCTGCCACAAATTCCAAGACACTTTCAGAAAGCTATTAAATGGGATTTTTTTTTTTAAATTGAGCTAATCAAAGAGGAGTTTTACTGCGTTTTAATTGTGATATTTATTGGGAATTAATATCAGTCCCAGCTGACTATTTCCACCTTTCTTTTAATTGTTGGACCTTGAAACATGCATCGAGTCATAAGCATAATATACTTATTAATAAGTGGTTTGGAGAATGAATGAATGAATGCATGGCATTAAAAAAAACAACAAGCTGTTTTCGAAATGAGAGATACTTTCATATTTAAAGAGTTCTCTATTTTTCAATGCCATTCAGAAGTTTTGGGAGATTACCATCCCCAGTGAGAAATCAATGAATCAAGCACCTAGGTTACACGCAGTGGGTGAGTCAGAAATCTGGACGGATGAATGTGTGTTTTACGAATATTATGCAAGCCCAGCACCCCCCCAAATTTTTTTTTAAAAAAACATACGAGTGAACGTGAGAATATAGCACTGAGTGGAAAAAGTATAAAAATCTAAAATATGGAAATCTACTGATTGACTTGAATTTTCTTGAAGGCAGCAATGGGAAATTTTTGTCATTCAGTCTACAACCTCAACACTGCACTCATCAAATCACATTTTCTTTAAATGTACAAAAATTAAACAACTTTTAATGCAACTCTTGGGATCTTGGCTTGATTATTTAGGAGTTTCTCTTTTTCCATCCAGTTGAAAGCAAACCAAGATAAAGTTCACACTTAGCAACACAGAGCACAACAAACACACACACACACACACACACACACACCAGCATCCTTGCTGTTGCCTGAACAGCCTGCCAATAGCAACGTTCTGCCTTAGCCAAGTCTTTGCACTGCTGGAGGTTAAGGGTTCAGCTCATGTCAAGCATGCATTTGACTAAACACGCACACACTAAGTACACAATCAAAGAATGGTGAAGACCTCTTACAGTGATAAACAACAAAAAATAAAGTGGAGCACATAATTTGACCACAGGAATAAAGACAATGCGGCGATCTACTAAAATGGAACCGGTAGATTTCTATCTTTTCCACCTCTCGCCACTCATTTACTTGTAAAACTGATGTTTCCAGCTCACCTTCTCTTCTACCAAAATGATGCAGTTATTTTGGAAAAGGTTTTCTCTTGTCGCTCACTGTTGTATGCGGACAAGGCAGTAATGAGGCAGAGACAGTGCAAGGCAAACTGACTTTTTTACACAATCATAGTTGTGAGTTTGTATCTTGTAAAATGTCAGCAAAAACAACAGGGATGATATCCTTCTGGGGATGGAGTACATTATTGAAAACATGAAAGTCATATATTTCATTGTTTTCCTTTTTGAATTTATTTGGCATGGGGACAAGTGCTCATAGCAGCCATATTATTGCTTCAAATGGGCTCACATTATTTGATGCCTCCTAACTGTAACATTCATAAATAAAGTAAATTATCCCAAATACATTAGCCGAAATGCGAGGGAAGTAGTAACATGTGTGCAAATACCGTTGCTTGATGGACGGGAAAAAAATAACATAACTCAAAACACACACTTCTTTTGCTCACCATATTTAGAGTAGTCACTGCCACAGAATGTCGAAATGTGGATTCAGGGCTCCGACGCTGCATATTCTCCACCTAAAATGAAGGTGACAAGGAGAATTGAGAAAATCAGTGCAATGCAATCAATAGAATACACATTTCTTCCTCAGATGAAAGATCCTGAACGCATAGCTTAAGCAGTGAAAAATCCATTCCTAGGTATCAATACAATTCCACAAAGTAAAAAATAGTCAGTTTTAAGAGAATACTCCACCACCAAGTTTATATACTGATTGTAAGAAAGGTTATTTTTTGAGTGGACCCACAGTATTTCAATATTATTTCTATATAAAGCCAAATATTCAAAGATGGCAAAGATTTGACCTTGCCAGTGTTGGTAGTAGAAGCACTGAACAGACAATTTAAGATATCTGATGACCTGACCAATGTGAGAGGCCCTAATCTGAGAAAATAAATGATCCGAATTGTCATCGGAAAAGAGACTATTTCGCTTGCGGGTGTAATACTGGCAACACACACACTACTTTCACAAAGGCGTACAGACGTCCACATTCACAGAGGGCACGTTAGGAATTAAAAGCACAGCTATCTCGCAATAGAATGCCTACCAAACTTTTGTATTAAGTTGTTCTATTATGGAGCAGCCATCCGTTCTCTACACTGCTTATCATGTCCAGTTGTTGAGAACTATGACTGGATAACAGCTGCCTGTGGGCCAAAGGCAGACTTTGCCCAGAATCGCTGCCAATCACTTACAGGGCACATAAAGACAGCAGCCTTTCACATTGAAAGTCATTGAGTGGGAACCAATAACAATGAAGGCTGCCCAGAAGCCATGTGACACACTACACTATCAATGAGTCATTGAGCATTATATGCACAATAGTGTTGTCCTTATTTTAAATTGTATAACCTTTAGGGCAACGGATTTTGGAAGTTCCTCTGCAGTGGATAAAAGAAAGGAAAGGATAACATCTCCCTGAAACTTTACCAACCAGCCAGCCATTACGTCCATAGAAGAAATGTGAAAATCAGTAAACTTCATTTAGTTTATGAGAAATAGCCTCAATTGTCACAGTGTTTCCGCTTTTGTCACTTCCCGTCATTGTGCAGTGCAGTTATTCACTTGCTGACAGCCAATCGCAATGCTCATTTAACCCGACAGTCTGATCCGATTGTGCATGTTGGATAGGGCGGACACGCACCCCAGACATCCCAACAACGGCTCCAACTTTACGAATGGAGCCAAATTGACCAATTGGTCTTGGTTGGCACAAGGCAGCCAATCACGTTAACTGTTGCACCACAAAAAGTTTCTTACAGCGATTTCCAATATCAAACTGTCTTCCAAATATATAATTTTTACACACTTTGTTCCTTCAATTTGCATGCCATACTTTTAACCTTTACATTGTGAAGTTGTTACTTTTTCATTTTAACCGATGCAAAATACCCATAGCCGTTTTACTCTCTGACACCCACAACAGTAATTACTACAATTTTAATCACTTAAGTGACATTCGACTTGAAATACTCATTTTCACTTCAAGCCTTTGAATTTGCTGTCAATCACCATAATAATAAGTCATTTTGTTCACAATAAAATGGACACTGGCCTGAAAAGCACTCTATAATCATAATTAATGAAAATACTTTACTTTGACCTTTTTGTGCATTATGATTTTTAGGGTTAATAATCATGGTTAAAATGTGTGATCGTTCATTTGTGGAAATTATGTTCATTTAGTGCAACGTAAGGAAAATGCATTAGGTCGGGCATTGTCCAGAACTGCACGAATTGGCCTTTTACCTTGGCTATCTTGTGTCATGTGATATACACTGTAAATTGGAAAATAAGACGTTTGATGTTTGGTTTGGAATTGCAACCAACATGATTGTAGATCAATTTGGAGGTAAACTCACCGGATGGAAACTACAGTATAAAGCACTTTGGAATTTCAAATAAATTGATTGCGGAACATACAGAGGCATGACCTACTTAATTGTTAGAACTGTCTTTGACAACAGTCCTGGCCCAAACAATGTTTCAATCTTCCTGCAGACCTCTTATGGCCACTAAAGCTAACGTTTTCTCACAAATGGGCCCCATATAGACAAATAATCACCAACTATATCAATGACAACACATTGGACAAATACACAAAATGCACACATCAAATCACATTAATGGAGCTGGACTTGATCTTTTTTACTGCATTTTACACATAAAAACGAGTGAGAGAACCTCTGAAATGAAAGGCTTATGTTACAGCAATCTGTCAAAGCAAGTAAAGGTTCAAAGTAGGGTCAGTCTTCCGAGGGGATTTTCTCACCATTCCGTCTCAAATTACGGCGACGCAACGAGACTGAGTGGAATAGACGGGAGAGATCTATAGACTATATTGTAATGTTCAGAAAGAGATGGGACTAACGATGACGAGGGCATCTGTGGGTATGTTTACCTGCAATCTGGGGTTTTGAAACGGTTTGGGCACAAAGAAAGTGGTCAATCTGCTGTGATTCCTGCTCTGGTTTACGCTCTAAGATGTTGGAATGATGAACCACAAGTAAACATTCACGAACTAAGAACAATTTGGCCAGCAAATCATTTGCAGCAAATAAGCACTGTTGTTAAAATGTTCTAAAATCTTTTTTCATGTAAATTAGATGCACCTTTTTTTCCTCTTGTTTTGAAAAAAAAATGGCATGATGAGTTATGTTGTGCCTCTCAAGCCACTAAAGCACAGGTGTCAAACTGTTCCTCGAGGGTGACTTTTCTGCATGTTTTAGATGTTTCCCTCCTCCACACCTGATTCAAATGATCAGGATTGTTATCAGGTTCCTGCAGAGCTTGCGGATGAGCTGAAAATTGGAATCAGGTGTGTTGGATGAGGGAAGCATCTAAAACATGCAGGAGAGTGACCCTCGGGGGCGGGAGTGTGACACCTGGGCTCGATACACTAACTAATACTATTCACTAGAATTTGGTCAGGTTTAGTATTCTATCCATTTGGGCACAACTTTCCAGACAGAAATAGAATTTGGAAGATCACAAAAAAACTTTTGCCAAATTAGGATTTTCTAGTAGGTACTAATAAACAACCCAATGGCTAGTAGACAAAAATGAAAATTTTATATCCGCTACGTGTTTTTTGATACCACCTTTTATCCTTGTTCAATTAATTAGCAGGTTACAATGTGTCACTGTGTTACGTCACATGTTACGTCAGTGGTGCAGCTATCACCTTCCCGACGCACCCTGCAGTGAAACTTGAAACAGATGAGGGTTTACCTTCTCAAACTATACCACGTCTCTGCTCATCAAACAACAGACTTCATTGTGTTCCAGCTTTAGTGAAACAGAGTCTCGGAGCTGACGGAATGCACCAGAACAGGTGAATGGAAGATCAGTAGGCCACGATTAAAAAAGAGGAGATATCGAGCTGTACAATGCACCCCCATCCAATTTCCAATTCATCTTTCTCACATCCTGTTACTCTATAGTCATGGCGTCATAAGCTGCGCTTGTTTTCCTTCGTTTTACTTGCCCTGATCCTGTTTTGAACACACACAAGCCAGTCAGTTCAGTCACCAACTGAAAATGACCGCAGGCATAGAGAGAGAAAGAGAAAAAAAAAAGGAAGAGCATTGTGAGAGCATGTCGGTATTGGTGGGGGGGGCGGGTGGTCGAGGGAGTCGACAGATAAAAGAAGGTGGTGTTGAGGGAGGCAGTGACAGACAAATAGGGGAGCAAATGAGAACCAGAGACGGACAGAGTGGGGGGGCTTCTTCGCCCAATGAACACCAGGGTTAAGAAGTCGAAGCCACCAGAAGCGTCAATTCCTCACTACAGAAGCCAGTCTTGCATCAGCCAGTTCTGTCAAATACAAGGTTGAAGTGAAATGTTCGGACAAGATGGCTTTCCTAGAAGCACTACCTCAGAGCCAAATACACGTTTGGTACTTTTTAAGGATGCATTTCAGAAAATGTTTTTATAATCATGCATCCACACCTTCATGGGTGGCGATGTGATATGGATGATTAAGTTATGCTGGAATGCTTGCAGAGACGGAACTCATGATGAAACGGTTTGTTGACGCCAGCTCTGACTGTCATAGAATTTAAAATATAGAGTGCTTTGACCACATTTTCCATGATTTTTAAATAAGCGTGTCAACCCAATAGGCACCGGTTACAGATTGCTTGGCAACCACCATTTGTTTAGTTCAAGGATTTTTCAGAGGAAAAGAATTCAATTTGAAATATTTATTTGAGAACGTGACCTGTGCTGTTGTCTGCGATGCATTACCAGACTTTCATTCATGCAGTAGCCATAGAATGCAAGGTGAGGCTTTTCAATTGCTATGCATAGCTAGGAATTCTCAGGTCAGGTCAAATGGCCAACAAAGCATGTATAATTTTTGCGCACGGAAAAAGTGAGTGCTGTAAAGCATGTCAGTGCAAGTAAAATTGGGGCTGGGAAAATCTGTTGACTTCCTATTGCCGCTCTCACACGAGATAGATGACTAACATCACCTGAATTTGAAGGCTCCCATTAACACGTATCCTTGGAATTCATTCCAGAATCCCTGTTACCATTTGATTAACCCCAAATGAAGTGCAACTGCTCTAAATATGAGTTTATTGACATTTTTGTGGCATCACGGGAATCTCAAAGTAATAATTAAATACACTAAGTTAATACAATCTTCATCAGGTGGAGTAACGATGACAGAACAGTCACATTATCAAGAAAAGGAAAATCTGCAGAAAGAGCCTCCTTGAGCATTTTTTTTTTTTTTTTTTTTTTACCAAGAGGCCGACAGCACCATTGTACGACCCGCAGGAATTTCCGGCAAGCATTGTTGGTAGTCTAGTAAACATGACAATAATCTCTCGTGTTCTTCATATAGCTGAGCTTTGAGGTAGGGGTGACAAGATAGCAGCCTCATTTGACAAAGAAATGCATCCAAGCCAGGCTATGTCCATGAAACTAATATTGGTTAATCTATAAACATATGTTTGACACAAACACAATACTGCTCATCACCCAAAAAAAAAAGAAAAAAAAGAAACACCATATACCTTCAGTGAAGTATAATGGTGGCAGCAGCATTCTTTGGAGCTGCCTTGCTTCAAGTGAAACTGGGGCCTTTGTCAATGTGGAGGGAATTATGAACAGTTCCAAATACCAATCAGTGAGAGCACAAAACCTTTATGCTTATGCCCCAAAACAAATAAATGTGAGGAAGAGTCTATTAGAAAAGTTGAACAACTGATTTGGTATTAAGAAGAGAAACTTCAAATGGTAGCTGGTGTGTGCAAACTCCAAATTAACATGAGCTTGAATGTGATTGATGGATTCTTACCACATTTCCATCCTCAATTATAAGAGGGTGTGCACACTTGCGCAACCACATTATTTTATTTGGTTCTTTTTACTTGCTCTCTCGAAAAGGTCTCTATTTTTTAACAGAGTTGTAAATGTCACATTGAAGGTGGAAAAGGATTTATGATTTATCTTGGTCACATGTTTTAAAAACCCGGTATTTGAATGCAGATCTGTCGACTTTTTATGTCCACTGCACTTTGCAATTAAGGGAGATCAATGTAGCCCAACTCTCCAATGTTTTTCATAGTACTTTTAAATATTACTTTTAGTTCTCTTACTCGTTCCATTGATGGATGACAGGGCAATATTCGGTGGCATTCTACCATGCATTTTTGGTAACATAGCTTTCGGACATTTTTTCACAAGAATGACTTATTCCACCTCCAAAAACAACCGCTGCTGATATAATGCTGCGCCACTTGTGTAAAGTTTATACAGACGTGCATCATAGCATGTATTATTGTGGAATGAGGGAGTCACAACTGTACCACATGGCTCAAGCGACACTCTGGGCTGAGTGTGTTGCTTAGAGTAGCAGCAAGAGGGAGCAGCAGTACAGAGCACACAAGCTGCATTTTCTGACTGCAATGATGTCATTCTTCCAGTCAGTGCCAAAAACAACCCCAACAAAAAAAAAAAACAGATGAGTGTTGGAGCAGCAAATAGAGACTGATACTGAGTCCTGCTCATGTTATGAATGTTAAACATTTCCTTATTTAACTACAGTAAAGATGTAGAAAAGCCAGAGTCATTTAATACACCCCTGTTTTGTTTATTTCACATTAAAAATGACTGCAAGCTTGATGGAACACATTCAGTATTTAGTCCTGAAAATCAATTAATGAAATTTTTTTAGGTTGTTACTTGAAAGTCTAAACTCATTACGCTTACACAAGCCAATTATTTGATTGATGTGATTACAATTATTTTCTTGACTTCTACAACTGTTTTTTTCCCACAGTTAAATAAAAAATGCACCACTCTGTCGATACAAACCCGACACTGACATCAAGAAAGAACAGAAAGTGAGTGAGGATGTCTCTGGTGAGATTTGAAAAGTGTTATTTTCACTGGGATTTGCTATGTGATGTTTCTCCAACAGGCTGCTGAGTGCTGCAGCATGAGGATAGTCACGCTACAGCTGCTTTGTATGAATAACATTTCATGTGCAATAATCTGTGGTTTTCTTGTCACAAAAATTGCACACAAGCACAGATGGGGTAAGGTTTCTACCATTGCCACCTTCACACATCTGTCTGTTCATCTCTCCCATACACACATAGTGTTTACACGAGTCAACTCTGAAGTTTGGTATCGACAAATTCGCAAAAGAATGTAGACATTTGTGCAAATTATACAACATACGTCACATGAAGCCAATAGAAAAGTATTTAATTAGTCAGCCATTTTACTCATACCAGCAGCCTAAATTATTTCTCTGACTATACATATACTGCACCAGTCAAAAAAAAATTGCATTGAAAGATTGCATCAGGAAGAAAAAAACTAAAAAAGTATAAATGACATTATTTTCGTACATTTTTTCAACGGAAATTGAGACAAACTGCTGGTTGTTTTATAGCAAAAGTTGTGTTTGGAAATGAATGGGAGGGGAGCAAGCTCTACCTCTCCAAACACACACACACATTGCAAATTGTCATTGTGGCACAAAAAATCCGCATGCCAACTTGCCATGACGACTTACTCCTTCTATTTCATCTCGTTCTGTTTGTCTTCTTCCTTGGCCCTGTCCAACTAGCCACACTACACCACTACACCCTATGGCCCTCAATAAAGTGTTCACCTATTAGAAATTCACATAGTGTTTTTACATAGTGTGTTATTTAGGGCCCCGGTACGATCTGCATTGCACTCACCGAAAGGAAATACGGCAACAACACTAGGTCAAAATACTTAAATGACTTTAAAACTTCCATTTAAATTATACGGCCAAATGATCAACTCGATTAATCCAGATAAGGTATGTATATGTTTTCCGAAATGTTGTCCCCGCCTACCAAAGACGTATTTATACGTTTTTTTTGTTGGGTTTTTTTTCACGCAAGAGTGTACAGGAGGGTCTCACGCGGCTTCTGACTGAAGGATAAAGCTTGACCTTAATGGTATTTTTAAAAAAAAAAGCGAACGGCCACCAGGTGCCAGCAAGTATAAGATCAGACAGTGATCATGCAAAGGTCATGTTGAAGAAGAGAACAAGGACTTGGCATGGTGGAGTAGCTTGGCCAGAGCGGAGAGTGCATAGTAGTAGGAGTCGTAGTATCGATGTATAAAACGAAACAATTAACCACAAAGGATTACTTTTTGCTCAAAAAAAAAAAAGCATCCACATCCTTGCTAGACGTCAGCGAAAGAGTTGCTGTGTTTCAAACGATGATAATTCGTTCGTCAAACAAACGAAAGAAGCAGTCATCAAGTGACGCTCGGCGTGGGTCGCATAGCTCACGGGTCGTTTTGCCGGAGACATCGAGCTATGGAAACACCACCGATGACAAGAACTGCTAAAACCACTCCCGCTCACTTCAATTTAGTCTTTAAAATGGATGGCAGGCACTGACCGGTACAAACACATCACCTGTAAAAATCTGACAATGTTAAGAAGCGTGTTGCTAACACAACTGGATGACCCAAAGCTCCTTTGAGGTTGAACCACCTGGTAATCAAGATGGCCGTGACAAGGTGTGATAGTCTTCGAATGCAATGATTGGGTCACAACGTGTCTGCATGTATACGGGAGTGATTTGTCAGTACGCCAATTAACAGTCAAAGCTGGAAAAAGGTAATTACAAAGCTGCGTAGGAGACGTAAATTCACGCTGAGCCACACAGAGTGACTCAAAACGATACATGAACACACACGCTTGATTAATGGAAACGCAGGCACTGTGACAATTACATGTAATTTCACTTTTGCTCGGATTATCAACAGGAAACTCCTCAAGGCCAAGTCGTGATGGGTGTAGTCCATGTCAGTGGCGATATGAGAACCATCATGACTAACCAAATCAACTGAGAAAATGCAGCTACAATTTTGAAACTAGGAAATAAATTCTAAACAGTATCAACTCATGTCATTCCCAACCCAGCATTATAAAGCAATATGATAATACATATTATGTATTATAGGCTATATAATGCCTAGTCTAAGCATTCTTATTTTAATCAATTATATTAATGTCATAATAATTATTGTATAATTATGGGAAAGAAGGTATTGGGACTGAGACTGTTACAGCAAAAGAGACTTACAGAAAATATTGAGTTGGTTTTCCATTTGTTGCTATGAGAGCTCAAAAAAACACACACACAACTGCTGCTCCTGTAGGCTTCCACACCTTGTCAGAAGGTACTTGTTGAACAAGTTGTTCAACGTCAATGTCGTATCGGGTCATCCAGATGTGCGAACAGACAGTTTTGGGACAGGAAAAGGAGGCGGAGAAACCAGGTCAACTGGTGCAGCACGTGTGTCTGCAGGCATCTACAGATCAAAAGACAAGAGACCAACTGAACATCTGCACATGTCCAGACATGTCTGAAGTGATGCAGAAATTAGTTGGAGTTGATTTGTGTCGTATCCTTAAAGCGCCTGTAAAATTGACATTTTTGATTAACTGGTATACAAAGTCTGCCCTATGCTGTATCCAAACATTTAACGTGGTGGCTCATTGAAGCCATGTCTCTCCGACTGTTTCTCATGAGTCACATAAAGTCACCAGACCACACATATGGAGCTATTTACATAGAGCAGGTGGTGGGGCAGTCAACACTGACAAGTGTGCTACCAGCAAATGGGCACACGGTCTTGTTATCACTGCTCTTGCTTCATTTATGGCCATAAATCAAATATTAGATTTGACATTCAACCTTGTGCTTCCTAATTTAAGAAACGAAGGAAGACTGAATAGCAGGTGTCTCATAATTTACAGTTCTGTCATCGTAAATGATAAAAAATTAAGGCAAGGTGCCAGATGATGTTAGCATACCACACAGAGGTTCCTCACAGAAGATGACCCCCCCCCCGTCCCCAACCAAACACCCACCCACCCATTTAAGCTTTCACGCTTGCATTATTTCAGAATATTTGTGTCATAAATCACCGTTGTTGGATGGGAGGGCCAGGTTTGTTTTCTCGTTCAAGCCAAAATGTTTTTGTAAAATTAAGAAAATGAAGACTCCCTTACTCATGTGGCGGTAATTTTACTTTTTCAAAATATGGCCATAGGGATGCACAACAATATGTTAAACCAGAATGTCTTTAGACAGCCTGAAATAGTGCAACAAACACAAACCAATTCCACATAACCTGAATTGGTCTTAGGTACAAGACAAGAGTCCTGTTATTTCTTTCAGCTGGTCTAGCCTAATCCCTCATTAATTGAAATACTTTTTAAATGTCCATGTAATATATGCAAAATTGTACTGCAATTAGGCAGCTCAATTTGTTTCTGTCGTCCAATGCGTGATTGTCACTACCTTTTCTTCATGGAAGCATCGACTATAAATGGACTTCTCATTATTTTATCTTGTAGCCCATTCAAGGGACTGTTATGTTGTTATTTGTTTGTCTCTCACTTTCTTCCTCTTCTCCATTTCATTTGAATATCTTTCAAATCAATACAAATCATATCTAATGGGAAAAAATGAAATATATGTGCAAAATGTAAAAATAACAACCTTGCCATGAATGAA
Organism: Idiotropiscis lumnitzeri; assembly: GCF_059441095.1. Classification (NCBI taxonomy): domain Eukaryota; kingdom Metazoa; phylum Chordata; class Actinopteri; order Syngnathiformes; family Syngnathidae; genus Idiotropiscis; species Idiotropiscis lumnitzeri. The sequence continues at coordinate 13,058,205 of NC_142400.1, read as the reverse complement.
TATTCCAAGATTGCTATTTCCTTCTTATTTACGCCACTCTGAGGCTGCTGCCGCCCCAGGAATGACAACCCTTGTTGGGATTCTGTCGCATCAAGCCAGCAGATTTGAATGCTAAACCCATTAGCCGAGCATCACTCACAGTCAGAGCTGGCGATGATAAATAACCCAAGCAGAGGAATCTGATTAGGGAGATGGAGGCAGGAGATCTGAGGGAATGAGTAACAGCAATGTTGCTGTTATCAGGCCTCAGTCAGATTGGAAATCGTATACCGAGACAACATGAAATGTTCATCTGCAATCAGTTGTGGCAGCTTGTTTCCCAAAACATGAGTTGGGACCCAAAATTGGGTCTGAGAGTTATCACTAGTGGTTTGCAATTAAATGAAAGCTGAATTTTGCACGCATGTGTGTGTTTAATCCCACTGATGTGCACAACACGCAGGCTGTTTAAAAGTGTATTCCAAGTGGAAGAATATCGAGACTTTTTGAAATGCCTTGAAGGTTATAAGGCTGCAGGTGAGTGAATCAGCTATTCATCTGACAGTCATCTTTAAATAAAAGGGACTGCTCATTCAAATACAAAGTTATGCAAATTGTACATTTGAAATGACATTTCATTATTCCCGGAATCTACTGGCTCTTAAAGTCCTTCACTCTCATATCATTTAATTACACTGGTGCACAGCAAATGTTAATTAGAGGTGGCTTTATGTGTCCCAAAATGTATTTTTGACGCTGATTAAAAAAAATGTCTTTAATTTTTTTTCGTTCATCAATGTTTTTGAGATATTAAATATTGTATTAATTTTTTTGTTTTGTTTTCAAGTTTGGCCTACAAAAGCTCGCAGAAAAGATTTTCCTCATGTATTGTAATATATAGCTATGACGAGTCCAAATAAAAAAAATAATAAGTATACATATATATATATATATATATATATATATATATATATCATTATATCATTTTATATTGTTATTATCCTATTATAATTATCCTACTATTATTATTAGGAGTAGTAGTAATATTATTATGAATACCTGATGTGTGAAAGAAATAACTTAGGGCAGTGATTCCCAACTATTTTCTTTGCACACCAGTTCACACAAGTTCTTAACTTTTGCAGACTGGCAAACAGTTGGGGTTGGGGGAGGGGCGGATGGGGGCTGGTCGCCGGCAATATTGCAGCGCCGGCTATGTATGTGGTTAAGAGTCCAATGTAACGGAGAGATGACAGCCACTTTTCAAAATATTTTTCAGATTCAAATAATAAATAAAGCACTGCAAATTGACCCACAGGACCAGTATTGGGCCACGACCCAGTGGTTGGGGACTGCTGAATTTGGGAATCATCTTAATAATTTATCTCAAAAACTTTACAAAATGTAGTAAAAAAAATGTTGACCAGTCCTATTTTTGCTCACTAATGATTTTATCGTGCTCAAGTATAAATGAGAAATTGTTGCCTAGACCTTCTCTGATATTTGTGGTTTCTTCTCGGGTATTCTCACGTGCTGACAGCTGCCTTGTGGGTTTTAACTCTTCATGTTGCCAAATTCCCACCAGGAGTACGAGTTACTTGAGAAAACCTGCCTTTGAGGTGATGTGACATTTTCTTGTATATTTTCAAGCACAAGTTTGGACGCGGCGAACCCAAAGGAAGTCTCAATACATACAAGTATTCTTTTCAGGTCAGACCAAAAACATTCATGTTGCATTTTTGTCCGACCTTGCAGAAGATGAGCGCCATACCAGAAAAAATAAAAAACGAAACACACCTGAAATATGTTAAACCAACAGAATAAATGACATGTGACATTTAGTCAACTGAGGTGTTTTTCCAGTCATCGTTTCATAGCTTTGAGAGGCATTTTAAAAATCCCAACTACATCTTTGAAGTAAAAGCCTTGAGAATGGGTAGAAGCGACTTCCCAACACACATCACACGTGACAACGAGGATTCTGGATTCGTGAACGGCACAGCGGCCAGAGAAGCCTCGTTTTGCCTGTTTGGTCATTTGGCAGACTGCTCTGCACCATGGTGGGCATTATGGGATAACTTTGACCTGACAGTTTGGTGGCTGAAAGTCATCCAAAAACTGTACGTCTGTTGGAACCACGTCAAAGGTTTGGCGCCGGTATGTTAACACAATTTTCATGAATTTTATGACCTGTGTGGTAGTTGTCATTATATTTCATTCTTAAATATCACAACACTGTGCATCAAACTCTATAACTCATTGAAGAAATAAATTCACCCAATATATTATTAATTTTATTTTTTTAAATCACGCTGTGGCCGCAGCACAACTATGAGGGCGGTGGATTTGGCAGTCACACACGGACACGAATGATCGTGGTGGAAGTGTGCACTTCACAGCGCAGATCTGTGAGCTTCCCGGTCAACTTGACTTAATACTTCCCTGTGGAGGTGTCCTTGCAATTTCTGCTCAGCCCACTTCAGTTTCTTCTTCCATGTCACACGCCAATCAGAGGAGCCGCTACGATTGTAAGCGAATCAAGTTGGTTGTGTTGCAAAATGCACATTTTTGACTGCACTAAGGTGCGACCCTCTGCAAAAATACCCAAACTTTTTATAGCCCACATTTATACACAGTTCGACAGCTCGAGGTGCTAAACTTCCGCTGGGCACAAACATAGAAGTCCATATCATCGATAGAATGTGTTTAATCCCACGGCCGAGGACACACAAACACGCGCACACACACAAAAAAAAAAATACAACAACAATCAGATTCAGTTAATAATTAAGAACAAATTCAATTATGCGTGACAAGTTCACTGGGAATCGCATCTTTACCACGTGCACAGAGACTCTAACAGGTCTCATAAGCCTTCCCTGTGAAAAAAACAAACGTGCTCACATCCATCGATTGACCTTTCCCACTGAGTGTTATTAATAATGCAGGTTGCATTAGTAAAGGTTAACGAGCAGCGGTGTCAAAAATGCTCACATGGAATACAAAAAAGAACGTTAAAGAGGTGGTCAAATGACATATTTCCTTTTACTTCTATTATTATCTTATTGTGGTTGTTGTTTTAGACTTGCTCTAACAAACACAAGCTATAAACATGCAATAATAAACAAATGAATGAGCCCACAGCAAGAACCCTCAGCAAGTGCAGCTTCTGAAGAGTCTTTTTTCATAACAAGCAAACAACTTATCATATTAAAAAAAGTCATAACATTAGACACATGCACAAAATATATTTTGTATAGAACTGTCATTTTAATACATTCATCCGCACTTGCGGAAATCTTGCATTATTTCATTAGCTTTCAGAATTCATTTGACATCATGTGTGATTATGCCTTACCCAGAGAACGAAAAGGCTTATTGTTGTAGTTGTGTTTGGTTCAAACTGTGATAATGTGTAATAATGAATGTATGTAATGTAGTAATGATTTTAGTGTCAACTCAGCCTGTAATCGTTGTTGTAATTGTTGGCTTGTTAATTGCATATTGGGTGAATACTTTTCCAAAGTAGGCCTATAACATATTGTTTGCGTAATTAATCCATATAATCCCTTGGTTACCCATCTTGTGAGCTCAGTGGTTGTAGGTATAATTAACTGATACCGCAGCGTGCGCTTTCTCGAAATTACAGTACAGAGGGACTCTTTCCTAGGATGCTTAAATAAATTACCTAATGACATACTTTGGACTCAATATTCACAGACAGTCTAACTGCGCTTGAGAAAAACGTATCCTGATTTTCATGCTATTACAAATGTCGATGTACTTGTTTGGGATTTTTTTTTTCGACCTTTACTTCGGATGGAACCAGCTCTAAGTTTTGGTGCAGGTATTCAAACAGGATTTTGGTGTATTTGATTGCGACACAGACAGGAAGATTTTGTGATGCCATATTTCATTTATAAATAGTGATAACAGCGTTCATCGTACCCAATCAATATGAGAATCCATTCACATTATTATCGTCATTGTTTGTATTTCAAAATTCCCCAACCTGGCCACGGCATAGCATCCCGGACATGAACGGGATGAAAGGCAATTTTCATGTTTTCACTCCACAGAGCAGATCTGTGATATCTGCTCTACTTCATCTGTCTGCGGAGGTCTCCATGCAGTTCCTTTTGAACACACTTTGTCTTATGAGTTTCGATGATCCGCTTCGATTAGACTTGCACAAAGCGCAAAAATAGAGCCCTTTGTCTCTCTTGAATTTTGAAATGATTGTCCATTTAATCCGTCAACATTTTTCTTTTTTTTTTGCTAAATTTGCTCAATGTTAATGCATTTGAGACTCGTATATTGCATACTGTATCTTAAGTTATCTATGCTCGTCTCAAATGTTGGCTTTTGTATAAAAATGCTAAAAAGAATTGGTGGGTATTCATTTGAATCCCGTATCTTACTTTCTCTCTCACGCACACACACACACACACACACTATGTGGGTCAGTTTTACGATGGTGTCAGTGTCTGGACTCAGCAGCAACATATTTGCATCAGTCATCCTAACTAGACCGTGAAGAGAGACGGATTTCCCTGCCCAGCTGTGCTTGTGAGTCAGAGAAAAATACCCTCATAAAAGCTTGCTGGACTGAAGCGAGGCCTGAGGATAACTTGGATCGAAGTAATGAGCCAAACTTCAGGCATTTAGCCGTTGGCAATGCAGATTTATTGTAAGTGGAAAGTAACGTGTCATGAGGCATACACTATAATGCATACGAGTCATAATTTTTTTTTTTTTGAAAAAACTCTAGTGTTCTTCTAAATTGCCCAGCTCTCCAAAGCATTTCCTCAGTACTGTATATGTAATCAGTCTGTATAAAAAGTAAAGCATAGTAATTGAAAGAAAAAACATGATTAGGTTATTACAGTTATTTTATATCTTAATAAACTGCTATTAAAGCATTCCATGTAGTATTTTCATAGCATCATGTCCCCCAAATGTAAGTAACACCTATTTTCGTAGACAGGTGTCCGTACGCTCGGCGTAAAAAACGGGTGCATCTTCATTTTCATGCGAGGGCAAATCTAGTTGACAGTTTTTTAGGAAATTGGCAGACCACGTTGCGCCTCGCTAGGCATTTTGGTGGACGCAGCTGGCGCGCCTCCAGCGCACCTGATAATGTGGTGACAGAAAGTACAGTGCGCGCTGCATAAAAATAGGTGCATGTACATTTTGCCGGGACAAGTCTAATTCAGCATGTTTGTGAAATTGGGAGACCGCGCGACGCACTGTAAGACGTACCGGAATGTTATATTGCATGCTCCCGGCACATCTGGCAATTTGGTGACCTAAAGTGGACTTGATTTTAGACAGGTTGCAGCGCATGAGCATTTTCTCTGGACATAGTCTGACTGATGCATACACATCAAAATCAAGGTGCTTAATTTGCCATTAAATTATACAAAAATGTGTAAACGCAAATTATGGAATATATTTTTGGGAAAAAAATTATAGAATTAAATCTGTAAAATAATCTCTTGTGTTGTTCTTTTACCAAACAGGACACTGACAATAAAAAGTACAAAAAAAGGCACATTTCCGTACTCTTGACACCACAGTAAATGAAACGAAAGTCACTATTTTTTAAACTTTATCTCAGTTCTAATTGCATCAGAAGAGGTGTGACCCGAAAAACATGCTGAGCTATGAGCTGTTTTGCAACCCTTGTGATCGTATGAACCTAATTCTGCTAGGAAACCAAAATAGCCTACTTGTGTGCTTTAGGGTTGAATGTGAGCTCACTTGTGCAACCAATGCAAAGCAACCAAATTCAACCTCTAATTAGGCCTGCTCATCCCAAATTTAGAAGAGTAGGATAAAAAAAAAAAAAAAAAATGTCCATGTAGAAAGCAGCCTCAGGGCATCCGCAAACTTCAGAATGTGGCTGTGATTGCAACTGTGGGGCTAAATTAATTCAATAGTCAGGCTTGTCAGGTCATATAAAATAGTTTGGCATTCTATTAAGGAATTATGATGAGGCAGAAAGGTGCTTAATTAAAGTCACTGAGAGCTGTAATAACAGCAGCAATCTTGACTCCTTTTCTTCATTTTCTGTCATTTAAACTCTGCTTTTTAAACAAAGCGTACAGAACGACCAAGCACAAGAACGGATGGATACAAACAGAGGGTGATGAAAGTACGTCTGACTCATCACCTCAGTAATCCTCCCTTCCGGCCCACTCGCTTTTCTGCCTCTGAAGTAACTCATATGAACTTGCCCAAGTATGAAAGCAGTGTCTGCTAAATCTTTTTTTTTTTTTCTTCAAGCAGGACTTGGGTCAGCTGAGTGTCAGCAAGCTGGGCCTTGATCCCAAACTCCCATTCTGGTAAACTTTCAACTACAAAAAGACCCCCTATTGCTACTTTCAGCTCTTCATCTCACTCGAGTTCACAAAAAGCTTTGTTGATAAAGCCACTTTGGAGGGAGGAGATTTCACTCACCTTCTCACACTGTTTTTTGCTTTAAAGATGTTTACATGTGTCAAACAAGTGCAATTGGAATACTGCTATCAGGTCCCAATGCAAAAGTTATCTGTCAAGATTAAATTGCTATATTCAACATCGGGCATTACACCATTGATGCAATACGCACAAAGTGGGATTTATAATTTGAATCCTCATTACAGTCATTTAGTCACTGCCATGGCAGGCCTCCATTCCTCAGACTCAACTTGCTCAGAACAAGCTGAGAAACAAGCAGTACGCACATACACGCACATGCTTTATCTGTGATAGCTGTGCACAGAGAACAGTTCCTTTGCCAAGGCAACATTCTCTTGGCAAATGTTGTGGAGTCTTCTGCTCACTTTGCACTTTATGCAGTCTATCGTTATCTGTTACTCTTTTATAGGAATTTGAAGTATGCGAAGCTCAAAATGTCCTGGATGACATGCAGGCTACATAAAGTGAGTTGAATACTGCAGTCAGTAGGCTGAAGAATAACTAGCGGTGGACCCCGCAGGTGGTACTTTTCCTGCACCTACTGTGTTTGAAGTGGAGGAAATACTGTTCAGTTTCAACCACAAGGGGGCCACTAAACCAGTGTGTAAAACTTTTAGACACTGCACAGAGGATACACCACAAGAGGAATGTCAAGGTTTTCATTTGATTTAGTTATAAAAGGAAAACCACAAGCGACTCTCTGATCTGTATGAAGTATGAGGACAGGCATCTTTTGCCGATTGAAATTTTTAGTAAGTGATCACAGGAACATAAAGGTGTGCCCAAATTTCTTCTCCAAAGGCCACATACAGAAAAATGGAACGATGCAAAGGGGGTTTCACAACACCCACACTTTTTTGACACACACAATTTTGTCACTGTCCCTCGTGCTATAGGCCATGTCAAATGTTATTTTTAGTATATGCACCTGGCCTCTAAAAATGGACCACTGGCTGAAAATGGCCCCCAGGCCGTAGTTTGGACACCCTATGAAATGGAGTCTGTTCTTCCAGCCTAGCAGCGAAATCATGGGAGGAGAGCGTCAACATGTCGGAGGTATTATGTAAATCAGCCCCATTCCTGTGCCACTGTTCAGCAGGATTTAGAATAGATTGCTCACACTTATTTTCAGAAATATGCAGCTCACTAAGTTTAATCCATCTATTTGTACACACTCCGCAAGCGATTCAAAATTACTATTTTCTATAAAATGCACTGTCAAAAATTGTTAGAAGAATCCAAATTAACATTATACACATTTGCATATTTGGAGCATTAAAAAAAGAATTTCAATTTTGGACCGGGATGAATTGCCTGCCTTTTTATTAAAGAGTGCAAAGTGAAAAATAATCATCTAATGGGTCTTGTTTCCCCCAATTAAATTCTGATTCCTTTTCTTCTTCTTGTTCAATAGACATGGTTTTAATAAACAGAGGTCGAAAAAACAAAAAAAAAATAAACAAAGAATTGCTCTTGTTGTATTACTTACTATTATAGATGGTTAATAGCATTGGTTCTTATTTTGCCCTCAAGTCAAAGTGGAATAGAGGGCAAATATATGTGGAAACACACATAAGTCAGATAAAGCTGCAAGTGAGGCTTTCAGTTGACCTCTTTGACCTGCACCAAAACTAGAGTATACGCGAGTAATAGCGCCCTAAGGCAGCGCAAATGTTTGTGTGAGTTAATGGGCAAAGAAGAGAAATAGGTGTGCAAGCATGTGTGTTAGTCTGTTTTGTGTGTGCTTGCGCATATGCATGCTTTCATACATGTGAGAATGCGTGTGTGTGCGCGTGTGTGTGCATGTGTGGCTGTCAGCTCTAGAAGCAACAAACCCCGGGGCTGTGACAGACGGATTCTAAACCACGTTACCCACATACCCCAATGCCTTGCTTAATAGTGCATGAGATAAGAACACTTGGATTTCAAAATATCCACCCCTCACCCCACCCTACCCCTTGAGAAAGTGTGCTTATATGGCTCTCAAGTTAGAGACAATGGCTCCCGTCCTGGATGGGTGGGCTAAGGAATCAAATGTGAATTCATCTGCACCAAAGTTCAAAATATGTATTTTGGTCACATACACACAATGGGTGTATGATTGCAAATGTCTACACAGGGGACAACACACACACACAGCCATGCGGATAAACAAACACAGATGCACCAGCTGATACACTGCTTACATGGACATGCGGACTTTGTGGGATGCAAACAAGTCTGCGTTGACATGGACAAAACAAACACCTCCCTACTCATCCACTACGTAATCCTCACTGTGGGAAAAGTGACCTGTTCTACCGCACATTACAGCTTAACAAATGCAAAGAAGTTGAGGAAATTAAAGGACAGGACACGCCACAGTCAACTCTAAGAACACAGGTTCATGTGAAGCGCATTTGGCCATCGAGGTAATTTGAGATGAGAAAAGTAATGCAGAGCTGAAAAAAACAAATTGACTCATCATCTTCTAGCATAGTTAGTAGGTAAACTGAGGACCGGAAAACTTTCAAACGTCAAGCTCCCACAAGGATCCGGTTATATGCTCTCTGCATGACATTGAGACATTGAGCACACCTTTGCCTACCTGTACATATTCCAGGCTGACTGATAAGGAAAAAATGAGGGTCAGAAATAATGCAAAACTACAGACGGCTTGATATGCTTTATTTTAACTTCCAATTTGTGGGCTCTAAAAAAAATAAAATAAAATAAAAGAATTGTCTAGTATGAAATTTTAGCCCGATGCAGTTTCAGTATCTTAACAATTTGTGGCCTGGCTGAAAACAGAGAAAAAGAATTTGTACCCTTAATTCCAATGATAATAATGGTCATAAATAATAATGGGCAAAGATTACTCAATGCTGCCTTCCCCCTCCCCCTCCTCCCGGCAACTGGGTGAAGACAGGATTCACAGTACAGCAATGATTTTAACTTTTGCTGACATTTGATTGGAAGGGGGTAATCAGAATTAAATTCGATTTTGTGTGTACCCCACTGAAACAACAGCAGCAACACAGAGCATTGATAAAGATCATATTTGAATTACTGGTAGTTTAGCGTCAGAGAGACTTCGTAGCTTATCCCATCTGACACAGGATGAAAAGTGACGTACACCACAGATGGTCCGTCAATCACAAAGCATAGAGACGACCATACAAAATCAATTTAGACTTCACTGATCATAGGACGATGGGCAGGATACCAGTAAAATTAAAAGCATTCTGCTGATAGCCCGATTTTAATGGAGCTACATAAATAATACAATACAATGCAATACAACTTTATATAGCGCATTTCACAACTGCTGGAGCAGTTGTTGTTGTTGTTGAGCAACGAGATAATTCGGGCCAATTGTATCTCGTTGTTGCCAGGAACTCTTCGTTGGGCCCAACACCTCGTGAAGGTGGTTCCTGTAGTTGGGCTGCTGGAGCTGTATCAAAGCGCTTTCCATATGGTGGAATATAAATTAGCAGGAAATTAGAACGCAAATTACAACAAATAAACAATAGAAACCTCAATTATCTTTTTATAACCCGACTCAACTCAACTTTAAAACAATGATTGATGCACATAATCAGTCAAAATCAGGAAGACAATAACAAGAACAATTAAAACAGTAAATTAATAACACAAATGAATAAATGTTTTACTCAATGGATAATTACGAACCAATCAACTCATTCACTGTCAACAAAGGTAAAATAAACTGACTTTTTGACTCCTAATCCCATCAATGGCAGTGAATGAGTTAATTAAGAAATCAGTCAATTAATCCATCAATTTATTTTGCACTTATTAACACAAATAGAGAAGAAACCATGAAACAGAACAATGTGTCTCAAGATGAGTTTTATAAATTTTCAGAGAGCGGGCTTCACTGAAATCTTCCAGGAAAGGACCAGAAACAAAAAAGGCTCTATCCCCTCTGAGGCGCCGCTCAAGCCTTGGTAGCGAGTGTGGTCCGCAGACCTGAGACACAGGGCAGGTTCGTCGGGGTGGAGGAGCTCAGAGAGGTGGACTAGGGCGAGGCCATTTCAAGAATTGAAGACAAACAAAACTATCTTGGACTGATCTTTAAAACATACAGGGAGCCAGTGACGGGAGGCCAGAATTAAAGTTAGGAGGTGAGGATCAGCATTCTGTACTAACTGGAGACACTTGAGGCAGGACGAGCTGACTCCAAAATGAAGTGCTTTACAATTATACAGCCGAGACGTAACAAAGGCATGGATTTCTGTTTCATTCCTCAACATGCTTGTGAGAAAGAACACAGCAGAGTGAACCGAACTGTCTTTCAAACTTTAGGTCCAACTGAAAACTTCACATGAACAAGAATAACATGTATTTCTTCCACAGTTTCTCAGCAATGAAAAAAGCCCTACAGCCAACAGGATTAACTGCCGTTCACAATTTCAAATGTGGCTGCAGTGAACCGTCAACCCTGATGGAGTCCTGGAATTTTCACAAGAACATTACAAAAGGACTTTGCAAGCATTCAAACTCAGTCTAGATTCAGTCTGAGCCACATTGGGATCAAATGATACCACTAAGTTTCCTCAAATGATTTATTTTCCCCCTATTTTTATGGCCTTGTTAAATATTTTTAGATTCTTTAGAAGCTCCTGAGACAGATGAGTCAGCACAAAGGGACTGCCTCTATTCATTCTAACAGATAGACGTTCCTCTGAGGCAAGAATTATACAGACGCTTGTCAAAAAGTCAGAAGTTACCCTTTAAAGAAAATGCAAATTAGTGCTTGAGGTTTTTTTTTTTTTTTTTGTTGAAGAGTAATGTTTAATATCTACATCTGCGAACATTTGCTGTCACTGTCAAATTTGCATTTCTGCCAAGCATCATTTCTGTCAATGTGGCGACAAGTGAACTGCAGGTGAACTTATTCAGGTGGGCCAACTTGTCTCTCTTTGTGTCTGTTTGGGCGCAGCATCATACCTGCTTGTCTTTGAGAGAATCCAACCGAAAAATTAAGTCAGGGAATGTGCTAAAAACCTACAATGGTGTCTTAGACAAATGGGAATACATTACATGGAGAAAGAGATTCAGTTTCGTAAGGAGCATAAACAGCTGATGTGTTCTTGGTCCATGGCCGCAACTTATTGTGTCAGCAGCTTTCATTACAACCAACAAATGAGAGCATCAAGGATTTAACTTTGCATCTGGCAGCGACACCGCGATCAACATGCTTCGAGACTACAACAAACTCAACTGGCAGGCCGAAGAGAGAAATGCGTGCAAATACTTGTCGACTCATTGATCACACCTTTATGGGCACCAGTGCAATCTAATTAGACAGTCCAAAATGTTTACCTTCACAAGGATAACAGCTACCCTTGGTAAAACGCAGACTGTCATCAAGCCAACTATCATGCCAGACTATCACACTGGTTGAAAATGCGAATGTACGAACAACTGTGCTTTAAGCGCTGCCGATGGCGGTCATTTGGAACTCATAGAACCATAGATTCATAAGTAACTTTTGTTTTGTGTCGATGCAGGACGTATTGCGTGAAAGCAACAGTTACAAAAGTCACCGTCACACGTAAACAGTTAACTATAATGGTGTAAGAAAAATAATTCCACGAGATTTCAGATGATTAATGTAGAAGTTGTTTCTACAAACTCATCCTTTATGGTCATTAATGAAATTATGATTGAAATGCTCAGACTAAGTCTAGTTCAGGGGTGTTCAAAGTACAGGGGAACTGCTCGGTTATTTAATCTGGCCAAATGAGCATTCATATTGTCAGAAGTCACAAATATTTGTTGCATTAATTTAAACGATTTTCCTGAAATGGGTTAATCAAATGTATTTATTTTATATATATTTCTGTCATCAAATAATTGTTTTGATAAATAACTGGTTCATTATTTATTATTATTTAATTATAAAATATTACATGAGAGCTGTATTAGTGCAATAAACTATCAATTTGTTATTTAATTACATAATTGGTCTACTGCTTGTAAATGAAATAAAGCAATATTATTGAATTTTAATAGAAGGGAAAAAAATATAAATATTCATCTGAATACAATTTATTCCTTGAGCACAAAAGGTTTGCTCACCCCCAGTCTATTTAGATGTGAAATGTAATGTGGATGGTACACATTCAGATTTCATCGCTGAGAATGTCTTTCTCTCTGTTGACGACTGGATAACTGGATAATCATCATATTAAATTTGTTGAAGATTCTTTACCTTTAATCCAAAGGTGTTTTAAATTCATAATTTTTAGGTTTGGAGTCTCGCTTCTCACTGTATTTATGTGGCTTGTGCAGTCACAATTGGTTGTTTTTGTTGTTGCTGCAAGACATGGCTGATGAGCGACTGTCCTGCATACCAACCGTTCGTTCACCTGCCTTGGTAGCAGAATAGCCTTTAGGCAGAGGTAAAATGTCATGGTCCCTTACAAGGCTGGTGTGTTAAAAAAAATTGAAGGACACCCTTACACAAAGCAGGTCCACCCCAAGGAAAAAAAATCCCAAAATGCAAACCCTGCAATGTTGTTTATGCCACACAGTGTAGTGGAGTGCAGTGACTTCTCCATTGGAGACATAAGATACACCTACACAAAATATGTCACATCATAGGAGAGCAGCTTCTTTGGTGCCAGATTCAGTAGTTCATTTGCATCTCAAAAAGAAGGGACATTCCTTTGAGGACAACTATTTCAAAATTCTGTGTCGGGGGGCTGCTGGTTTGAAAAGGGTGCGAAAGAAGCTATCTTTGTGAAAGATCCTCTTTAAGAAGAGGAGGAGGTTTGCACCATCCCCGAGTCTTCTTACAACAATGTCCTGAAAAAAAAAAAAAAAAAGATCATCGCATACCGCAAGAAGAGCGGCCACTAACGTGCTGGTGAAGAGACTATTTGGCATACGAGACAGTCATATGTCAGCCACGCCTGGCAACAACAGTGACACGGGATTGTGACCACTCACAGGGGACACACCCACCAAATATCTATAGTAAATAAGGACTCTTTACACTTAGATGGTTAGAACATAAAATTTGGCTTTACTCGATCGGGGTCTTTGGGGACAATCACAGATCAGCGAGGATAAAAAAATGTAAAAAAAAATAAAAAACTTAGCGATCACCAGCAATATTTTATAACCATATCTAAATAATAAAAGGAAAGGTTTATAGAATGTTTTCATTTTTTTGTGTATCTTCATTAAAAATTTCACTAATATGTCAAATTTGGGAATTTGACAGACCGTGCCGCACCTTTCTGGGCGTTCCGGCAGACCGATGGCGTTTTCTATTTCACATATCAATTTCGAGAGAGGAAGTAGACTAGACAATCCGCCAGAAAAAAGCAGGTCTAAGTTGTGGTACGGCGAATGCAACACAATACAAGGGGATATACGATCGGGGTGGAAGGCATTCTCGAAGTTCACTTCACTTCCCAGCGGGCAATTTTGCATCAACCGTAAGAGGAGATCTTCTTTCAGGTCGTTTTAAATGTACTTTGCATGGGGTATTCTCCTGCATGGACTCCAGTGAATCCGCTTCTGCCATGTAGACTGCATGCCTCTCCTGCACTGAGTTTAAAAGGAATGAAGGGAGCTGCTTCCAATGAACGGCAAACAAGCCGGTTTGGCTCACGCAAAAACGCCCATTTCTACCTGCACACGTCTATGAAAATACCAAAAGAAAGAAAACTCCACCCATGTGTTCAATTAGACTGTGCTTTGCACTAGACTTGCGCTTGGCATGAAAATAGGGCCCCCAAACATTAAACATCGATACAATTGATGCTTCAGTCCTTTGAGACACAGTATTTGCAATATCGTACCATATAGAAAATCAATACTGGTATCAATTAGCAGATCCCCACAAGTAGCACACCAAGCAGCAGAGCATCTTTCCGGGTTGCAATGAAATGATAAACACTTTAGTCTAGGCCAACCTTCATTTGTTGCGGCCCACCACAGGTAAATGTGTATGTGGTACACACTGTAGCTGTAATTCCTTATTTTGCAAAGCCAATCAATTACATCATTGATTGATCGGCAAATTAAAGACATTACAGGCGATCACAAAATATGAATAAAATGCAAAACATCAGCCCATCCGATCCAGCCAAACAAATTTGTGTAAAGTCCACTAAAATCACTGTACATTAAAGGTGAAACATTTTCAACAAACAAGAAGAGTCCAATTGTCTTGATTCAACTTTTGCAGATTAAATAATTATCTATAAAACTTTTGGTCAGTTTACTTTAGCCATGTCACAGATTACCCAAAAAAAGGCTGGTTTAATTTCGGGCAAGTAAAAGACACAATTTTTAGATTTTAGTGATAGCATGCCAAAGGATTACAAGGTCATTTATAAATCTATTTTTTGACAGCTATCTGGAAGTTAACCCTGCCTGTCTGTCACAGTGTGCAGGATAATGCATAATTTAGAGCATGACTCATGCTTACTCAGCTCATTTCTCAGTGGAAGATGAATCCTTGACCTTGTCAGGAACCAAATTTAAATCCACTGTGATTCAGCTCTAAATGGTTAGGCTTCCAGAACACCAAACAACATGGCATGTGGGCTAGACAGTGCCCATGAGTCACAAACACTGTACAACCAGTTGGCAAACAGATCTAATTTTAATGAGCCGTGACATGAACAAGTAACTATGAAAGTGACCTTGTGAGCCAATGCCGGAAACATGGCAATGAACGGCCAATAGCTTACGCATTTTAATTTAACCCATTTTGATAAGGCGGATACAGAACTAGTCCTTATTCACTGCATCCCTACATAAAATTCACAACAAAGACTGCCTTATTTCACAAATATTATCTAGAAAGACTTTAAAATAAAAGTGTCCTTGTTTCAGTCCAAATCCAAGTTGATTGTAACGTTCATATTGAAAGTTACTGAAGGTTGTAATAATACTCATTACCAAAATTAACTCAGTTAAAACAGATTAGTCAAAACTTGTATTCAGTAAAATGCACGTTACAAAAAAAAAAAAAAAGCTCCTACTTAGCCATCATGTGCTGCATATGAACCATGTAGTAATGTGTCCTGTATCCAGCTGTATTGCAGCATGCATCTCCTACATTATTGAGAGCCGGGCACTTACTTGGGTTTATTCATCCCATTTCCAGCCACTCAGATTATGACTTGCACTAGACTGGAAAATCGTGTCAATGCAGATTGTCTCATGGGATACGTCTCTTCGTCTCTGGCAAAATCTGACCCCAGGATTTTTTTTTTTTTTTTTTTTTTTTTTAGATTTAATTGAATAGCCATAAATGTGCAAATATTGAAAGATAAAGATCGTTCATATTGTGAAAGGTATTGATGCTATCTGCCTAAATCATAAATCACAATTTATATGAGAACACGTTTTTGGTCATTTTGTCAATGTATGCGAATGTTCCATGAGTACCAAATGTGTAATTTATTTCATTCGCATACAAGTGCATTGTCTATGTGTTTTATGAAAGCATAATGATTTTGTGGTTTCCTCAAAACATTATTATTGTGTCTGTCGTTTGTCATACCGGATTCCCACAGTGGTACCAAATTGTGTCCTGAAATATCTCAATAATAAAAATCTCATGTTCTTGTAATGATCAGAGAGGGTAGTTTCAGTTTAATTTCAGTTCAGTTTGCGTCAATTTACATGGCTGTGTATTAATTCATATTGTGGGCTTGGTGATGTTAGCTTTGGATTTACCAACATGTGTGCAGATTCATCACTAAATGGCTCACATTAATGAAAATCCACGTGAGGAGTAGTGATAGACATTTGACTTCAAAAACTAACTGCAAATGTTCTGACCACCTGTTTTGTTGACGGTGTTATATAAAACAGTCAGAACCTACCTTGAGGAGTTGCCAATCAATGGTCTGCGTGATACATTTGCTAACGGAGATTTCCTTTTACACTTGAAAATAATAAATAACTCAGTATAAGAAAGAAAGAGCAGATATTAAAGGTGAGGGTGACTGTCGGAAAAAAGAATGGGTAAAAGAAAACAAATAAGGTATTAAAAGGCTAGAGGAGACCAAATCCCATTGGTTGAATACATGAATTTCACATTGTGATATCTGTGTAAATCCTCTGTGCGGGGTTGTTTGGATGCGTTTACAATACATGAAAACAGTCCCTTTTGTCCAAAGAAGCCTGACATGGTGAGTTAGTGTTGCAATACATAATCTTATTCATCACCCTATTCCCAGGTAGGTTTAAAAAAAATAATATATTGCCAACAACAGTATGTGATTCAATATTATTCAACCATAGAGCGCAATTCTGACCATGTATTACAGAGAACAGAAAAGGCGTGATGAAAAAAAATCGCCACTGTTTTGTATTATGCAGCTGAAGGAGCAGTCGTACCCCGGCCTTAGCAAAAATGCAGCAACATAACAACACCGTTTGTAACGCATAACTCTAATCTGAAAGCTGGAACTGAACACAATTATAGCTCCCAGCGGTACAATGAAAACAGAGTCAATAGTCGCAAGAAATCAGTTAGAAATTGTCTTTGTGAACCATATCGAACTATAACACCTACTTTCAGGTCTACTTTTGAAATAAGGATTAACAAAGTGAGACAAACATGAAGATGGTATCATGGCAAAAGTAGAAAAACAAATTGAGATGAATAGTTTTTACTTTCTGTGAGATTGTATTAATGTCTTGATTATCATGTTTTGGCAGAAAAAAAATACATATTAACAAGAAGCACAGTGCCTCTCGCGCAAAAGTCAGTTAACCTCCAGCCACCTGCTCCTGTATAGAGAACAGATGGTACATAGAAAATGAATTGTTGACGGAGGCACTCAATGTCAAGCGTTCATGGATATAAAATATGGAGAATGTAGAAAAAGCCAGATTTTACTTCGGTCATCATCTTTCCCCAATTTGTATCAAACCAGTAAAATCAATAATAAAGCTTTAGCAAGAGTGTCAAGGAGATCTTGTACTGTGCAAGTTTTTTTCCACATTCCAATCTCATTACATAATCCAGAAAGAGGAGATACAACGTCTCCTCAGCAATTGAATCAAGAGCACCTGGAGGTTAATAAAAACTACCCCCACACGTTGGCATTGGGCAGAGGACAAGTTGACTCAGGGTATTAACAACAGCCACATCCCACCCTCAAACAAACACACAAAACAAAAAAGGGTTACAGCCTTAGCTCACCAACAACCATTTAGGGATTCAAAGGGAAAAAAAATTAAATAAATATATATATATATATATATATATATATATATATATATATATATATATATATATATATATATATATATATATATATATATATATATATATATATATATATAAATAGCCAGTTGTTTTGTCTCTGTCATGTAGTAGCGTAATTCTCTTTTATTGTGCAAATAAAAACTAAATAAATAAATATATTCAGGAGAAGCTTCCAATAAGCAGTCTAATCATGAAAGGCTGGCGAGTGTCTATTCAAGCAAAAGTACAGGCAAATCTTGCTCATTGGCCAATTGATTTTTTCTTTTGACGATCACATTTTTGGATATCTGATTGAGCAGATTGTGCTGGTGCAAAATCTTGTATATATTTGGCATGAAATTACCCTTGAGTGGGTAGTAATTAAAATGCAGCTGCATACTGTAATTCTTGTTAGAATGTTTTATTTAATTATGACAAGTATGGGCACTTTCAAACAAATAATACAAATAAAACAGGCAACACTAGCCATAAAGAAAAAAAATATAAGGCAGTATGCTGGGTGGAATGGCCATGATTGAACATAGTAAAATGAGATGCAAAGACACAAAGGAAAGCAAAGCGCTCTATAAAAGCTGTCACCCATATGATTTATTGAATCACTATCAATGTATTAAATCCCGCCAGTCCTGATACTACTGTGCACGCTAGTGTTCATCCTCTAATGACACATGGCTGTATCTGTTGGTGTCTATAAATCACTGCTTTATAATCTCCTAACTACCAGACAATAACAGATTTATCTGTGATGAAATCCTGGTATTTACACTGTGTGCCTGTCTTATAAGCCAGTCTATCTACATATCTAAGTCTCTGTGCTCCCATGTGGCTAGATCTGATACATGCATACGCACATACCCAATATATATATATATATATATATATATATATATATATATATATATATATATATATATATATATATATATATATATATATATATATGGGTGTGTGCGTGTGTGTGTGGATGTGTGTGGATGTTGGTGTGAGCAGCAGACTTAGCATTGACAGAACCTCAGACTTTAGAGGGATTATCGAGCCATACCCAGACTGCAACCTGCTGTGCATTTGTAGGTGTAGTAAGTTGACCTGTAATCAACATAGGCTGAGGCCGTCATTATAACAATGTGTTCACAGCTACTTCTGTATATACCTGGATGATGGCAAATGAGGAGTCACTATTCGATTTGTTTTGAAAGACTCAATAATAATACATCAGATTAATATGTCACTTTTCTGGACAAGCGGACTCTCAATGCTCTCACATTGGATTCATTATTCAAGGACTCATGCATTCCCAGTCTTGTGGAGGTAAAGTATGTTCTGTAGCCTCAGCTGACCTGGGACAAGCTGACGGCCCCTCCAAGCACCAACAAACATTCACAGCCAGCCATGCACCCGTGTGAGTGTCACTGGAGGCAAGGTGGGTGAAGTTCCATGCCCAACGACACAAATGGCATATGACTCGGACAGAGCAGGAATGAAAAAATGGACCCTTCTTACTAGACAGGCCGCTCTTATTACCTCTGAGCCACAACCTCCCAAGATTCATCTTTAGACATGGTCCAATATCAGATTTTGACGGTATGATAACAAAGCAAAAATTTTGCTATTTTATGGTATTAATATTACAGCTTTAAAAAGGAAGAAACATTAACTTTCTTCTGTTTTCATTCTTCTTCGCAAGTCACGGGGTCCCTTCACTAGTGAGCTACTTTTAGAACTCATGCTGTCCTTGTCGGTGTGCTAGTACCCGCTGGCACTATGTTGTTTTTGTATTTTTATTAGGACAGTGTACATTAATCCCTCCTGTGAGCCATCACCTAACAGTGGTGGAGGAGTTTGTGTTTCCCGATGTTTATAGCAGCTAAGTTGCCTGGGTCTTCATGCCCATGGGAGGATCACCCATGGCAAACAGGTCCTGGAAGAGGGCCTTGAAAAAGCACGGCTCAGAAACCCCTTATGATGAAGAATATCACTGGATCAGTTTCCCTCTTGCGTCACCGGGGCCCCCCCTCATGAGTCAGTCCCAATGGTAAGGCTCACTGGCGGGACCCTGGTGACCATACCTGCACCCATGGGGCCTTCCCATGGGTTCAACACTTGAGGTCAAAAGGGTTGGATGTGGAAGTCTAGGGGCTTGAGCTGGAGTGCGGAGCTGAGACTCCGCCCACAGCCTGGGCTGTCGTACCACTCCTCTCATGAGGGGTTGGACACTCTTCCACTCTGGAGTTCAGTGGAGGGTGTGGGCGTACTTATCGCCCTCCATTCTTGTACATTGAAGTTCACCCAACTGGTGAAAAAGGTTGCCTCCCTCCACCTGAGGGGACAGGTTCTGACTGTTGGTTATGCACCAAACAGCAGTTCAGCACACCCAAACTTTGTGGAGTCATTAGAGGGTGTGCGACCAGGCGCTCCCGCAGGGGACTCCATCATTCTGCTGAGGGACTTCGTTTCTCACGGGGCAGTGACTGTGAGACCTGGAAGGGTGTGATTAAGAGGAACGGCATACCCAACTGAACCAGAGTGCTGTTCCGTTACTGGACTTCTGTGCTCATCACATATTGTCCATAACGAACACCATGTCCAAACATATGAGTGTTCACATGTGTACTTTGCACAAGAACACCCTAGGCCGCAGTTCGAGGATCGACTTTCTAGTCGTATCATCAGATTAGCGGCCACATGTTTTGGACACTCTGGTGAGAAGAGGGGCGGAGCGATCAACATATCACTCATTAATCTTGTTCTTGCCCAACATGGCTAAATATAGGCGTGTGATTCCATAATCAAATTCAAATGTAAAATCACAACTCCACTCAGTCATTGTGAAGGAATGACTATCAACAGAAGAGAGACTCTAATCAGAAGCTCAAAGTAACAGTCAAGCCATCCTAATCACGCTTTCTCATCCTTTTTGTACTATTTCTCCCATACTCTCTCACGTTTCCCTCACTATTTCCCTCCCTTTTCTGCCCATCATTAGCACTCATGTTGTTTTTCCCTTCTTCATCTCCCTCCAATCCCTCCTTCAAATGCTTTGCATGCTGAATAGTCATAAAAAAATCATTTATCCCTGTCCCCCAGTGTGGGGATGTATTAGCATGCCAGCAGAGCATGCTAAGTTATCTCCCAGCTACAGGCGCTGAATGGTAATACTAAGCTCTGATAATTTTCAACAGGATGAGAATTAGAACTGTCCCTAGGATTCGTTGTGGTGGGACTAATGCTATGTTTTACCGCACTGTAATTTACTGTACTGTAGCTTTTGAGTACAGTAGTGTCCTGCATGACTCATTGATATGCACAAAAGGGAAAATCAATCAAAATTCAGCTTACAAGAGAAATTCAACCTTATTGTTGTAGCACTACTTTCTTCTTTAAGGCACAAATTGTATTCCACTAACGAATTCAACTAAAGAGTTTCAGTGGTGGCGTCAGTAAATTTGAGCTTGATTCACCATAAATGTCAGATATAGACACTGATTTAAAATATTCCTTGTAGTGTGGAAAACAAGCCATGTGGGAGTTTGATATTGTATTTTTTTGTTTATTTTTGCTGTTTGTTTGTTTTTTTCACATTTCAGTCAAGTTTGAGTTGACATGCACCGGGTAATATTTGAGTTTGATCCAACTAGCTTTAAGTTATTTGTACATACCAGAATAAAAAATTGGAACAGCATTCAGCAACCAGAGTGACAGCCAATTAAAGGGAGAGTTTACAATTTAAAAGAAAAAAAACTCACTTTTTGTCATAAATGTTGAAACTGTATGATGTGACTGCAGGATTCTACAATAATTTTCTTCCATAAAATGATCTCTTCACTGACACTATCTTATGCCTATAATTTAAATTTACTTATTATCATAAAGCTTGTAACGGCGCGAGAAAACTAGTCTATCAGAGACTGAAGAGAGAGAAACTGTGACCAAAATGTGTGTCGGGCACTTGCGCCGCACGGAGATACCCAGCAGCCTCCATTTCCGTTGTACATTGGATCAAATACAAGTTCCAATGGACAACAGATAGAACTCGATATTCATACACAATGCACATTCCCTCGGCATAAAAACGTACGCTGATTTGATCCAGGTGCAAGAAGGATTTGCGGATATGTGCCTGGGATGTCAGATTTCATTCATAAAAATGACAAGAGCATCCATGGAACCCTCTGAATCATTGCATAAATCTATTCATTGAATGCTTTCTTATCATCATCATCTTTATCACATTTTTTAAATTACCCTCCTTGGCCGCAGCGCTGCTATGTGGTTGACACATGGACAAGAACGAACGGGTTGGAAGGCGGTCTCTGTGGTTGCCCGAGCCAACTTCACGTCAGTGAGTGGTTGCCCTCAATGTTAATCAAATAACTAATTTCACAACAGATGATAGGCGGGAGTCTACTTTTTTTTTTTTAAATTGATTCAATGATTTTGATTGGCAGCTACATCAATGGTATAAATCGCAAGGGTGGCAGTGATTGAGTTAATAACCTGGGAGCTAGTGACACTTCCTTTGAGGGCTACTGATAACTTACAATCTACTTAATGGGCACCCCTGCCTTAGTGTTTTGTAACACCCCACAAGACTCCAACATGAATAAGTCATGCTAGCAATGTAGCAGCCGGCTTGTTCACATCAGTGAGGGGCGTGGCAGTGAGACGCGAGAGAGGGTTGAGGGAGGAGTGAAGTGAGGATATATTCAAATCCTACTAGCACTTAGAAAACTGCAAATTCCCTCTTTAATAATTGATTGCACTTAAAATTCGTATTAGTGAGTAATGTTTGGCAGATATGCCAGTCAATTAACTAAACTGCTTTGAATACGTACTAGTTGGAAATATTTTCTTGAAATAAAGTGACATGCTTAAATGACTCTTAATTTATCCTTATGGATTGAGGATCCGGGTCAGCAAAATCCTAAATTTAGCTTGTGTGTAAATACTTAATTTCGACAATAAATTCTGTGATCTTTTTGTCCCTCACTGATTAATTGAATTTCTAACCTAGCAATGTTTGGGTTATTAAGGACTATTGTAATTTTCTTTAACGCCCAATAAAACACTTTTTTCCTCCTACAACCGACGATATATACCAAGAATATTTGTAATAAAAATAATAATAATAATAATAAATAATTATTATTATAAGAAAATTTGACACTTTCCTTAGTGTTATATTTGACACTTTTCTTATTGTTGATGTTCTTGAATTTATTTCTAAATGCTTAGTCTCACTACTGTACTCTGATGTCAGGCTCCAACACAGCAATGTATGCTTTGTTATCTTCAAATGAACTAAGAGCTTAAACTGTGTGATGGTGTGATGGTAAAACCAGATGGATGATATGCTACAAAACCACTGCCCATTTTAATGAGCGTTTCAGCTTAGTCACACATTTAAGCTTCATAGCGGGAAGATGCCACAGATTAAAGTGCTAATGTTGTCCTGCGTAACTCAGTGGATCAGCTATAGAACTCATCTCCCACTGAGACAAGGCACAAAGGCACTCCCATAACACACACAAAAAATGGTTAACGTTATGAATATGTCAATGTATTTGATAAGAACTGATAAGCAAAGTAATTAAGCTACAAAAAATGGAGCTCAAGCATGAAATGCCACTGTAATGATTCATTCATCTACAATTGATCTTTCTACTTCACTGAGAGGTTCAACAACCAGAAATTGGATGTCAAAGTATCATCACACATGGAAAGTCCTCTGAAAAGACCCATAGAGCCGTTACAATGCTGACTTCATTGTTCAACGGATAGCCTTGCACAACTTAATCTACCGTACTTGACATGACACTGCAGACACGGTGTTTGGCCGCCAGCATGGCTTCGGTGACGTAATGCGTTGGAAGCCAACGGAATGTCTGACGTTTGCCGAAAGCTAACATCTAGCAGATAAGCCCGATCGCTTTATAGCAGCAGCAAGCAACAAGGGCGGTGACAATAATTGTTGCCTGATTGACTGATTGTTTTCTCTGTGTGCAAACAACGTGACTTTAGTCCATCATCATGAACAAACATCCCACTGTCCTGTGTCGATACTGTTATAAACCTTTTTGGATTATGCCAAACAGACACATCTCGCCTAGCTAATGGGGTCCTTGATATATATATATATATATATATATATATATATATATATATATATATATATACACTAATATAATGTGCCCAGTCCCACTGTAATGTTCCTGAAAGAATTTTAGAAATGTAAAAATTCACATTTTATTATCTGTGGTCACTGATGATAATACTTTCAGCTCACTTTTGTACAGACAGCCCGATTCAGTTCCCACTCGCCGGCATGGCTCAGATGGTAGAATAGTTGTTCCGCATCATGAGTTCGATACTGGGACCTTGTAACTTTGTCAAATTGTTCTTAAACAAGATAGTGAACACTCTTTTGCTGCTGTTGATATTTTGTCATCATTATTCGATTAAGCAGAGGTGGGCATTCTGTCCCAAGGACGGAACAGTCTGTCCAATTTCAGACGAAGTTTTTCTTTAAAAGGACAGACTGAGCAAGGACAGAAGTGGGTTTTCGTGTGTCCTTGTAATACCTAACCGGGTCAGCAACCAACGGATGTGTTGTGTTGGGTAGGGTAAATTGTGCATCTCTGCAAATAACAAGACAGTGTTAAAGACAAAGTCAGCTGGATATGCTGCAGCTGCTAATGACTCTTAATAGGATAAGGGTATAGAAAATAGATACTTGGAAGTATTGTATATGTGTGTCAATACTAATGTCAGAGTAACACAAAGCTCAGCATTATTATATTTGCTCAGCTGTTTTTTGTCCTAATTAGACTCTGCCTATGTACCTAATTGCAGTAGTACTATTCAACTTGACGGTTGAAAAATAATCTACTGTGTAGTTCTCGTCAAAGCTCAATACTGCTTTGAAACTGAAAAATTGTCAAGCGATATACATGAAATCAATGTTCTCTGACAGTGCACACCACGCTGCGATACACTACAGGCACACTCCTTTCCTGTTTCAACAGCTCAACATCTTTTTTCACGTCTCCTATCCCTGCTAACCCCGTCTGCATGACTCATCAGCACCCATACTATGCCACTGACCTATTTCTGTCCCACCTGTGTGTCACTGTACCGTTGACTGACCCACATTCCACTGATCCAGGCACTTCCATGCAGTGACCCGCGCCAGATCCACACGAACAGCAGAAGGTGGATGAATCCGGGTTTCCCAGAGAGTTGAATACACTCTTGCATTAACTATTACAATTTCATTATTGATAAACTGTTTCGAATACATCAGTATTGTCAGTCTCACTTTCTGTCCCGCTGAGACTAACATTTTCAATATTCAATGTTTTTCAAGTGCTTTTAGGTTTTACTATTAAGGGTGTCTGCTTTATTTTTATATTTGTGTGTCAAGAATGAATGAAAGAATTCAAAAGATTTCAGACAATTTCAGGTCCATCAGAATATTATTTTCGTAATTTAAGACTGCTGTATTTTTTTCACATATCAAAGTGGACATGTAAAGACAATTCTGTTTTAACTGTTTTGGTGATATTATTATTTGCAATATTTATTTGATGATGCAAAGGTAATGGCTCAACAAACATACCATTTCATTTTTCCTGAATTTCTTTTTGAACCACTAGGATTCTACCTGATGGCAATATTATCATAGTATATGTACTTGTCAAAATGTGTCCATGGTTGTGTTCCTCTGCAGCCTGTAAAACACAGCGACAGTGGCACAGTGATGATGCGGGACCATGTGGTGGAAAAGTAAGAATCAGGAGGCGGGACTACCGTAAGAGTGGCTCTCATTGGTTCTCAATGACATCATTGATAAGAGCTGCAGAAAGAATGAAAGGAGCTTGAGTCTCTCACTCTCCCTTCTACCACTTCCTTGCATGCATTATTAGCACAGGTTAAAAATAATTATTGAACCACTGGAGTTTTTTGCCTGTACATCCATGCTTGCCTGAATTGACTTCAACCCTGCGCTTAATGCAAATAAATGATGCTTACTCTCACCTGACGTTCACAGAAATGTGTTTTGAACCCACAAAAGAAGTAAAAAAAAATTAAAGAATAAATACAAAAGCCTCAAATGGCCCCCAACAATTGCACACGTGGAACTCCAAATATTGCTTGATTAAATATAAATTTAAAATATATATATATATGTTAGTTTCATAATGCCATATTACAGAATATCAGTGTTATGGCAAACGCATTCTTTTTGCACACAGTATCGCCAAATAAACATTTATATCCATTTCACCAACAAGCAGTGTGTGCGTTGATTGTTAGAGAAGGTCTCCGACTGACAAAGACAGTGGCGTGGAAAAGTTGAACAAATATGAAGTTAGGTCACTTACTATACGACGTAGGATCAAAATTCAATACGCTGCCATCCTGTCGAACATTTAATCTCCAAAGTATATCCAGGTTTTTACATTTCCAAGTATGCCTCCCTCAAGGCAAAGCTGCTCCAGGGGTTTAAATCCAGAGTCCTCATCTTCTCCAAAAATAAAAGTGTTCTGTCGCTTAATCCTTAAAGCTTCCTCATAGATGACTCTGGAGTTCCTCCGTCTCTCTCCCAAGCATTTGAAGAACGTTCAGCAGTCTGAGTTCCAGGTTCCAGCTAAAATCAAGAAAGGCGCAGATTCATATTTTAACCAAAACAGGTAGCAATGAAACACATTTTAAAGTGGTCAATTTGTGGTTGATTAAAAATAGAGAGCAAATTATTTATAAATGCATTATACTAGTCCTCATAATATATCACAAGCAAACACTTCAAACTTTCCGATTTGTCTAACTATGCTAAACCCAGCATAAATATTAATTTGAACAATTCAAATACAAGGGGAGGAATGATGTAAATGCCGAGAATTCATCCACACTAATATTTGATGAAGGAAAGAGTTTTGTTTTGTCTTTTAATATATGCAAAACATAGTGTTGGGGGTGCAAACGATCGTCTGAGATCCTGAAACCCAAAAGTAAAAAGAAAATGTACTTCTTGAATAAAAATGAAAAAAAAGTATCACTCATTGAAATTCCTTTTCCACTTTTTAAAAAAAAGTCGTTTCCTGATAGATTTGTGCAGCTTTCTTTTAGTTTTCTTTGTATTGACTGAGAACAAAGGAACCCTTACTGTAACAAAGAAGCTGCTGAGACTTATACCTGTTGCTCTGCATGCTTCCAGTAAACAAACGGGAAGTTTTGAATGAATATACAAGTTTTATATAGCTTACAAGAAAGCCTTAACACACCAAATTAATTAAAATGGGTTCTTAATTCGTGCAACAAGTCCCTTCTTCTTTTCGAACTGACTTTACACCTGATTACATTGTTCTAAATTCCCATACTGCATTCGGACCCTGCGCGGGAGCGCGAATAAAAAGAATTAACAGACAATATTGTTTGCACGAGCAAGCAATAAATCCAAACAATAAAACCACATTATTCCCCCCTCCTTGCGCGCACACACTAAAAGGTCGCATTTGCTGTAAACTTCTGACAGGCAGCTGCTTTGTCTTGAGTCGCAACATCCCAAAGGAACAAAATAAGGCATCTAAACAAACTCAGCCTCCATTAAAGTTTACAATCATTAATTAAATCAGGCATACTGTACTTTGGGCATGATGACGTTCCTTCAAGTAGTGTCCAAAAAGCTCGAGACAGCATCAGACAAAGGAAAAAGCTGGACCGCTCCTCTCTCTCTCTCTCTCTCCCCCCACTGTCTGTCTATGTCGCTCTACCTTTGCTGCTTTGTGCTCAAGTTTGAGCGCTGACGCACTAACATGAGCGGCAACTTTTACTGGAAAAGAACACACAAAATCACGCCGGGAGCGCGCGCACGCGCAAGTATTCCTCTCTGGGGCAACTTACCTGAAGGTGTTTTTCTCCGTGCGTGTGGCCGTGCGTCGCATATGGAGGTTAAAAAAAATAAAGTTTGTTAGGACACATGCAGCTTTGTGTTGTGGAGTCCCCCTTTGTCTACACGTGTGATAGATGGATGGGGCTCGTTTTGGCCGCGCCTAGTTCATCGCGCTCTCCAAACAAGAGTCCCGCCCTCTCCGAGTAAAACTATGCACACACATCAAAATAGACTCCGCTATAACAACAGTTTTCATTGAGGTAATTGGTGACCACCAACAAGTCACCTATGGCTGTATAGTAGTTTCTTAGCGCAGTCTTAGTCCAGCATACATGTTGCACAAACTGTCATGGAATTGCTAGAGAGGACCAGGAGACATTATTTAGAGTGCAGTGGCAGTGAAAAAAGAGAGGGACAAAAGAAAAAGGTCTCATTCTAAATTTCTCATGATCAGAATAGAAAATTTGACACTCATGCACCACAGCCTCTTGGGCTTCTGGAAAGTGGCAATAATTATTGTGTGACGATGAAAAAAAGAGTTCATTTAATTATTCCGAGAAAAAATGACATTTGTCACTCAGACATTCACCATTTTTAAAATGGTAGACATTATGCTGTTAGCGGAATTAATCAGTAACGTCTGA
Source organism: Idiotropiscis lumnitzeri (assembly GCF_059441095.1). Taxonomy (NCBI): domain Eukaryota; kingdom Metazoa; phylum Chordata; class Actinopteri; order Syngnathiformes; family Syngnathidae; genus Idiotropiscis; species Idiotropiscis lumnitzeri. The sequence continues at coordinate 13,029,977 of NC_142400.1, read as the reverse complement.
ACATGTTCTGTAATAATTGACAATCCACAATTCTGTCATGATCTGTTTTGGATGACTTTGTTTAGATTTAGTCTATTTCATATTATGTCATGTTTTTCTGAGTCCCTTGCTCCTGTCTTCGGTGTTTGTTCCCACTTGTTCTCGTCAGCCCTCTTTAATCAGCCTACTTAAGGTGTTCAACATTGTCTTGTCAGTTTTGGGGGGATTTAGTTCCCTGCTTTCTTTCTGTCTGAGCCAACAAAAACAGTGATTGCAGTTGACTGTGATTGCTGGTTGTACAACCACATTAGCTGCTTGTAAAAACTAAAAAATGAGGGACAAGTTCATGAAATGCTAAATCTCGAGGCGTGGGCAGAGCAACCCGAACTGTCAAAAATGATTTTGTCTTTGTCCGATTTGGCCTCTTTGGTGCATATGATTAGATAGGTGACTTGAGCTATAGGCTGTTATCTTGATGTGCCCTTTCTCTTGCTTTCACTCGCCTTCCCTTCCCTCGATGACATCCTTGGCACACGTTAATTGATTTTAGTTAAGACCGTGAGGTCACACATTGTTGTATGGACTAGGCAGCCCTTCTTCAACAATCTGGCAGAAGAGGCTCCACGATATTGTACTCGATCTTTCTGGCATACATTTTTCTCGTGGTTACTATCCGCAAAGTGAGCAATGAAGGTAAAAGAACAAGGAAAATGTTCACTCAAAACCTTTATGTTTTTAAAAGTGATATGAAACAGCTCAGGGATTCAGTATGCCACCATTTTGCCTTTTTATAATGTTGATGTGATTGGTTGTAAGAGATGCGATGCATTCTGCTAATAAACGGGGAAGGCACTTAACAGTGGTTTGGAATGGAATGGTAGTTTGCTGCAAATTTCAAACAGGTTTACGGCTTGACACATAATATTGACTCCGAAGTGAACAGAGTGTGTACAAAATGGAATGTCAAAGTCCTTTGTATTTGCTGTTCATTGCGTTTTGTCATCAACTATTACTTGATACTATGATTACATTTTATAGTGGTATAAATCCTTATCCAACAGCAACGTGTCAAACGTAATAGCTTACATTGATTTTTTTTCTCTTCTATTTTTCTTAAGGGGATATTGAAGGTCAGATATCAAGGATACGCAACATTTGATACACTTGCAACATATAATAAGCACCGATATAAGAGTTACATCGACAAATCTGTCTCAACAAAGATAATAATGCTCAATTTAGACTGATAATCTCCAGGAAGTATTTGTGTGCATTATCTGTACCTTGTAGAGGTCGGGAATCCCCTGGTAGGTTGGCCTACATTATTTAGAAACACAAGGGAGACAAAATATTGCATTTTGTTGAGTAGTGCAATTCTTTACCATTCTTTACTGCATCTACCATTATCTACATTCAAGCCAGTCACAGGTTCATACGTATTTACGTCATCACAAACACGTCACGTACTTCCCCAACCTGTGCCTGTTATTTTCTTATAACTTGACGCTACTGACGTTTCAATTGTGAGTGAAAGTGCGTGTAAAATGGAAAAATTGCATGAAACAGACCAAGAGAGATGGGAGCCCTACCTTCGCAGGCAGGTGCCCGTGCGCTTGGCATAAAAACAGGCAGGTCTTCAATTTGGTGCCGGAACAAGTCGATTCTACCATATTTGGGACCACGATGCACCTCACTGGGCGTTCTAAAAACTCCCACGCCCCCGATGCGCCTGATAATTTGGTCATAGAAAGTAGACTGTGCCCGGCGTAAAAACAGCGGCACTTCCATTTTTGTGCCAGTGCAAGCCACTATACAGAAAATTGCACGGTTGTGGGGCAGTATTTACAGAAAATTTCACAATTTATTCAGTTCATCTCCTTGGAATATTTTAGCGAGGTGAATGTGTGCATCCATTTATCCCAAAAACAGTGTTGCCTGCCTTTTTTAACCACCACTGTTTCCTCACAAAACGAGACGGACTCATTATTTAGTTTAATTATACAATATATTACTATGTGATATTTTAAATATAATCCACCATTGTTCATTGTTAACAAGAATGTGATGTTAACATACATGTGTAATGTTGCCTCAAGACCCGCCTCTTTTCACACAGTAGCTCCTGTGGTCATCCATTCCATCCACGGGCGTTGCCAGAATTTCTTTCATTAGGGTCACCAAGGTGATACAGCACCTCAGTGAGGGGTGGCCAAGGGTGCCCATGCGTGCGTTCGACATTCTTTATCATAACATCCACAGTCAGCGTTTCATGAACTAGAATTTGCAGAGATCCAGAACAATAGCCATCACACTTAAAATCAAGCAGGAACAAATCAGGAACTAATCTACCATTTTGCTGATCTTGATTTACTAGATTATATCATTTTCTTTGCCTTTGATTTGCTTTTGTGTCATAGTGTACTTCTATTTCATGCTCAAATTCACTCGCTAACAGCCATCCAGAGTGATCAATTGTCACAGATGGCATTTTGCATACTATGAGCAATAGTTGATTCATTCAAATCATATCCAAAAAGCACAATAACACAATAGTCTCTTAATTCTTCACAGTTCGTTCCTGCTTGTATTATGAGAGTGTGTGCAAAATAAATGTACGTTTGCATATTTCATGAAACTATAACAGTGGATGGTATGACAAACAATGACTTCTCAGCCATGTTGGATACTTGGTAAGGTGTGAAAGTAATTTTGATTGAGGTTGATTGTAAGAATTAAGTGCTTGTTACATGAAACAGATTATTTTACAAGTTGCATTCAGATCAAGTGCACAATTATTCTTAAATGTAGTTAATATTTAAAATAAGAAAAAAGAACAACATTTATAGCAGAGTATCAATGATTCCCAGAATACTGCATCCATGAGGAAATGTCAGAAAAAACACAGACACCAACATTTTCCTTTAGGTGTGAGGGTGACCAGTGGGGTGGCCACCCCTGGCCACCTTGTTGCTCCGCCCCTAACCCCATTCCCCAGCCACACAGTCCACCCCCCACAACTCAACCCCCACTCTCACACACATTGGTCTCCCTTACAAACCAACTCACTTGCACCTTATCGCCAACAACTGGGCTGAAGAGGGGAGCAGATGTCTGTCAGCACAAATGAATATTTTGTAAAAATTTTAAAAATCAGAAATGTGTACACGATCAGACATAAAATTCACCCTCAATTCTGAAAATCTGAAAACCTGCAGGTATGTCAAGAGAAATATTGAAAATGGGGCCACAGCAGCAAACATGTAGATTCAGTCTGAAATAAAACCTAATGTAAAAATGAGAAGAAAATACTGATACCACCACTGCTTCAACCCCCCTGGGTAGAGAGCTGAGCAGATAGGTCGACATTGAAATACAGTCATGGCTCTCTTTACCCACCCACTAGCACAGCTCTTATCCCCCCTGCTGTGGTTTTACTGGACCACTGACTCCAGCAGCGAGACTGTTCCGCTCCACTCTGCAGTGCCCCAGCTCATGCTTGCATCTCTCCCACTGTGGAGTCAGCTGAGCAATGCATGAGCCATGCATGAGCCTGCACACTGAACAGGCTTCATACAGCTTGGAGGAGCTTAAGGCATCCACCGAGGTGCCAGTGCTCTTTGGAAATGTACAAGATTATATGGCAAACTGGTGATATTATGTGCATGCATAGTACATGCTGATACTTATTATCGGGGGTTGAGGAATAAAGTAGTATACCGCAGCTAATGCAAAATGACTGCAGAAAAGAAGGTGATTTTTTTTATATTCACTGTGGAGTAAGTAATTACACCCGACCATGCGCTGTTGGGATAAAATTGATATATCAGTAAATTGCTGTGACGCTGCAAGTGCTCATACAGTTTCCTTGTGGTGTAAAAAAACAGTTACAGATTCATCAAGTTATGCCTTGAAGATACAGTGCAAGCAGCAGTATCTTGTACACAGTTTGATGAAGAAAAGAAAAGCCCTTTGGAAATTGCTGGTAAAATACATTCCTTTCCTACTGCACAATAAGAAACCATCTAGATCTTGCTCCTCAGAAAAGCAATTACTCACTTTGACTAACGCAACACACAACCTGGAAAGATGATGAAAAATAATTCAATGAAATGTCTTCCAAAGTCAGCCCTACAACATCATGGTTGATAATACATCTGTACTGCAGACAAAATGTTCACCATTTCATATAACTTATTAAGAGAGTTATATACAACACAAACATAATACATTAAAACTTGATGCACGCTCATTTAAACCACTATGCCTGATTGAAGACCATGACCAACCATCAAAAAGTAATCTGCACCCCATAAATCATCACAGAGGAGGCAGGCATATAGTGTCTGCTCTTGCTGTGGGTATATCCTTGTACTGTCATTCATTTCATGCAATAGAATTTTAGCCATCACACACTCATGCACGCGTGCACACACACGCACACACACTAGATATTCACAGACCTAGACAGGCAGACATGCTTGTCAGCGCGCTGGAGGGCCCTTGGCTGACTGCTACTAAACCAGCCCTTCCCCCACAATAAAGATCTGTCTGGGGCGAGGGGGAAGGGAAATCATGACTGTCTGAACATCAGACAGCCAGCATACACCATTATGTGCGAGAATAGAATCTCTTTAAATCACAAGTAAAGTTCCAATCTGAATTAAAGTTGGCCCTCTGATAGCTGATGTCATTTTGAATTAAACCCCGTACTAACACGTCGGAATTCTCACGACATAATCATGCGAATCAAGAGCATACAATTGGATTCAAATGCATTTAAATGGCTGCACTTGTATATAATGTAAACGACTTGCTTTTTTTTGGGGGGGGGGCCTGAAAAGTCTGAACTTTTCAGAGGTGATACTCAAAAGGTTGCAGACAGTACATGTCAGTGTTATCAGCAGATGTCACCTTGTGCATCACATTCTGTTGGCGCACCGGGCAGCAATCGTTTCATTTTGAATACATTATGATGTGAGTCATACTCACATTAATCGGCAACGTGAATCTCATGCTTGACATGATTTAAAACGCAGGTTAATGTATGTCGTTGCCAAAGTGAATTTAACACTTAGCACCAGATACCAAACTTTGTCCAATTCTTGTTTACACTGGTTGCAGAACATTTATCATAAAAGTATTGCATCATTACTTTTTAAGTTACTATTAACCCTTAAACTCACAAATCAAATATTTGAATAATTTTAGAGCTTCGAGTCAAATCAACGACCACATTATTGTTCACTTTTCTGAGTTTAACGCAGGTCACAGCTCCGATGTGTAGGTCTTGATGCACACGATATACAGTAAAGTATCGTACCACATTCATCACCGTTGAATTTAGTTAAGTACAATATGTGTGAAATCATATGAATATTTTCTCATTCTTTCAGATTTTGTCAGTGACATGAGTGCAAGTCGTTTTATGTAATCACCTCTGACTAGATGTTTAGCAGCCAAATGTGTATTTTAATTTGGATTCAGTTGTTTGCTACAAGTGTAATGCTGACCAGCGGGGCAAAGTTGGAATATCACAATGCCAAGACCTAATGCTTCAAAATAAGTTCCAAGAATCAAAAATGAGAATCCAAGTTTCAGTTCCAGCTGATATTTATTTCCTTCCTTGAAAAAGTTCTGTACACAAGTTTATATCAACAATCTGACAGGCAGTGAATGAACACAATTTAGCTGGCATGAGTTCTCCTCCCTTTCTCTGATTCTCACAAAAAAGGTGGTTCCTTTGTTTATGGCATGATTAGAGACAATACATGATAATTCTACACAGCATATTGCACAGGATGGATGAAAAATAAAGTTAATATACTTAAAAACGATTTTATTTATATATATATTTATAAAAAGTCCTGAACTGACCATCTTCAAAGTAAGGATGTGTAAAAGATAGTCGTTCAAGACAGTGCCTGTCCTTGATAGCAACAACATACATAAACACACAATCTTTTTGCTTTATGATACAGTCAAATATACAAAGATTGAGTTAAATTTTTCCTCATTTTTTCCCATTTTTTTCTGAAAAACACAACAGCTAGGTAACCTGAATCTGAAATACAAATGCTAATCACCATGCCATAAACATACTAAACAATTATCTAATAGTAGCCAACAAGTAGAAAAAGATTATATATTCAAATACAATGAGAAACGCAGTACAAGTAGATGTTGCGGAACTCAAGTCAGAAATTTGAATATGCTTGATCTTTGTTGTTTGCTGTCGAAGAAGATTCAATCCCGTGGCTGGTGGATGAGTTTGACATCAATTCATGAAAACATCAAAAAAATAAGTCAGTTTTAAAGCTACAATCTCCTCGTGTGTTGTTGTAGGCAATATATAAGAGAGAAAGTCAAATAAAAAGGAGTGGCTGCTTCAGAGACCGACTGTTAAAACCACATGCTCCGCAGGAATAGCTTCTGGCAATAATCAGTTCATGTCTTAAAGAAGCCTGTGGACTGGCACTGTAAACTGTAGAAGGTAGTCTGACACAGAGACTGGTGCTGCATTCAGGGGCTATTTGAAAATTCATTATCTATGCGTATGCCTTGTTGAACATTACAGGTTTAAGATGACAATAAGAGAATGGTGACAAAAATCATGAGTCTCCCAAGTGATATTGTGACGAAGTTAGACAAGTTAATTCACAATAACAGATAAGAGTGCCTGCTTTTTGAAAACGGCCAAATGAAGCTGAACAAAACTAAACATTGACCACCACAGCGTATTGTGATCGTTTTGCTGGTTCTGATTGCAAAGGAAATTGAGCAGGCAATATAAAACTTAGAAGAGTGGGATTTCCAACAGACCCTGAATGCAGCATGAAAACCAGCCATCTGAGGTTTCAAAATCAGGAAACCCTAACGTAGCTGAATTACTAGGCTCCACAGATCGGTTGTTGACTCATCCTTCTCCATATAGATTTGTACAAAAATACACTGAGAAAATAATCAAACCGTTTCCTATATTTTAAGTGTCCAAAAGTGTGTACATTTAAATATAAAAAAAAAAGGAATCAAAGTTGTGTGTTTTTAAAACTCTAGCCCTTCGCCTGAGAAGAAAACGTGACAGAACGACAAATAATTGTGTGAGAAAACAAAAACAGGACTTAACACGGATTAAAAAGACAAAACTGATTGGCCCAGTATATAAATACAACATCCCATATAAAATGGCATCTGAATGTACAAAACAAAGCTCTCCGTGGATGAAAACAAAAATTGGTGAGGATTTTTAATAAAATATTATCTGAAATGATCATTTTGGTCCTGAATAGTAAGGAACATGTGTATAAAGTTCAGCACTGATTTGTAGTTGCGTTTGAATCCTGAAGTTTGAAATATTAAAACAGCTGGTGATTATTTCAGTGTCATTTTATCCCCCCAAAATCTTTTTTAACAAAAGAGACAAACTGAGGTGAGGCTATCTGTACGTTTAAATAACCCTAATACTATTTGTAACTGCTCGACAGTCTCACATAAGATGTCAGCACAAGATATGAACAAAGAAAGCTATCATGCTTCAACTTGTTTTTTTTTTGTGTGTTTGTTTGTTTGTTTTTTTTATTTTTGCTTTAGAGAAGATATCAAACTTGGGGAGAGGGGCTTGGGGCAACAACCCACCTCGGTTTCATACAAAATCCCTCTGTAACCACAAGTCAGTAAAAATGTTTGCACGGCAGTGCAGTTATGTACCTTTTTAGTGGTGAAATTCACTTGGCAAAAACGTTAAAAAGTTATGAAATGTCCCTTTAAAAAATAATCAGCAACAACATTGATTAAGTGAACGGCGGACCGCATAACGTGCAAATCAATCACAGTAAAGTTGTTCGGGTCAGCCAGTTCACTGCCGAGCGTTTTCTCAAACAGGAAACCGAACCAGTGTCGCGTTTCTCCCCCTTCTCGCTTGTTTTGCGCCGCTCGGCGCTCGCCAGTTCCACAGTCCTCCACGGTCCGCACATTCAAAGCAAAGCCGCCCACAAAAGGGCCTTTTTCGGCTTTAAAGGTTGAGCTTTCCAAGCACTTGCAGACGAGAAGAGACGCCATGGCGCTAGTTTTGAATGCGTACTAACTGGTCTGGTAGTTCGGAGACAAAGCAGATGCTGCCCACCCACTCGCGTCCGGGACCCAGGGCTCCGTTTGTGGTCGTCGGTTGTGCCCACTGTGTTCTCAATATGTGAACACCAGGTTGGAAATGGTGGACTCCAGCCAATCCCCGGAGATCATTTCGCTGACTTCGGGTGTGCAGTAGTCGGGGAACTCGAAGTGGGAGCCTCCGGAGCCGGACTCAAAGTTCAAATCCAAGTCCCTGTCCAGCACAGAGGAGCCAAGGCTCCCCAGTGACATGCTGTCAAAGTTGGGACTCGGGTTCAAGTCGAGCAAGTCGTCCTCGAACTCTTCGTCCTCCGAGGAGGAAGACGACGACGACGAGGAGGAGGCGGAGCAGTGGGAGCCGGAGGGTGTAGGCGAGGAAGCCCGCCGACTGTTGTACGCTTGCCCGCTGTGACGCTCCGACGAGCCGCCCGGGGACTCGCTTCCCTCCTCCCTGCCGCTGGACACGTCCTCGTACAGGCTGAGCGGGTCGCTGGAGTCCGCCGAGTTGCTCAGCGTAGGACTGGCCGGGACTGTGACTGACGACGCGGGACTGACGCTCAAGCCGCCCCCGTAGACGTGGTACACCCGCTTGGCTCTCTTGCCTTCCGGTACCTGCTTGGCTGCGGACGATACCGACTTGGACTTGAAGAGGGGGGTGTTGTGGTGGTGGTGGTCCGGTGGGTGCTCGGAGGCAAACTGTGAGGCTTTGGTGCTACTGCTGTTCCCGAAAAGTGATTTGTGGGCTTTACTGCTGGGTGATTTGAGTCCATTTTTCCTCGAAGATGAGGACGACTTCATGCTGGTGCTATTCGAGCTACTGTTGACTTTTTCCCCGCTACTTCCCGGCTTGGAAGCGCTCGATTTTACCTTCTTCCTGGGCCGGTACTTGTAGTCGGGGTAGTCCGCCATGTGCTTGAGCCTCAGCCGCTCCGCCTGCTGGATGAAGGGGATCTTGTCGCTGTCTCTGAGGAGCTTCCATCGCTTCCCCAGCCGTTTAGAGATCTCGGCGTTGTGCATATCAGGAGACTGCTCCATAATCTTCCTCCTCTCGATCTGGGACCAAACCATGAATGCGTTCATGGGTCTCTTAATGTGGCCGCTCGGAGTTTTACACCACGCCGGGTTGTCTCCCAGCTTGTCCCCGGCGGTCGAGGAGGCTGTAGAGCCCGGGGAGAGGGGCGAGTCAGCGGGGTCTAGATCCATGCTCGCTCCGGAGCTCGAATCCCCGCTGAAGAAGGATGAAAGCGCCTCCGCGGTGCTCTCTGTGTGGCTCATCTTCTGCACCATGCTGCCTCTCTTCTCCGTCCACTTAAACGCAAACTCAGCTCTTTTCTCCCAGAGTGTGAGTTGAGGTAAAAAAAAAACGAATAGAAGTCACTCCTGTGATGTGTAGTATAAACTCTGTCCAGTTTGACCAGATATGCAACACAAAGTTTAACTTCCAGAGCCTTCTCAGTGTCTGATCTCTCTCCCTTCCTTCTGTGTGGTAAAAATCAATAGAGCCGAGAGGTGCCCAGTTCAACACAGTCTATGCGGCTGACTCTGTGGACTCTGTGGCCCGCTGCTGCAAAATGTTCCCACGTACTATTATAAGTGTTTTTTCTCGGCATCAGCCCGTGTCCCCTCTCCTAGAGACAAAAGCCAGACATGCTGAAGAGGAAAAGCAAAAAAGCAACTTGGAGTGAAGAACACTGTCCGCCCTCCATCTGTATACTTGCAGCAGAGTTTCAAGCAGCCCTCCAGTCTCGTCTCCCTTTGCATGCATTTATCCCTTCCCGAGATACAACGGTGATAAAAAATAAACCAATGAGAGGCTGTCGCTAGCCTGCCTCGGCGCCAAACCGACGCCCATCTCGGCGCTGATTGGCCCAAAATGGAATCTAATAATAATCAGCGCGTGCAATGAGCAGCCTCGTGTCTGACCTCATTCCAGAATACAAGAAACTTCAATTTTTTTTAAAGAGACACTGGCTTGTGTTATCGTCCCCTCCCCTCCTTTTCTACTACACCGCCAAGTCCATGTGTATGTCATTAACATATAGCTATAAGGGAAGCAAAGTATATTTAGCCATATGGAAAGTTTGACAACAGTTTGTACCAGTGGGCAAATGTGAATTAAAAATATGCACCTTGTTATTTTAACCCCCCCCCCCCCCATTTTGACTGGAGAGCAGATAACATAACAAGGAGCTTCTGCAGGCAATACATCCCCACTGGCCAATTCAGGGAAGCGTTCAACATCTGCTGAAAAAATAAAATACATATATTTCCAAAGATGACCATAGGAAATATATCGTAGACACATAGTTAACATATCATAAACTGCTCTATATGAGGAGATGATGTACCGCATATAACATGGTCAGTGCCGAAACGTTTGAGTGTGAACACTTTGTTCAACATGATCATGTTGGGCAACAGAGCAGTTGAGTCGCTCACAGAATAATGTCTGACACCTCAGATGGTTGTACTGATTTGAGAAGTCTCTCTCTCTCTCTCTCTCTCTCTCTCTCTCTCTCTGGTTCTCCCCATCTCGTTCTCCGTGTTGGGCGGTCCTTTGTAGGAACATAACAGACCAACCCTCTGCAGGCACACACTAGTCAGGGAAAAGAGTGTCGCTCAAGACGTGTGAACAATGAATGTACATTCATTCAGGCAGTGTACAAACTCTGACACACTCCTACACACACATGAAAATTCACACGATTGCACCGAAAAAAGAACAATCTTGCAAGAGCATGAGTCCTTGTGAACCGGAGAGAACTAATACAGTGAGTGGGTAAACAATTTGCACTCTTATCCGTGTTTATAGTCTTAATATGTGCAAATACAAATTATAGTTCCATCTAAATTGCTGTTACTGTCCTGCATTGTGGTCACAATGAATTAAGACTAGAAAACGTTGTTTTAAAAGCCTTTTAGAGCTGCTAGTTTTCTATTCTACCTGAAAAGAGGATGCAAACCATAACATGAGAAAGCACGTGGGCAGACGCTGACTGCCGCTAGATGGCGTCGCAGAGCCAGAAAGGGCTCAACTCGAGAGCTCAGCTGGAGAATTTAGGCAACACATATCAGGCCCAGCATCAAGAACATTTAGATTGTGCGTGCGTGTGTGTTATGGTTACATAATGCCTCTGTACAATGGACACATTTTCAGATTTTTATTTGGACTGGGAAGAATTGTTGAACATTAAGTTTTTTTTTTTACCCATTCTCATTTTTGGGACAGTTTCACATTGTGAATGTAAGCATAAATTAAAAAAAAGTAATGTGATCAACTCTTAGCTGATGGCCTGCCTTTCTTACCATCAAAATACAATGAAAATAGTGATGAGAGAGATTAAATGAGGCGACCACACATTTTCTTTCAAAATAAGAGTCAGAGGTGACTTAGACCACCGGTGAGAAATTAGTATGGAAGTATAGTCACCAGTGTTACTGGATGCATTTCAGTGGTTACAATTATACTCAATATGGCCTCATATCTGCAGTGCATCCAAGTAAAGCAATGGGTAATTGGGCTCCAATTTGTGTGTTCATGGAGCATAACAGCAATGGAATAAGAAGGTTAACTCATAAGCTCACTCGGCTCCTAAATGGCATTTTAATAAGAGACTACGGGAAACTGTAATGGTACGTAAATATGTTCCATAGAAGTGCCTTGATGGAGTGCTGCCATCATCATTGACAGCCTTCAGGAAAGGTGTACCTAATGAAGTGGCCATTATTTGTGTGTGTTATTCATGTGTCTCTGCAAATAGACATATTGATTGATCGATCAATTGATCCGTCCGTTCATTCATCGGATCTGCCTGCCTGCCTATCTGAACGAACGCTCAATTCAGCATTTTTAACAGATGCCCTGAATTCTGTTTTACTCTACATTTTGTATCATATTTGAATATATTCTCCACCTGAAAGCTACACAGGGAGTTTTACATACCTCTCGCCTCATACTCAGTTTGAGCACGTCTTTTCCTTGGGTAGGAGCACCCTTTCTTTTTGTTTCTTCCACTGTGCACACATTAGTATGCCATGCATGGAGACACACACACGCACACACGCAAACACACACGTATACACAAGCTGAAAGGATAAGTAGTGCTTTCAAACTTTCCTCTTGCTTTTTCGGTCACTCGCTTTTACTGCCATTGTTCTAGTATGGTGCAGCTGCCACGCGAGTTGGAGTGGGTCGCGTGCCAACCCTAATCTCAACAGGTGTTCTTTTGGAAAACTCCCACCACCCCTCACAACACTCCCCTACTTCTTTGTCATCCCTCACGCACACCCACCCAGAGGCGAAATGTTCCCTTCCCCCACTTTGCTTGTCGTCACACTTTCTCTTCACCAAGTTCAGCAAATGGAGTTTGAGCGAAACACAGCTAAAACTGTCACATAATGCAGCACTACTCCTATAAACTAACTTTCGTGAAGCAGGTGCATGCACTAAATAGACAAAATCTTGGGATACACAAATTAAATTATTGAATCAAGCATTTATTATTGCCCCGCCTTACCAAGACATTCTGGACAATTATATGCTTCCAACCGGAGGTGGGATCAAGTCACACGTGGAAGGCTCGAGTAAGTCTGAAGTCTTCACCTTCAAGTCTCAGGCAGGCACAAAATCATTTTATGTTTGACCAGTCACTGCACTCAAGTCACTGGTGATTTTAAGTTCAGTCAATTCCTGTGATAAGTCAAGTTAACTCGCCTTACAAATGCATTCTTATCTACATCATTTGGTGGTCTTCAAAAAGATAGAAGACAATTAAGTTAAAAAAAAAAAACAATACTATATAAATTTGGGGTCTTGTTTATGAGTGAGGGAAGAATGGAGCGGGAGATTGACAAGCGGATTGTTGCAGTCGTCTGTCATGATAAAAGGAGGATCTGAGCCAAAAGGCAAAGGTCACAATTGAACGTTTGAGCTACGTTCCCTCTCTCACCTGTGGTCTTGAGCTGTGGATCATGATTAAAAGAACGAGTTTGTGAATATAAGCGGCCAAAATGAGTTTAATAAGCAGGGTCTCTGGGCTCTCCCTTGAAGATCAGGTGTGAAACTCAGTCATTTGGGAAAGTCTCAGAGACGATTTGCTGCTCCTTCGCATTTAGATGAGCCAGGTGAAGTGGCTCGGGCATATGATTCGGGTGACTCCTGGATATCTTCAGGTAAATCCCACCAGGCGGTAGTGTCACAGACTTTTCACGTCTGAAAAGGGTTGCATGTGGACTTTACAGAGAAAATAATGTTAAATAAGAAATGTATTAAATTTTTTTCATTCTAAGACTTATTGTCACCAAAAATGTTCTCTCTCAGGCAAATGTGTTATTTCAGATAATGTCTGATGAAATTATAGTCTTCCATTTCACTTTTTCATATTTAACATCAGCTCCCATTTGAAGATACTTTGCCAATGTGTGAAAAGATTACTGCATAATAGGAGCAAAAAAAAAAAAAAACAGATCTTTTTTGACCAAAATTATAGCCTTAGGTTGTGCAAGATTTCTAAAAGCATCTTGCTGTAACACTTGTGTGAAGCATGCACAAATGATGCGAGTGTCGGTAATCCATGATATCAGTGGAACTTCTTTTAACCGCAATATTCTTTGCCCTTTTCAGATCTAGTGCTCAGATCTACCAAAGAACTGCTTCACAACATGGGCCAAAAGATTTGAGGAGTTTAATTTTTTTAGCGTATGGAGTTATTTATTCAATTTTGCCCATGGTGAGTTGGAGATCCGTTGTTTGTTACAAATTAAAGAAGCTTGAGCACCATCAGTGTTTAGAGGGCTGAAGAAAACGTAACCTGACATCCTACATGCAAAGTGATGAGTAGATGATGACTATATTTTTATTTTTTGATGAACTTTTACCATTATGAAGTAATAACCACCAGAGTAGTAATATTTTTGACAAAATGCTGCGCCTGAATTAAATTAAATTGAAAGTCTGTACATGTTGATATATTAATTCACACTGGTGAGATCCATTGCCAGTCGTTGCCCTCTCAGGTTTTTGCATTGACTGAATGACGCTACATTCCACTGGATGATTTGTTTTGTTTTGTTTTGTTGTTAAATACAGCGTTTTAAGGAGAGAAATATTTATTATTCTTGAGTATAATTATTTTGGAATATTGAAATGCACTTTTTAGTTCTTGTGGTCTCTAAACTGTATTTTTATAGTTTTAAAGCTTTTTACTTATTAACTGAACAGTATTTAAGCAGTGATTGTGGATTCCATCGATGGCAATCTTTAAGAAAAGTTGAATTGGAATAAAATCAAATATATTTATTTGAACTTTCAATTGTGTTATCTTAATTGTAATTCAAATTTCTTTAGTAAATTCAAACCTGCTTTTCATTCATGATTAGATAGTTTTAATCACTTAGATTGGTGAAGTCAAATTTGCATGGTTTTAACAATTCAAATTGCTGTTCAAGTAAACAGAATCTAGTCAAGTAATATAATATAAGTCAGCGAAACATAGATATGTATGTTACATGAACAGAACAGAGGAAATTTAACATGCAATCATTTAGAAGGTTAAAATAGTAATTCTAATCAGTCTTTACTAAATCAAGAGTATTCTAAAGTAAGTTATCAAGTGCACTGTACTTGATTGTTTGAGTTCCTCATTCTTCGAAGGAAATGCTAGAACTGGAAGTACAAAAAATTTGACAACTAATTGAATTTTACACACACACACACACATATACACACATATATATATATATATATAAAATATTAATTAATTATTGCAGACATCCAAGTTAACCAGGGAATTATTATTGTCTCACAGAGTGTAGTTGGCAAGGCAACAGGTGCTGTAGCACAACATTTACTACTGTTTCCATGCTCCGTGCAGCAACAGTACGGCCTTTTATTTATTATATTTTTATTGTCATCTTATTCAGTCTTGACAACACAGATCTTTACAACCCTCGAACAGACGGATGGCTGGTTACTGTATATTTGAAATGTGTTTATTTAGTCGTATTTCTAAAGCTTTGTTTGAACAGGTGTTTTTGGCCACAGATACAGACAATGATACAGACATAAATACACATGCAAGAACGCACACTCTCGGCAGTCAAAGTCTTATCTTATCCAGAAAGAGCAGCTGCAACGTATGACCCAAGCTGAGCTGTTAATGATTGGTGTGTGTGCGCATGTATGTGTGAGCGTGCGCGGGTGTGATCTCTCCGCTTTGCCAACTGACATGAGCTCATTATTAGTGGCCGCGCTTTGATTTGTGAAGTTTAGCAAGTTGAATTGGAACATCTGCTGCATTTCAAGGTGGCTTGTATTTGAGATACAGCTCCATGCACAGTAATTTCACAAGAAGTGACCATTAATAATTACAAAAATCTGAATACTACTATTTCTTATTATTAATAATAATAATAACAACAACCAGGTGTATACATTAGCTGTGCGCAGGTGCACAGAATACGCAGGTGCACATGCGTACTGAAAATATTAAAATGATTGCTTCAACTGTTTATTTGCCACCCCAGTTGTAATTGACTGTAAATCTGACGCCTAAAACAAAGAAATATACAAACGTAATGTTAACATACAGAACATACAGCAAAAAAGTCATAGATGTGCTAATGAAAATTTGCACTGAATTTACAACACAAACTGATCAGCATTGAGTGTTACACATTTAGCTTGTAGTTTGTTTCCCATTAATGATGACATGGGAAGCAATAGCATGTCTGCATGAAATGTATCGCTCTTCAGCTTGCAATGAATGCAACTTGCAACACATTTGAGATTCTGGTGTTCGGGTTTTGACAAACTTATATCGCCTTGTTGCATTAATGAATGCAGTCAAATACAAAAAGACAAATGTGTTTCATTGAAAATAATATGCATAAAATAACAGATCAACCCCATTAAAAATATTAATATGAGGAATGTGCTTGTGGCTATATAACTGGGCATGATTTCCAAGTCTGGCAGGTCTGTTAAACTGCTCATGATACAGTATATTCAAATATAGGTTCACTAATTGTCATTCTAGCTCTGTGATCTACTGAACATTGTCTCTCTTTTCTACTGAAGTTAATTTATGCTCTCTATGAAAATAAATCAGAGAGGGGAAAAGAAGACATGGTGTTTTTTCACAAGCCCACGATTTATGTTTTCCTGTATTTTTTCATATAGCAAGATATACAATACAATGCATATATAAGGAAAAAAAACATCTATATCGTGCAGGGTGATTCCCAAAATATGTCAGATGGTGTGCAGTATATCAGGGATTCCCTTGTGCATAACGTGTGCACCACCCACACCGTGGAGACGTTTTTGAGTAGGTGTAGTGTTATATATTAAACCATTTCCTGGCACAAACAGAGTTGGGGACCGCAGCTGTAGAGAACGATGCCAAATTATATGATTACAACTCATGTTTACATTCGTTCAATGAAGTGGGTGGGTCCTGAAAAAAAAATCTGCAGCACACAACAACTTCATGTGCCCCTTTGAGAACCAGATTCAGCAGGTTTGTGAAGGGTTTATCCTGATGACAAAATAAATACTCGTCTTGCCGTCATTGTGGACATGAACAACACTTCTCCTCTTACTTGGTATTAATGTACTTGTGAAAGTTCTGCATGTGACCTTCTTGATGCAAGTGCCACCGTGGGAGAGCTGCAGTGGTATGTCATTGTAGTTCCAGAATGGTGACTGTCGACTAGTCTGCCATACATGGTTGAAAGCTGTCTCGAGCAATGAATAGGTCTGCATAAACATTTGCACTTTTGTGTGTGTTCATGAGGGATGAATGGCAAATTTGCATGTTTGTAAGATTGCGTGTGTGGGGGTGCGTGCGCGTGTGTGTGTGTGTGCTAGCCCAAGTTGTGTGAATGCGAGTGAGTGTTTGTCCGTTCAGAGGCGATCACTTGTCAGTTGGCTCTGACAGGAAGCAGGAATCATAAGACGTGGCGTCACCTTGTCACCTCAAACCTGTACTGTGTGCGTGTGTCTTTGAATATGTGCGTGGGTGTGTGTGTGTGTGTGTGTGTTAGTGTCAGTCATCCCTCCTTTGGGATTTCTCAGTACTCACCCAAAAGAAGACTGCATGGATGACACAGTGAAGGGTCCCTGGAGTGACGCTTAGGTGATGAGGCAGCAGGTCGCGCTTTGGGGTGTGCGTGTGTGTTTGTGTCTTCACATCCCATGAGATTCACTACCTCCTTGTGGGAATAGATGACTCACATGATGGTTTTGGCATAGCAAAAGTTGAGCTATGGTCTGTAAAGGGAGTTGATGGTGCAGTCAGTTTAAGTCGGGGTCATATAGAGAGTGAGGTCATTTAGAGTCGTAAGTTACAAAGAGAGAGTCATAATTATATTGCTTCAAACTAACATGTTGTAATTGTGTGTAGTGGAGAACTGCACCGCATATACTGGGAGTTGTTCTGCGTGCATAACATTTCACTCCAGATTCCTTAATAAAATAGTTAGAGAGGTCTAGTTCAGGAAAGAGTAAGCGAAGACCAAGTAGAATTTAAACTAAATGCATGAGAACTTCGAATTACAAACGTCCCTTTATACCAGGGGTCTGGAACTGCACGGTTCCAGAGCCACATATGGCTCTTTCATCCTTCTGCTGCGGCTCTCTGTGAATTTGGAAAATAAGTGTTCAATCAACCTGCCATGCGTGTTCTTGGAATGTGGGCGGAAACCGGAAGTACCAGGAGGAAACCCACGCAGGCACGGGGAGGACATGAAAACTCCACACTAGAAGGCCGAAGTCGGACTCGAACCCACGACCTCTATGCAGTGAGGCCATCGCATCGACCAGTCGTCCACTGTGCCGCCCACCATAAATCCAAGAAAAGAACATTTCTGTAGATAACGAAACGCTTTTGGCTCATGCTACATAAACTATACACAGTATATCGGTCACATATCCTCACAGATGATATCTTACAATTATGTGTTGAGATGAAAATTACAACAAAACAGCCCTGATGGGCTGACACTTATAGGCTGAAGTTCAAGAGCCTCTCTATTTTTTTTTTCCCTGCGAGAGATCAAAATGGTTCTTTGAGTATTAAAGGTTGCCAACTCCTCCTTTATAAGAACAATTTCTGCGAAAATTACTTATATTTCCGTACTATTTTTCATAAACGAATGGTTTTGGCATAGATTAAAAGATGGACCTGTTGAGCTTCTCCTCGCACTGCATAACCATCAGCTACAACTTTATATATCAGAATATAGGGGTGGCATAGTGGGCGAATGGTTAGCAAGATGGCCTCACAGTTCAGAGGTGTGGGGTTCAATTCCTGTGTGGAGTTTGCATGTTGTCCACGAGCATGCATGCTCGACAGAATCTGTTCACCTGCACCATGATCATAGCCATTAAAATTGTGTTTCATCACCTGCGCCACAACTTACACCTGGTTTTAGCTGCTCTAAATTCATGTCTACAGTCCGTCACCAAATTGTCAGGTGCACTGGGGGCATGTAATAAAAATAAGTTTTCATGCCGAGTGCACGGGCGGCTACCAATGAAAACAGGGCCCCTATATGTCTTCGGATGCTCAAGTGTGTCACTGGCTGACGTTTGATCTAAGTCCAAAACAATCAGGGCAAAGAAATGATGAAAACCACTGTAATGCTTTAGGATTTAGTATTTTTTATTTTTTTGCAAGTTAAAATAAAGACACGGCTTATTTTTTTCTGTTCGTTTTTTTGCCTTTTGTTTGTTTCCTGTAACATGGCTTAGGTATTATTTTCCAATTTTCCATTTGATAAGAACCACACTGGATATCCCCCCCATCCAGCAAAGTGACAAAGTACTTTCTCACCAATTACTGACTACCATATCCTCTTCACACCTGGCAGACTGAGGATGTGTCCGTGTGTGCGGCGTGTGAACATATTAACTCACAGGAAGCGGTTTTAAAGAGGTTGTCACTTGTGTTTACCTTCCCTCAGACTCCATTTGGTGATTAACATGGCATGAGTTGGACGATATCACACTGCCATGGATAGTTCCTTATACCAGTCTTGATGTCATCAATACAACCATGGATCAGATACATTAACGAATGATAGGTTGAGAATGCGCGTGTGAATAGATTTTCCTAGTCGACAGAGAAATACTTCGTATCAAGAGATATGAAATGGCTGATGAACCTTGGAACAAAGCACTGACATCCCTGATATCAACATACAATTTTAAATCACTCCACACAGCATAGCATCTAAACAGTGAAGAATCTTTCATTGTATTTACTCCTCACCAACACTCTTACCAACCATTTTTACAAGTGAGCTGAGTGGCTGGGGGGGGTAAGGCACTTTTCGTTGGAAGTACGACGACCAACATTGGCAGAGGAGGGAAGAGGATGGTTACAAGAGTAAAATAACAGGTTTTCCTGCTAAGAAAGGTCTGTCTACCCATGTTGGCTGCTTTAGAATCAAGGGCAAAGCAATTTCTGGCTGTCACTTGGAGATAAAAGGCAATCGTGAGAGCATACTTCACTTGGGTACTTGAAATATTCTGGAGCGTTACTTTGAACAAGGATGTATGAGACGCTTATTTGTTTATTTACTCGGTATCAACAGGTTCACGGTCACAGTAACTATATCACATTTAATCATTTCAGGATTATATATATATATATATATATATATATATATGTGTGTATATAAATATATATATATATGGTATGTCATCATCCAGATTGAATACATCAAGACTGCAAATGAAATCCAATATATTAATATCCCAATTCCTTAACTGTAAGGAGCATTTTTTTCTGTTTTGACTTTTTGTCAGCAAGATAATTAAACTAGAGCTCATAGTTACTTGTAAATGTTATTTATTTGATCAAAATGTGGTAACTCACGTGTTACTTAAGGCTCGGGGCTACGTCAGTATATGTGGCCCTGTGAAAGAAAATTACGTGCATTGACTTCAAATTTCTTGTTAAAATACCAACATTGCGAATTGCCTTCAAATTTGTATTACCAGTATTACTTTTTTAAAATAAAAATAAAAATGTGAACAGGTTTTATCTGCCTTTTATTTAATACTAGTAATTCATCAATCTGTTTCTAATATTCGATGAAATCTATTATTATAAATGAAAAAAATATTAATTATTAAATAATTATATATAAATTTATTTGGGTTCACACTCATAATAGCCCGCTGAAGGAAACCATACGATGTGGCCCCATGACAAAAATGAGTTTGACACTCCGGTAATGTGACTGATCACAACTAAGGAATGGGTAGAATCACAGCTTTTATGAAAATGCATCTTTCACACTTGAACGGGGCTTCATCTGAATGAAACACCAGCAAAGTGTGCTGTGCGAAGCCCTCAGTTACACAAACACTTTCTGCCAGTCTGCCAGCCTGGAGTTAGCAACAGTGTGTGCGTTTTGCCTCTCTCACTTCTCCAAGCCAGTCGCTCTGCACTGCGGCAGGCTGGGGAGGCAGACACACACTCTCATACACACATTTTCCTTCACTCCCATATTTTTTGGGGAAAGGCAACGATGAGGATCGGGCAAAAGGCTCACAATTTTCCTGTTTTTATTCCATTTTGGCTGCAAGAACAAGTGTCGCTACTTCGCAAGGAATCTACATGACTCAACCTACCAAACAAAACAAAAAAGAGACAAAAAGTGGGAAGTAAGAAGACAAAATCTGGATCTATATGATGGAGTATTGGAAGCAAGCTTTTTATTTATTTATTTTTTTGGGACAAGTGAGAAAAGCCAACTGTTTTTCACTGCTCTGCTTGGAGAATATGACCCTTTGGGCTCTGGCTATGGTCAGTCTTCGCCTGTGTATCCTCCTGCTGATAAAAATCGATGGAAATCTCCCACTCTCATTCCAGGATACAGATGCAATCGGGCCTTGTGCAATATAAAAGCAATATAAATCAAACCTGGTGCGGCGGTTTCCAGCTAGGCATGCTGTCCAGCTAGCGGCACCCAGCCCGGAGAAATCGAAGCCCCAGTGGGGAAGACAAGCATGTTGGGGATAGTGGAGAGGGAGAGATGAGCTTCCAGACAGGATGACCTACATTCAGCGCTGTCTAAGAGTCAAAGACTGAGGGAGAGGGGGAGAAAAAGTAGGGGGTGCGGGAGACGGTAGAAGAAAGAAGAAGGATGAGAGAGCAGGAGGGAGCAATGATGGTACATCACCAAATGCAAAGGAAGAAGACAAGATCCAAAAGAAGACGACATATGAATTGGACATCCCATCCAATTATTTTTCTCTCCACAAAGGCATCTTTTGCTCCGTCCTTCATTCATTTCACCTGCTTTTCCATTTGTCACCACCAACCCGGAATGCCAATATGCATGCGTTGTGCAAGCCACAGTGCTGCTTTTGTTTATGCTTCCTTTTTATACTTTATCCAATATTTGTGCCTCCCCTCGTCCTCGATCTGGAACCCACTCTAACACCTTTATCCCTGTAGACTGTACCTCTTCTTTGCCCGCATTTATCTCTCTCCGCGTCCTCTGCTATTGTCATTTATCTAGCACTGGGTAGTACAAGCAGTATTTTTATGGTGGATTACTTTGTCTGGTTACATGCTGTTATCTGGGACAGTGTAGGGAAAGAAACAGCAAGCAGCAGCTCCATCTTTTTTTTTGCCTCACAATATGAGCCTGACTGGTTAGCTTCGTTCTGTTTTATCTATCAGAAGGAAACATGTCTGTGTGTGTCTTGTTTGAGACTACTTTTGAAGCCTTTGTTCTCTTGACTTGTGTGTGTTTGTCCCTATTGCCCTGAGGCTTACGCATTTGCGTGCGATGAGGCTCTCCAATTGACATTGACTTTGTTTAGTTGACTTTGTAAATAACTTGACTTCCGTATGTTTGCGTAAAGACAGACATGCCCGCTTTCAGTTTTCATGCTGCCTCCTCGCTTTTTTCCCCCTCGTACGTTTCCCGTGCCTTGTACCCACTTCATAATGTCTCCCCACATGCATGTCAGTCCTTCGGGAACAGTGTTAAGGACATGAGAGTGGAGTGCAGCTGAAGAGGAGGAAATGACATAGCTAATGGAAGAGGACATACAGCCACCTGTCAGGAAAAATCAAGGGTGCAGAGCGAGAGGATATGAATAATTCATGAGACAAAATTACGCTGCTTTCACCTTCTTGAATGAGATTAATCAGAATTCTACAGTCATAAGTGCACATTTGTCTTTCTAGTAGCCATCATTTCTGACTTTTACCAGTATTTGCAGAGCCAAGTTGTTTTTACTCAGCAATAAACTCCTTATTTTTGTATACATGTTTGTCGAGTGATATGAAGCCTCAGCATCTTGAATTGTAATGCATCTATCATGCCATTTCCATCTCGTTGCAGTCATGTGCACAGTTTATCTATTTGTTTTTCTCTCATGTTTCGTTTGATCAAAACCTGCATTGTGATTAGGAATGGTTTAAACGCTCTATTTTCGTGAGCGGCGCAAACCTGGAACGATGCGTGGTGCAAATCTGCCCAGGAGCAGGCTCGACTTTATTTTGGTATTTTCACAGATGCGCGCTGCTTGCCGCAGTTTTTGATAATAACGATAACCTGTTCAATAAGTTTATTTCAACAATGATATTGAGGGTTCAATGCAAGGTTTTGCAGGCGTAAAGTTTAGTCTACATTCTGCGACCAAAGAACATGCCCAGCATGGTGCAGAGAGAGGCCCCAAATTCCTCAAAAAGTGATAAACCATTTTTTATGCTCGAAAGCAGCTGCACTGTCTACAAATACAGTGCCCTAGTCTGCACGCATGCTCACTGTGGGGGGGATTACATGTTCTTATGTGTGTCTCAATGTGCAATCACTTGATAATGTCACTTCATTCCACTATCAGTGATATGTGAAACATTCAAGGAACATATTTATATCTAATGCTTTATGTTTTAGTGCCTTGAAGTGCACTCACTGAAATATCTAAAAAAAAAAAAAAACTTGACTTTTTTCATCTTTGTATTATTCTAATTACCTTTCTGCTGTATTCTGATGGGTAGCTCGTAATAACCGTTTTGTAATGCCTTTTTGACAGATAGGAAGTGTATATTACCAAATATGGTTGCTTGATCTGAAGACCCGAATAAATAATAATAATAAATAATAATCTTGAAACGTTTAATTCATAAGCAACAACAATGCTGGCACTCTTGGAACGATAGGCTTTTCACTACTGGTAATAGGGAGTAGAGTTGCCAGTACAAGTACGCTTGAATCCCCGTACTTTTGTTTTCTTAGTACCCAAGGATGTGGGCTTTTATATGGAATGTTCTATTTGTCTCCATTGGGGTCCAAATCATGACTAACTGTGCCTCCATCCACTATGACCCTGATAGATACTTGCTTGTCGTTGGTGACAAGCTTGCTGAGGTCACTCTGCTCTTTCTATATCAGCGTAATAAGTTTGACCTTTATATAAACATGCATCCAATGAACCACCACTGCCCCGCTCACACGCGTCTTTTCATACGGCCTCCTTCCCACATAATGTGACAGGTCTTGAGGTCCATTATTTTCAAATGGCAACTACACACAACAACAACTTGCTTTAAGCACGCACACGTGGTTCTGGTTGGGCTGTTTGCTCTCATTCAATCTATGCACTGACATTCTTATGCACGTCTCTAATTTGTTTTTTGCATGTCTCTGAAATCTCGCCAAAGCTGGAATAACTGCTGAAATCAAGTCACCTTTAGTTTGTTCCGGTTGTCCTGAGTACATGGTAGACCATCCCACCAGTCAATTACAGTTAAGCAATGTGAAGATTCTCCATGGGACTTTGTAGGAGAGAATGGAAGCTTTCTCGTTTCATATTTTAAAGTACATTGCATCAATTTGTGAGTGGTGAAAGTGGAGTTGACTGTGTTTTTTTCCCCTCATTTCTCAGCTCTTGATGTTTTTGTTCTTAAGGCTTTATATAAGACTTTATATTTATAAGGTTAATTCATTTGATGTTATTTGTCCCATCATTTATATTTCAATGGTTGAGATTATTGCCATGCATCAAAAGTATAAGAATCAGTATATAGTTTCTCAATTTGAAGCATTGACAAGGCTCAATTCACAACAAGTGATTTAATGTTTTAATGAAGCTTGTTCAATTTCTCAACCATATTTCTCCCTTATTGCTGTCATATCAGATGTCGATTTTTAACTCAGGAATGAATACAAAACAACAATTCTAAAATGTTTAAAATAAAGATTGTTTCAGTTATTTTTCCGTCTTGTGATTCTTTTCGGTTTGTCAGAAACGTGAAAGTGCAATGAGAATCATCTGTGGTGAATTTCAATATTCTGATGACAACAGTGTGGCTGCTTTGGCCATCAGCGACTGTGTGAAGTAACGCCTGACATATTAAAGTGGGCCACAGATCAGAATGTATTTAAGGTTCAGTCACAAGATGAGCCATTAAAGACTAGAATTCCCATTAACCGCTACTACGCTGCTGACTTAATTCGAGCCTTTCTTCAAAGAAGTGGACATGTCAGAAATCTCTCAGGTGGTCATTAGCATTTATGCTTTTATAGATTATGTCCCACATGAATCCACCCTGTGAGGTGAGATATAAGCGACATGCAGCAAATAGGCCGACCTACGTGTTAGCACACACGTGCAGTTCTAATGTGCTTTATTTGATATCATTTGCAATTTGTAATAGTTTTCTTTGACCAATTATCTCCCTGTTGATTCGTGCAATCATTTGTCAACTAAATATGTATTTTTTTCACTGTTTATTTATTTTTTTGCTGAAAGCAGGTTGAAATTAGCTTGTATATCAATTCCGCGTAGACTGAAAACATTTTTAAAAGCGAGTCAACAAGTATCACGATTACTCCAACAACAAACAGCAACTGGAATTATGAATTTGCATGAAAAACAAATTGATGATTCAAAATGTGAGTAGGCGAGGTGAATCTTGATTCCAGGTTGGAACAGGATATCAAAATATTTGCTCTGACTCTAGCTACTTTTAACAAACAAATTCTCTTCTTCGTTCTTTCTTTCTGTTCCATAAAGTGAGTAGCAGGTTTCATGTTCCAGTCAGGTCAAACCTGCTTCAAACCACTGACTCCACTGAGTATGTTTTGTCAACAGATACAGAGATGAAACACGGAAATGTACTGTCCACACATAAATGCATCTCACACCACTTTGAAGTGAAGCGTGTGCACCAGGCATGTAAATGATCTGTTTGTTCAGTTTAACTGATGTAACTGCTGTATACAGGCACACGGGAACTTGAACACGCTCCTTCGTGAGGTTGAAACCTCTATCATCTTAAGATAGAGACAGAACGGAAAAGCTAATTAAGGAGCGATCAAGTTTTATATTTCGACCTGACGAAATGGTTTCAAACATTATTGTTTTACTAAGGATTGAATTGAGAGGTATTCGTGAGTACATTTTGAGGCTTCTCGCGTTCTTTCACTGGAAGCATTCCTCGTACTTTTGTACAATACAATAAATTGGTATGCATATCGCAATCTTTTTACTTGACTGTGCTGGGTTTTATTTAATTTGCATCCAGGCGATAGGTCCATTTCTGAAAACACATGGCTGGATCCCATGTCTTGTTATTGAAATGAGAATGAACCGGGTGACACAATGGCACAGTGTGTCCTGAGGCTGCTGTCAGAGAATGAGCACACAAGCAGCCTGCACACGTTATGCAAAACGTGGCTTAATGATCGGCTTTTTATGTGATAAGCTCTGTCTTGAAGATGCATACGGATGCATTAAGCAGCCAAATATGAGTGTGACATATTCTTGTGTGTGCACACACCATATGGGCAAAATGACTCAGTGAAAATTGTTTTGCCATTCGATTGGATTGGTTTACGTTTTTTGTCGGACCGATTTGGAGAAGCACCAATGCTCATAACCATAAAACATAATGGGCATAAAGGAATGCCTTGATTAGTTTATTGTGGAAGAAGTTAACGATATCTTTGAGACCTCACACCTTGGAAGTAGGAACCTTCGTAGGACCTCTGTGTGTTTGGTACTTAGGACGTATCTCCCTAAACTGACTGCAAGTTTATAAATGAGTGTGTGGGAGTCAATGGACGATACTGTGTTGCATGTTCGAGTGGTCCAGGAAGTTTTGGTGCAACGTCTGCAGCGCTAAAAATATCATATTGGAAAGTATTACCAAATATGCAGCAAGATTGAGAAAGGTCCTGAAATTTTAAGGGGAAATGTGATTTCAAGTGGTCTTTGGATTATGTTGGGGCAACATTCGATGTTTTGGAGTTACAAACAGCACACAGAGAACCTGTTTGTGTAGAATCAAGATTACGTTACCGCTAAGTACAATTTTGAGTTACGTTGCCCGCATGGAAATGGAACTCATAAATCTCGCACCTTGAATTTGCACTTCTGGATGAATTGATAAAACTTCCCAAGGACACAATCCAAAATACATTAAAAAGTCTGTCAGTGATGAATTTTCAAAGATGTGTCCAAATCCTTATTTGTCTTTTACTTTCTATTCCTGCGGGTGTAGTGAGTTAATGTCCCAATAGTTTTGCAAGTATACTGGACGTACTATTTTCTGAACTTTACAGAGAAACCCACACCTTAGCATAATATAGATACAAATATGGCCAATATCCAGTTCACTCAGTTCAAATTTGCACTCGCAAGGCGACTTGTTCTTATTCACATTCAGGAGGGTTTTTACCACTAAAACACACAATTAAAGCATCAATACATTCAGTGCACACACTCACATGACCAGTGGCGTAAACACAGACACACGCAGAACACACATACACACACTTCTCCCAGACAGTCCCATATGGACTCATTAGGGGCCAGTCTATCGCCACCTGTGCACCGAACGGCCCAACGGAACAGCTCTGACACTGACAACGGACAGGAACTGCGTAGGGAATACGTTCCCACACATGCAAACACTCGCACACATTCACAGGTGTAGCCTATCATGCATACATATGGACGCGTATAAGCCTGTGAGCACGTATGGATATGCAAATGAAGACGACTGAGAGACAGTGCTGGAGGCAAACTTGAGATCTCTTTAATACTTCCTCGTGTGTCTGTTTATGAAGATGCAGCGCGGCAGACGGTGGAGTTTTTGGGGGATTGGTAGTGAACCAAGGGGACAAAAAAAGTTTGTGGTAAATTTCGACCTCCTCAGGGTGATGTTGAGATAAATTAACATATTGAGGCTAATTGTTACACTCACTTCCTTGTTCAGTGTGAATGCAAATGTGTACTATGGTAATTCTAAAGGGTAAAAAAAAGATCAATACTGGACTGACCAATCAAACCACTGGCACAGTCAATTATTACAGTATTATTACTAGCAGAAGTCATACAGATTAATTTGATACACGGTAGTGCAAAAGAAATATAATCATTAGCAATTCATCATCGTGCAGATCTTGGAATATTAGATGGTGTTTCTTCTTATTCTACTTCTTAAATGGTTATGTTTATGAATACCCTCTTGGTTGGCCTCCAGTTCTTTTAACATTTTGTGGTTGTGAGCTCTGCGGTGCGAAGGGATTAAACTCAAGGCCCCTCAGGTCTGCAAGTCCGTGCTTGATGATCAAAAGATTGACATCCTTTTAATTACTTCTCTAAATGTATCTCTGAGTTTGCCACTCACACGTAATTGTGATGGTTAAGATTAACAATTTAAGCATAACAAATTATCTGCAATTATTTAGGGAATCCTGGTCAGATTAAACAATGTCAGCACTCCTGACTTTGTCTCATACATTTCTATGGTTTAACCTAAGCAAGTAAAGAGTGGATTCAATAGAAATAAATAGACATTTTTGACTTGACTTGTCACTTTCCAGTAGTAAATATTGCCGGGTTACCAAAAGTTGAATTGCAAATTAATTGAATTCAGTGTAATGTAGGGGAGGGAATTACAGAATAACACCAGATAAGATATAATTACTAAGAATACCGGGGAATCGTATTGCAGAAGTCACCACAGAACAAGTGTACCATAACACTTTGTTAAGAATCATTTGCCGCATATTCTGCAGAGCGGGCTGCGTACACGGTCTTTTCTTTTACTCATTTTGTGATCTTGAGGGTTTAATATTTGGTGGTTGGGCACCACTGCAGTGAAAGAAATCACAATTTACTCTTGTGTGGATGTGTATTCATACGCATCCAGTCACACACACAAACACACACAGAATTCTGATAATAGCCTAACCTTTATGATGGATCAGCTCCTTATGTCTCAAGATATTTCATCAAATTGAAGTGTGGTGAAAGCTCTTATTTTCTCAGATCAATTTTTTCCAGCTCTTTTTGCTGCCGCTTCCTCCTTGTTTGCCTACCGGCCTCCCTGCTTTTCCCCACCAAACTGGCCTTTATCTGTGAACTTTGCTTGACCCTCTACCACTAATCTGCTACGCTCCGGGGAAGGCGGCATCAAAATGTGGAGCTGTAATAGACTGTAGGAGCTAAGGGCTCAAGTTACACAGTGAATGAAGGGAGATGGGTGTTGATGGCATGACTAATGCCACGCTCCATGACAGCCTCTGACTTGGCTCGGCTATATTTCAACAACTCCCAGTCCTGAGAGGTAAGAGGTGAGAGGTGAGAGAGGCCCAGCCATTTAAATCACAACTGTTCGATTGAATCCTCTTTGTTTACGGCAAAAGTTAACTTCCCTCTTAAAATTGTCTAAAGCCCAAACCAGATCACAGTGAGAAACTGTTAACCTGACTACTTGTATTACAAATATAACAATAAATTTTTTCTTTAAATAGAGCCAATGGAATGGAAAATAATACAATTTACACAGTTTGCACTTTTGTGAATAAATATTAACCTAGTCTTTTCAAACGAGGCACGTAGTTGGCAAACCTAGACTGTAGTTCCTTCCAAACTTCAAAAACATTCAATTGAGTTTAGAAAGTTTAAAAAAAAAAGCCGATGCTTAGTCAGCAGCAGAATTATTTTTATTATACATTTTGTTCCTTTCACAGTATTATATATCTTTACCATATTTAGAATATCAATGTGATTTAAATGTCAAGGTTTTTTCGGAATGAAGTCTGTTTGTAAAGGGGTCACCAAACTTTTTAATCTATTTCTTGGATACTCAGTGATTAATGTGAAGAGCTACCAGTTTGATATGCAATTCTGAAATAACAAATTCGGCCATTAATTGTGAAACAATTATATATTTAATTATTTTTCTTCAATGGTATTCGGAGATGACATAAATTATTCCTGAACTTTGTTGCGCCTACTAACTCGTCACCACAAATGCTGAGGTTTGGACATGTACTACAATTATGATCTTGGAACTATATTGGGTGTTTTTTTTTTTTATTTGTAATTTCCACAATTCATGTGAGCTTTAAAAAGAACAGAAACATCTAAAGTTCGCAAATATGATGCAGATCATTGGTGCTCTATTTTTAGAACAGGTCTACGGGCAGCTCATGGTCCTTGGAGACTATGGCTGGGTTTGGGGTGGGTGACACCAAGAACAGACGTTCCAATTTTTCCAATTTTGTGAAAATAAATAAATAAATAGATAGATAGAGAGATAGATAGATATAGATATAGATAAATAAATAAATAAAATAAATAAAATAAATAAATAAATAACATAAATAAATAAATAAATAAATACAATAAAAAAGTAACAATGAATATAAAATGTGACATGCTGCCATAAAGTTGAAACTGCCTTACATAAAACAAGTTTAAAACTGTTTGGAGAAAATCAACAAAAGTACTATATACATATAGTAGCAGGGACGTGTCAAAACATAAATATGAATGACTTTTTTTTTTTTTTTTACTGAAGATGCAAAAAGGACGCATTTAGGGCAACTAAGACAATTGCAGCAGATGATGTGATGAAAAATAGCATGTTAAAATCAGAGCCTGGAAATAAACTTGTGATGTTTCTTAATATTTCATCTATTTATTGTTTTTATATTAGCAGCAGGATAGTAAATCCATTAGTGAGTGTCTGACTGTGTTTATTGCCAACTTTCCCTGTCATTTTTTTTTTACTGCATCGACTAACAAATCAACTTGACAATGAAGAAGCAAAATGAAATTACTTTTTTGTTGTTGTTGTACGAAATCTGGATCACACTGCTAGATATGAGAAAATATTACTGAGATTCTCCTTTACACAATCGTGCCAAAATAATCCGAAAATACTTACACAATGAGTTTAACTGACAAGCTTTATTGTGTACGAGTACACTATGTGTATACTGTACATACATGTGTATCAATGTGCTGGTACATTGCCTGTGACTCCGTCATTAGCATTCTGCCTACACACACACCCAAACACACACACACACACACCTACACACACAAATTGGCAGCTAACACCCCAACACTCTAGCACCACTGAAGAACATGCACATTGTTACATGCACACACACACACGCCATCCCATTCAATTTCACACATGTCAAGGGAGGCTCCCCACCAGGCAGTCATATTAAACCAGCTAATTATTTATGCAAGGGGAGAGATTGCCAGACCCCGATTTGCCTCATAAATGTTAATATATTCATCGGGAAATTGTAGCCTTTTAATCTGCCCCACCAGAAAAAAAAACACTTTTTCCTACTACACTACAGCACAATGTTAAAATGCTATACAGCATCATTGTATTGTATTACGTCATATTCTCCTTCCTTACTCTTAAACTCATTTGACTCCCTTCTCAGCCTCTCTAATACTCAATTCATACCTGGAGGGGGGGGGGGTGGTTTGGAATCCGGTGGAGATTTTGCCCCGCATTTTGGGTTTCTTCCAGTCTTGAAACATACGACTAAATGAACGTGAAGCAAGATGCATGATGCTTCAGATTAGGTGGTATTTCAATTGGAAATTATAATAATTAAATATTTCTTTGTTTTAATTATTTTTAGCCTGTGACTTAAATGACAATGCCCATAATAGTGAATGTTTTTTTTTCTTCAACAATGCATAACATATTCATAATGCATTCTGCGTAACTGACAAACTTTTTCTTCATAACAAAGATGCAATTTCCAATTCCTTTCCTTTGCAATTTCTTCACCATGCTTTATAAAAAGACACACATGCACACGTATACAGTGATGCACACACGCACACACACGTATATCACCGAAAATGAAACGGCACTAGCTAGCTGGAAATTACCTTGGTTGCTACGCAACCACAGCATCTGTGCAAATCCCTGTCATTTCCCCAGCCAAAGTAATATCCCGTAATGCCCTCAAATAAGCCCAATGCATGCGTATACGCGTGTGTTTTCTACTTCATCTGTGAGAAGCTCAAATAAACTCCAAAAAGAAGTGATGAAGTGATTTTATGGAAATAATAAATTGCTTATTCTTAGTTTGTCAGCAATGTAGATACAAAATGTGGTTGCCTTGGCAGCTGGCCGAGTGGTGTGACCCAGGTGTTCCTCTCCCCTATCAACACACTCCAGCTCCTCCTGGGGGTGATTCCAGGCCAGATCATCCCTCCAGTGTATACTGGCTCCACCCCTTGGGGCCCCCAAATGTAAATCAAACCACCTCTACAGTGAGCACATGACCTGTGTAGGGTGCAGTATTTGTAAAAGCTTGTATAAACAACTTTTTTGAAAAATAGAGAATTACTCTTTGCTTTTTATAATGTCGAGTGATTTAAAAGAAATGCATTTGGCTGATGACCAGTCTCCAGTGGACCCCAACTCTCGCCCCAAAGTCAATGGCTGTAGCCCACCTGCAACCTTAAGGAGGACAAAAAGGTTGCATAATAATAAAGATATACTTTAAAATGCACTCCACAGCCATACAAAGTGACAGAGTAAAACATTTATTTGTTCATCATGTTTTAAGAGTTATCATAATTGTTCTTTGCTTTTCTTTGTACAACTGCACTGCAGGCAGTAAGACAAGTCACGTTATTTCATAACGATTTTTATTATCTTTTTAAAGGCGGACTGTATTAAGATATATTCATTTTTGTACTGTGAATGCACATAAAGGTACATGAACAGATTGTTAAAACAGTGCTTTTTAACATGGCAATAACTTTGGTAATTAAAACAGATCAGACCCAAGAGAAAAAAAAAAATCAAGATTTATTTAGCGTATTTTCTGAACTATAGAGCGCCCCTACTGGTGAAAGAAAAATCCATAGAAAAGCAGCACCGCTGTATTAGCCGAATGGTTCAAAATCAAGGAAAAAAGTAGCGCCTTATATTCCGGAAAATACGGTACTCTATAAATACATTTGTATTGTATTGAAAAAGTACAGAAAAAGTAAAAAAATAAATAAATAAATAATAAAAAAATAATAATAATAAAACATAAAAGTACAATTTTGAAACAGGAATCGCATAGATTTTATTTGGTATACCTAATAATGTAGCCAGGTAATGTCCACAAGTGCCACATAATGCTTTCTCAAGTAAAAAAAAAAAAAAATAATAAAATAAACAAAGACAAAATAGGGGGAAAATCTTTTTCAATTTCAACAAAACCCTTATCAAATCAATCTTCAGAAAAAGTCATTTTGGCTTTGAAATAACTCACTGATTTACGTCCAAGTCCCACATTCATTGCAAACTTCAATTCCAACTTTCTTCTGAGGAATAACGTTGGCCCTAACAGCATGTAACAGCCTGACCTTCTGTACTTTCCAAATATCAAAAGACTCATTTCAACACCCATTCATTCAATTTCACACATTAATATCACACATTCTCTGGTACAATAGGCCAACATACAAACACACGCAGATGGCAGGCGCTGGGACCAGTCCAGTGTGCGTGTATGTGTTCGTTGTGTGTGTGTTTATGACTTTGGCTGTGGGAGGTTGACAGGCAGAGTCTGTGTGATTGTATGTCAAGTCCAATTTTGTCTACACCAGCCTGTGCTTGGCTTACAAGTCAAACAAGTATAGGAAAAAGTAAAGGTTGTGAGGTGTGTGTGTGTGTGTGGTGAAGAGGGCGACAAATGCAAACATACTTGTGTTGACGTGTAAAACATCTGCATGCAAAGGAAGTCACAGATACATAAACAAGCTTTACTCCGTAATGGTGGCTCAGTGATAAGCTTCTTGACGGCATGACAGTGAATAATAGCCAACCACCTGCTTCCATTCTCCATCCAGGCCTCTCGGGTTTGATAAGACTGAGTTAGCCACAACCTTGCTCTGCCTCAGACTTCAAACGCTTACATATTGCCCGGGAAATTGTTGAGGGCTCCACGTCAAGCAGATAAATTAATTTCTGATCATACATCTCCTTCAATTTATTTATAGTTCAGCCAGCCAAAGCAAGCAGGCAGGAGTGTAAAAGAAAAGGAGCTTGAATGAGGGCCGGCTGGCAGAGAAGACCGATGGAGTGAAATAAGAAGAGCATGATGGATGAACGAATGAAGAGACATTTTACTCCTGACAGCTTTCTCCTTTCCAGTTCTTGATTTACTCTGATCCATCCACACGATTAACACCTTCCTCTTCCATCTTTTTACTCTCGAGTCAAAAATCTAACTTTTTATAGTGAGCATCACTTCACTTAAATACCTCACCCTAATTCATTTTTGGAGTTGTAAATTGTGAATATGAAATAATCGTTTGAGTGGCTGCCAGACATGCACTAACACTAAGTGTGTTACAATAAAAAATAGCACCAAAGGATCTTATGTCCGTATTATATGTATAAATTATTTGTATATAATGTCTTGGAACTGCCATATAGGTTTTGTGTGCATGACGTTCACACCGACTTAGACAGTGAGTGATGGCGGGTTGAGCTCCATAAAGATAACTTGGCACATTTGGTGTATTTTCACACTCAAACATGTAAATAACAGCAGGCAGTCACACTCTCGTGGAATCAAGAGAAGAGACTCTAACAGTTTCGCACATTGTAATCAACACTTGTTGTGTATGAACCATGTCCATCTTTTTTTGGATTTCTCTATTGTGGAGAAAGACTCTGTCCAATTCAATTGTCCTCTTGTGAAAAGTTGAAAAGAATTTAATATTTTTCTTCATTAGGATTTCCATCACTGCAGAATAGTTATTAGCCATTCTTAATTATTTTCAGTTGAGTTTTTTGGCTCATTTGGGTTATTCGATGACCTATGACCGCCGGCTGGGAAAAAGCTTTCTGACCCTGAGCGTTTTACAAGAAAATCACAGATTTATTTTTCCGCCGTAAAAAAATTTAAATGTCAATTTAATATCAGCAAAATAAATATCAGGAATAAAAAATTATTGTTGATAAGTGATGATTTGAAAATGTGGACACAAGCAGAGATTTACTAAAATATTGTGATGTAATTATTGTGAGAAATAATTAACACATAAATACATAATAATTATACTGCTCAAAAGAAAATTTAAATCGTAGATGACAAGTGCATTTTTTATGCTGATTAAATTTTTTTTCAAGCACGTCTGTTTTTTTCTGTGTATCTTCAGAGTTCATTTTTCTGGTTTAGTTTACAAAAAGTAGTTGTACAAACTTTTTAACTGTTTTTATTCAAATATTTGGTTCTCTGGAGTGCACGCCCACCCATCAAGTGTGATATACAAAAAAAATGCTTTTTCCACAATTTTTTTCTGTAAACATGGCATTCTGAAATTGTATTTATTTATTTATTTATTTATTTGAAACCAGATTCCCCTAATTAACTTAGTACTTGGCAGCTACTGTAGGCTGGGAAAACATCCACCATTTACAATTATGCCACTTCTCACTGACATAAATGCAAATGGAAGCCAAAGTTGTCAACATGAAGATGGAGGGAGTGGAGGTATTTTCTGAGTGATCCACCGACTCCTACGTCACTCGTAAGGTAAGTGTAAATTGGTAGCTTCAGGATGAAGTGGTGCATCAACGAGTGAAAATGTACTGGGACTCGGTTCTTTCAAGGTAGCCACTTGTAGCGGAACTTTAGTTCATCCGTTGGTAGTCACGGTACTAAAAATAATACTGTATAGCAGTAGAGAGGGTAGACTTGGAAGTGGAAACATTTGTTTCCTTTTACACTCAAAACAATTGGGTTTCAGATCAAAACATGCATTTGAGAAAAAAGCACAGAATTCTAGCTTTTCATTACATCACATGACAGAGCACATTTTGTTTGAACCCATCTACTTTTCAAGTGAGCAAAAGTATTTCAACATTTGACTGATAGATGCACAGGTAGACAGATTTCTTAAAAAAAAACATTAAGTGGTGCTTGTTTTTGGCTTTGGGTTTCACTTGTGAAAACTGCATTTGCTGTTAAGCAAACATGAACACGAGAGAATTGTCTATGGGAGAAAAGCAAACCAAATCAACCAGAGCTGTTAGACAAACACTGGGCCTAGCTAATACAAACGTTTGGAATGTCCTGAGAAAGAAAGAAACTACTGGTGTACTGAGCAACAGACATCATATCGGTCAGCCAAGCGTGTCAACAGCAGTTGATGAAACATTGTGAGAGCTGTGAACACTCTCAGACAAGGGTCAGTGACATCACTGCCTAACTCCACAGGGCAAGGTTCAAGGTATCACAATCCACTGTTCGAAAAAGAACCATCCCGCGGTCCGGATCCGGACCATTTGGTGATGCCTGCACTAGACCTTAACCCAATAGAGCATGTAAAAAGAAAGGAATTGA
Source organism: Idiotropiscis lumnitzeri (assembly GCF_059441095.1). NCBI lineage: Eukaryota > Metazoa > Chordata > Actinopteri > Syngnathiformes > Syngnathidae > Idiotropiscis > Idiotropiscis lumnitzeri. The sequence continues at coordinate 12,994,229 of NC_142400.1, read as the reverse complement.
CCACACCGTTCTAGTAGTTTTTCCTCCTAGTTGGCATTTGACGTTCTTACACGATTCTGATTTCCGTGCATTTGGTATGGTACCAAGCTGAGCGTCAGCGAATCGGACGAAGATTGGACAATATCAACACTGTTCTGTGCATACAAAAGTGTTTCATCAAAACTAACTAGGCATTGAGGTTTAGCACTGACATTTTAAAATCTGAACAAATCCAGGAGAACCGGATCGTCAGTCCCGGTTCCACTCAGTTTTCGCTTCTTGAACGCCCAACCCTACTGGGAACTGTTTTCAATTTTGAAGGACAAAAAAAAAAGGCATTTCTCCTTTATAATTCTGACGTAACTCAGCATTTTAAAATATATAACAGCCAATTGTTTGTCTTTCATGCAATCATCAGTTGTCACATGTCCACCAAAGTGTACATTCAGTTTGTATCATGTTGGCACTAAAGAGATTTGCAGTTGCACTCTCAGTGAATGGAACACATGGAGAGCTTGTACTGCTGACAGCAACCAGGACAGACAGTGACACATCTGTGCATTAAGGCTGCAAACTCTCACTAGCGCACATGCGCTGGCACCATGACCTTTTCAGCACGGAATGTTCTCACCGCTGTGCAGGTGACAGCACGTGTCAGCTGACATGCCAGGGAAGCAACACACTCGATGGGTTTAATGAATCCATTAATGAGTACTGTATTAGGGCAAACTACAAGGCTGACAGTAGCTGAAAGGAATGCATGCTGGGGAAAGGAAATTTTATTCTTCACTGCAACCGTATTCACAGAAAAGCAGTGAAGAAAAATAGAAATGTGGCAAAAGAGACGTGAGAGCAAAGATAGAAGCAAGGTTATACGTTTAACCACACGTCTCCTCACTTATTGGAGTTGAAAAAGCTTCTCTGTTGCAGTCGATTCCAATTAAGTGTATGCATGGAACTTGCCTTTTAGAGTTAACACCATTCATTGCTGGAATGATGAGACTTTATGGAAAAAAATGCAGAGAGCTTTTTCACAGTCAATACTGAGTGTAATAGTCAAAGGTCAAATTCCTTACATGTGGAATGAAATTGCACAATTTTCAGCATGAATAATGGGAACTAAAATAATTTAGGAACCACAATTTGTGAGTGGATTGTGAATCCTTTGGCTAAGCGTTAGCAACGTTAGCCGCTAATGTGTCTGCTTGCACTGTTGTTCAAGCTTTCGTAAAAGCCGACAGCGAGACTGACGAGAGGAAACCTGTTGTGTTAAATACTTAAAAAAAAACTACAACCCAACTACAGAACCCCTTACCTTTTGAAAAACTTGTACGTTTTAGTGTGCATAAATGCTAACGTATATGTTAAGCGTATGTTTTACCATGCCTGTGCCTAATAATCTGTATAATAATAATGTATAATAATATGTATTTGTTTAATACACACGCGTAACTGAGACAACGACTATACGGTGCACGTTATGGTTGTGAAAATACAGTAATAGTACTCTGCCACCAATGCTACTTGTTAGCACGTCCACAAACACCAGAGATTATGTGTTAGCACTAGTGTTGTTGTCAAGACCTCACCAATTGAGTGCAAGACATTGCGACTAAAGAGTATCGAGACAAGAGCAAGACTGTATATATATATCAAAGAAAATCAACCACTAAAACACAATGACAAATACCATTTTTTTTCAATGCGAAACAAAAACAAATTCTGCCATGTTGTTTTTGAGGTAGTACAAGGAAAGAAATCTCAAACTAAGCAAATTTGTAGTTTCAATTCGACAAATTTTGAAATCATACGTATTAAAAGTGAATTGCCCTGACAAGCCAAGATAAATGTCATTTTACGAGGAACATTTTCAAGAAAAAGAATAATGCTTACATTAATTAAAGCGAATAGAAAAAAAAAAGCAAAAGCAAAGTACTTTTAAAGTTGTTTTCTTGAAATTGGGTCTTTACGTTTGACATTTTAACATTTTACCGGCCAACTTAGGTGCACAGCCGCAAACTTTCACAACGAAGAACCTGCATATGGTTTCCTGATTTCAACTTTCCCAGTGTTGTTAATTTAACGACTGCTTTACCTGTCTTTATGCTTCCTTTCAATGTGCCGATAAAAGTTGGATGTTGTGCCAGCGGCTTCTGTAAGCAGTGCACCACAAGAATTTGCACATTGCAGAGTGTTTCCTCGTACGTGTCGCTTGGCAAATGAACTCCTAATGGTTTTGGAAACCAAACTTAATTACTGACAAGGATGCCAACATTTTTTCAAAATTTTCAGGGGCGCCGCATCGCCAGTCGTCTTCATGCACTCTGTGGGTGTGGAACATCCAGGCAACCGGCATTCTAAATTTCTCAGTGATCACAGAAACACTGGCCTGATCTCATATCTTGACGGTTCTTGATTAAAAATCCCGACTTTGATTCCGAGACGAGACCCTTAAAAAGTGGTTTTGAGACCAAGACCGATCTCAAGACCTACAACACTAGTAAGCACTTTGCTTGCAATTCTGATTTATCGACAGCAATACTTTTTTTTTTTGGAGAATTGGTCATGATCAGCCAAACAGCTGTGCGGTTGAGTTTTCTGCAGACGCCTCACCTGCATATCCAATTCCTATCAACATACGAAAAAGGCCCAGGTCGGATTTTTTAAAAAAAAATGGGAATTGTACTGTTCACGGTGTCCAAAATCCAATACATGTCGCATATGGGCAAAAAAAATAAATAAAAATAAGATTCAGTGTGAACGTAGCCTTAGCGTGCACTTTGCGCTAAACTTGCGCCGAGCACGAAAATCGGGCTTTTAATGTCAACACATGCTTTGTCTCATCTTCATCTGCTCTCCTTTTTTTTCTACCACTTGAGCTCCCCTATCTCTCCTCATCATTTGCTAATCCCATCATTCAATCTGTATTCCTAGAGTATATCTTCCCTGACATTGAAATGAAAAGAGAGGACAAACCATACGAGTTACCAGAAATCATCCTCCTCGTAGTTTGTCACCCGTGTTTCTTCCCCTCTACGACCATGTGACCCGACTACTTTCTGCCCCACTCCCATCCCATCTCATTCAGGAGGGATTTGGAAAAAAAGAGCTAGTAGATCAAGGATTTTATTGATATGATTCCGTGGTTTTAATCTCACTGATGTTAAAGAGATTATCGTTGGAAAGCAGTGTGTATCCATCTCTGTGTTATCTAACACAATCCCACTTAGCATACATGATACCCTGTGAAAAGATTTGATTGATATAGGTGGTGACAGGCATGTACTGGCTAACCCGATGTTGAAACATACAGAGGATATTTGCATACACACTCCACGTCATGAGAAAATGATGCAGCGCAAGAGAAGGGATAGAAACTATAGGAGGTAGGGTCAGAGTGAGGATAATGGCCACATTTGCAAAACAAATCTGTTAGGAGCTATAAATATAAAATCTATTTTTTAGCTGGAGTAATATGAGTTTGAGTTCTGTGGCATATAGTAGAAACAAAAGATGTATTCTTTATTCAACGATTTTTCTAACAAGCAAGAATGTGAGGGACAAAAAAAAAACTAATCATCAAAAAATGTCGATGAAAAAAATCTAAATATATTTTGGGGTTGTAATTGCAGTTTGTTTGTTGTTTTTTTTTTTAAAATCATATTCGAAAATTTTAACTATCACCACTCTGTGCCTTCAAAAAGCCTCAGTGCGATGGTAGAAAGCCTCAGTGCGATGGTTGCATGGGAATGTCAGACATGATTAATAAATAATTTTCCAGATTCAATTTTCAGGAAAAACTGGAATTCTGAAAATCTATCTAAAAATAGATAAACATGCTGTATATTTCAAAATCCTTTTATTTTACAGTATATCATGATGACTATGCATAGTGCGTGCAAGGTAGGGCACGCCCTCATGCCCTCTATTATGCAGCTGCCACTGCTCTCAACCTCAACAAAACAAAGAACTCGCCCAGTATAGTAGCTGGTTTTGAGCTATTGTACTTCAGGCTTGTGTTCAGTAATTTAGTACCAAGCAAAATAAATAAATAAGTCTCAGATGCTGAAAGAATGAAAAGTGACATTGACATTTTTTATGGAATTTCAAATTAAACAAACAGAAGAACAGATAGCAAAGTCTGGACTTCCGCAACCTCGTAGCTCACTATAGACATGCCAGACAGGAAGTCTGAAATGAATAGAGGCGAGGGTGTGCAGCAACAGAGGAGCTGGACGTGAGGTCACTCATGATGTAAAAGTGCCTCTTCAAAATTGCATTTTAAAACATAATATTTCTGTAAAGTAAGTCATTTACACTTAACTGGTGTTTGCATAAAAACATTATGAAACTACGACAACAAGTCTATGGTGTAGGTCACTCTAAAATCCAAGTAGATACAACAGAGAATCAAGATGAGCACAATAAGCAAAGCCACCTGAAAGGAAAAAAGTGAAGAGACATCAATAATAAACGCATATATTATTAATAAGAACATCATTATGGCTGCTTAACAATGCAGTGTCCATAAAAGGACACGAGTCATTAGTGCTGAGTGCTGACTCGAATGAAAAGGATGAAGTAGACGTTAATCACCTGACAGTACGACTCCCTCAGACATAATTGACAGACTAACTGCTGTCAGTCAATCACAGAAGTCACATTTGACACATTATTATTCTAGTTGACTCAGTCAAGCCGTAAACAGCACACAAGGCCCACATACAAGTGCAGTAAATTGTATGGGGGGGAATTCCGAAGAGAACGCAGAGCAGTTGTTCTGCAGAAAGCGAAAAATGATGGCCATGAAAGTAAAAAAAAAAAGAGAATGTGGCACCTTAATCACTTTCTCACAAAAGCGCCACCCCACCACACTACACCCCTTTTTTTCCCCCCCTTTTTGTATGCCTTCCGAGACACTTTCGTCGCGATAATCCGCCGAGCGTTGCTTTAATCACATCTTCGTGTGTCTTCACTTTTTAATTAAGGTCCGTGTTTCAGCTCATTTCACTGCACATATTTAGAGAGCCGGTGGGACACCGGGGCATTCATTAGACAGATAGTCTGACAGAACAGCATCGGGCTGCTCCTGAGCACGGATCTTAAAGACACTGATTGGGTTTTGAACCAAGGGCACATGAAGGCGCACACACACACTCACCTAATTATAGATATACAAAAGACCCCAGTATAGAACTGTACGTTATATATTTAGCCAATGGATGCATTTTATTTTTAATAAAGCTACACCAACAAGTTTATTCATCCCCATTTGCCTTCGGGATAACCTTGCAGATTCAACAACAGAACCGAAAACATTGCCGTTACGATATGTGAGCTATATTGCGCAGATGACTTGAATTAATGTTCGTTTGTTTCTACGTTTAAGTATAAATGACATTGCTTTAACCATTGGTCAACCACCTACAAAAAAAAGCACATATGTACGTACAGTCGGTGTCTCTGCAAGCATATACAACTGCAATCAAACTCGATGTTAGACTTTTTAGCCCCTTGAATCCAAAAAGGAATTTCATCTAGCGCCTCGCACATCCACCTCCACACTTTGCTCCATCCGCGATCACCACACACTCTTCCATTAACTTCACAGCAAGCTCTTTTCCATCTCCTCCGACTGCTCTTGTTTGTCATCCTAAGCTCTGCCTTCAATCATGTTTGCCCACGCCTTTACAGCACATTGCCCATTTAATTGGATTGAGAACCCCATTTTGAATATGTAAGAGCAGGAGCTGCATAGTAATCAGTTATATTCAAATGAAGGACGATGTTGTTAATTGACATTTCTGGGTGTGTTGAAAGGACACAAAGTCCTCTTTTTAATGGCGGGCCAGCGGTAATGGCGGCTTTGTAAGAGGTTTGCTTTCAAATGAAATATGTGTAATCATAATTCGCCAATAAATGATGTTGTCTGGAGTTGCTCTCACACTGGGAGAGATACTATTCTCCTTTTCACAAGTCAGCGGACCATCATTTAGACAGCACACTGAAGACGTAGTTACATTAAAAAAAAAATGGAAAAGAATGAAAACAAACATGAAGGGTTTTAATAAATGGGACAAAAGTTCAATGTCACAACAGAATAACACCAAATAAGGTGCATAACCCCGCCCAAGTTAGGAAGTATTACAAAGACAATGTGTGTTTATTTGTCTTTATTTGGTTACACTTTATAATAAGTGCTGACTTATAAGAATTTGCGCAGCATTTGTAAATACTGAAGTGAGCATTTACAAAGCATGTTTCTGACATGAATAATCATTTTCATATAGTTTGTAAATACCTTATTAATACCACAAAATTCAAAATGTTTTCATTTGTCATATAGATAAATGGTAGGAACAGGAAAAAAATGACCTTTGCTGAGATTCACATCACATTAAAAATGTCAAAATCAAAGTGTCACCCTTTGTTTTAGTATATCATGTCTTGGGTCAAAGATTACCATGTAAGACGACACGACACAACATTTGGGAATGTTTCAAGTGCTTGAGCAAAATTCGTGACAATATTTAGATGTTCCCATCAATGGAAATGAACATAGCTCATGCATTTTTAAGAAGCGACGCAAAGCGAAACACTGGACACCCAGCGCTCCCGCTCCATCCAATTTGGGTTTAAATTGTTCTCAAATAGCTAAACGTCAATTATTGACCGTCTTGGTAAGGCTGAATATTGACATCCCTAACAGTGGCCGCATTTTAGTGTTGATTGAGTGAAGGTCAGGTCCGTGGAGTCAGAGCCTGCTTGGCTAAATAATGGAAGAGGCCCATCACAATAATCATTGGAAGGAGAATTAAACAGCGAAACGTTTACAGCCGGAAAACATTCATGACGCTCTGTGGATCTTCGAAATGTCCGGACAACAAAACGTCCGTTTTCATACACCGGCGTGGGTTAGCGAACATGATAAATAAGCTTGCGTTGCGAGCTTCAGCTACTTCGCTCGCAGGTTGTCTTCAAAGAATCCTGTCAATGGGACTACACCACTGGGAAGGGAACAAGACCAAATATATTAAGTGCGTGTTCCGTGAGTGAACACCTGTCACCCTTTTGCAACAATTAAACCATTTAGAAGGTGGTGTCTCGATACAACTTTTTTGACTTCCGATCCGATACCGATATTGAGGCCTGATGTCAGATACCGATATTGTCCAATACGATGTCAGCAGGAATATAATACAATCATGCAAAAAATTTCTCGTTCGTTGTCGTCTGCACAATACTGGACATCGTAACCTGGCGATGAAAAGTTCACTTTGTGCTGCGGTGAACCTCAAGTACAGTTGCAATGAAGCGTGGAAAATCTGAGCATGTAGTAGCGGTTGTTTAGCTCACGTGGGCGCTGCATGCTTTTGGGTGTTGACCAATAAAATATGATACCGTTTTGTTTTTTTTGACGGATATCGAACCACAATCAGATACAAATATCGAAGCACAGTTTGGTGTGTTGCTCAATCGTCCTTCCTGCATTCGAAGAACTCGGAAGCTGCACAGGGCTCAAATGAAACAAGAATACAGACAAGCATGAAGCAGTTGCTTACGACAAAGTGACACAGTTCAAAACCGGGCCAAGGCCTCTACTTATTGCGCACACGCACACACACGCTCAGGGTTGACAGAGAAAAGGGTGATTCCATTTCTCCAAGATGACATAAAGATCAGTGTTTCATAGCTCAGGCAGCCCACTGAGCGCGTTCACTGTCAACTCCAATAGTTCCCAATGCTGCTTCTGCCTTGGGGACAAGATCACATACATACTCACACTCACACGCACACGCACACAGCGCGCACACACACACACACGTGCACGAACTCTCAAAGCCATAACGTGAATGACAAAGGCCTTCGAACCCCCCTGCGCACGTTTGTACGGTATTGCAAACCCATGTCAAACTGCGTGTGTGTGTGTGTCTATAAAGGGTGCGGGAGTGTGTATAATGCTGGCCTTCCACCTCATCGGCAAATGCCAGCAAGAACCAGAGTGTCAGTATATGTGCAAATGCCAGTCATGATAAGAGAGAAGGGCAATTACCACCATAGGGCTTTGGAGATGGACCACTTTGTGCCTTTTGAGAAGAGACGTGCGCACATTAAAAGCAAAAACTAGGCTTTGGGGAAATCTTCTATCATACTTTTAAGAATAGAAAACAGTTGAACCGCCCAAATCTTGATCTATATTCTTGATTAGAACTACAGTTTAGCAAAACCGTGCTGTGTTGTCCTGAATGTCTTTGAATAAATCGAGATTCTCTCTTCTTTAAGCCGAAGCGTTCATGTCCGGACACAGAGATGAGGATTGTTTGAGCTGTAAATGTATGTCAAACATCTTTAATGCTTTAATCGAAAACATGGGTTATAATCTGGCCCTGGTTTTGATTGAATGAAATTCAAAGAAGTGAACAAGAAAGGTGCCTTAATTGGCAAATATTGAAGAAGAAGAAATGTAGCCAGCGGGAGACCTGATTGCACCTTTCCAGTTGCAGTGTCTTAATGTGTCTGACCTGCCTTTGACAGCTCTCCTCTTCTATGGCGTACACACTTCTTGGTGCAGATAGAGTCGTACACTAGACTCCATCCAGACCTTCTCACAAGATTTAAACATCATGAACAAGTCTTTCTTATCGAAGCAAAGTATTGTCATGTACATGACGCATTTTCAGGGCGCAAACATCCATCCATCCATTATCTGTACTGCGTCTCCTCACGAGAGTTGTGTGGGTGCTGGAGCCAATCGCAGCTGTAGGATGTAAACATCTGAAGACAAATTCAACTCCAAGTTAAGGTTTTGGCATCCACAATATTTTGCTTTCATGACAGTGCAGTTGCTATTGATTGAAATGCAACCAAATTCTCATTGGAACAACTATGAAAAAAATGACACCTGTGTATTTGCAAATAATTTCCATAATTTATGACGTTGACTCATTTACATATTAGTTAGTACTGGAGTTTTCACAGGAATATACAGGATGTCATCGTCATCACCAGCAGCATTTAGAAAAAGTAAGCTAGGCTAGATTACTGAAATGCATTCTACTTTGGAGTCAGCCAGTCCTCCCTCAAGCATCTCCAACTGCTGCAAAATGCTGCTGCTCGTCTTTTGACTGTATTTTGGAAGGGAGATCATAACCCCAATGTTGGCTTCTCTTCAAATGTTAGGCAAGCCCCCATTCTCTCCAATTTTAAAACTCATTTGAAGACACATTTTTATTCTTTAGCTTTGGACTCAACACGAGACTGTCGCTGTTCTGCTGTTATTCCGGTATCTATTCTTTGTCTCTTAATTTGTGTGCTAATTTCACACTAATTTATATCACACCATATGATAAGCGCTTTGTTACAGCTCCAGCTGTTATAAAATGCATAATGTATAAATAAAGTTGTTCAGTATTGTATTGTACCTTAACGATGCATGTCAACTAAGTTGGCCACAAATAAGTACGTAAGCCACAATAACTGTATAATTTGTGTTCTAAGCATTTGTATTAAGCTATATGCGCTTAAAGCCGCCTGCATGTCTCTATTTATCGGTTTGCGTAAGCACCTACATAAAAACCCGGTACACATCTAAAACGCTATTGGGGTCACAAGTGTAATGAGCTCTGTTGTGCCCACATGGTCACTGGGTCGTCTGTTTGGCTCAACAGACGGAAACACACACACGCGCACGCACGCACCCCCCCCCCCTTCCCCACACACACACGTGCACACGGGTCCCCCTGGAGCAGCGTACATATAGGCGACATGTTGGCACTGATTAGGGCAGACAGTTCGCCCCCTACAAATACACGGGGCCAGACAGGATGGCGTGGTGCCAGCAGTGGCTACGAGCACTGTGCGTATTTGTGAGTTTGCATGCGCTTGTGTCAACGCTGGCCCCCTCCGAGAGTCCTTCTGGGAGTCAGGATTGATGTTATAAACAAACAAGAAAGAGTACACATGGACAGCAGAAACAATGATTATAATGAAGACTATAATTCCTATTTGCTTCCATCTCTCAATGAAGTCATGAGACCTTCGCTCAGCTTTGTCTTGTCCCATTGAGCAATGGTGTGTTTGTGTCTGAGAGTGTGCGGTAGCCTCCCAGATCGTACACTTATGAAGGCGTAAATGATATTCAAGCAGCAGTCAGAGATCCACGTCTGAACACGACAGAACGGAAGAGCAAACGAGGTAGAAGACTTGGCATTTTGTCTTTTTAAAGCTCTTTTCCCTCACATACGTACCTCCAATTGAACACGTACGTGCGTGCACACATGCGCACAAACCTACATGCAGTTTGTGCACCTCACAGACCCCCCGTTGTTCATTGCACGAGCTAGTTATGCAAATGCTTCTTCTCCTCACTTAGATTGTCAAGGCGTGGAACTGGATTAGCATAAAGATGATTTCAAAAACACACACAGGCGCGCACACACACACTTATGCACACTATCAGAGTGCGCGTACAGTATGCATCTGGTCTATTCAAAATAATCATTCCTCCGACTACACAAGTACATATCATAAATAACCTACATGAAGAATATGTAAAAGCAATGCTCTTCTTTACATATTGATCATCAACAGCATGAGATCAATCTTGTATTTTGCACACTTACATGAAATGAGATTTGATAAGGGAGTAATGTTGGATTGTTATGGTATAAATGTATAGATGCATATACATTTACCTATTTTTAAAAAATTCAAATGACTATAATAAAAGCTAGAGGTAATGATGAGTAAAGTTGTTTTGTTTATGACTGTTGTCTGAAATCATGATGTGCTTCCCGTCTAGGCCACACATTCTTATCTTTATCCACTGACTCTCTCGCTACAGAGGGGAGGGCAAACTTTTTGATTGGCGGGCCACAATGGGTTGTAAAATTTGACAGAGGGGCCGGACCAGGAGCAGATGGATGGAGTGTTTTAGTAACCTCACCTCATTGGAGAAAAAAAATACATTTGATTTTAAATGAAAATGAACAAAAGCATTTTTTTCCCAAGTTGGGCGGGCCGGATTAAAACGTTTAACGGGGCCGCATGTGGCCCCTGGGTCGTAGTTTGCCCACACCTGCTCTAAGGGTTTGACATTAGCAGTATGTTCTCTTCACTACATTCCAATGCCAAAAATGACATAATTTCACAGGCCAATAATTTTGACAAATAACCTTTTTTTTCAGAATGTATAGAAATAAAACAGGATCTTACATGTATATATTTTTTAAGTGGCCTATGCCCCCCACCCCTCTTTCTGCTGTTGCATTGATAAAGTCAGGTTGAGAATCACTTCTGCACTGGATATAACAGCATGTTTGGCATTAGCTTAACTGTCAACTTGATGTGTCTAATGTGACAGGCGTTGTACATTTTGAACACTTAAAAAATTGGTCGCAGAATTAATTTCACAGCGCTAGACTTAAGCGCTTTCAAGATAATTACTTTTAAAATGATGTCAAGTAATTGTTATGCAATAATAATTGCGTGTATGTATGTGTACGTGTTTCCGTACGCATGCGTGTGGGTGTGCGTGTGTTGGTGTACAAAGTGAGAGAGAGAGCAAGAGAGAGAGACTATCCTTGTTTGTATGTTGGCAGACTTGACAGGTGTCAGTCAACAAACAGATTGCGCAAGTATGTTGGTCGTGCAATAGTAGAAGCCAACAAACCTCTCGAATTAAGAGTTTTCCACTCTCGAACAACATTCCCAGAAGTTTACAGTTGACAAAAAAAAACGCAGTCGAAAAAAAAGTTTTTAGAGTGGTTGTGTTTTTATCTGTTTTTATGTATTTATTTTTTGAAAATTCATCATTTAAATTGTGCTTTTATCAGTTTGTTTAAAAAAAAAAATTCATATACCAAAACAAATAGATTTAAAATCAACTCCAAAAGCTCTTGAATGAAATTAATTAGCAAAGACGAAAACAAACATTTGCTCTACAATTGGTTTTATGAACGTAAAAATTGTTGTAGTTGTTGTTTTTTAGAAAAACTCTCGTTCATATTTATTTAGTATGTTTTCTTTCACTAAAACAACTAAAATGTAACTTATTTTAATCATTTTAATTTTCAATGCACATGTGCACCACTTTTATGCACCCCTATTATGAGGCAAAATTGCAAAAGAGCATAACAATCATTAAAGCCTCTGTCAAAATATCATTATGCAGTTTACTTGGCTTTGGAAGGACCAAGTTCAAAAGAGCAGAAAACTTAATTTCTCAATGGCCCAGCAATGTAAAGAACATCTCGTTATTTAAATACAACCTTTTTACTTTGCATAGATGAGAAGTGCCAGATGGTTGGAAAAAAAAGTCTGCAAGAGAGCAGGGGAGAGGAAAATGAGAAGGAGGAAAGGTGGTAAAGAAGAAACATGAATGTTTACTTCATTCCATTTTTTCTTTTATCTGAAAATAAACCATAATTCTGCACCACCATATGTTAATCTTTAGGGGAATACACCATATGCTTGGAATTCAGTTTGTCGCACAACAAGCCTTGCAGCAACTTTGCCACTGCTTCTGTAAAGTGATGAAACGTTTTACCATCGAACACATCTTTCAAGGTGAACATTTGACCTCTTCTAAAAAGTGAGCTATTTAAATTAATTACAGTGTGTTCTTCAGTGGATGCAAATTCCAAATGATGCTTTTCAACAACACCCACTGAACAAATTGGTGCATTAAAGTTAAGAGCTAAACAGACAGCAGGTTCGCAATACAAAACACAAAAAAGTCTGCCTGGATCATGGTTAGTTTTTATGAACAGCATTTGGTCATAAATCTTACTTAATAAATGGCCAAAGTGAGTTTAAAATAATGAAAAGACCCGAAGGCAAACTTTTGAATTGTCTGCACGTTTAAGCAAATTAGTTGTGTCTTTGGATATAAATGACTTTTTTTTACTCCACCTACAGCACTTTGTATGCAGCAAGTTTTGTTTTTAAGTGTTCTATAAATAAAGTTGCCATGATACTAATGCATCTCAAAGCATTCCAGTCAAACTTTATTTGAAAAAAAAAAAAGCGTCAAACCACGCAATACATGTCATCTCGTTAAATCAGTGATGAGCAAATACTGATGTAAAGCAAATGGTCTTAGCATGGAGTATTTTGACGTTTTTTTAGCACCACTAATATTACCAGTAGAAATTCTTTTTGTGTGTGAAAAATGCTTATGAATATCGAAAACAATGACAGTAGTTTTGCCAAGTATTTAATAATAACACAAATATACTTTGTCAATACAGCAATCCCTTGACAGACATTTTTAACTTTCCTCTGTGTCATTCAGCACAAAGCAAAACATTCCTTCTTGAAAAACACACATATATATATATATATATATATATATAGTATATATATTGAGGGAAAACATTTTTACACTGCAAAACTCAAGATGCGCCTCCCCTGGAAAAAACAAGATGCCAGAGTTTTCAAAGCTTTTTCCACGTTTATGGAAATGCCGCAATCGCATGGAAGACATACACTTTGAAAGATGTGAATTTCATCAGGTTTTTCAAATCAACTCCAGTGAGTGTGAGGGGGTGCCCCAAAGGCCTCGCCTTGATCGAGAGCGGAGGTATATATGCACATAGCAGGCGTTTTGATTCTCTCTTTCTCTCTCTGTCTCGCTCTCTCTCGCTCACACACACACACCCACACGCACGCAAGCATGCACAAGCCGACACACACACGCAGTCTTGGCCCTGCCTGTCTGCCACGGGTGTCAGTACATGTAAAAGGTCTCAACATAAATGGGATTAATGCAGTCTCTTTCCCATCGGCAATCATTAAGCATTCTGTTTAAAGCGCAAACACACTCAAAATAAACGTACTTCCACCCTCCCCTGCTGCAGTAAATTATTCAAAGAAAAAAAAATTCAAGGAAACGGAAAAAGTGAGAAAGTGAGACAGGGGACTGTGCATGAGGGGAGATCCAAAGGAGGGAGATAAATAAGTAGGCAATGGGGAAGAAGGGGCACGTGAAGGAATTGTTTTAGGGTTGGGAATCCTAAAAGGCAAGCCGGTTTGTCACTTAGGAGGGTTGCATACTTTTGCCTCAAGTCCAGCGACAATCTACTTTGAAAGAAAAAAAAAACTTTGTCATTGCCTTGTGATAAGACCAACAGTTCTCCGCACCATCCTTGTGCTGGAACATTTTCAATCCCCGCTTGCTTTATGCTTTATTTACTTCCCACTGAGAGCAATTAGGCAGAGTTGTTTTTTTTTCTGTTATATTTTTTAATATTTCTAATCTAGGCTCATGCAGTGGATGTTTGACTGTAGATATGTGATGTTGTTGAAAAAAGATAGCAATGCATCAAAAAAAAAAAAAAGAAGAAAAGTCAAATGACCTTGACTGTCCAACATAATTGGCACATTCTTACAAGGAATATGGCAGAATAAAAGTTTGCGTTTTCGTTCCTATTTTTTTTGTCACCTTAAAAAGCAAGTCGTGACATTTCTTCACATCTGACAAAGTGTTTTATGTGCTTTAACTCAATCATTTTTTTTTATGCTGAAAACTGTCCTTCGGGTATGATGTGATGCACTTCACATCGTGCTACACTTGAAAGCTTCTTTTCTAAAGCCTGCAAGATTTTTGGTAGAAAAATTAAAATACATCTGAAACAATGAGGAAAGTAGATCATTTTGAGCTACTATGAAGTGCGGAATACTGACACGATAATTAAACTAGAGAGCACGACAACATTAAAACAAAATATCCTGGTATTTTAAAAAAATTGACTAAATAGTAAACAAGCAAAGCAGAAGAATATTTAGCAATTTCAATTCTATTGATCAAAACTGTGTGTTTCCTGCATCTTCCCCACACTAAAAATCATCAGTCATTTCTATCCTGGCAAAGGCATCAAAAACAAGCTTGTTAGGTTAACTGGAGATTTTAAATAGTCCAGAGGTGTGAGTGTGAATTGCTGTTTGTCTCCGGATGTGTTCCCTGTAATTGACAGCGTGGAACTTGCCTCATGCCAAGAGTTAGCGCGGGTAAGCTCCATCTCACCCGTGAGCCTGAGCAGGATAAAAGGTAGATAATGGTGGTGTGGATGAATGGAAAACAAGAACAAACTTCCACTTTGAACACAACTAAATGGCGAACCCCTTATAGATGCCACTTTCTCCTCAAGGAACAAATTATGTAAGGTTGTATGTACAGGGCGAAAATATCTTTACTATCGCTATATTTCTACTAAGATGTATATTTTGGCTTGTTGCACGATACCATAATTTTTGCAATAGTTCAAATAAAAATTGGTGTGGTTCTCAAATGAGCACTGGACAGACTCGTACCCACGGGTGAGTCATAGGGAGTCGTTGCCACCCACCAAGATGCTTGAAGCACAGAGCTCGAAATATATTTGTTTATTTTTTTCTTAATTTAATGTTTGTTTTGTTTTAGATAATAGATATTTTTGTGTTATAAAATATCAATGTAAATTTTTTTTATGACAAAGACATTAAAAAATATAAAGGAATGTTTCTGATTTTGTTTGATTATCTGTAATCGCCTGTCACGGCCTTACTGAAAATAAAAATGCTACAAATGCTAATTTATTATTATTTTTTTTGGCATACGTATTTGTAAATAACGAGAGCCAAGGACACTGCGGTAGACTCTTAAACTCAACATAAGCAAAAAGATGGCATACATCACTTAAGCCCCAATTCAACTGAGCGGCGAACATTTGCGATTGTTGGCGAAGGGAGCAAAATGCGCATTTTTTGTCAGGGTTTGTCTAGGTTCGTTCAAGATCGCAAATGTTCACAAAATGTTGGCCAAATGTTTGACAGATGTCCAGTTTCATTTTCATTTTATTTTTTTCAGTGTTTTTTCTTGTCGCAGGGAAATCTTGTAAATTTCAAAATTCTCTTGCGACAAGAAAATTGCAGGCGAAGGTCTGATGAACGTCTGACGAACGTCTGGCAACATTTGCGTTTGACATTTGACATTAGCCAAAAAATTCATCTGGTCTTCTTCATGTTAAATAGTTTTTTTAATCTGAATTAATTTTATTTTTTTCAATTGTTCAGACAATGGAGGTTCTTTTTACCTCGACTGGTCTCGACGCGCAACTGCCGTCTTCTTTGGGAGCTTTAAAGAGTCCTCTTGATCATCCAATCACATTCAGGTGGCATCATTTAAAAATTAATCTTGTCTTCTTTGTGCTAAGTAGTTGATTTTCTTTCCAATGCTCATGTCAGCACACTTTTTAAATATGGAACAAAAAAAGATATGTTAGATATGTCATTTTAATTTGAATGATTAGAATTTTTTTCACCTTTTTTTTCATTCGTATTTCCTAATTACAACATTCGATAGTTCCACAAGTGTAATTTTAACAAAACAATAGAATTTGTTAATCTATAACAGGACATTAAATTTAATATAATTGAGTTAGCACGCTGGTAGGCCCCACAACAACTGTTTCAGTTCCCCACATGGACCACGTATGGGATCTGCTCACTGATTAAGTGTCAATCTGTTCCCCAATCTATTTTTGCAACACAGGCCGCTTTCACGTGAAGACGTTTTGATGGACCGCCAAGTCGGACAGAGATTTCGGAAACTGCTGTTTGTGTGATGTGGAAGGAAGTTGGAGTAGTTGAAGAAATAAAGCACATCAACACGTCTCATTGTAAAAACAAACAAGTCAAGTTCACACAGAAAACTTCAAGCTGAGATTCCAATAGAGAGCATTTCAAGACTTGTGAGCCACATGCTCATCACGAAGGAAACGGATTGATTTTATTGTTATAAATAGCAGCCCCTGATGAAATATATCAAATTACATTTCCTGCATTCTTATCTTTTGCACATATGTCTTGTCTTTTTCCTTTCTCGTCGGCAATTCATCAAAGTGAATTAACAAGTAGATACTGTGATTAACTTCGCATGTAATATGCAGCCCCGCTCACTTGAAACACATGAAAGTAGATATATATTTTCCAATTAGCTGGGACTTTGCTGTGTTTAATTGCATTTCTTTTTGGCTAAAAAACGAGACTTCGAAGTGGAGATATACATTCCACTTATCCGTTCAACAGTGATTTGAGAAGCTTCAAGATGAAACGGCAAAACTGTTGAGCAATTTTCTCACCAGTAGACGATTTCACTGCAATTCCAAGTGTGTACATCACCTTAAGAAATGCTGGAGTCCCACTACGAAGCTGTGTTTTGTGTGCGTGCGTGTGTGTGCGTGGAAGTCACCGCAGTTGATTAACTCTGGTACAATAGACAACCTCCTTTTTGCATGAATTTCAAATCTCCTTGAGAAATAGAACATGAAAATAAAATGAATAGAAACTTTTCTACTTATCAAAACAAAAGCAAAGCGTTTTTCAGAACAGGTAGTAAAAGACAAGAAATAACAACAACCACTAGTCCCATTTCTTGGGCAACACCACATGCCGCACTTGATGTTTAAAAGTAGTTGTTGTCGAAAATGACAAAGGCATGATATAGCGGAAGAGATATTGCTGAGAATAGGCTGGAGTTCTCATCCAAGTACATTCCTACTTAAACATTTTAAACCTCCTCTAGCTGTGCTCTTTAATGAGTTTTCATTTTGGGTGAATGACTCACTCATTAAGTCAATCTGAAATACAGTAGTGAGGACAAACGACGATAAGGCCATTTATTATTCATTTATTACGGTATTTTCACGACCATAAGGCACGCTTAAAAGTCCCTCCAAAATGAAGTAGCTTATGTTTTAGCATGGCCAATAATAAGGTGAGCCTTATGTCTGCACGCGTAACTGAGATGGCTCATTTTAATAGGGTGCGCCTTGGTGTTGCAAAAATATGATACTTTATTTGTTTATCTATGGTATCAACAGCTTAGTAGACTGAAAATGAACAAACAGATGAACAAAAGGAATGTCAACATGTTTTTTTTCTTCGTTAAGTGAAGCCTTGGCAGAGGTCACACTATTTGTAAAACAAGATAGATGAGGAAAAACGTGCTGTTTGTCTTGTTGCATGCACATTCATTTTACAGTGTGGTTTGGAGCGCACCTCTTGACAGGGAGTCAAGAAATTTGGGAAGACCCGCTGTGTTCACACTTGTCACATTTGGTTTGGTTTAGCCGACAAAAGGTGCAAGTATATATATATTCACCTGACTTCCGTGCAAGCAGTGCGGGTTCAGTTGCCACTCAGTGACGGTGTGAATGGTTGTCTCAATAAATGCCCTGCGACTGATTGGTGACTAGTACAGGGTGTAATCCCTTTTAAACCCAAAGTTAGATGTGATTTGCTCCAGCACCCGTGACCCTGAAAGGATACGCATCAGAGAGAAGAGATGGTTGCATGCAATGGACTATAGTCAGTACAGCATTCTTCTTTAGAGAATTGTGCTCGGTGCACAATACGTCACATATGCGCTTATATCAGGACTTTATGCATACAATACACATGCAATATAATTTCAAATTGATTTCACAACATTGTTCGTAAGAATAAAAGTCTTAACGATTTTTTGATTTTTGAAACCTGTGCAACCAAAGTGCTCTTTAGGTTGGCCGGGCAATTATGAAAAAAAAAATAATAGATAAATAAATAATGATTATTTTAAATGAGTGAATTCATGATTAACAACAAAATGATTAGTCATTGATTTAAAATAGCTCAATTACCAAAAGCAACCTGAAAACAAATAGTAGTAATACTGTATAATGATATGTTAAAATAATCGCAATGAAGAAATATGTAAAATAGTGTAAGTACATGTTGTACCTTCTCTGTGCGCCTTGGCCTTTTAGTGGCAGTGTGGTACAGTGCATTCACAGAGATAAGAGTAGAAGAAGAAAGTCGCAATTAAAATTAATTAATAGAACTAATTCTTCACACTTTATGGAATACATATGCCTGTGAGCATTGTAATATTACATGTCTTTAAATGTGTTTCCACAGTGTTTGTTTATGACAATTCTTTATTTGAGGAAACATCACTCTTGCAACTCAAGGCTAATATTCTACTCGTCAGGAGAATGCTAGCATTAGCACCACCGGCAATTTTATAAAATGAGGTTCAGAATATCTTATAATTAAATACACAGTGTGTAATTATTTTTGGTGTGTGTTTAGTTTTATAGTAAACTCCAACTTGGGTGTCATCAAACAGCTTAAAACATGCTCAGGGAAGACAGAATAACATACATCTCACATGGTTGCTGCGACACAGGGCGGTGTCGTTCGGCACATTAATCAATTCTCTTCAATTGTAATGTTTTTAGGATTATCAATTGAAATTACGATCAGTATCTTTTTTTAATTTGCAGGAGTTGAACTGATGCACCATTTCATGTCATTAATCTATTCATTTATTCGACTTTGCCTGCCATCACAGCCTTATGTTCTTAGATTGTGATCTTGCGAGATGAGATGGATATGCAACCAAGTGCTGCAAAGTTTGTCACGTGCTCGTTTTTGGTTTTGTTTTGGGGTTTTTTAATCATTGTCTCCCACGCTCTCTTGATAACTATAAAAGCCTTAGCAAGACTCCTAAAAGTAGCTGTCCACTTTGTGTTAAGAGACCCATGCACAATAAAAAAACAAAAAACTGGGTCTATGACACGCAAGGT
Source organism: Idiotropiscis lumnitzeri (assembly GCF_059441095.1). Classification (NCBI taxonomy): domain Eukaryota; kingdom Metazoa; phylum Chordata; class Actinopteri; order Syngnathiformes; family Syngnathidae; genus Idiotropiscis; species Idiotropiscis lumnitzeri. The sequence continues at coordinate 12,974,643 of NC_142400.1, read as the reverse complement.
CTCCAGCCGCGGGCTTTGATGAAATATGGTTAAAGCGACATCCATACCTCCATCTTGCCTCTATCGCTCTGTCTTCTCTTTGACTTTCTCTTCATTCATAAGTAATGGTACACACTGAGACTCATCAATAACCTACAGCGCTCCTCTGTGAAAAAGCATCGGGCTCATAAATGTTATCATTACCCCCAACGTATAGAGCCAGACTGTATCATATATCAGGCGTATCTTTGTGCAGGCACGTGTGATTATGTTTGTGTATGTGAAAACGATCGAGATGAAGAAGAGGTCGGAAGGAAAACGGCACATGTGGGCCATGAATGAAGTTATTCTCATGCATATTTCACATTGGATGTACAGTGTGTGTTCCCGTGAGTAAGGCTGGTGAACGTGTACATTCCTTTTCTTGAGTGGGTAATCATACAATGACTAGCCTGAGGCATTCTCACCTTCCTGACCACATCTACTATCCGATCTTTGTGGAATGACAATCCAAAGACGCTCACAGCGATTATGTTAAGTCAGCCGCACACCTAGCGGCGTGGCTGAACTAGACGGAACGGGACAATCTCGGCGACAGACCCTCACACAGCCATCAACCGGTTGCAAATATAGAGCAACAACACAGTCCCCAAAATTCAACATCAACGTCCGTGCAGTCATTTGAGTGTTCGCACTTGTGCTTTTGTGTGTTTACAAACACAAATTGTCTATTGAGAAGGGCAAATTAAAGGATGAAGTGGGGCACAATGTTCCATCATTGCTATTCGTGAATAGCAAAAATCTGCAAATAATTGACAGCCATTGAAATGTATTGGGAATTTCTTTTTATTTATTTTTTTAATGGTTCTTGTAGGTCTACTTGAGCAAAAGGGTGAATGTCATAACTCTCCAGCTTTCGTTATTAGTACAAACGGCCAGCATTTATTTTTCCTTAAATACATAATTGGGTATTTCTTTATTCATCATTTTCTGTCTTTGGAGTAGACATTCACAGGCTTCAATTGGACGGTGGTTAGGGAGGGGGGTGCGGTTGCTTAGAATTCGAATGAGTACTTTGAACAATTAATTAACAAACCACGGTTGGGTTATTAATGTATGTGGTATTTCTGTCCTTATTACATGAGCAGGACCAGAGGGCATCATGGGTCGGGATGAAAGAGGATGATGTGCACCGCTTCATAATTTTACAAGCAAAATGACGACGTAAGCAACATATTGAGCCAGTCCTCCGTTCTATATGGTATTTGCCTTGATGCTACTCAACTTTGGCATGTTATCTTTAAAGTGAAGTTTGCTTGCAAAAAAAATGAGTTGAAGCTGATTTTGGATTTCCGAGACGAATCGAAAATCAATCTTCCTTAGATGTGATACCAAATATTTACACTGATAAAACCAAGTGTTCAGTTTATCAACAGGAATGGTAGCTAGTTCCTTCATATACATAGAAATTGAACAAAAAATCAGAGTGCCTGATTTCGAAGGTGTCTTTTTTTTTTTTAAATGTTGTTTTTGTTGTTTAAAACACAAGATGAGCACACATATATTTTAAGAAATCATCAAATGTAGCCCATTACTCACATCACATGGAAAAACACCTTGAAGCAACCACGCCACTATAGCCAATTTAATCTCCATACGCTTATGCTAATTGCCCTGAAATAATCAAGCTAATTTAGAGAGATGCAAATGTATTTGAGGTTGGGATCGTTAGCAAAGAAGGCTTCGGTGTGTGTGTGTGTGCGTGCGTGCGTGCGTGTGAGTGAGTGCAAGTGAATGTGTGTGTTAGAGGGAGACAGGTGGGTTTCATTAGTGAGCCTCCAATGTGTGAGTGGAGCCAAGTAGAGAACATTGATTTTGGCAGCTATATAACATTTATTTGAGTGTGTGTGTCGGTGTGTGGAAAAAATGTATTTATTTCTGCTCCGTTCCCTAATGCACAGTTTTAATAAATTGCTGAAATGAATATTAAATGTCTCATGATCCCTCTGAAGTTTAATTGCATAGGATGAGATTATGGATTTGATCCACATAAAAATAGTATGCAGGTTTAAACTAAGGGTAAACAATTATAAACGCAGGGAATTAACGCTATAGCTACAAAGCAAATGTATTTTCAAACGTTTCTAGTATGATGGTTCAAAAAGTCAAGTAACGGATCACATTCAAAGGCAAATTTATTCAAAGATCCTGTTTTGCCAGCCTTACAAAGATTGACATTGGCTTTGACTACATGGACACATTTATTCGGATAAGAATGCTTCATGTACACACCCCATTTGGAATTTTCAGACCAGATAGAGCACATTCCGATCAAAATTTTATTCCAAACGAGAGGGGTGGTTTGTGTCAATTTACAATTCGAATCGTACGTACGAAAACACTTATTGAATGAACCGTCTTTACTGTCTATATATTTACAGGATACGTGTTTCTGTTATTCCCGGAAGCTCGTAAAAGTGCAGCAAGCAAAAAACATGACGGGTGCAAGACTGAACTTCTACATTTGTAGCTCCATAAGGAAGAATTACAGGGAAAATACACAAAATAATGGTAAAGTTTAAAGTGGAACTGGGCGGAGCGATGTCAGGTAAGTCACGACGACTTTTTCTTCTACTACGCCTATTTCTGGTATATTTGGTCAAAGAATTTTAATCCAAACTCTGATCGGATTAAAGACATTTTGTTCACGGAAACGTAGCTGCCGTCACTGAGTGAACACTGAACCCATGTTGCTTGCGCAAACAAACCATCCAAAATCAGATTCAGATGTAACCCCTCACTATTCATTGTTTTGATAAATAACCCAAAAATGTCAAGTTTCCGACTAATAATAGTGCATTCTTTCCTTTTTTAAATTGAATGAGAACACACTTACAAATTAAACAGTGAGAAATACCTTTATCTTGCCACATCAAGGAACTGCGATTAAAAGAGAAACAAATGCCACACACGGCGTGCTCAAACATTCAGAGAGACGAACACACTCGAACCAGCCTACCGTACTCTACCTGCTAGCTCCCTGGAGGCCGGGCTTCAGTGCCATTGAAGGTTGTAGCAATTAAAAACATCCTCCTCCACTTGTCACAAACATGATGAATTTATAGCACTGGAGCAGCAAGCCATGACTCTGGAGAACAACCACCGCAATATGTCACTTACCCCCCGCCTTCTTTTTCAATGCTTTGCTTAGACATGTTAGCTGATGTATCACAAAATGATCTTTTATCTAACTAAGGCTTCTGTTTTTTTCCCCCACATTGAGAGGAATCACACATGGGTCATACAGGAGAATCCTGTCCTCTTTTAGACTGTGCCACACTGCATCAGATTTGAGCATTCCGACTGTCATTGCAGTGACAGCTACATGTGCAAGGGTGCAGATATTAAAAGAACAAGACATTGTCTTATTGTGTGCGGGTTTGGGTGGAAGCACAAGTAATTGAAATAGCAATGCCACTTGAAAACTCAGAATCATGTGGAGATTAAAAATATATATCAGCGTAAATTATATTTCATTATATATTATTTGGTTTGGGGCATCTATTAGCGTTTTAAGGCCTTTATTATTCAGGAGGCCTTTATGTGCAAGAATGTATTTAAAAATGCATCATGTTAATTAATATTAAATATTTGTAGTCCCCCCCCCACACACTGCCACAAATAAATATGACAAATCCAGTACCATAATACTGTATACATTGAAAGCTGAATGTTATAATAAAACTCACTGCACAATCATCACTGTATTTAATTAAACTAAAACTAATACTGAAACTAAACTAAATCTGATAAAAACTAATGAAAACTGACTACATTTAAAAAAATAAAACTTAAAGCAAAAAAAAAAAAAAAAAAAAAAACCGAAAAAAAAAAACTGCAATTAAAATTCCATAACTATAATAATAACCCTGAAAACTTCACACAGGAACCCTGAACCAAGATTCGGAACCCAACCCTTAGAACTGCAACAACAATGTGTTGAATACTAAAGGCCTAAATGTAAATAGGAATCTATATTCTCTCTTTTTGTTTTGTCAATGGAAATTAAATCAACATTTTATTTACTTTTATTTCTAATTCTGTTCTGGTTGAATTTAAAAGGTATAGCAGTTTTTCCTCCTGAATGCTCATAAAAATCATGGTTTCAGATGTTATGCGGTCCTGTGTGGTATAGTCAAGGAAATAATATTGAGCCGGTGGGACGGTCATCTTATCAATTGCGACGTAGCAACATACTGTATAAGAGCGAAGGTCACTATTTATGAACGAGCATGTCTAAACCTCTTCTTTTCTGCTTTAAGAAATGATTCTGTAATATTCACATGGAAAGAAGAATAGTATAGGGAATCGTTGCAATTAATTGTCATAATGTAGTGTGGTAGATGAATAAGATCATAAAGTCTGGCTATTATTCCGTTCTTGAGTGAGAAGAGAGAAGATGAAATTGCTAAAGGCAACACTTCTCTCTCCCTCTCATCCCAATTGTTTCCTGTATGTTCCCATTGATGGAATATAAAAAAATAAAAGAAGAAAAGAACGATGAGGCGCTTGTACAAAGCTGGAGGCTTCTCCAAAGCACTTTAAACACTCCTTTTGGGAATAACATCCTAAATTAAAATATGTAATACATAGCTTGCTAGTACAGCAAAAAAAAAGCAAACATCTGGCAATTATTTTGGAGTAAACCTGCTTAACAAATGGCAGCTGTCTTCTCTCCAAATGTGTTGGAATGTTTGGTACTCACCAAAGCTAAAACTACAGCATCATATGTCTTATTTAGACAACTGTGTCCACGACTGCAAAGTTTTCCCTTTTAAGCAATTACTCTAGCATGCTAACAGATGTATGGGAGCACATTGTCCCGGACGGTCACACTATGGAAGCGTTCTACATCTTAGCAAACAATAGTGTGCTAGTTGCTTCAGCATGCCATCTTCAGGCTGAGTGCATGCAAAGTGTAACGAGGCACTCGGTTGTGCACTGACCGCATGCTTCGACAACTTGTGGGAACGTGCTAACGAGAGCTTCAAGAGGTGACCATCGTCAGCTGTTTGAGGATGTAATAAAATCGTGCTTAAAGTCGTCGGGTCACTGTATGTTGCCAGTGTCACAGATGTTAGGACATCTGATGGATGTTCCGTATGAACAACAGCTGTCATAGAAGTTCTGCAAAGACGCTTTGAGCTTTTTTCTCGCCACTTTCATCTATTTGTTGCAGCAACGATTGATTTTATTTTATTGTAGTAAAAGCTAAAACAGAATTCATTATCAGAGCTTTTCGTCCCCCCCCCAAAAAAAAATGACAAGGTTTTGCAGGCGCCCTTTGTAAGGAGATTGAGAGGAAATGTTTAGTAATAGAAACATACGAGGTGAGCGAGAGCTTATTCCAGTTCACCTTTGCAGAGAGGCTTGGTTCACCCCAGAGCATCCCCCCTCAGCACCTCCTGTGGGACACAATTTCACACAGCCATTTTCTCCAAATAAAAAACTCTGAGTGACCGCTTGTCTGCACTTCTACGTGTTTTCTTTACATTGCTGGTAGCCCACATTAGGATAGGTTGTCCCATTTAGAGAACGGGTCTTCCGGGTTTGGTCATCTTGAAAATCGTGTATCTGGATTACTGTTGTTTTGAAAAACTGGCATAAAAGTAAAACGGTTTCCAGATCTTGGATAGCAAAAAATGTGATTTTCAAAATTTTTTAACATCCGGCCCATAGGGATGACTATTTATATTTGCGTTAATAATTTGAATTTTACTTATCATTATGACAACAGTACATCATCATCAAAACACTTATTAATTTTTTGGATTGGTTTCTAGATCCAGTAAGTCCCTTCAGGTTGGAAGAAGACAGTCAAAAGAAATGAGGGTCTTGATGCAGCTCATTGGTAAACAATCAGAGCATGGGATGCCTCTTCCCTTGTTTGTTAATCACGCTCTTTCTTGTTAACTGAGCAATTAGATAATAGACCTCTAGTGTGTGTCTAATTTTGGGGGCTGTCATTCCATCTTCCTGATTGTTCAGTTCATTTAAACTTGTGGATTTGATTACATTGCCTTGCAGCAGATTCTATGTAGATGTTTGCTTTTGTTTTTTTGTTTTTTTTTATTGCTTCTAACTCGAACTTGTTCATTAATTTCTGATGAAATAGTAAAATGTAATTTTTCCATGTGACAGCATGATTTTAATTAACCTGTGTCAGTCTTTGCGTATTTAATAGTTTTTAATGATTGAAAAACAGCTTTAAGTTGGTGTAAAAATTAACCATTAACAGTAAATTCATGACCTTGCTGTAAATAAAATTGAATATTTCAACAGCAAATGGATTAACTTTAATCACTCTCTGAGGGCTAGTACATTCCACCTTGATCCTATTGAGTATTCAAATTTAAGTACAAGGAATAGATTGTTAGCTGTGTAAAAAATAACCGAAAGCAATTGAGTTTGTGAATCATGTCATACAAAACTAATTTATATTAATTGTGGTTGGGCCAAAATGCGTTTGACGATGGCAAGTGTGGAACTTCTGAGGTCAACCACAAGCCAATTTGAACCTGAGTCAAACACTCCATCCATCTGGCCCCTCTGTCAAATTTTAGAACACATTGTGGCCCACCAATCAAAAAGTTCAGACCGTACCGTCACTTTTTTCTACAACCCATATGAATCCTTAAACAAAAAGAGGTTTACAGCTGGAGGTGTTCTACGCCATTGTTATGCGTTTAAAAAGTAACCTTGCAGGGCTGATAAATATCGTTCAAACCCAAATAGAGTGGATCGACTTGCATTCTCTAATTTGCCATTAAAGACGAAGGCAACAAGGAGAGGAAATACTTTGAGCATTTCAATTCTGTTTTCCTTTTCAAATCATTTCAACACAAGGACAAATATGCAGCTTCTGTTAAGAGGCTTTCAGGCCTTTTTGAGGGGCTGAATGGGTACATGAAAATGTTTGGATGTTTCAGCAGGTAATTGAAGGCGTATTGGCCTACAGCCGGCCACGGAGCCATGCCAGATGATAAATAACACAGAATCAGTCAACGATGTCTATTCTCATCAGAAAAGCCTTTTCTCTCGGGATTTGATTTTTCTCCGAGGCTCTTATCATCATCATGTTTTCATGTCAAAGGCGTGCTTTTATCTGTTTGTTTTGCAGGGTGCTTAAAGTTATTTACAGTGCCTAGGGGGAAGGGGGGCGGTTCATGTGCAAGCAACAACAACACCTAACAAGGAATGACGCAAGAAAAGGTAAAAATGTGACATTCAAGCTATGCTCTATTTCTTCCAGCACCGCACAAAATTTGGTGCTGGCCTACTTATCTTTGATCACGAAAAGCTGCTATTGATTGTCAGCCAAATGTTGACTTAAAATGAGTCAAATGTGCTGATGACCTTTCTGAGCTAAAGGAGGGCTAAGGTACAAAAGCTGGCAGAGTATGTGGAGGAAATTATTCCTCCTTGACATTTGAGGCAACTCGGCCCACCGCTTTTTAACATTCTAGCCTAGGCACCAAAGGGAAAATGTCACCTTTTTTTATTTACTTAAGGGGATTCGCCAATTAAATGTGACTTTAAGACCATTGCATGATCACTCCTTCACACTGCTGTCATGGCTGCACTTGAGCAAACACAGACTCCGAAGCAATGGGTCTTCATCCTATCGGTGACATTTTAAATAATGCTGATGCTTGACCCTGTTGAGGTAACCTTTCCCACACCGGCTATTCAGAATTAATCAGTGCAGACTCTTAAACTAACTGTCGGGACCCAATGAAGCCGAAGGTAGACCTTGAAAAGTTCTGAAGACTCTTCTCAACGCATAGACTTGGTTTGAAGTTTGCCCGTATGTTTTTGACACTATAAACGGCGCAATTGTACGAATCTCATGTTCTTTGGAACACGCTCAGTATTGACTGGGGACGCCAAACTTACATGAAGTGAACATCGGAGAAACCATTGTGTCAGTCAGCCTAGAAAAGCTTCCTTACTTTCTTCTGACAAGACTTTTTACATGATGGTGGCATTTCTGTGAACATTTCCATCCACCATAAAAAAATACATTTATGAGGTCACTGGTTTTGAGATTAGAGAGTATGGTCTAGTCACGGTGCTTTCTCATCCAGATGTTTGAGGTCCTCGAGTTTTGGGGTCGTTCAAACAAACCATTCTGTCATCTGTCTATATGCATTCAAAATGTGCCAGGTGAGGGACAGGCTGTAATTAGCCTTTTGCTCAAAGTCCGTCTAACTCGAACTAGGATTCTGAACGGGTAAGATGCAGCCTTCCCTAGCAGACTTTGGCCAAGAGGTCTTGAGTGGGCACCAGTGAATTGCAGGCCACATTAAGAGACATTTACGCACGAGTTTGCACCTATAGACAATTTAAAGTCTTCAGTTAAGCTAACAAATTCTTTTGGCGTGTGCCAACCACTTGCCCGCAGTGCTACCCTTTTGATTAGAATAGTCGACATCAGGGGTCATCAATCCTGGTCCTCGAGGTCCGGTATCCTGTCCGTTTTCCATCTCTCCCTGAATTTGATAATAATCAGCAAGGTCTGCAGAAGCTAGATAATGATCCTGATTATTCGAATCAGGTGTGTTGCAACAGGGAGAGATGGCAAACAGGCAGGACACCGGCCCTCGAGGAACAGGGTTGAGCATCCCTGGTCTACATGGTTCGCCTTAAAAGCCATCCAAAAAATTATCGATGACCGTGGCGGTCCTGGGAAAAGTTGTTTCAGTAAATCACAACTTTCAAGGTTACTGAAGAGTTCAGGATGGACTTCAAGGAAATATATATATATTTTTGTCAGTTTAAGAACTCAATAACGACACACTGGAAACTGGAATTTAATTAAGACGTCATACCATGGTCATTATGTGAGGAAAAATGAGGCGTTTTGAGAACATCCTTCACAGTTATCCGTGTGCCAAGTCCTTATTTCAGCACATGTTACGGAATCGTTACTTGACGTAAAAGTGGACGTTTTTATGCAAGAAGCAGCAGATGAAAAAGAAATGATGCAACTTGTCAAATTGAACAGGAAATGCCTCTGAAGCACAAGGGACCTCCATCTCGTTCCGCAGCTTCCTTCACTCATGACCCCCCCCCCCCCCCCCCCCCCAACCTGCCCCCCTGTAATTAGTGCTTTTTTTTCAGGATCTCTCACATGTTTTCATCAGTGTAGCGCCACGCACAGCCCGGCTGAGGCTCCCCCGTGGCTGTTAATAGTTCTCATGTCTCCCCTGGACTCTTCTTTAATTGCTCCGCTCAGCCTGCAGGGTCATTATTACTCTGATCAAGTGCAATACTGTTTTTTTTTTTTTTTTACCCTCATTGCTTTTCATGAATATCATTTTGAAGAAAACTGCTTTGAGGTCCCTGACAAATGTGATCATTTACCTCAAAATACATGAGACTTCTTAGCAAGACAATATCTGTCCTACACACAGCTTTCAAGGCTTTGAAGATGACTTTTTTGTTTTCTTACTCAATGAACTGCTTTCATCAGAAAAATGACTTTCAAGGTTTATTCCATTAACAGGTCGGGTAGCATAATGATGCTCGCGAAAAACACTTACTATGTGCACTTGCTTTTCGACCAACACCATCTATTAATTTTCCTGTGAATAATTGTTATTTGTAATCCCTTCAAGATTTCATATATTGACAACGTGGTAGTCAATTGTAAAAGCACAGCAGTACAAACATTTATTGACTGATGCACAGCGGCAGAAACAATCTGCTGGAAAGCTGCTTTTTCTGCATTTTATATATATATATATATATATATATAAATATATATATATATATATATATATATATAAAAATTTAAATGTAGTAATAGTGGGAGAAATTGTGACGAAAGGCTGAGAAACTTGTGAAAAACAGCAAAGGCCGCATTATTTATGTAGCGCATTTCATATTCAAAGTAACTCAATGTCCTTCACATAATTACAAGTATAACAAAAGCATTAACACACAAAATAACCAAAGACATTTAAAAGCAAAGTAAAGAAATAAAGAGTTGCTAACTAAGATTGCTAAGAGAACATTCGGTCAAAGAACAAGATTTGGGCAATTTTAAAAATGATTTAAAAATGCTCAATTAAAGGTTTCGGGGCGAGTCAAGTTTTTAAAACTGGTTTTAAAAGCATTTATACATGGTGGTGACTTCATTTCCCATGGTATCTTATTCCATTTGTGTGTAGTGTTACAGTTAAATGCTGCGTCAGCATGTTTGTGTGGAATTCTGGGTTCGATGAACTGACCCGAGTCTGCAGACCTCAGAGCTCTTTATTGTAACAGTATTTCTTTCATATATTCAGGCCCTAAACCATTCCGTGATTTAGAGACCAGCAGCAGAACTTTAAAGTATATTCTACAACTACCTGGGAACCAGTGTGGAGCCTTCAGGACTGGAGTAATATGTTATGATGTTTTTGTCGTCTGGATTTTGTCAGTTGGTAAAAGGCTGTCGTGATTTATTTGACATGACTGCTGAAAGTAAGATCTTAATCAATCATCACACCACACAATGACTTTAATTATTAACAAACAACCCTAAATTCTATTCATTACTTTGGGTTTGTCTAGATTTAGTCGAAGGACATTTTGGTTCATGCAGTGATTCATTTGTTTTACACAGTGACAAAACACCTTAATTGAAATCTTGTCATTTGGGGACTTTGATAAATATAGCTGCGTATCATCTGCATAGCCATGATAACAGTGGCATTCTGAAGAAATTGACTCAAGGGTAGCATACAGTCTGAACAAAAGGGGTCCAAGGACTATCCCTTGAGGGACACCGCTTGTTGTAGCCATTCGATCAGATTCAAACCTTCCAAAGGTCACAAAATAACTCCTTTTCTCCAAGTAGGACTTGAACATTTATATTCAGAATTCTATACATGTAGCTACTTCATTTTCCCTAATGGACATACAGGAATTAAAACCAATCCTAAACAATACGAGTCACCACCCACTTACATTATATGAACCTAATTGGTTTGCTGATTGTGTGTGCGTTTTTGTCAGTACGAGCTATTCTAAGGGTATTGTAAATCACAAATTCAGCTTCTTTCCTAAATCCTGTTACAAGTGTAATTATTTATCAATGGCGTCCTGCTGTGAGTGGGCGCTCTTCTCATTGGCCTCTAATAAACACAGCAGACAGATAATGGCAATTGCACGAGGTGCCTTGACCTATGCAGTGGGAGGATGTGGACTATGATACATTAACATATAATGAGCTGATAGCTGCTTATGGGTACAAATGGATTTTCATCCAACAATCAATCTTGGAAAATATACATATTCACTATATTCATATTTGTAGGAGGCAATTGAATGTTGGTCCATTTTTCATAGTGTGTTCCATGTACTATACAATGTTGATATATTGTAATTGCGTATTTGATAAAAATAATTTTGTTCAGATTGTCAAACTTTCCCAAATGAATTCATCCATTCATCCATTATCCGCCGCTTAAATGAAACCATGAAAATTGAATTCATGTCAGGGTTGAATTTTCACTATTAAAAAAACATTATACAGGAATTTTCATTATTTGTAATGATGAGTCAAAAAAGTAAACATATTAAAAATATAAAACAAACTTTAAATAGAAAAGCAAAGTGAAATTGCAAGGAAAGTTCTTATTAAATTAGTGTTTCAAAAAGCCAAAGATAAAGCACCATTGACATTATTCATGCAAGCTGTTTGAACTCTAGAGTTTGGTTTGACATTGGGAGGTGTTATTTCTTTAAAAAATTGATTGAATTTCAACAAATTGTACAACCTTTGCCAGGTTTCAAAAATGCACCAACAGCCTGCACATTGGTCCGAATAACACAGGTCTGTATCAGGCTGTAAAAGTCAGTTTCCCTGATTACTCTATAAAAAAAATGAGGGTACCTCACAAGCTAAATTACTGGATTACACCACAAACGGTAGTTAAAATTTAATCAAGCAATAAAATTGTGTTTTCAGCCAAGAAAGTGGCACAAATAAACATTTAATTTATTACAAAGCAATAGCATTTTTTAGCTCTCTTTAGACGAAGCCCACATCCCCCCAAAAACCTCAAGGTTTGCAAAGTCACAAGGTCATGCTGGACCTGAGGGAGGTGGAGTTATCCCCACCATACTTGCTCAGTGTGTATTCTATCTTCAAAAAGCAATGCATTCAGCAAAAGTACCTCAAGCATCTCGACGCTCTCTGCTGGTGCATTCGAGAGATTTACATTGTTTGTCCTGTTTTTATGGATGTACGTTTTCTATTATTAATGTAAATGCCTCGGGTGACTTCATTCTCCTCTTGATTGGTTGGTGTAGTCTGTAACCTGACTTTTCTACCACTTGAATATGGAACCAAAAAATAATAATACAGCTAAATCAGAGTAAATAAATATATTTTACAAAAGTAAGATAGACTTGACATTTCCTTTCTCAAAGCATTGCACGGATTGAAGGACAAAGCCATAAAGTCAATAAATCACAATTCAAATTGAATCTGCCAATCAGATCACTTCCCCTGGGTCAATCACTAATATTGGCTTTCAAGAGGTCAGAGGTCATTCACTTGCATTGCATCTCATCAATAAAACCTTTCAGTCTTAAATTGTGAGTGCATGAGCTTCCTCAGCAGACCCGCTATGCAGCAATTTGGACAGCAGATCCGTGAACGGTCAAAAAATAAATAAAACTTTCGGGTTAAGCGTAGTGTAGGTGGAGCATGCGTGGGTTGATTCAACGACTATTGTTGTGTTCCCATTTTGGAAGCGACGTTAGTGTAGCAACCAAACTAAGCCAATAATCCTCTCATCAAAATAACTATATCACGCGAGAGCAGGCGTGGGCAAACTACGGCCCAGGGGCCACATGCGGCCCGTTAAACATTTTAATCCGGCCTGCCGAACTTGAAAAAAATGAAATGAATAAACTTTGTTTTCTAAAGATTGTGGTTTTTCTAAGACATATATATTGTTGTAATGTTTTTGTTCACTTACATTTAAAATTAAATGTATTTTTTTTCTCCGATGAGGTGAGGTTACAAAACACTCCATCCATCTGCTCCTGGCCCGGTCCCTCTGTCAAATTTTAGAACCTGTTGGGGCCCGCCAATCAAAAAGTTTGCCCACCCCTGTCTTAGAGTGTATCATCATATTGCATTACAGTATAGCGTTTTATTTACGGTATGTGTCGCCTCAACTGATGCAGAGTTACACTTTCTCTGTTGCAGCGTGCCGCTCATTCCCTCGTTGTGCTCACTGTAATTATTTCACGATAGCGCATTTCAGTCGCGTTTGGGCGTGGCGCTCGGTGGGCCTTACGAGGTGTGCCACTTTCACACAAACGTCTCTCCGTGCATTCCTGCGCGTGTGATCTGATTCACTGTGTGGTTTGCAACAAAAATATACAGCCCGGTATGAGTTAAAATACCTCACGAGGGATAAGATTAGTTAGAAATACAAAGATCATCTATCATCTGGTGGATGAGTGGTTAGTTGGGACCTTCATGTGAAGAGTTTGCAGTTTGTCCTTGTGCTTGTCTGGGTTTCATTGTGTACTCTGGCTCGCCCCCACATTCCAAAAATGTGCATGTTAGGTTCATTGAAGACTTCAAATCGTCCATAAGTGTGAATCTGATCTAAATGATTTAATTAGCTGGCGACCAGTCCCTGGATGTACTCAACCTTAGTCCAAATTTCTTTGCTCGAATGTGGCTGAGTGATGTGATACTCCGTAGCATTGGGACTCTTTGCAAAATGGGCGAGTGTGTGTTATTGAAAAAAAGAAAGGGGTATTTGGATAAGGAACAAAAACATTTCAATGTCACAAAACGCACACACGCAAACGCATGAGCACATGCACGCAAACAGACATATATTTTGCCACAGTTTGTGACACAACGCACAAAAAATTAAACACTCTACATTGTGTTGATGCTAATGAACGTGCGCATTGAGAAGACTGGCTGAATAGAACCGAGCCACACGAGAGAACCTTGACTGGCTGCGCCTGCATGAAGCTCAAACAATCCAAACTGCCACAAAAAAAAAAACTGTCTGCTAGACAGATCCACATTAAAAGATTTTGGCAATGGGTATTTTTTACCGTTGGCATCTGTTGCATTTAAAAATGTCTTTATTAACAGAGAATAATAAATTGGAATACATCTGTCACGTGCCACTAAACACACGCACGCACATAAAGAGGGACAGAGAAAAATACTGCAACAACAAATTTTCCAATAGTGTTACTTTTTAGAAGAAGTATGCAGATGCCTGGTATGTCAACTCTGTGCTTACCAAGGACAAACAAATTTGGGATACGATAATTCCACTATCAGTGTATTCAATAAATGCAATAAACTATTAGTGATATTATGTCCAACAATTAATCACTGTAGAAAATGACTCGGAAAATAAGAAGTTATGGTCACAAAAACCCACAAATCAGCACAAAGTGTAGCCGCAATAATCAAACCGCGAACCAGCAAAGGGAAGATTGGAATATGCAACACAGTAGTATAGTACGACAACATGTACAGTGAAGTATGTTTCGAACTTTAATGGATCATTGTATAGTGTGGTAAGTGGAATCTTCCTGGGATAGTTTGAGACATAGTTTAATACACGCATGTTTTGATCCACACTTGCCAGAAGACAGGCGCGCACACACACACAAGCATGCCCACTCTTTGCATAATGTTTGCCCAAAGGATGTATAGCTTCAGCTCCAATTTGAAGCCTTCTTGGAGGTAGGAGTCAAAGCAACTCCACTCGAGGTCAGAAATATTCTCTTACTTTTTAATCTACATTGCTGTGTGTATGTGTGTGTGTGCGTGTTTCCTATTAGATCAATAAGTGAACTGTCAACATCTATTGTATATGCTGCAATTCAATTATGTATGCTCAACTAAACGCCTGAAATGCACACATCCACTCGTTCTTTTCACTTGGTAATAATTTATAACCTCGGAGGCCCTGTGCACAATATGAGGTAAAAGTGTCGAATAGGGAAGGTGTGGGGTTGGGGTCTATGTAAGACAAATGCACACATGTCAGTTCACGCACGCACACACACGCACGCACGCACACACACACATGGAGGAAAGGACAAACGGACAGGGCTCGTTTATGCATCGTGCTCCTTAATTAAAATGATCACGGGGCCCACAGATGAGCCCTGAATCCAAATGGGGCCCCGAGTTGAATAAATGCAGATTGATTTAGTTCATGGGTGTGTTTTACTGTGGCATTGTAGGTACGGTGACTACGTGAACGTTTTACGATGCAAATAAATTGACACGATGATTCAGATGGGGAAAAGTGTAATTCTGGGTTAGAGCACACAAAAGCTTCCCTGCCAAGGGGTGTGTTTGTGGGTGTAACTGAATCCATAGGGTCTCTCTAGGGGGAATGTGTGGAAGACCAAGTTAAACACAGTGAGCAGGACACATATCTAGCATGACTAACAGGATTAAATGTGACTGGGGAAGGAGACAGATAAAGAAAAAAGGAGGAGTGCATCCAGACAGACGGGGAGGGAAAGAGAGAAACCAAGTTCTCCAACCTAAATCTGCAGAAAATACAAAAAAATAATAACACAAATAACAAGACACGAAATCACTTTAACGCCAAAGGTGCATATTCTATTCCCACACTGCACGGTGATTTACAATTAATATAATTCTTGGTGTATTTTTAGAAAACATCATTTGTCTCTTTTCTGTGACAATATAACATCCATCATCTGATCCTTTTCTGTCCCCTCTTGAGAATTAGGTGATGATGGCGGAATTGGAAGCCGCTGATTGGATTCTGCAGCAACAGACCAGTACAAGATTGGACGTTGACAACATCCTCGGAGGGCGCTGCTTTGGAGATTTTTGCAATGACCAACTGGGCCGGGATACACTTCACCCAAGTTGTCACACTGCAGCGCTTCATTTGATTGACTTTAACATTATTTCAATTAACATTGGAAAGAATAATAACATGTTTATATAAATAAAGCTATTTATTAGAGAGAGAGAGAAACCTTAATCTTCAAATTTATCACTTCTTAACAACTCCAAACCTCTAAACTACAATTCAACAGTTTCTAATCATTTTTTATCTACACATAAAAGCACAAATATTTTAATTTATTATTAATGTTAACAATATTATTTTTCTATTCCATTCCTCTTTCGCTCCTCGGAAATGGCTCGTGTTGATAAGTCAGAGCTAGCAAGTTGTTGTTTTCTTGAAGTTGGTGAATCAATCATTTACCGGCTTGAAACAAGCCAGCCCGCAATGGTGTCATGCTTTCATCACAATGTCCACTTTTCTTGAAGTCTGCCTTGAAAATGATTTTTAATCATGTCCGTCATCGTCCACCACAAATCAATCTTTGGGTGCATATTTAGCTCAACCAATCAAAGGTGTGTGCCATAAATCAGCACTTGGCTTTCAGAAGGCCCAGGGGTGGGGAAAATTAGATTGACGTGGCAACACAGAACCTGAAATCTGATTGGTCAAATAAAATCTAGAAGCTGGGCTGCCAATTCACAAACACATGCTTTGAAATCAAGACAATAGACTGCCGGGAATAAATTAGTAGAACTTCCTCGAAGTTTTATTTAATTGTCAGTGTTTGTGATCAAGTTTAGACCAGCAGACAATAGGTTTCAATAGTTTGGCTTGCATGAATTTGTTTGGAAAAAAACAAGTCACAATGTTTGTATATCAGACACAGGTGTGCATATTTGCAAATAAAAGCTGAACTGTTGATCTCTTGTCTCATTTTTACCTTTTAATGCCAACCGCAAACATTTTCACATCAGTAACAGAAATAAGGAAAATTGTTGCAATACTTTTGGAGGGAGTACATAAAGTACAAAGAGTGGACTTAACATTGTCTTTAAGTTGCTTTTAGGTTTATGGTCCACACGAGAGATGCTTCTTCCTTTATTAGAGCTGCGGTGCATTTATCCAGCTCACTCCTCCCTTGAGCAATGGAGAAACACTTTCACACTTAATACCCTTGACAGTAGTGAGCGCACACGCACCTACGCAAACGTACCCACTCCGGGGAAAACAGCAGGTCAGAAAGATGTGCTTTCTCTGTTCTTACAGCATTGAATATTAACTTACTAAAGAACGACTGTATATTAGAAAAAGAGACCCGAAAGGAAATCTAAGGGCTGCTTGCTGGATAAAATGGATTTTTTGAAATTCTGTCATGTCCAAAGAGGGAGAACTGCTCATCGGGGCTTGGCACACAGCAAAGCTAAATCTGACACAAGCGCAGCAATCACGCTTTAAATCAACATTTGGAGTGCGCGTATCCGTCGTACTCCATGTACGAGCCACTCTGCTTAAGAGGCCAACAAGTGAGAGGAAATGACTTGAAAACGTGACGCTGGCAGCAGTCACTGATGATGGAGGTGAATGAATTGGAGGACGCTAAGAAAAAATGGCAAACTTTGCTTTTTAGTGATGTGCACATGTGCATGAATATGATCACTGCTCAATGACTTAAAAAAAAAACAAAAGATCATAAGACAAAATCTACAGCCTGTTCAGTACATTTGAACTATTAATTTTTCTTGGCGCAAACAACAATGAACCGTTTCTAATGGAATTGTATGTTCTTGTTTGAGAAAAATGAATGTCGTACATCAAGTTGAAACATCCACTATGGCGTGGATGCCGGGAGCGGGCAGAATTCCCACAGTGCAGCTTCCAGTTGGGAATGTCAACAGTGGAAAAATGTTCTTTGTTGTCTTTCCATGAATGGAGGTTGATCGCCTATAAACGCTGATGACTGATACAAATACGCCGAGATTATAAGGCACGTGTATCCCGCATGGAATCTGAGTGAAGAACTGCAAAACGGAGATATTATTATAAGAGGAATACATCAAGATGCACTCTGGGAATGGGGGATATGAAACCCAACGCAGACTATAAATCTCCATGACTGCAAATAATGCAGGTGGAGAAATTCAATCACAATTTTGGTATTGCATGCAACTGCCACACTGGTTCAAAGATCTTTATATAGAGAAAGAAAATACAAAGTCTTCCCTTAAAAGAGATGTATGGAGAGTAAAAGGAGAAGCAAAAAGAGAGATTAACGATGACAGTCAACGGCGTATGAGAGAGAGATTAGAAATACTTTTCTTTTGCAGGCTCATCACAAACAAATAAGCCGATCGTCAGGACGAGCCAGCCAGGCAATTAATATTTAAGGAATTAGTTTTCTTTATTGAAAAAAAAAAAGGCAGTTGTGAAGGATTTAGTTTTTTTTTCTTCCTTTTTGCCATATGAGGATCTATTTGGTGAGCTTAGGCTATAAACAGCTTGAAATCACTTTGACAGCCCACTCTATCTCACACACGACACACATGCACAAACATGCACACACACACATACCACGGGGGATTTTAATTTCAATCTGTGAAATTGTAATTGCCTCTCCTGTAAGAGGCAAAGGATTGTGGGGCGGCTGAGTGCAGCATCTCAATTCTTCCACTTCATTTTCCTTATCTTTACCATCTATTTAGGATTGCTTTTTTTTTCTTGATGTTGTTTTTCCATTTTTCTTATCTTTCTTTTTTTTTTTTTTTGTTCACACCTAACACTTTGTCCTCTTCTCACACCTCCATGTTCTCATATCAGTTGGTCTCAAAGTGGCGAGGTGAGGGGCCATGGAATTGACGGGAGCTGTCACAGGAAAGAATGGCCGGGGGAAGAAGAGCAGAGAAGAGTGAGAATGTAACGATGAAATGAGCACAGAAAATGTGGTAAAAAGAGACGAGTGAGGGGGAAAAAAAAATAACATAAGGGGAAAATGCTGAAAAGGTAATGAAAAACTCTTCAGGGCCTTTTATTTTGGATGTCGTTATTATTTGTCTTTCTTTTGTTTTATCTGAAGTGAGAGCGCTGTGGCTGCAAGGCTGCCCAGTGAATGACTTCTCAACCGTGCACGTGATTGTTGTTTTGTAACATGTCGGCGAGAAAGCCTGTAAAACAAACACACTCGCATTACAACAGCCTTCAAAGCAGTAGGCCAACTACAAAGAGACGTTTCAATGTGTTTCCAATTACTTCTTTACCATATTCCCCAACCACAAGGACAGTTTGGTCCAGAAGTATTTGGACAGTGGATGTGACATCAAACTATCAACATCTGTTTTGGAAACTATCACATTATATTTATATATATATATATATATATATATATATATATATATATATGTATATAGGAATTT
Source organism: Idiotropiscis lumnitzeri (assembly GCF_059441095.1). Classification (NCBI taxonomy): domain Eukaryota; kingdom Metazoa; phylum Chordata; class Actinopteri; order Syngnathiformes; family Syngnathidae; genus Idiotropiscis; species Idiotropiscis lumnitzeri. The sequence continues at coordinate 12,955,370 of NC_142400.1, read as the reverse complement.
TAACCATTGCATGAGGATAATCTCAATTTCCAAGGGGTCAAATCACCTGACCAAAGTGATATAAATGTAAATGTATATTTTTTTCTGGGACACTTTGAAAAAAAAATAATAATTTCCAAGCAATGATTATGGACATTCTAAATCTTCATTTCATGAATGACATTCAGAATTTAGGGAAAAATGTGTAAAATTGTAAAGAGGATGCAGGGGTTCCCAACATTTTTCCACTACGGGACGTTTCTTAGAACTTTTCATAACTTTTGCAGACTGGGCCCTGACGGCTTTGACGCTCGCCGCTTTATGTGACAAGCAGGCTTTGTACGTGCTATAGTAACTCAATTTGCGAGCTAGCTTGCTTGTTTGTTTAAAATTAGCGTAATGTGATGGAGACAATTAGCATTATGACATACATCAACTGCAAGTTGTTGTTTTTTTTTTTTTTCTTACCATCTGTACTGCCGGGTTGAAAGTGGCCCGCGGACCGAGGGTTGAGGACCACTGCTCTACCACTGGATTTTTACTTTTATGTGATGGAGTGAAAGTCGTCATATTGATTAGCATTCTTATGGATAAATACCAAGACTGTTTGTTCTTCTTTTGAAAAAAACCTCACAGCACATGGAAAATATTTGTGATAATTTAAACATTGGCCAACTGGAACCTGCTTTGCTGTTTTAGCACTGTTATGCTCATTTGAAGTTTGCTCATTAGCAGAAATGTAAGGTGGCCAAGAATTAGAATTAGAAATCCCTTTATTGTCATTGTACTCAAGTGTGCAACGAGATTAGAGGGCTCCCCTCTCCAGTGCAATACAACAACAATAAAAAAAAAAAAAGATTGACGTTATTATGGTTCAAAATGATTTGTTCAAAAAGAATGTCAGTTTCAGCTTTCGTAGGAGGACTTCCCGCTTATTTGGATCAGTCGAGGAAAATGCTCATTTTATCACAAATATGATGAATAGTTATCGTGCTTTTCACAACTTGCCCTGTGTGGAGTCAGCGAAGTTATTTTTGCATTTCCCAAGAAACAAACTTGTCATGTGTTTATTGATCAGTGACTTTTTTTTAATCCGATAAAGTAGGGCTTTTTGGGGGGCGTGGTGAATTCGGGAGGAGTAGAATGCAAGTGTCTCTCTAAATCCATCACACATCCGCTGACTGCCGCCTTCCTCAGTTCAAACACGACTTCCATTGATTCTTCTTCACTGGGAAGGTTATCAGACAAGGTCACATCCAACATCAGCAGGTCACAATTGATTATCAGGCAACACAGCGAGTGGGCGATACTTTAAATAGCAAATGAGCTCCATGTCCAAGTATTGTTTGGATTAGATTTGCCTCAGAAAAACACTGGCTTGGCCACATAATAACATTAGTTTACACGGCACTAACAAAAACCCTCAAGAGGGCCTTTGGGCGTGCGTCCTCTCCTATTCTATATTGTCTCCAAAATATTACCAACGCCTTTGGAATTACACTTTTGTAATTACTGCCGGGAGAGCTCGATTTAAGTTCCGCATGATGGGCTTAAACATCAACCACGTAGTTATGTAAAAGAGTGTTGTTTCATGTGTGGACGATTCCACGGAAGCGAATCACCATAGCAACCAGGCAGCCCTCAGGACTCTCATCATGCAATGAAGTTATTACGACAACACCATCATTAAAAGTTTCAGGGCCGCCAACGGAAGACCTCTAATCAAATATTAACAGGAGGAAAACAACAGCTGCAGGTCCGTTCCTACTTTCTTTGCACTTTGCCTTTCAAAATTCTGCTATTCCACTACGGTACAAATTTATAAACATCTACTAGTACTTAGGGCTGGGCCAATACGTATTGCGATCAGATGAGCGATATCAATAAAAGATAGCATGGATGAATTATCAATCTAATAAAATAAAACTACGGAGCAGAAGGACCCTCAACCTTTTGACCTATCACAGCCCAACTAAGGAAATGTAAAACCTATGTCATCAAACTCCGTCCCTTTTAGGAAAATCTACAGTGAAGCAATGGTTGAATAATCCTTGTAAGAAGTATTTTTGGGATTTTCTTTTTTTTAATTTCTATAAATGACTGAACAACACATCCATTTCATACTACAAATGTTCAGACAACCTTAAGTTTGCTCAGATTTATACTTTGCAGTTTGCCCTATGTATAAACATTGTCTAATAATTTGTTGCATTTTATTTGCCTTGTTGATGTGAGAAGATATTCATTACAATTGTTTACAAATTACTTTGCAAATTTTGGTGAAATAAGAAGGCACGTTTTTTTTTTACTTTTTTCCTAGATTTTGAACCATGCGGCTAATACAACAGTGCGACTTTTCTGTGGATTTTTCTTTCACCGGTTAGGGGCGCTATATAGTGCAGAAATGCGCTAAATAAATCTCGATTTCTTTTTTTCTCTTGGATCTGTTCTGTTTTAATTAGCAAAGTTGTTGCCGTGTTAAAAGGCACTGTTAATGTAACTTTATGTGCATTCACAGTACAAAATCATTCTGTACATGCGGTAAACAAGTAATTTTTTCGGCTTGTATGTTGTTGTTGTTTTTTTGTTTTCCCCCCAAAAAAAGAGCTGCTGCGGTTTATATACAGGTTCGCTTTAAAGTCCGGATATTACGGTATTTAATCTATACTGAACAGAGTGTTTGACTTTTTTTCATAGTTGCGTTGACTTCATTTTGAAGATTAAATGTTTCATTTTAAAATCAACCTAATCTGAATTCAGCCCACGGATATTTGTTTTCAATAGTTAAAAAAAAATAAATAAATAAATCACTGTATATCAATATCGCCCAGCCCAACTAGTACTTGTCCTCAATTGTGTCACATGTGAGCAGGAGCCAATGCCAGGTGACTTTGGGCGCCAGCCAATCACCACCTTAAATCAGTGAATCCGCCCGCTCATCTTTTACAACATTGGACGATGGCAAGATAAAAAATTAATTTTTCCCCCAAAACATGAATTGAAAAAAATTTTTCACTGAGTCTAGAACTATTCTCAAACTAATAACAGTCTTTAAAACCACATAATAGTGCACGGCTGCTGTGCCTCTTATGAAAGTGCTTTCAAGAACAATACAGCGCTGCGCTACCAACTCCGGTCTTGCAGCCCAATAGTGAATACAAATGCCTCGAAACACTCAAAGTCAAAAATGTAGAAGCCCATCAAACGCACATGTACACCAAACACAATTGGCAAGCCACCGCGGCACTCAAATAGCGCCAATCTCTCCCTTGTGTACTGTAAATGTCCAGTTTGCTTTGCAGCGACAACACTGTGTGTGTGTTGATAAAAAAAAAAACAGCAATCACTGAATGCAGGCATAAAGGTCCATCAAACCAAGAGTGGGTTGAACTTAAGGACTCGTGGACTTGTGCACATACACACTCACACACACATTAGGAATGGATATGCCTGCCAAATAATTTTCTCGTCTGTTCCAGAAGGCATTGGTGTGCAGTGAAGAGCCTATAGAGAAGCAAAGGCAGAGGGAGATGAGGGAAGGGGGGAGGGTGTGGATTTGGGTGTTTAGTAGGTGGGAGGTGGTGACAGAATGCAACAAAGCATGTTGGTCCCCAAAATTGCAAAAATTAATTGGTCACACTCATGTGGGCCAGCTTGCTTCTGGCAATTTCACTGATGCCCACAGTTGCTGGGAATGAAAGCAATGAACGCGCTGCTTGCGACTTTCAACGCAATGCTTCAGTGAAAACATTTGGACTTGGAATCACGCTTTAAAGTGCAGCTTACATTTAGAGACTTTTCTTTATCAAATTGTGGAAGCACAGAGTTTTAAGTCTATTTTCCGCAGGGTTGAGACTTTTGGGTTGAAACTTCCACATCATGCTTGAGTAAGGCGTATATTAAAACAGAATTATGATCTAAAGCTTCGAAAGCTGTTTAGAACGTCGGAGTTCAAACTTCTGCGATCGAGGGAGACATTATATAAGACTTCTGGAATTTTTTTTTTCACAACTTTAAAACTTGAATGCGTTAAGTAAACCCCCTAAATCATGTTTCATCTTTTGCGCAAGATCCCCATTTCAGTATTTATAGTTTTCATGCATTGTTATTGGGGTGGTTAACCATGACATTTGTCGAATGTCAAAATGTGCCTTTGCTCAACAAAAGTTGGAAAACACTGAACTAATTATTAAGTCTCCAAAGTAAGCGCTCAAGTTATTAGATAAGACTTATGTGATGCAAATAGATTGACAGGCTTGTACAAATATTGCAATGTCCAACAAGTTGCAATTTCTCCAATCCAAGATCTTTGATGCATGAAGATGATGAATTGGAGGTCTGCTTTATGCGCCAGAGATCTTGCATTGGAGAGATACAGACTCGGTAAGATGGTCTTGGTGTCATCTGATATGTTATGCGAGTAATCAAAACAGCTGCTGTTTTTCAGTCTTTTTAACGCCCCTGTCATCCTCATTTTCATTTTTAGCACACATACTGTGTCCTCCGGGTCAAAATGACCCGTCTTCACTCAACCTCCAACATAAGAAGCTTAATTGAATTTTAAACACCAAATTTCACAGCTTGGAAACGTGAATAAAAGCTACAATTGACTTTTTATACTGTTGTGGCAAAGCTAGGCAAATACATAAAATTTCACATTAAAAACAGTGTTTAGGGGATTCTTTTGGGCGTTTTAACTCAATGACGGGTCATTTTGACCTGACGACAACAGGTGGGTTAAGTTACGAGCAGGCGTAGCAGATGTTCACGTAGCCCCAAAGCAATTATCAGCGACGCTATCTTGGTTAGCATTAGCACACATTCAACTCGTTTTTAATTTTTTTTTTTTAATTTACCAATGAGCGCTCTGGTACACTTCAAACCATGTTGAAATTCAGAGCAACGTTGGCATGAAGGCTAATGGAACATTGACACTTTCAGGATAGCACGTTAGATTGAGTTTGTGAACGTATCATTTGTGCTCTGAAGGGTTTGCTGCTTCAATAAATTGTGGCGGTAAAGCTCAAACTTTTATTAATTGTAGAGGTTACCTACAACTATTAAAAAAAATCTACTTAAACTGCTACTGCAGACTTTTGACAGCAAATTAAACAAGTGGGTTTTGTAAGAGATCCAAACGAGATATGTGAACGTGCACAGTATACATGCACGCGCACGTATTCGCACTGTCTGTCTGAGGGCTAAAAAGACGTTTTCCCCTCAGGACTTACACATACTGTTTACTAAGAGACAGTGCAGCATGAAAGCTCCCACTGTTAGTATAAAACGTACAGCAAGTGAAGAACGGATTACTCTCAAAGAATTGTTTCTTGGAGAAGCTAAATTGGGCTGCAGGAGGAAAATATCGACGATGTAATTATGTCAATGTTTCTTCTCAGCAGTCACAATGATTGACTGCTTCAGATGTAAAATCTTAAATAGGATTTGTATCAAGTGAATGGTAACTTAAAAAAAATCAAATGTTTCTATTTCTATTTCGGGTTTGCAGAAAACAAAAATATTCATGATCAAGATTATGTCGAGACGAACGGCATTCATAAAGGAATAGAATGGATGACAATGATCACAGACTGCCATGCAAATGTGTTGTAAATGTCACGAAATGTTCCCCAATTATAAATGCAGACAAGCAGGAGCTATACAATAATCAAAGTGGTAAATGCGGGCGCTGTTGACTTATTTAGCCAAATGAAAAGGTCACAGTCGGAGATGGAGGTTAATGAGCAACTTGGTGGATGCTTGCTTTCATTCGTGACCTTTTTTTGGCCAGATTTGCCGTAAAATGAAAAGTACCTATTTCGATATATATGCACTTACGTACGTCAGTCAGGTAGAATGTTGAAAGTTTATTAATATAGTATGACATATTTAGAATTTGGCATGTTGGCCTCACAGTGCAGAGGTCGTGGGTTCGATTCCGGCTCTGGCCTTCCTGTGTGGAGTTTGCATGTTCTCCCCGTGCCTGCGTAGGTTTTCTCCGGGTACTCCGGTTTCCTCTCACGTTCCAAAAACATGCATGGCAGGTTGATTGAACACTCTAAATTGCTCCTAGGTGTGTTTGGGAGTGCATATGGTTGTTCATCTTTGTGTGCCCCTGTGATTGGCTGGCAACCAGTTCAGGGTGTACTGCCTACTGCCCAGAGTCAGCTTGATTTGGCTCCAGCATCCCCGTGACCATCGTGCGGAGAAGCGGATCAGATAATGGATGGATATTTATAATTTCTCTTCACATTACATTACAGCAGAACTTTTTTTTAAGACATGAAAATAAAGTTTGCGGTTGTACACAATGTGAATTTAAGAAATAAAACCTGTTGATTAAAAAAAAAAAAAAAAAAAATGCTTACTCATTCATTATATTTTCATATTGCGATTACGGTAAAAAAAAAAGTTCCACAATTTCATTAAGTTGCTCCTGAAATTAAAACACTTCTTGCTCCGCAATGCAAAAAAAAAAAAAAAAATGCACCTAGAAAACCAGATTCAAAAAACCTCAAAAGTTTTATAGTTCTGCAGTTATGTTCCCCAGAAAAATTGTGATACCCTACGATATATGTGGTAGAGCATTACTAGAAAAAGCAGTTTAAAGAGGACATACCACAGGATATTAATGACATTTCCCACAATCTAAACATTTCCTTGAGATTAGCGCATGAGGCGCATTGACAGAAGCACACTCGTTTGTTGCCTCGTCTTGAGTCCAAAGTTCACCTCAGCTCCAATGACAAATTGACAACAGCTGTGACTGACAAAAGAAGTCAGAAACTCTCGTTTTCATGAGAAACAACTGAAGTGAATGATGCAAAGTGAATAACGATCTCCTCTCTAAGGGTCCCGCCTCAGTATTTCATGGTAAGTGATGATGTACCAAACATAAAGGGTGTCGCGGCATCCATATTTCATTGGAGAACAATGCAGTGTAACTGACACACACGCGGCGGAAATGTGCTTACAAAGCATCAAAAGAAGTGTCACACACACCCACCCCCACACCCCCCCCCCCACACACTGCGGACGGCTGTAGAATAATATAGGGCACTGCTGGATGGATGTAACAAGCTTCACGGCACCACGCATCATTTGATCGCCTAATACAAAGCTACGCTGTGTGTGTCTGTGTGTACGACACGCATCATTTGATCAGCTAATATAAAGCTTTAGCGCCCGGGTTTGTGTGCGACTTGGCACGCATCATTTGCCCATACCATACAAAAGTTGCGTATTGTGTACACTATTGATGTGGAAAAGCCATGACACATGCATGCGTGTGTGTGTGTTTGGTGAACACATGACACGCATCATTTACTGAGATAATACAAAGCTAGCATGTGAAGGCAGCAAACTGTTGCTATATCTAATAACAGGCTTTCTGAATGAAGAGGTGAAGGATCCCGTCTCTTTGGAAACACACACACGTACAGTATCAATATGGCCTCCTGTCTTTCTGCAAAATTAAGCATTGGGGAACCTACAGGCACCACATCACAAAGTGCAGACGCGTACACACATGGACAAAAACACGCAACTGACAGTGAGGGAATCTTACAAACAACCTGGGACACAGTAGGCGCGCACACACACACACACACATGCAGTACACAACTACAGAAAGAAACAAAAGAAAAGCACTGACAAGGCCTCATGTGTCGGTGCAATGCGATATAAATTGGGGGCATACATTATTGAGTGTGAGATTTCAGAGAGCATGCTGGGATGGCTGCACCTTAAACCAGGAAGAGATTAGACAGGCAGACGGCGTGCGGGGGTGTTTGTGTGCGTGTATGTGAAGGAGAGAGCAAAACAGAGAAAAATAGCGGCTGCAGTTAAGACTCAGGAGACGCTTCATCGGTTATTCTATAGGACCCTGTTTAGACTCCAAAACCCTCAGAGGTATACGCATTCTCACGAGTTTAGCAGTAAATCATGGAAAAGTTACAGAGGATAACGTTTGATTTTCCAGCAACAGCAGTGTGAACACGCTCGACGTACATGTGCACAAAGCTTCGTAGTGACGTGTTCCATAATGGCAAGTCCGAACCCTATTTCACAAACATGCAGGCTGTATCTGTCGTACTTCCGCTCATCATAAAAATTTAACTATTAATAAAAAAAAAAGGGAACCTTTTCAAATGAGTAAAAAAAAGAAAAATAATCAATTATTGCCTCATATGGAGTTTTTGTCCCAGCATTTTATTTGTAGTTTTGACAAGTTTGAGAACAAAGTATGAATTTGAGTGATTAAGAAAATATGATATGCACTTTTAAAGGCTTTTAAAACCAAAAATTAGAAAACAAATACTGGACTGTGACCATAGTGTACAGAAATTACCTAAGGTTCACTTCATTCTACTGTCCATTTTTTGGTGTCTGCGGACACTGACATGCGTTTAATGAAGGTGGAACTCATGATGAATAATAATGAATAATTTATTAAATAATAATAAATGTTCTCAGAATTGATCCAACTTTTTTGGTTTGAGTCAGCTGGCTAAGGTAAAGCTTCTCCTTTCACAACAGCACTTGTCTGTTACATCTTGGCTGGATTAATTGTGAATTGTAACGCACCTTATTTTGGAGTCAGCCAGTCCTTCCTCAAGCACCTCCAGTTGGACCAAAATACTGCAGCTCGCCTCCCAACTGGAGCTTGTAGGAGGGAGCATTTAACTCCATTTGTTGGCTCCCTTCACTGGATCCCTGTAAATTCATTATTTTAAGATTATTTAATTTGTCTTTAAATCATTAAAGGTCTGGCCTCACCTAACCTCTCCGGGCGCCTTCAAACTTACGTACCTGCCGGGTGTCTGAGGTCAGCAGAACAAAAGCTCCAGGCGGTCCTGAGGAGAAGACGGCGCTTCAGAGGGAATCGAGCTTTTTCCATTGATGGTTCCTCCCTGTTGTAGTTTTGTTTGTTTAACTATCTTTGTTATTTTATGACTGGTTTCTGCTCCATGAAAAGACTTTTCATGCAGTGATGGTGGTTTCCAAAGTGTTCTATAAATCAAGTTACGTAAATAACAAATGTAAACGACAACTGAAGTTTAATGAGCAAATTGCACAGTTTGCTACATGCTTCCAAAAAATAACTTTGAAAAGTGAACACCATATTTGAGTGTTGATACAGCTCATCATCATAAAAACCAGAGAGTGACTCTAGATCGCAAAAATTGAAGGACACCACTGTAGGATTGAGACAGTTTGTACCAAAAGACGTACACAAACTTTTATTTGCCTTGATCCAAAAGAAACAAAGATGGAGTGAAAGTAAAAAGCAAGAATCCATCAAAGATGTCCTTTCGCCTCTGTGTGCATAAAGCACAGAAAGAAACAGGTCGGATAATTTGAAGATGTTGCTCCCATTCAAAGATGCTGTTAATGTCGCCATCCTCTCCCTGGTTACGGATCCTCTTCCAATTTACGGTTGCAACGCTAATAGATCCTCTCCACAATAAAAGCAAGTAAGGCGGCAGCCAGCGCCAGTCCGACCCCCAGCCTCTTCAATAGCTCTCGGTCCACACTGTAAGACCCAATCAACAAAACAGAGGAAGACATAGAAGAGGGACCTTGGACACCATTTGCCATCTGCTCCTGCGAAGAAAACACACAAAGAGGAAAAAAAATAAAAAGCTTTTCAACATCTTCTTTGGCAACTGAAGAATGTTAATTTCTCCACAAAGAAGTGTAGGAGTTTGCAGTTGGAAAAAAGTTGAATTGAGGTTCAGCGTGACGACCTGCTGCAGTAACTCTCTCCACATGTGACACAAGAACATAAACTAGTGTAGTGAAAAGGCTGCTTCGAACCGCCACGTACAGTCAAGATTTCCTTTACATTTAATTATTTGTCATGTCCGTGCAAAATGTATTTTTTGAGTAGTCCAAATATTTTGTTTTCAACAATAGGCTTAGTAAATGTTCGAATTATCGTCATTTCAGTGTTTTCTTTAACAAGCGTTTTCACCTCGTCTACCTCCATCTGCTGCTTCTCAGCGATGCCGTTTAATTTGAGAAAACCTAATATGATAATGAACCAAATCTGATACCTTGAAGAGGAATGCATTCATTGAAAAAAAAACAGCTGTTATTTTGTGAATAAATGCAGGATAAAAGTGAGCGCAATTAAAAGCAGGAAGCTGAATGCAGCTAGGTGGTAATCAAATTATTCCTTGGCGCTCATCTGCTGAATTGGAGTTGATGTTGACAATGAGCGGTGATGGGATGTGCGAAAGATCGATGTGGGGACGGCAAAGCAATACAACATTGATTTTTATGTTGAGTTGCTTTGCTATCAGTTGCATCTACACGAAGAAAAACACCGTTGCTGCTACCTACATTAGTATGGAAAATTCAAATGGCATACAGTGCCTTCGGGCCGAAATTGGGGAATGTTTTGATGTTTGCTACTGGAATGGAGAAGTTGTACATTTATTTTATTTTTACTTTAAGGGAGACAAGACGGCTCAGGCTGAGGCTATTGATCACTAAATAAATAGGGAATTCTCCGTGAGATGTGTCAATGTGAGCTTTGGACACACTGGAGGAGAGAATCTGTGAAAATGGATTGGGATGACCTTGAGGCGGTTCATGCACATCTCCTCCTGCCCGACTGTTGATAAAATGCCTTATCACCACCAAGATGGATTATGCAGAGGGATATTGAGCAATTGATCAGAGGCTTTCTTGAATAACCTTTCATCAAGTTCACTAGGGAAAGCGTCATAAGCGATGGCTTTTTATATTTACCAAAAGTGGATCGACTTGGTCGCTCCCAGCACACTTTGCACCTCAGCCACTCTTTCATAATGATCAGAGCCCTTTCATTCCTTTAGTCTTTCTCACCACCGTTAGAAGTCAACTTTCGTCTTTTGTACAACTTAAAGAATGATTTTCCCCTCCACTCTTGTGTGTACTTTCAAAATGCACATGAAACCATATGAAGAATTTTCCCAAGTTTCTTGTCCAACCAACTGCACTTTCGACCTCTGAGAAGCAACAATTACGCATATGTGCAGAGTGTGTTATATTGGACACCCACGCTTGCTGCATGTGCATTACTATTGACTGGAATATCAAGAGGACTTTTTTAAAGCTCCCGAAAAAGACGGCAGTTGCACGTCAAAACGAGTAGAGGTCTGAAGAAAAAAAAAAAAAATAAATAAATCAAGATGAATTTTATGACTCAACTGCAGGGGTGGGCAAACCTTTTGATTGGCGGACCAAAATGGGTTCTAAAATTTGACCGAGGGGCCGGACCAGGAGCAGACGGATGGAATGTTTTGGTAAGCTCACCTCATCGAAACAAAAACCCCATTTAATTTTAAATGTAAGTGAACAAAAGCATTACAACAATATACATATTTTTGAAAAACCACAGTATTTAGAAAATAAAACGTTTATTCTTTTAATTTTTTTCAAGTTCGGCAGGCCGGATTAAAACATTTAACGGGGCCGCATGTGGCCCCCGGGCCGTAGTTTGTCCACACCGCTCTACTGTGTAGGTAGCTTCACATTGGTCCAACACACTCCAGTCATCTCTACTATCTACTAATGCCGCTCATTCACACTCTCCTCTGTTGCCGCACATAATGCCGCAGGGATACAATAACCACCAACGCCTACGTGACGCACGTGGACAACAGTGGTATGAGGGGAAAGTTTAGCTGACATCCACATTTGGTTCTTGTTCGTCTCACTGCAAAGTCTCACTGATGGTGAAACTAATACTTTTGTAATATACAATAAAGTAAATACATATTTATTTATAAAGCACATCTGACAACACATGCAGCTGTGACAACGCACTTTTGAGACAAATGTTCCAAAGTCACAAGTCAAATCCTTGTTGTCATGTACACTAAACAGCACAAGTATTTTTTTTCCTGAAGAAAAAAAAGCGACTTCTGACTTTAATTGCAACTATGATACAAACAACAGGAGCATATTGTTTTCTGTTCCACAAGAAAGGAGCCCGGTGGCTCGCTGAGTCAATTGTGGCTCACATTGCCAAACATATGGCGCCCATGTTGCAAAAGCAGTTATTAATCGACGTTTGATTTTTTTTTTCTTGATGGGAATGATGCTGATGCGCTCTCCCCATCTGATCAAGTATACAGACCAACAGCTTATTAAGAAAAGAAATGGTGCCAAAAGGGGAGCTCTGGAAAGTTTTTTTTTTAAAAAAAAAAAGCTCAGAGTTAATATGCACAAACTATTTGCGCTTTAAAAAAAAAAAAAATCAAAACACAAAAAAAAAAATCAACTGATCTTGCTTCCCCCCTGAAAAAAAAAGAACAAAAAAAAAAAAAGAAAAAGAAAAGGAGCAGCAAGAAAAAGCATCCATCACTGTGTCAGGCCCAAGTGAACTACTACCGTCTTCCCCATCTGTCTATTTAGCTGTCTTCTCTGCAGGTGTCATTAAACACCGGGGTGCCAGGATAGAGACTGAACAGTGCAGTCCAAAATCTATTACTAGTTGGGAGGATAAGTGCAAATCTAAGTGGCAGTGGATGCATGTCAGCACAGTGGGAGTGGAGAGAAGAGTGGAGCCAAGTGCAGTGAAAAACGGAGAAGAAGGAGAGAATGCCCTAGGAAAAGATCATCTATTGTGTGACATTTCACCACCAAGTGAACATGTGCAGGTTTTACAGCATCATGTTGCTCTCTCTGCTCACAGAGGGGGGGGGGGGGGGGGCGAACAGAGCAAATATAATCATCGAGAAAATCATCAAACAGTGGACTGACACAGGTAAAATACTCTGAAAGACTGAAATGGCACTTTTGTCTCTCACTACTGCAATTCTACACCGGCCTCAAGAGAGAAAGAAGAAACAATAATACGCAGTGGTCACATTTCTCACATGATCCTCACCAGCTGTCAGTGTCACTCTAGACACAACTGAAGTTTTGTGTGGACGTGAGTAAAAAGATACAGGCTCTTTAGTTAGTCAAGAGTGACCTATCAAGACCACGGGGGAAAATTACAAGTAACAGTTTTATCAATCAATGGACAAAGGGCCACAAGATGAATTAAAAATGTGAAATAAAATACATAAATACACATACAAAGACTGAGAAAAATGGAGTACAGAATTGTTCCACATTCACTCTGACAATGTGTGCGTTCAGAGAGGACGAGCGTGCTCCACTCTCATTTTCGCATGTTATAAATTCATCGGCAGCTCTTTCTTGAACTCTTTTCATACAGCATGTATTGCATGATGCACAGGACTAACTGCACTCCGAATAACCGAATAGCATATTTGAGCAATGTTTTGAGTTTCTGAACGGTCAAAGTTGCTTGGAGCGCACTTCCAAACACACCTCTGGCAATAAACTGTTTCTCAGCATTTTCAGTTTTCATGATATTTTGGCCGTGGCCAAAATGGTGCCCAGTGACACATTTCCGTCGGGAGTCACTCCTGCTCCACCATATTACAACTTTGTTAGAATTACTTGGCCTGTTTCTACCACAACAGCAGTTACCAAGCTAGCTATGCCTACACCCCAAAAATGCATCTTGTCTGAATGCCAGACTTTACATAATAGCTTGGTGTCATTAATTAAATTGCCAAGTGTTAAATAATTTGTGTTATTCCCGCTACTGTAATATGTTGGAACAAAAAAACAAAAAAAAACAGTGTTGAAACAGGAAGTATGCGCTATAATGCGCCACAGGCTGAATTAGCATTAGGGTTAAAATTTTGATTGGCTAAAATTTCCTTACAGTCACTAACACTAGTGTACGGCTCGGTGAGGATGTTTGGTGGTGGTTAAAGGGGCCGTAGGCGCATACTGGCAGCCACGCTTCCATCAGTTTGCCCCAGGGCAGTTGTGGCTGCAGAATGTTGTTAACCAACACCAGAGCGTGAATGTGTGAGTGCATGAATAATGTATTCATTGTGAAGCATCTACAGAAAAGCGCTATATAAAACTGATGCATTCAAATTATTATTTTTTTTTAAATAAAACCAAAAACAAGTCCTCGTGCCTCTGAGGCACTTTATATAATGACTTGTTGAATTCATTTGTTTGCCATCAGTTTAATTGAGCTGTAGAATCTAGATTACATGTACTTATTTTGACAGTCGGATTGGCCGCTCATTCCGTCCAAAATAATAAGAAATGTGTTTTGACAAGTCCGTTGAATACAGAGTAAAGAGTAATAGAAATAGTTGTTCTTTTTACCCGGGTTCGAGAACTTCCAAATTCATAACAACTCAAGAACATGTTACATTAAATGCAGATTAGTCACATTGCCTTTGGTTATTGACAGAGCAAGGCTACGCTTCCATTAGCAAGAAGCACATTCATCCACTTGAAAAGTATCCATCCGTGGTACACTGCAATGCCATAAAATGTGAATTATGTAAAATTGGCGGCAAAAAGAGGGACCATTAACGCAACTATGGCATGATATCATTTACAAATCTAACAATGACAAAACAGCATGTGAGTGACTAGAATCAGTTTAGTTTTGGTTATAAGCAAATCCCACCAAAGGAAATGCAGGGTGAGATATTTGTGTGACATATGCTAGGGCTGCATCACCATTCAAGCTTCTATTAGTAAGATGTTCAGGACAACCTGGTAAGAGTCATCCATTTTCTACAGAGCTTATCCTCGTTAGCTTCACAGCTAACTGGAGCCAAATGTAGCTGACGAGACGTGGGGTACACTCAGGACTGGTCACTAGCCAATGGTAGGGCAGATACTGTATTGACACACCGAGAAGTCTTCAATTAACTTTTACATGATTTTGTAAAGAACAAGGAGGCTGGTGTACTAAAAATAAAAAAATACAATGTGGAACACGTCAACTTTATGCAGAAGGGACTGGAACCAGGACGTGTCGACTCTGAGACAAACATGCTAAGCACTAGTCTGGTAAGATCTGGCGATGAGAATTAATGTGTGATCTATAATATTATGGTAAATGGTCGTTCACTCATTTAGAGACCGATTATCGCCTGGGCCGATTTTCTTGCCGATATTATGAATTGTGGTCATTGCCGGCACTTTATTTATTAATCCGACGGCCGATATATGCTCAATTAAAAACAGGGCTATTTTGCAGAGCGCTTGCATCGGCTGTGATACCACAGCATTGGCCCGCCCACAGCACCATCTGATTGGTTGCTCGTGAAGTGAAATAGCCAATCAACAGTGAATGCTTCATGTTGATCCAAGAGTTTGCTTTGCCTCTCAAGACTCACGAGAGGAGAAAATATGGCAAAGCGTCCATTGAGCGAAGGTAGTTTAAGGCTACGGATTTAACGGAACCTATATTGGCAATATAAAAGTCGTTCTCATCAAAGAGTCTTGAAAAGGTATCAAAAAAAGTATTTTACTCCCCCAGTGTGAAACCTGGGCTTGTTTGAATGCACACAGAGTTGATATCCTGGGAGTTCTTTCACAACGCTTATCATTCTCTCTTTTTTTTTAAGTTTTTATAGCATTCAGGATCCAAAAGCTCATCTCATACACAGATGTGTCATGGAAAAATGGGAGCAATATCAAGATAGCTATTTTTTTTGCCAGTATGCGGAACTCCTAGGCAGTTGCCAACAAAAACTGTCCTAAGGTAGATCAGCAAAGCTTAGCTTTAGCCTTTGATGTTGTCTCAGTTCAGTTAGCTCATCCTGACCCTGTGAAGTTACCTCCTTTCCATCAGAAGATGCGGAGCTATATGCGTCCCTTAACCCAGTCAAGGCGGAAGAAAAATGAAATGATCATCATCTTCTTCTCCTCAAGAGTTTTCAAATGTTTCACTATTATCTCACACAACGCAGCAGTGTCAACATATTTCCGTTGCTTGGTCTCTTGTGAACATTTCAAAGTTGTCAAAGTTGCACCTTTGAATGGAATCCATTTATTTTATCTGCACTTTCATTTTTGGCCTCGCTTTTGTGTGCTCAGTTCTTTCAAATGATGAAAAATATCCGCTCTGTATGCCAGCCCTACACGCCACTTATCACTGGAAAGCAGCTTTCGGTAATCAGACCTCTCATTTGTCAGAAACACTTCAAGTTCCTCTCGCAACTCATACACACGAGCCAAGACCTTGCCGCGTGACGACCACTGGACCGCCGTATGAAAAAGCAAGGCTTTATGATCCGTTCTCATTTCATCACACAAAGATGAAAATAAGCAACTTTTCATAGGTCGTGACGTTACAAAGTTTTTCATGTGCACTGCATCATTCGACACATGAATTAAGTCTGCTGGTAAAGTCTCGGCTATGAGGGCCTCACGATGTAGACCAGTGTGTAACAATCACATCTGGGTTTCTTTCCTTCACTCTGCTTACAAATCTTTCGGTACGCCGGACCATGGCTGCAGCTCTATCGGTGCAGACAATTTTGCAATTTTCAAATTTAAATCTTCCTTGTTGAAGATATACTGATGTATTTTTTCTGCTGTTTTTTTTCTGGTAATACTTCCACAAAACGCACGCATTAGCCAACGTATCCGGTCATCTCAGTAGACGCATCAGGTTGCAAAACAAATTTGTCGAAGATACAGATCTTTTTCCAAAACCACACTTTCAATGTCAGGTGAAGGGTGTTTTGCTTGGAGTTGGCGTTTAAGATTGCTTGGGACCATAGCACCGTTGGATTGCTTGTTACGGCATTTGGTTAAGGCCCACCCACATCTCCACTCCCCCTTCTTTCTGTGTTTGACACTTGTACCTTCTGTTTACATAAGTAAATGGACTGGTTTCCCACACATTCCTAGTTGGTGGACTGCTTTCCCGCTCGTTCTCAATGGACTGCCCAATCAACTATCTCCACCTGTTGCAGCTGGGACCAATAAAAGGTCCGCTGTTCTGCTGCTCGAGACGGCTGGGACTTAATAGTGCCGCTCGCCCCGCTTCTGTGGCATGCGTGACCTATTTTGTGATTTTCGCTCAATTGTGAGGCACAAGCTAGTGATGAACTTGGTTCATACCTTTTGATAAAATAATTTGGACCAAACTTAGCTGTTTTCTCAAGAATAAATTGTCAACTCAATTTTCAACTATTTTACAGCATGGTCTATGTTACTTCCCTCCTTTCCTTGTTTCACCAAACACCAAGCACAACGGGATCTGTTTCACTACATCCCCAGTGAAAGTAAATCTAAATAGAAGCTAGCTGTCATATTGGTTGGCACCAGTGCCTTTAGCATGAGTTAATTACCATCTCAGCTTTCTTTTGGCCTGCACTCGTACTTGGGCATTCATCTGGATCAGAATTTCGTCCAAGGTCCATTTTGGAGGCCTCACCTTTCCTTTTCAAAAACATCCATCACAGTTTGTTATCGTATATCGTCTCCAGCCACAATGTCACTGCCACCTGCACCCATCCATGCACCTCGCAAAGCAATTAGCTACCTGCTGACACCTACTGATATGGAAGAATATTACCTTGTGACGCGAATGATTAACTAAAAGAGAGCGAAGATAACTCAACAACGGCACAGTATTTGCGGATAATCATTAATTTGTTGACAGCATTTAGGAGAAATTGGACAATATCACACGGAGCTAGATGCTGAAAAACACTCTACTACAATTCACAATGTTACTATGAGCACATTAACGTTATATAAATACGATCGGCTTCAAATATCGGCTATCAGCATTCTTGACAACTAATATTCAGTGTTGGCCCTGAAAAAAAAAAGCATATCAGTCTCTCACTTAATCCAAACTTTTTTGCAGCAACTATTACAAGCGGACGCTGGTCCAGTTTCCAAAATAGGCTCCTTTGACAATTAGCACAATCACAAGCCAACATACAGATGGACTGCATAAAATGTTTTGCGGTCGCCTCAATGAAATACAGTGGAAGCCATTTGTGTAATTGAGGCCCATGCAAACACATGTTGGTCACATGACAGTCACTACAACAGGAAATATGGCAGATGACCTGAGTTACGATTACTTTCAAGACATCCTGTTCGGAGATGCACAAACACATGGCTCGTTGGCCTGCTTGCTTGATCTACTTAGATGCACTCACTCACAGGCTTTCAGTAACTAGTGCGTAGAAGCTATTTGCCACTAATCAAAAGTGTGTGGCAATTAGGTGGTAAGGATTTTTGCTAAATGCTACATGTTGCTCACCAACAAAGCCTGATTCCACATACTACCTGGCCTTGACCTTTCATTGCTTATGTCATGAAATCCCTACTTTTAAGACATCAGAATAACGGATTTAAATAATGACAAATAGAAGCAGAATATTGTCCCAATTCAAAAGTGAAACAGTCCTGTTTTTGTTTTTGCAAGTAATAAGCTAATAAAATGCTGACTTTCTTCTTGCACACAATAATTTTGCAAAACCTGCCAATACCCCACCAGATAAAAATGACTAGTTTAATGTTTGCCGAGAAAGCGCACAGACATACAGTTTTGGTGACTTTTAAGTTCAAGAATTAGAAAGATGATTACTCTGAACATTGTTTCTCAGCAACTGATAGCAGTGTTCCGTGTTCTTTAAACATAATTGCCCATATTTGTTCCAAAGGCAAGCTCGAAGCAAAGGCCAGACAAAGATTCTTGATGTGAAATAAACAAAACAGAATGAAACCGTGTAATTGCAGTTGGCAGATGTGGTTAAAATACTGAAAAGCAGACATGACTAATATTTTGATGGCCTAATAATTTCTCTATTATTGTAATTCTGGTTCCTCAAACCACGGGCCATGTAATAAAATCTGACATGCCAAGTGAAATGCTTGAAATAGCTATGCCTGCTGTTTTGTAGAACAAACAAATCATTTGCTGTGAGAGACAACAGTCAGACAGAGGCCAACCGCAACTTTCTGACATATCTAAGAAAGAAAAACGTTTAAAAATAGATGAGCAAGCAATAATGGTTTGAATTTTTTATTTTTTTTTTCTTAGACAACACTTGATGTGTGACATCAAGCAAACAAACTTGAGTTACATTCCAAACATACAGCTGTATTTACAAAAGTGACACTTGGAATGGTATTTGAGAAGCTAGCAATTATTTCATTTGCATAAAGATTGCGTTTACAGCCAGCGTTTTCTTCCCATAGAATACAGCCAGCATTTATCTGATGCTGGGGGTTGTTCAAGTGGGCAGAGTATGCGTGTTTTTCCACATTAGAGGGTCAAAATATTACAAAATGTCACTCGGTATGACACATTGCAGTTTTAGTTTGCACAAATTAAGTTTGTAAAGGCAGATTTTTTGATACTGCTCTTGTAATGGATATCACTACATTGTACAGGCAAACCTAATGTCCAGGTCATTAAGTTTGTCACGTGTATGCGAAAGGCTGTGTGAGCGTCTTCGGCCGAGCTGGATATTGAAAGATGACGCAAATGGCTAGCAATCGCTCGCTTGATGCGACAAGGTAATAAAAGGGAGAGTAAAGCGAAAAAAGCCACCGTCTTCACATCCCCTCATGCTACTCATCAAATAACACACTAAAAAGTGAAAAAAGGTCCGCACTCAACTGGTTGAAAAAGGGGAAGAAAGAAAAGGATGGTATTGGTGGAAAATAACGCAACAAAAAAAAAAATGCAGATTGTGAATTGGCAGAAAAGTGCCGTTTGACGAAAGATGCTAACAAGAAAATACTTTACAGGTCTTTGATGAAAGCAAAGGCTTAAAAAAGAAGTTAATAGCTCAGCACAGTTATTCAGTCATTTACATTTTGTCACAGGTTACCAGTGAAAAGTTCTTGACTAGCCTAATTTTACCACCCTCTCTCTCTCTATCGCTCGCTCTTCTTTTTATGGCTTTCATACAAACTGGAGGGACCAGAGCTGTTTTCTCCTCTCTCATCAATTCTTTGAGTCTCCTTGAGAAAGTATGCTGTGAAAAGACCTGATTATTATGAGATGGCACTCACGCTGCCTTTGCTGTCTTCTGATCTCGCCAGCTACCTTGCTCTCTTTCTTTCTTTCTTGCTTCAGTTTTTCTCTCCCCCTCCCCTTCTATCATTTAATTTCATCTGACGAAGAGGACTGGTGAAGATACTTTCTCATTTTTTTCCCCTTTACTGTGCTGCTGAGTGCTTTCTCTGCTATTGTGTCCCACTAAAAGACTCATTACTGTCCTCCCCCTTTCCACGGGAAAGTGCTGTTTCTGTGAATGAAGGTTTGACAGACGGCTAGGAGAGGCAGAGCGAGAACAAAGAAGAGCTAAATTTTCAGGTGCTGTTGTCGCTTTGAAACCTTGGTTTCTCAGTGGAATGAAAGCGCAAAAATATCTCTCAATACACATCCCGTAGCAACCTTTGCCAGAATATCCAGCTCCTAAGACATTGAAAATGAGTCAAATATTTTTAGTAATGAGGGTACATGTGGCGTTTGCTCACTTACATGTAGTTAGTATGAAATCAATATATATAAAAATATATATATATATATATATATATATAAGAAATGAGAACTTCATTGTCAATGAATTATGTACAATTCATTGAGCATACCAAAAGCTTTCAAAACGGATGTTGAAAGAAAATGATGAGATTAATCATCGTCCGAGAAGTAAGTAACCAAGGGTGTTAATTCATTGTAAGGAAAGTAAAAAAAAATAATGCTTATAAATGATGGCAACCACCAAAGAGACCGAAGTGATGCAGCCAAATAAGCTGTTTTATCAGAACTGGATCACACGTCTCACGTGCTTTTTTTAAGCTAATCCTAGTGCATCTAAAGAACATCAAATTAGCAATCAGTCATTGCTTGAGTCCCCCACACATTGAGGTGTGTGCGTGTGCGCATGCGTGGGCATACAGGTACTGTATGTGTGCTTGTGAGACAGGAGTGAATGATTACATTTTCACCCGAGTCTTGCAATCTCAAAATTACAGGCTTTTGGAAAAACACAAGAATGAAGGGGGAGCAAGATGATGTGATGCATCATAACTGCACGATCGTTTGCTCGATGATAGCACCAACTGATTGGAAAGGCAGATCAACGTTCCAAGGTCTTTCATGTCTATCCGCGCAAAGTAGAACAAAGTGAGACATCTGTCATTTTGAAGGCGCTAACAGAAATGATTGCACACCAGCCAGTTTCCATACAGATGTGCATGTGTTGAGCAAATACGGCCCGGTCGATGCATGGCAATGATGTCTGAGCAGTAAAAGTGGATGTCGATGGATGTAAACATGTGAGACGATGTAGGTTTGATGCATAGAACCGCTATAACACGAGTCGTGACGCACTGACTTAGTAGCCAGACATTTCTATCAGAGGCAGCGCCGACAGAAATTGTTTTGCAAAGCGTAGGCTTCAAAAACGCAAACCAAAACAAACAAGACTTTGTTTGCCTAATCTGAGGGTGGATTTCATTTTTCTTAATTGCATCATTACTCAATGTTTCGTTGGGGATCCGGACGTTACGCCGCCATATTTAGGAGCATTTCATTTGTCTTACAGAAGCTCGACAGTATAATCGAAGAACCACTGTTTCCTTTATGGAAGAACTTTGCTTCCATAATAATTTGTCCCAATTTCCATTTTAATTTATCTTTTTACATTTTGTCAAGAACATACACAGCATTGATAATTTTATGTACAGTACTTCCGGTAGTATGCAACAGCTTAAGTATTAGAGCGCCAAAGGATTTGTTGTTTATTTGAGCCCGGACGCAGTATAAAATCTCTGTGAATCTTACCCGTCATCTCAGGGGGCAGCCATTTTGTCACATTGTGTCGACTGAAAATGACATCCCAGTTTCTCAGGGCTCAGGTCACAACCAATCATAGCTTACCTGTTTTCTGAAACTGAGCCCTGATTGGTTGTTAGCTGATCCCTGAGTATTTATCCCTGAGTATTCATCCATGATGTCTCTCGGGCTCAGTAAATTTGATTCTGCTTTCAAACATACTGAGAGAATGTTTAGCCTGTGTATAAAGAAACATTTTATATCTCACTTTACTAAGAAACAAAAGTGTCAAACTGTTACCAAGACATGTAAACAATTTTGTCAAATTTTAGTTTTATTACAGCGGCACTAAGAGAAATATTTTTAAAACAACCGTTCTAACTGTGGAATGTTTCAATGTATGGGGAAAAAATTTGCTGCTCAATTTAAAACCCAAGTTAGGGACAGTGGGTTTCAGATAAGATGCCAGGGGGGCCCAGGTCAACAGGGTGGAATGTAGAAAGGCCACTGGGAACGAACACCATACCTTTTTTTGAAATTTAAGAAATTCAGTGACATCCAGGTTTTGATTTACTCTAGACAGGACAAAAGAGGTCTTAAGGAGAAAGCGTCTTTTTTGCTTAGCGAGACATAGATTTGAGTGTCATCTGCAGAGAAGTGGAGGGAAATTCTATCTTTTCGAAGGATGGACCCTGAGGGCACCAAATACAGTGAAAACAGCAAGGGTCGCAACAAAGAACCCTGCGGAACACCATATGACTATAGGGAAGATCCAGACTAAGCGCAACCTATGTTAACCAAATAGTCCTTTTAGCCAAAATCTGAATCACTCTAGGAGCCTACCACTAACACCCACCTGGTGCGGTAAATGTGCCAGAAGTGTCCACTGTATCAAACGCTGTAGTTAGATCCAACAAAACAAGACACACGTAGTCCCAGTGTCATTTCCTTGGAGGATATCATTAAAAACTTGTAACAGGGCAGACTCTGCATGCAATGCATCATCTTGAAACCTGACTGGCAAACCTCCATGAGATTATGTCCACCCAAGAAAGATTTTTACTGCATGTGCACCAATTTTCCAGAATTTTAGAAATAAAAGACGGCCTGATGGGTCTAAAATTTGACAGCACACCTTGATCAAGGCCACGTTTCTTAAGCAGGGGTTGCACTACAGCATGTTTAAAATGTTTGGGGACTGCACCACAAGACAGACTATTAAGTATAATATATTATTTTTCTACCCTTTAGCATTCCTATTGAGCAACTGTAGAATATCTTTCAAGAAATGTCTATGAGGGTGGACAGCAGCTGTATAATTCCGAACAACAACTCTGGGAGTAATTTCTTGCACCATCAAATAAAATACAAGCACAACCTATACATGGACTCTTCATTCAAACGAATGACAGAGTTGTTAATGTAATACTGAAAAGTAACCTCAATGCATTCCTTTCCAAATAGCGTGCTTTTTTTTTTTTTATACATATATAGTGTATATGAAATCTACGCAATGACATAAATATGACAAAAAATGCACATGCTAAAACTCTAAGACTGTGTGTATTCAAAGAGGGTAGATGTGGGTGAAATTAATGAGGGGGATGTGTGTGTGCTGGATGGCGTGTATCCTTTATGAGGCAACTTTAAAAGGTTTTTACCACTGAACTTCTCATTGCAGAGAGTGACATGTTGGTCGGCTGAACGTGAATCCCTTCTTACTATTCCTTATTTCATTCTACCATCCGTTTCCCTTTTACTTTCTCTCCCGACTTTTCTTCCCTTGATCGCTGCGACCCCTTTGCCTCTGTTCTCTGCCTTCCTTCTCTGGCTGTCTGGCAGTAAAGGTTGATGGAGTGTGAAATTAGAAAGTGTATCATATTCTGCTCTGCGGCTCAATGTCCTGAGCTATAAGCTACAGCTAGTCACAGTGAAAAATAACATGCACCGAAAGAGATATATTAACATGGTGTTTGTGCAAGCCCATGCACGTGTGTAAGTCCATCTGTGTGCACGTGCTCGTGTATGTGTGCCAGTTTATCCAGTCATAGCTTATATCCGATGACTTATCACTGACACATTTGCTTTTTCTGAGTGGGGGAAACAAATTTGTTTTGATTTGCACCTCACTCATGAGCCTGTTATATACCTGAAATGACTCATGATCTCATAACGATCTCTAAAACGACAGAAGCTCTCGTGTCCTACTCATGACACACAATTTAATTCAGGCAAAAATTCAAGGCAGAAAACAAGACGCGGTAAAGGACAAAGAAGTATGTACAAAAATGTAAACTAACATTTTATCGTTTAAAAGCCATTTCTATTGTGCATGAATGTGTTTACCTGCATCAGGCCAGACACTTCTCCTTTTTGAAGTGGGGCAGCAATGGAGGGAGTGAAAGGTTTCGTGTCTTCCACTGGCCGTCCTTTCAGGAAGTGCTTCCCTGCCTCGTAGATGTCTACTTCAATCATTTTCCCATTGAACTCTAACCTCTTGGGAACCAGGACCTGCAAAACAGAATTCAATCAATGGTGATCATCTTAAAAGTCAATTCTGGACAGTTGTCTGCTTCTGACTTTGAATGAATATTAGCTATTTAATATATTATATATATTAAGGCTATCCAAACAAGCATGCTTGGAAGATTTAGGGCAGAGGAGGTATAATTCCATCAGGTGACATAGACCACAAAAATGATTTTTTTTTTTTTTTATGAGTGTATGGAGTAAATAAATCCTACGGACACCTTCATGATTCTTTACAATGATGAAATTGATTTTTAATTTCATTTTCAATTCAACCTAATGGTGTGATTGCAAATTTAATGAAGATTGAATTGTAACAAATGGAAATAGCTGTTTCGGAAACAGTAGCATTTAAAAATTTAAAACTCGAGCACTGCGTATGTACTTTAATTTGCTTGCATCCCATGACCCTTTTTAGTCAAAAGCAATATCAATGTAGTATTTTTTAGCATTTCCTATACTGCAATCATCTTGCACATACATTTTCAACCAATCAATCAATACACAAGAACAGGATAGCTATTTGCTAAGCACCACATAACAGAGGAGCAGAAATGATGTAGCTGAACATTTACCGCTGCGGGGGTACAATTATGCCTGGCTCACTGCTAATCTGTCAGTCTTTATCCAGTGGCTGGAATATGATAGGCAGGGGAAAGGAGGCCATGGCATCTACCTGCCAGCACCACACCTGCCTAATCATCACACCTGCTGCTCACCACAGAGGGTGAGCGTAAGCGTGAGTGTGTGTGTGTGTTCGTGTGCGGTGGCGAGAGCAAGCAGGCAGCAAACTGAGAGGGGTGAAAAAACAGCGGATGCGGAGGAGGATGGCGACATTGTGCATGTAGGTGAGGGTCATTCGAGGTCCATTAAAGGGAGATTAAATGATGAAAGAGCTTGTCCTATGTCACTGGAAAACCCCCACCGTAAGCCCCCGTTAACCTCCTCGCACATGCAGGTGAGGCGGCTGCACATTATAATTGGCAGGTTAGATTGGTGTTAAAGTGAGACCGAGTGATTTGTTCACACTCCTTTTCCGTACTTCTCTTGGACAAGCCACCCAACACCCTCCCTCATTCGTATCACTGCGCCCACCGCTCCACTTTGCTGACCCTTGCCCTCTCCTTGTTCGCTTCCTCAATGTACCCATTCCTGAAAGCTCAGCAGTTGTGGTTTTAGTCATGATCCAGTTGACAGATTGAGTAATCCAGTGGAATTTCTTCTTTGATTTCTAAAATGTATGATAAGTAACACAGCAAACAAGAAATAAGCACATCTGCCTTAAAGTTCTGATGTTGCTGGTCCAAATTTGCTGTGCGCAATTTGTATGCGCTCTCTGCGCTTGCAATGATTTTTGCGGGTGGGTACTCAGGCTTCCTCCCGCATTACAAAAAAAGAATGCATGTCAATCTACGGCTCTAAATTGTCAGTGTGTGTGAATATGAGTGTTCGACATGAACTACAGCACATCTTAACTTTAATGACTAGTGTTTCAAAAAAACACTAAAAACAAGTAAAATATAACAAATCTTGACTCATATAGAAAGCGCTGTGGCCTTACCTGTACACACACACACACACACCCCAGTATGTAAAGGCGTGTATAGGCCTCTCACAATAGCTTTACAACTATATGAAATTATCATTCAATTGATATAATGGACATGCATTTTATTTTTTCCCAGTTTCAATAAAGGCCCATTTACCCGCGTGTTTGTTCAAATGTGTCATCCACATTCAATCACGTTGAGCTCCTGCCAGTCACCTTGCTCGCTGCTGGCTGACTTGGCACTCAGGCGTATATACACACTATGGGCTGAATGGCTTCTGAAAACTGTTTAAATAGTTCCGTTTGACTGTCTCAGTTTGGTTTGTATGTGTCCCATCGGTTCATAGGCACGTTATTTCTGAAATATAAATGTTATTCTTCAGGCAAAATGGGCCGCTTAATTTATTGAGCTCATTTCACACAAGCAAACATCTAAAAGCATTTACAAACGCAAAAGTTAACGCCACTCAGAAGCAAAGCTGATATAAAAGTGGATGAGCGATTGACAAAAAGACAAAAATTATAATTATTTTCAGTATTCATTCACTTTGAGAGATTTTTCAAAAGTGGCTCAACAAACGTTGTTTTTCAACTCATGCAATTTTTAATTTACTAAATAATAGCTAACATTATTAAATGAGTCTAAGATGATGCACAATTGCACACAAACTCACACATTTGTATGAATTCAAAGTGATCCAAACATCCATGCAGTCCTTTGTACAACCAAATGAAAGAGGACATTATGGAGGAGAAAAAAAGACAGCCCACTTTACGCTGCCAATAATTATAGTATGTGGTTTTGTGCAAATATTTGTTGAAGTGATTTTTTTTTTTTTTAAAGGTCTGTTAAAAATCAGCAATGAACTAAAAAACTTGCCCATTGGGGCATTCTTAAGACAAAGTCTGACTGTATTTAGAGGTCATGTGATCTTGCCAAGTAGAATTGATGAAATCAATTACTATTATTTCTAATTGGAAACATGCATTTGAAATCCGTACAAATGAAATGATTGATTTTTACAAGGCTCTCTCAACCACAGGAAACCCTTGTTCCTGAAGAATCAATGCATACATATGGCACGCACGCACGCCCGCATGAGCACACGTGCACCTGCGTGAAGTGTGCAATCGCACAACACATGCATGAAGTGAGTCAAACTCGCAACCTGAGTTCATAGCGTGCAGAAGTACAGTAGGTGCAGCGGGGCCGTCAGGAGAGAGCAGTAGGGAGGGGGCGAGGAAGGGAAGGGGAGGGGGGCGAAAAAATATTGCCATCCGCTGCCCTCCCTGCTAATAAAAAGCATAACTTCAAACATGTTTCTGATGATAGTTAAAGCGCGGAGGAAATTGATTTATTTGAAGATGTTTTAAAGTTAATTTTTCACAGGTTCAGAGAGGTTCTTTGAAGCCACGTTCGATGAACAGCTGTGTGCGTTGGATGGAATGTTCATGTCTTACGGCTAATGTTCGTACATTGGAATGGGAGAGGGGGGAGAAAAAGCATTTCTGCCAAACGCTCTTATGACCACCGCAGGGTGCGGGTGCACGTTTGTGAGAGTGTAATATTCCAGCTAACCTACTTTATTTGGGAAATGAGCTTAAGCTAGTGGCACCTTCCTGCGAAAACTCATGTAACATGCAGCGTAAAGCCCCGCATCTGATTTGTTAAGCATGAAAACTAGGAAGATCTGAATTGGCAACATGAATGAAATATGAAATATATGCAATATGAGAAAAATAATACCAATAATGAGTTCCAGCTCACTCACTTTACAGTATCACTTGCACTGAAGTGAAGCTTTCGCCATCCGCCACTAAAGACATTCCGTAAATAAAGCTTACTTACCTTGTTACGTTTGATCTTTTCAATATATATTTTTTTAATTATTGAATATGTCTTACCTGCTCATAGAACTTGTTGTGAGCCACATAATATTGGCAATCAAAGGACTCTTCTGTCACCAACACATGTTGTCGCTCCCCAATCTAAACACAAACATAAAAAATTTCATGAATTGTCCTCTCAAGAAAAATCAATAATATGAAAAATAAAGCAGACAGGATGACAAATTGTTCATTTTAGGTATTGACTCATGTTGTCTTGTTTTTATTCCAGCATATTTTCCTCGTCTTGAACATTCTTGCCATTGGTTTGACTGAACGGCACCAAAACATTTGATATAGTATTTTGCGCTCACATTTTACAGACTTTCAAACTTCGCCCACAAAATAACTTGATTACATCGTATGTTTGTGCTTATCATGAAGTTTCGCTCTTCAGTTTTCATTGCGACGCAACATTTAATTACAACCTCAAGGCTCCTGAGCTACTTCAGTTTCGGTGGCTCGCTTCAGAATATTCTGCAGTATTCATCCACGACCCTTAGAAAAGGTTAAAAAAATGGATGAAAGGAGAATAGGGGGGAAAAAAAAGCAAGGCTGCAAATTAAATACAGAAAAAGGTCCATTCAGTATATCAGCAAATCAAGGCAAGGCCGCTTCGCTTTGCGATGCACAATTCTTTCTTCTGTGCTATTCAGTGTGCTTGAAAGAGTCAAGAAATAAAATAATGGTGAGAGAACTGCGCCAAAGCACAGCCTCGCAAAATATAAAAGAATGTCACAACAACAAAAATGTTCAATGTAAGCACATTAAAGTATTCAGCAACTACTATGTGACTCTTAAGATGGCATCCTCAGACAAAATGTACATTTTTGGAATCATCTTGGTATTGAGGGTTGTCTCTTCCCAACTGGGCAGATAATCCACTTCTATAACCGAGTTTACATGGAGCCATGCATTCCGATTAAAAATGATCTCAATGACATGACTTTAAAATGACAGCGTCTTTCAACTTGTTTTAACGTACTGGTAACATGTTTTTAATGAAGCTGTCACTTTAGTAAAAGTCTTAAAACAATCACGAACATTGTGCCAAATAGATGAATGAACATCTTGAAAAATCACGTGACGTTTCCGTCAATCTTCGCGTGTAACATGGCTGATCTGATTAAGAGGGTGGAGCCAGTAAATGGTGGATTGGAAAAGATCACGTCACACGGGTGACCAGAGATCGTCATTCGAATGATTTCAAATGACTTTCAGCATGACAAAAAAAAAGCCTCTTTATAAACCCGGCTATTGTTACATGATCATAAAACTGCTTCAATTTGTCTTCTTTTGCCTCCTTAACTGGCATTAAGCCAGCCCAGATGGCCAAAGGCTTGCATAAGGCGCATATGGCAAAAACAGATGTAGACTACTTGTACTATTTGGGATCAGAGCCACACCGTCGTGTGCAGATGAGGAGCAACGTATTTCAGTCTTCTCAGTCAGTTTTAGCCATGACGTGAATTGAATTGAAAGAACTCATGAAATGCGGACCCTTTCGATTGTAGCGGATCAACCTTGTCCCACCCTGTGTGGTTGCTTGCCCATTACTGTAGACTTTTTTTTCCCATCTGAGAACCACAAAGCCAGAAAGTCCTGGTTGACATTTTTTTTCACAAAACCAACAACATGACTTCATTTGTCCCCATCATCCTGGGTGAGCTTCAATTTAATCTGAAGTTTGTAAGGGTAAAACATAAGGTCCATGAAAAAAACTGCCTCAGTCATTCCCCGGGAAATGTCGAGCTTCAGGTCGTGCATCCGAATTGATTTCTTTGGGCTGCAAGTGACTGAGTACCTGACAGAATCAACATTCTCAGCCACTCTCACGTGAGAACGTCATGAGGTTTCCAACTTCAGAGCTCAGGTCCTGAACAGTTCATTTAGCTTTCAATAAAGCCTCTCAATTAAGGAAAATATAAAACGATAACCAAAATGTATGACAAGAACAAGTCTTGGAGAGGACTTCAATGCAGGATATAGCCAACAAGACTGAATTATTTGAAATATTGCAACCATGAAAGCAAGAAGAGAGCACCTGGTATTGTCGCTTAGAGATTTTACCCCAAAACTTGTCAATTTGGGATGCCATTGCACCCACTGACCTAAGCAGCAAAAAACTAAATGGTAGGGTATAGAATGTCCTGCAGTTCAAGTGATCACAAATTGCATTTCGATACCGTTTGTTCTGAGCTCTATACTTGAAAACTGAGCTGACTGATCACTTTCCAAGCAATCTGTCTTCGAAGGCCTTAGAAGTCAGGCTCTGAACACTTGCATTTCCGCAGACATCTGCCCTCACTTCCTACTTTCCCCTTTGAGTCTTTAAGCTTAAGTCATTCTATCTCTGGGCAGCCAGTAATGCGACAATGCGCGTGTTCCAACACAGCCGCCACCTGCACAAGCATGCTGACAAGCTCCAAAAGCCGAAATAAATCACAGACCTTAGCAAACAAAGCAAATTTTAGAGGGTACAAACCCTTTGAACGTGATCAACGCAAGGCAAACATTTGGATTTTTGCAATTTTGGATTGGAGGCAGATGTCTTTTCTTTTTGGGACTTCACATCCTGAGCTCATGAGACGCAGAACTTTGGTGTCTTATGGCAACATTTGAAGATTCTTGTTGACTTAAAGTGTTTATTGTCACATAGTATTGTTACCATCAGGCAAAAACATTTATATTTTTATACAACCCAGATGAGTAGTGGGTGACTATTTTTAATTTTGTCTGTGTTAAACTAAAATTGAAATATGTGGTGGTTGACCTCAGACTGAGATGTCCATGATGCGTGTGAGCGTGCATCCGCCTTGCCTTGATGATATTCAATCCCCACCTAAGTAAGCAGCAAGAAGGAATGATCTTGGCTTAGTGGACGTGCGAACAGCATTATCATGCATGAACAGATCCCCCGCATCCACAATGACATGTATGGAAATATGTTTGCAGCAAATCAAAAGTTGGTGAGCTTCCCGTGTCAATTACAGTGATAATTGAAGTTACCCTCTTCTGCACTTTCTGCGACAGACCGACCATATTCAGATTTGTGTTTACCCAATCAGTTGAATCGCGGGCCACCAAATAGCATGTCTTTGCACAGCGAGTTTTAATTTACATCAACATCCAGAGGACGACATCCCATGGTACATGGCAGATCCGCAACAGATTTATGGGATCATGAGTTTAATTGCTAATTAATCCACATCATAACATGGGTAATGACGGCACCGTGGCTTTGAATTTGTAATCAATGTTTTTATCTGTGTCATAAATAAAGCAGCAAGTCACTCAAACAGCATTCAAAATCCCTTGCCACCTTGTTGGCTTTTTAAGCCACGCAAACAGAAGACGACAAACCACACCGAATGGCAGCTGGACTGCTGCAATCAATTTATGTCGGACATGGGAGTGAGGGGCTCTAACAGTATCGCATGCAATGTAACACTTCTGAACA
This sequence comes from Idiotropiscis lumnitzeri, assembly GCF_059441095.1. Taxonomy (NCBI): domain Eukaryota; kingdom Metazoa; phylum Chordata; class Actinopteri; order Syngnathiformes; family Syngnathidae; genus Idiotropiscis; species Idiotropiscis lumnitzeri. The sequence goes on along the minus strand of NC_142400.1, from coordinate 12,924,314 downwards.
TAGTATTTATAGATACTTTGTACATTTATTACAATATTACACTGCCCTCTTACCACTCTTTTTTTTTTTTTAAATCTTGTTTGACTCTTATCACTTTTTTAAATCATCTTGTTTGACTCTTATCACTCTTTTTTTTTTTTTTTTTTTTAATCTCTTGTACGACTTGAAAAAAGATTGAGCCCCTCCACCAATGGATAATTCTGTCTGACCCATCAGGTGAATTCATTATCTCGTCCTTATCGCTCCTTTGCACACTTCTGTGCAGTCTGTTGTTGTAACATGGTAACGCTCACACAATCCCAGCGAACAGCGCGGAATTTGATTGGCCTTCCTCTTGTCAAACCAATGCAAATTTATTGTATCCATAAAAATCAACAGCCCCGCGCACAAATCTGCAGCGCCCCTCAAAGTCAGCCCTGTCAGGCTCCTTATAGGCAGAGTTTAACAGTCATTGTGAAGAGGCAAAATATTGGCTCGCTTTTAATGAGCCTGCTGAAAGAAGGCCGCAGAAGAGAGAAAGCAGTGCAAGGGAGTCGATAACATACTGTTTGTGTTTGAACATGTGAAACTATAGATGTCAAATTACTTTTGTTAACAAAACAAAACACGCATGGAGAGACATAGAGTACAGAGAAATCTGGTGAAAGAAGTAAACTCAAGTGAATACGAGGAAGTGTGATAGACCCTCACAAAATGAGTTTGAATAACAGAATCAAATCTAGAATTTTCAGTGAAAAGATAAGTTCCAAAGACACAAGACAAAGAGACTAATGTTCAGCTTACTCCATTTCAGGCTAATTTTTTATTTACATTTTAGCTTTTTTTGTTTTAATGAATATTTTTTTTCTCAGTGGAATCACTCGTAGTTAATATCAATACCCCATATTGTTTTGTTTTCACATTTACTATTATCAGGTATGAGGATAATAGATTTATGAATTTACACTTACTCCTGAGGAAATATTATGTAAAACGTTACTTCACAAGGGGGGATTTTTCGAATTTGTCAGATGTCCTCACGTGTGCATATATGGAGCCATTTTGTTTCTTAAATGCTAGAATAAACAACATGAAAATAAAAGAAGCAAATTTGAAAGAATGGTAACATTTGCTAAAGCTTTTTATTTATATTAACGTTGAAATACATTGCTTTTATTTCACCTTACTGTTTTACGAAATACAGAAAGTCCTCAGGTTACGATGTACTCGACTTGTGACGTTTTGACTATGTCGGATGTGCCTCATCCGACATTTTAGGTTCAAAATGCAGGAAAATGCCACCCAGATCGAATTGTTTTGGCCTGTACCTTTTTTTTTTTTTTACATCAAAGACAATCTGAACGGCTTAATTACAATTTTTTCAAATCTGATTTATGCCACTTTCATGTGGTCCTAGATTGGATACGTAAGGGTTGTATGTATTTGTCATTGACGTCATCCAAAGCTCAAAATGCGCTCCGTGAGGGCGGAGGGAGACTGCTGGCAGCTGAAATCTACAAAGTTGTTTTGAGTAACAGTATTGACTTTATATTTTACTCTAATTTAATCCCACTTGAAATATGAAGCATGAAGTGGACATTTATGGTGATAGTCATAATTCAGCCACTCCTTTTTTACGCACAGCAATGACGTGACGTCTCCATGAAATGAGATCAAAAAGCCTTGCCTCATCATTACCGCCAAAGACTGTATTTCTCCTTCCTATCGAATCGGTCCTGTGTAGAAATTCCTGGACTTTACTTGCATGATCACTATGTTGTGAGTGACGTGATGTCTTCTACGGGTCACTAGGGACCAATAAGCAAAATCGCAGTTGCAATGTAATGTGAACGCTTACACAAAACCTTTTTCACATGACGGCCCCACTACTTAGCAGTGTCGATTAGTACGGTATCATATTTTTTCATTCTGATTAATTTTGTTTTATTAATATGAAATATAAAACGTACATATTTGGATATGTATTTAGAAATTTAGGGAAAACAAAAGGGTTAATTCCGATTGAGGAAAAGGAAATTCAGGTTACATCGCCAGCATAGGAATGGAACTTGTTTGTGAATTGAGGACTTTGTGTATAAAACCGCGAAATATACCGCAAGATGGGACGAGTTCACCCCACTGAAACCAAAGAACAATAATTAAAGTTTAAAAAAAAAACAAATATATACAGACTACATTACATTAATTGTTCTTAATTTTCAGCTTCATAAATTGTTAAAACTGTGAAAAAATAATAAATTGCTTAAAACATTAGAAAAGTAAGATTTCCATAAACATTGAGCCCACAATAGGCTACCATATGGAGAGATAAATTAATAAAAGTCTTATTCAGCCAAGATTTTATTTATTTATTTTTTAAACAGTTTGCCCCATCACTATTTTGGGGGGGGGGAAACAGAATTTCCCGAAGTGAGGCAAGTCGAACCGAGCTCGTAATGAGCAGTGGAAAATTGCGATTTTATTCTGTTCTATAAGGTTCTAGCATAAATTACTTACCTCTCTACATGACTGGTTTAAGCAAGAAATATGCAGGCGCTGTTCAATAATTTGAAGGGAAAAAAAAACAAAAAAACAACATACACTTTTTATTTATTCATTGCATGATAGTGTGAAAGTGCGTCTATGTGATTGTGTGCAAAGCTTGTGGGGAACCCGCCTCTGGCATTACAGCGCCTATATGTTTGCAACTGCTGCATCAATCAGAGGTAGGCTGTGATTGTCGGGCTGATTGTCCATTACGTGTGTGTGGGCCTGGAGGCCTTGGACTGAGTGTGTGTCTGCGGGACAACGATTGGCAGAATATGTAAGTGAACGTGTAATGCACACAACTATACATCCACATTAATCTATAATTGAGGCTGAAAATAATGCCTTGGCGCTACGAGTATGATTATGATTACTGGAGGCCCCACCTGAAGACAGAAAATCATACATGCAGAGGAAAGCCAATCTAGCAAGCATGTCTGATTACAATTGGAGGCGAGCCCCCTAGTTGTCTTCTTAGTAGGAGAGATTACATGCAGTATGTATGTGTTTCGATAAGGGAAGGGGGTGGGGGGGGAAACCTCTGGGTTATGAGGCCATCCTGGCGGCTCTTGGATAAGGCAAGGCTCTCGTCGTCCTAATGTTTGATTGGGTTAAAAGCATGCACATCATCTTTGATGCATACCCTATTGCTGTTCCCCTTCTGCTGTTTTTTAACAAACTGCAATCTGGATTGAAAATGTAATGAGAGAGATGACATACTTGCCAGGAAAATCTTTATTTTGTTTACTTCATTGATGCAATAACACTAGATACGGTGGATATATTAAGTCTAAACACCCCTGTTAATATGCCAGGCAAGCATTCAATATGCCAGGCAATCATTTCAGAAAGTTTTGCATGTTTTAATAATATTGGTATGCATTTTAATTTGGATTTTGCATTATAGTTAGTTTTTAATTTAGTTTGACTTTTTTTTTTTCAACGAGTTAGTTTTATTTTGTTTCAAGATCACATTTGTTAGTTTTTTTTCTTCATTTTTTCCAAAATGTTAATTTTTTATTAGTTTTAGTATTAGTCTTAATTTTTCTAAATTATGCCGTATCAAGTGCAAGATTAAAATAAGGTTCATAAATTATATTAATTCACAAAGACGAAAACAAAGGACATTTTCGTGATTTAATTAGTTTTAGGTAGTTTTATAAACATACACTTGTAATTTCAGTTTTTTTTAAATCAGTATGGTTTTAATTCTATTTTGTTAAAAAATGTTTTGGTGATTTTGTTAGTTTTCCTATAATAACTACAGATGGGCAAGTACCAAAACCAACCTTATTTGAAGGTATTGGGGACTCATGGATACGATACTTAGGGCAACTAAAAATTGTGACATTGAATAATTGACTTCGGCAGCATAGTTGGGAAGTTCGACACATTGCAAATCATCAATTTCGTCAGAAAGAAAGGAGTTTTGTTTCGAGTTAAATGCAATTTTATGTATCATAAATACAAGCAGTCTCGGTAGGACATGTATCGACGAGTACACAAAGGGTGAATACTCGTACTGGTATCGGTCTGGAAAAAAAAGTTGAATTTGCCAAATAATAACCTTCGTATGGAGCTCTTTTTGCTATGTTTCATTTTTAACGATTAATTTACTGCAGAAGAGCATGATGACAATGGTGTGAGCCCATTTGACTCAAAGTGCAGAGGTTCTGGATTTATTTCCACCCATGGAAGGAGGGCAGGTATTCAAACTTAGATCTTAGGTCTATTTTCCCTAGCAATCCAAGTTTAGGAAAAGGAAAAAGTTTTAGAACCAAGTGCAGAGCCGGAGGGATTTTATTGGTTTAGAAATTGTGCAATGTGTAGAGAACATTAGGTTGAAAAGCCCTGATAACGCAGCACGTGTGCGCTACAGGTCAGAGAGTATGGGAAGCCCACATAATACAGTTCCCTGTAGGGAGATGCTAGGCTTGGGGTGACAATCGTAATGTATGCAGAGAGACATTACGGACATTCTAGCCAGGTCAGCAAGAAAATGCATCGAGATTGTTATCGTGTCAGAAGAATACAGCATAAATGTTAGATTGCCTACGGCAAATGGCTCGGAATTAATTATTGGAAGAGCAAAAACATTTTTTATTTTTGTTCCTTCGACATGAGTTGTGGTTTCCTTCCACTTGCTGTTGAAAAGTTTGGATTGAATTGCTTATTGTTAAATAAATCAAGTTGTTACTATGCATATGATGCATTATACGCGTTTTCTTTCCCCAAATGTATTAATTAAAAAATGTGAATAGATTTGTCTGAGTGTGTTACAAATTCACAACATGATTTGGTTGTTGCCCGCTCGGCTGCAAGTTTAACCCTAATTGTCTACGAATCCCAAACTAGCTGGAGGCACAAACATATACAACACGCCTGCCTTAAGATCAAACACAACACATTGAATATACAGTCAGGAATTAATCACATTGATGATGCCAAGATAGTTTATGTATTTTTTCAGAGGCAGAGCAGTGCTGAAATTGTCAAAATATTAAACTTACACTAATGGTGCCTCAGTCTGGCTTATTCAAATGTTGATATCGAAATCAATACAGCCAAAATTCAGAGGCCACACTTGGAGTTTTTTATTTTTTAATATGTTGGGTTAGCTAAAACTATTCATTGAGAAGCTTCTATGTTTCTGGCCCATGTTTGACTTCGTCCCGTTTTGGATTTTTTTTGGTCTGTAGCAAGACTAATGCTCATCTTACTGTCCTTGCATTACAAAGAATCATCAATTTGTGAAAAATGTAGAATCTGAAAAGGTTTAGAAGCTAAAAAAAAAGAAAGGTTTTCAGAATAATAATTACAGTGTATGTAAAAATTAAATCAATTCATTGAAAATGAACTGGTGCCACATAAATGCAAATGGATAGTATATCGCACTCACTCAGGCCTAAGAAGAGATTAATGTGTCATGGCTGTTCACTTGCCACAGGGGGACAAAAAGATAAAGCCATACTGGTGTGTAAGAATGCTTACTGGCCAATGTATGGAAAATGTGCCTACTACAGCATGACATCTCGGCTTCCATATATGTGTCAACATGTGGACGGAACCGGTTGGACGTACATGATCACATTTCATCACATTTTCCAAATCATTTTTCAAATGGGGGGGGGGGGGGGGGGACACAAAAAACATCTTACTTGGTTTTCCACATACCGCATCATTCAAATTGGGATCATACCTTGGATTGCTATTTGAGGTACAACAATTAATCATTATATTAAGTAATCGATGATCTAATCCTCAACTATCTTGATGAGCAAAAATCACATTGTAAATAATAGTAAATTTCTTTCCAAAAAAAGTGCATTTATTACGCTGTCATAGATTAAAACGGTACAGGCACGTTGCCAGAGCCAGTTGTGCATATTAAAGTCTGCACTCACATTGAGCCCCAACCAGACATTTTAACAGTTCACAAAAGTAAATGATTGTGGTTGCATCATCTTTGTTCACTTAAGAGACAAAATGAGCAAAAAATATTTAATTATAAAAAAAAATGCATGAAAAATTCTGTGAAATTCAGTTATAATACAGTTATATGAGCAGTATGTCTGTGTGTCTAAAATCATGTGATGTTTCAATCGATGTGTGCATCTCCCAAGTAAACGGCGTCTCTGATTAAACGTAGTAGAACACGTAAACATCAGCTCGGGTTAGATCACGTAACATGTAAACAGCTGAGATGAGATTGTCAATTGTAATGATTTCGGAATATTTGTCGGTAAGTCAATAGGTAGTGGAAACCTCCAAGGTCAAAGACCACAAAAGTGTTTTATTTATTCTCTGAGCATTACAATTAATTAGAATCATTTTTATAAACAAAATTAATTATAGCATGTATAAGCTCATGTAAAGAACATGGAGCGAAAATTAGTAATGGTGAAATACTAGTTCGTGCAGGAGTAGTTTACCTTTGTGTTACTTAAAATGTTACTTAAAATGCTTTTCACTAAGAAAAAAAAAGGTTTATGATGATGGCAGTTTTAGACTACAATTAATTTTAAATCATGTTATAAATACAGTATATATGTTTTTTAAAAGGAATTTGGAAGTCAACCGGTGACACGGAACGCAACACTTCTTTCACGACATGAAAATGGAAAATAGCACCTAAATCTACGATGCAAAAATCTAAACAGACAAATTCACCTCAGTAAAAGTCTTACTGGATTCAGCAAGATGCGACTTTACGGGGCACGCAGCTCTCGAATGGGGTTGATATTAGCAATTCAATGGTGTTGATTGATTTATCCTGGGGGAGGAGGTGGGCCATCTTGTGGTTCAAACTGACTCAGGGAGCACACACCCACAAATGGCAAACATTCATCAAAGGGAGCAGGTAGTAATCAGACGGCGGATGTGCAGCTGTGCCTTTCAAAGCAACAGGCAGACAAGACAAAAAGCAAACCATCAGCGCTCAGCAAATCTCAATGAAGCAAGACTGGGAGCTCGAATCAAAGTTACATGGTAAAGTGTTCTAAAAACGTCTACGGTACGATGTAACCCTTTATTATTTATGTTATTCAAACGTGCGATATATTGGGTTAGCTCAGTTGTTAAATATACATAGCCTCCATAATGGCAACAATACATTTGCTGCTCAATTACTGTACATTAGCCGTGTGCTTCACTCTCCAGGCATGACTAATGGATTTATGCTCAATCCATTGGTCACACGAATGTAACAGGTGGATTAAGCGTGGACTGACTGGTCACGGCAATCAGCACCAATATTTTGGCATACACAATATCAGCGGTGGCCTTTACAATCTGCAAGATTATTAGTATTTGACGCATCAAGAGATGACTGAGCCTGGGAACGACTCCTTTTTCTTTCAATTTAAAAACAAAGCTAAGTGAAACGTTAACATTTCAGTAATACTAACATTTTGGAAAGCTTCATTTACTGGAGAAAACTTTTAATTGTGAACTTGAGCTCCCTGCACTATTTGTTAGAATTTGAAAAGAAAACATGGCTAATGAACATGTTGCCAATATGAAAAGCGGTTTAATAAACATGCGTAATGGCATTTAAACAAAGTTAAGTGTTGATTATTCACAATATTTGTTCTAAGATGATGTGCTAAAGATGGCCCGCTAATAAGGGACAATATTTTATGAAAACTGAGTTTAACTTACAATATTGCCATTAAACATATTTTAAATTATATATATATATATATATATATATATATATATATATATATATACACACACACATACACACAAATAAAATATGTATATAAAATCATGACTCATTCCAGACAGAGCAATTTTGTATAAGGTTCATATGCAAGTAAACGTAATAACCAACAAATAAAAAAAAGGCTCAAGCTGTCATCGTGAGCTTTTAATATGCTGTGAGGATGTCATGACCTTGTTTGTCTCAGTGAATCCATTGTTTCCATCTTCTCACATATGATATAGGCCACAGAATAGAACATATAAACTGGCATATTAGCCTGTGGTGAATGTGGCCTACGTGGCCGACAACAGCTGATGGCGGTTTCGCCAGCTCTATACATTTGCTTCCTAATGAGCATAAGCCGTCACGCATTAATGTCAATGGGCCTATAGCCAGAAACAGGTCAGCGCAATGTGGAAATGAATTCATGCAACATTAGATTAACAAACTAGCCTCTGTCCTTCTGAAGCCCTCCATAGTTTGATCCGCACTTGGCAGAAAATGTTATAAACTAACACATGAGGCATATAAACAACTTGGATTATCTTCTTGGCTCAAAGAATAACATGCACAGCGGCAACACATCCCCGACATCTCAACTCGTGGAGGCCACTGTCCTTTGGCCATGCTGGCAATGTTATATGAGGGTCTTGTGTTTACAAAAGCATCAATTTATGAAGTTTCATAGTTCAGTAAAGTATGACGTAAACTAGACCGCACCATTTCTAGTGTGCAAGAGAGGAAAGAATAAATTGAGATTTCAAAATAATAAATTGTTCTTTAGTTTCCTGTTGTTTCTTTGATTATTTCACCTTTATGGTGTACAAATGTTCATTGTAAAAAATATTCACTCTCAGTCTGACTTGACCTCAGGATTAGCTAGAGCTGGATGATTAATTGAAATGCAATCGTTATTTCGATTTTGGCTTTTCTCGATCTTTAAAATTTATAATCGAATATAAGCAATTCATGTGCAGAACGCCCCAGTGCGTTTCCAAGTTCCCAATGTTGTCACGGTGCCGTTTCTGACATTCAGGTGATGCTGCTACACACCTATTCGACACACCACACTGTTTACCCTCGAGATGGCAAATTAATTCTAGCGTGTGTTTTAGTCCAACGTTAACTTAAGGACTTTCTATCAGCGCACGTTTTGTCTTAATCAAAAAACACTCTTCAAACGACGCAATTACAATGTGGCCTTGTAGGGTGCCTCCGCGTATGGATGTCGAACTGCGTACGCAAAAGCAAGGAGGAATGCTGACTTGGACTTTCAACAGAATTTTTTTATAGTCAGGAAAGTGCGTTACCATTCACAATATATGATCGGATATTTTCAGACGTGAATTGTTTATGTAAACTTTACTCCTCAAGGTGGAACAACACATTTACCCGCAACTGTTTTTTTTTTCATTTGTCATATCACTCTCTCACTGTGCAAGGTAAAAGTTAAGAAAAAGATGGCTAAGAAAAAAGTGTGCGGTCAACGATATGTATACTGCATGCCTATATTGTATATGGGAAAATGGGCCAAGTGTCTTGGGAACTCTTTAATTTTAAGAAAAACATCACCACATTTAGATTCAGTCTAGAAATCTGCTTGATGTCAGCTGAAAGGGGAAAAAACAGCTATGAGGAAAATATCATCAGATAATACTGTACTAAATAAGTGATATGATTACAACTTTGCTCCAAATGAATGAACTGCGGATATTGCACACACAAGTGCTACATGGACACACACACAGGTGGTCATTGAAGTACTTTGATCTCCACTTCTTTCATTCAGCATGAGCCGCATGTCATCACATTGTCTGAAAAGCCTGCGGGCTGCTGCTCTTACCTTTTAATGGACGCACTCATGTTAACAGCATGACAGCAATACAGTAGATGAGAGGGAAGTGACAAAAAAAAAGAGAAAATGATGAACAGAAAGAAACTTCCAGATGAGCCTGCTTCCCTTTTGGTAGTCCATTTTTCCGAATTAACCAAGTGTATTTGAAATGGTAATGCCAAATATGTAATAAAAGAGTAAACTGATGGAGACTAATCCAGTTTTAAAGATAATGGAACCCTGGTGTGAATGATCAGGGAATACGTGATGAAAGAAAGCAGCTCAAGTGGATGCAAACATGGGGCGGGGAAACAAAAATAGAACTGTTTTATTTGACAAGTTCTGTTTTTCGTAAAAAAAAAAAAAAAATATATATATATATATATATATATATATATATTAATGTCAAACCACACTTTGTTAGTGCTGCAAATTATAGGATTAAAATTGTTCAAGAGTGGAAGACTACTAATGAGAAATTCCACTCCTCATTTTCATACGTGTCGGTGCACACGTCATTTTAAAGAAACTCACATCAGATAACGGTGTTGTTAATTGCGGCATTGTACGCATGGCACCCTGAAAGACTGAATATGACAAAAGGTGAGTCTGAGCCGCATCTGCACTCATTCACCTTTCTTTACCTTTCTGATGGCATGAAATACAACCAAGGATGAAAAACTAAGCTGCTCTTGTCAAAGAAAAGAGAAAATCTCTGATGCTGCTTTGCTGTTTTAAAGAGCGTGAAGTCCACTTTTTTCCCCCTCACTGGCAGGACTTCAAACAAGCTGCTTCAACAAGTCTAGGCTCTTATATATCAACACTCAGAGATGAGCTACAGTGAACAGGAAACAAAGACAGACAAAGAAATAGAGAAAAAGGGAGAAATACATGCAGGAGAGGCTGTAATAGAAAAAGAAAATGGAATCAATGATGGTGTGGCTACATTTTCTGTCAGACTTGGAAGAATAATAGTTTATTGAATTCTAAAGAAGTGATGTCAGGAAGAAAAGGACAGGTGCAAAAACAGTGCACCATTTCATTTGGAGCAACAGTTCATTAAATTTTAATGACCCCACGTTTTAAAGTGTAAGTACAAATAATAAGATTCAGAAAAACAACAATTTGACTTGATTCTTTACAAATATGACTCGCAGCTATTAAAGCAAAGCGGCCAATGAATGTTTTTATGGCTAAATTTTGCCGGTGCAGCTTTTAATCAAGTGCGTTTTATAGTCCGGAAATTACGATCTGCAATGTTATTTGAACTATTCTGCATCACGAAGTACTGAGTTTTGAGATCTACACAATTATAGGTTTCAAAGTTACTCTTTCTTTTAATCAATTTGGCTTTGCTTAAGGACTATATCATTTTTATTTGTAAAATATATTTCATTACATGAAAAAAAATACTTAATGATACTTTCTGACCCTTTCAGGAAATAAGTACAGTACCAGCCACATTTAAATAACCCAATCTGAAATACTTCCATTATGATTTTCATACTGTTACACTTATCATTACTATTATATTGTATTATATCATTACATTACATTATATAACATTACGTTACATCACATCACATTTTATTAGTTTGCATTGTTTTACGATAACGTCTTTATCAGTGTTTGGCTATTTGACATATTTATCACTGTGCATGTAATTATAGTGGTGGCTGAAATCAAAATGTGTCTGGCTGGTTTTGAAAGCAGGCACACTTGAACACAAGCTGTGTTTAATGTGGTCAAATGTTCTTCATTTCTTTGCGCACGCTGGGAGTAGGCTGAATGCAGTGGTTAGAGTAGGGTCTGAGGTCAGTTTTAATTGGATCATCAACCAAAAAAATGCTTTAAGGATCAATGTGACAAGATTTCCCCGAAATGAAAGCCTGTCAAAATATGGATTCTGGTTGGAATCGGATGATGGGTTCCAGAGAAAGTCTTTTTTCGTTTATCTGTTTAAAATTTATTTAAATAAAAAAAAACTGAAAAAAATACTTTGAATTAAGGAAAAAAAAAACATGACTCGATTATGATTATTATCTTTTAGACAGAGCTGGTAAAAACTTTGACCATAGATAATGTTAACATCATCTTGATTGGTCAGACAATGTCATGTGCTTTACAATGCTCATTACATATTCCATATGAACATCCTGATTAACAAAGAACGGAAAACAATTCTGCAATGCACTTTGTTTTTCTGTCCTATCCTCGCCTTATCTAACTTGGCCTGTTAATTAAAGCTATTTATTAGCCCCAAACAACCAATTAACACTCTTTCGACAGAAGAAGGGGACAGACTAATCTATACCAAACACATGCAGCGATGACCAAGAAAAAAGAACAATGAAAATAAGAGAGTTAAAAATGCGAATAGGTGTCAAAGCTATTAAAAAGAGCTGTTAACACCATCAATATTCAGTTATTCATTTTTTTTTAGTTTAATTCTTCTGTTTCAATTAATTCAGCAAAGGTGTTTACACTTAATTATCTGCTGTGTAAAATTATGAAGGTATTGTTTTTTTCACTTTGAAGTAAAAACAAAATAAAATGGTGTATTGAAATACACGTCATAATTATCTTTATGCTTATTGCTTACTTGCAAAAATGAGGCTCCCCGCGTTTTACCAGCCAACTTTTTTTTTTTTAACTCCACTCAACCACAATAAAACATTAAGCCACAAATTAGTGTCCAGTGAAATAATCCAACCCAAGTTCATCCTCACATTTAACCAACAGAAAATCCAAACAGTTTTTCAAAGTGCTTAAATGTTAGAATCCAAAAATAAAGTACAACGCAGTCAGGATGACTCAAAAAGATGTCAATAAAAAGCTTATTTCAGCTTACTTGCTTGTTGTTACACTATGTCTTACATTCAGAAACACACACACAGGTGCACTCAGACATAATACATCACTTTCCCCACCTACTGTGGCCCACTTTTACAAGTCCGCTATAAAGAGAACAAAGCCATACAGTGGAGAACCTGCAATGGCCCTAATTGTTTGTAGCGCATGTGTGTGTTTGTGCGGGGGCATTAATCTGTGTAAACTTTCAATATGGGAGCTCGCCTCCCTTTATCGGACATAAAGAAAGGTCCCTATAATGTAATTCTTTATATTTCCATGTGGAGAATCAGTCGCAAAGGCAAGAAGCAGCCGAGAGTAACAGCTGTGAAGTGCTCTAAACTGCAAAGAAAATAGACAAATAAATAAAAAAGGAAGAAACAGATACTAGTGGGATTCCAATCGGGCCACTAAAGGCAGCTGCATTGATTACAAGCACAATAACGAGGCATGGGCAAGATTGAGTGACGCCGGATGTCAGACACAAAGATATGCTAGAATGCAATTTCCCCCTAATTTAAACAGTTCAATTGTATGCTTCAAGCCTATAAATTGCAGTTCCACACAGTTCACAACAAATAACTTTACAACCAGTATCGTTACAAACACTTGATAAAAACAGTCCCCAAAGGGGCCGCATATAAGGAAAAATCCTAGTCTGTTCTGATCTGGCTTTGGTCACTGGTTTTAAAGAACAAACGCAAATTACACTATACATTGCGCACGTGACAAAATACCTTTACATAAAGTGGGAAAGTACATGTTTAAAGTTTAATGTACAAATTTAAGATTTACCTTAAGCCACATCTTCTAAAATTACTAAATGCCCACAAAACCAGTTGGTACAATTTGTGACAAGATTCAATTCCATGCTCTTCTTTTTTTTTTTATTGTACATCGATGCATAGGTGCAGGTGTGGGGAGTTAGTGTCTGCTGACTCAACAGACAAAAAGCAGATGTTGTCAGACTGTTGTTACGAGTCAGTTGGTGCTTTCCCACACTGATGAACCGATAAGACACATCACATACCTGACTATCTATACCTCTTAGTGTCATTTCTTTGGGTTCATGCTATCCAACTGAGAAAACTCTATTCCATACGAAATGAGTCGGAAAAAAAGGAGAGCTTATTAACGTTACGTTGGACATGCCAGAAAAGACGTTTTGTACTGTATTGTACTATAATCCACAAGCACACTATAATGTCGCATAATTGAAACAAGACTTTCTGTAAAACTACTAAGATGTTCAAGATTTTACAATTCCCAATTTCTATAATGCACACGTGTGGATTTGTGTGTGTATTATTCTTTAGCTTCCCTGAGTGCTCTCATAGCCCTATTAATCACAATGTCATATTTCAACAAGTGGGCCTGCATTGAACATATTCTTATAAAGACAATTTCTGGGTTGACTTGCCCTTTAAATGCATTCAGTATTTGTTTAAGAAAAAAAAAAAATAATGTCATCTTCCTGTACATGCTCATGGGGGCCATGTTTTGCCTAATGCTGGCACATAGTATGCATTCTTGCTTTAAAATGTTTGGGCTTTAGTCTCCCTTTGATATTAATACAAGGCATCACTTCAAGTTTACTAAAAATGACAGTTACACCAAAACCAGGTAAAAATATATTGAGGATTTCACAACTGATGATCAGCATGTGGATGAGCAACAGGAATAGAAAATTCACGCAACAAGTTCCTTCAGTAAATAACCTGTAAACTCACACGACTCCAGATAAAGCGCTGCTACTACCAAGCAAAATCAATAAGTAATGCAAGATTTAAAAAGGTGTTAGCATGTAAACACATGTACATGCACTGTGAGCGATAAGTTGTCCACGGCTCGTTTAATGAAAAGCTGAAATGCCTCACAAAGAAAACCAAAGCAGTCTGCGACTCTCAAGGCAAAGTGAATTAATCCTGCAGATATTGGCTGAGTTATTTGGCTGTCTTTACATTGTGTGTGCAACTCTGTGATAAAGTGATAAACAGGCATTTAAATGGGAAAGGGGGAAGCAACAGCCAACCGCACAACACACATCAGCGAGATAAATAACGACTGGAGCTGGATCATTCGTCTGCCACTCGTGTTCTTGTGTGCAAGTAAATAGAGGGCGAATCAGAAGCAGCAAGGAATTCCTCTGACAGGCAGAAAGACGTTACAAAAGTGAAACCTCTTTTTGGAAATAGCTGGAGACAATGCGACTGAATGTCCATATAGATTGCAATGATTTTGTTGAAGCCGGCTTTAAATGTATAAGGATTAGCTGTGCTAAGGAATCAGAGGCAGAGAAACAATTAGGCAAAGGAGGCTGCATTCATAATAAACATTTACGCCTATTTGGCTGAGACACGTCCACTTGTAGACTGGGAGCAATTATGCTGCTTACGTACATGTTTAGACTCGTTGAAAGCCATAGAACAGTAGAATATGAGGAATTGCAACTTGGAATTGGACAAAAAAAAAAGTCAGAAATTGTATAAATGTCAAACAAACACTTAAGAAGTTCAATTGTTAAAATAAGTATTGTATTTTCACGACCATAAGGCACACTTATCATTGTTATTGCAAGCAAGAAACATCAAAGGTTAAAAAAACCACGCTGCCCAAAGCACACCATTCCCGACAACTCTCTAGCCAGCCTTCTGATTGGCTGAAGCTGATTGACTCCCAGAATGCTTTGCATCACTCTTTTTGGGATATGAATGGCATGAGAGATGCATGTTTTCTGTCAATTGTATTTCTTTATTACTTGTTTTGGTTGTTTCATTGTTTGCTAGTATACTGTTCAGTTGATGTTGGGTGATAGTTTTGGTTTGGATTTAAAACCGTGACTATAAGTGGTGACGAGTGGAATCCCTCCCCCGATGTAGTGTGATCATGTACTGTTAATGGCAATGTGTCTGACCAACTGCTAGTGGAATTGTCCCAAAATTTGCTCTAACACTTGTGGCACTGCTAATCACATGTGACTAACTCAATTTTGCCCTTACAAAGCTGCCTCTCTCAAAATGTACGCTAGCAAGTATGCTCGCATGCATGCTAGCTAGGGTTTTAGCACTGAGGCATGTCTTGATGCATTTGCGCCCTTTAATGCGGTGCGTCCTATGGTTGTGAAAATACGGTAACTCTGGCTGTGTATTTTTTCCCCATGTCTCTTTGGCAACACTTTCCTCAAAATTGAGTAGCCTCAACAAATATTGCTAAGAGAAATACAGAAGTAAGAATATACAAGGAAGTAACATTATTTCCAATAAGTAAAGCCAGCGGCATAAATGAGACAGTCGCGAAAATAATAGTCGGAGATTGACGACACACATACCAACAGAAAAACTGCAACCCGTGGTGTTTTTTTAAAAGTTTTTTTTTTTTTAATTGAAGGACAAACATGTTGCGATTATCAAGGAAGAAGTAGACTGCCCTGGTTAATGTCACCACATTATAATAGTACAAAGACAAAGCAGACAAAAGTGCGTCATCACGTTGCGCAACAACGCATACACGGTTTTCATACTCAATTAGTGTAATTACTGTTTCGTGTTTTATTGGCCTGGATGTATTTGTCATCCAAATATTTACCGTAATTATGACTTTATCACTTCCATTTGCGGTAGATCACGGCAAGTACAAATTTAGCTCGGGTCGCCATCATAGAAAAAGAAATCCATCGTAAACATCTATTCTGACTTTTGACTGCAGCTACTCACACTGTTGCGAAGATAATTCTCTTTTTATCCCCTTCAATTCCATCTTACCTACTTCTTGAAAGCTACTGGGACAATACAATGAATGTGCAGCCACAAAGAATACAATCACACAAAACTGGTTCCAAATGAAGTCATGGCTCTCATGTGTGTTTTGAACATTTGCGGGGCCATACAAGTGCACGTGTGTTTCATAAGTCCCCGTTGTGCAACCTTGACAGATTGAGCACAAGTATACATGTCTATAGAACTCGACTGTTCAACAGTAAAAGAAGAGACAAGCATGTCTTTGGCAAACGACATAGCAATGTGGGCGGAATATTATTGCGCACACACGCGGGTGCTCGCACAAGCGCACACCAACTCGTCTGGTTTCATTTGTGTAGCCTTTGATCAAAGAGGAGGTGAAACATTATCCTGTAGAGTAAGTTATTAAATGTGTCTTTAAAGCCAAGGAAGAATGCCACTTTTCCAACAGATATGTTCCACGAGGCTTCTTTGGAATGGAGCGGTCATCTCAAAATGTACGGCATAGGACAACTTGCAAGTTGCACACCTGATTTCAATCAAATGCAAGAGCACTGAAGGCAGTTGTTGGCATTTCTTCAGTTATTCATCTAAAGTGGAATTTGTAATTATAGATGTCTGGTATTTGAGTTGTTACCTTAGCATCTCGCACCAATATTCTCAAGATCCACTGGACACTTTTTAAATGAGAACAGACAAGCAAATGTGCCGAGAAAACAAATCAGTAAACCCGATAAATGCATGTTTTGTCTCTTCCCATTGCTGCTTTTGTCTACTCAAATAACACATTCATTAACAGGAAAAAAATAGGGGGAAAATGCGGCAAGTAAATGTCAAGTTTGACAAAGATAGAGGTTAGCTTTTCCCAACAATGTAAAACAGCAGCTTGAAAAAAAAAAATCCCTCAGCAAATAAACACAATTAGGATCCCCAAAGGGGGGAAAAAAAAATGAACACTAATTGTTGAAAATATTAAAAGTGATCTGTTGAGGAGAAAGAGACTTGTTAGACTAATTAACTTCTTCCAGTGTTTTTTTTTTCTTTTTCTTTGTGACAAATGATAATTACGTCAACATTACGAGGCAATGTGGGAATTCACAAAAACGGAAGGTGGGAGGGGGTCATTTATTGTGTGCAATTAAGTTTGATTTTCAACAAACACCTGTTCACTGGTTTTTCATTACCACCCCCCCCTCCCCATGTTAACTGGCTCTACCTACTTCTTTTCTTCAACCTGCATTTTTTTTTTTTTTTTTTACATCTCCAATTTTTTTTGTAGCGTCCCTGGTGGGGCTGAGCAGGTGCAACGGTCCATGTTGACAGCTTGTCCCTTCTCTCTAGCTGCAAGGCAAACTGTCACTCTTGTCATTCAGGCCTATGCACACAGCATGGAAAATGGATGTGGGCGTCTGTATTTGTATGTTCTCGGGAGATTATGACAGCACATGGTGACAGGGGGCAAGGGGCACTGTAAGCACTCTGAGAACCAGCTGAATGCACGCACACACAGCCGGACATGAGTCACACAACTTTGACCTGGCAGGGCCAAGCCTCAGGGGCGAAAACTTCAAGAGAAAGTGCAGCGGTGTGGTGTATGCTTGCGTATTCCGTTTCGACACAATTCATACACCCGTAGAGCATACATCTGTGCTGAGCAAAGCACATTTTCACTGGTGCAAAAGTATTGGGCCATAGTAGGATTGATATGAGTGGTGCCAACAATCACATAAGTCACGCTTCGGATCGGAATAGTTGTAATTTCTTTTATTTTATAAAACACGTGTGTCCATAAAAAAATACAAATAAATCAAGTCCTTGTGTCTAATATGGTCATTTAGGATTTAAGAACGTAACTTAACATTCTTATATTATACATGGTATAGTGTATAAAATAAGAAGGCATTCTGCCAGACATTTTAAGCTGAACGTTTTCTTACAATTATCTAAGATCGTGCCTGGCCCGAACCGTGGTACTTGATCCATAGTGCAACGGACGCAAAGATGATCCGTAGCACCAGTGATAGATAAATAGAATTACAAAAAATGCAAATCTGATTTCCAGAAAAGTTCGTGAAAAGGTGGCACATGGGACAAACGAAGCCATTCAATTTGTGGATTTGATAAAGCTCAGAATAAATGAATTACTTTTCAATATGTTAACAACTGTTCGGTATCCCCCATGAAACGGACAGGAATCTGCCAACTCAAGCGAACACGATTGCCCTGCTGTGGTCAATGCTTTCCTGAGGAACAGTTTGTTGCGTAACTTTTCAAATGGTTTTCAACTAGATGCGACTAACAACCAGTTGGCCACCATCAATGAATGCTGTTTATTCTAGTTCTTCAAGATCTTTAATGCCACTTACATAGTTAATTGCCTTACTTGAAAACATGAAAAAACACACACAATCTACAAATGACTAATCCACTACTAATATTATAAATCTGCTGTTTAGAAACGGAAAACAATGCACTATTCAGTATTCGAAAATCATACTCAATAATGAAGCATTGCTGCCAGTTCATTGTAAACCCTATCGAGTGCGTGTGCAGGTGTGTGTGTGGTGCGGGGCACTGGCCCTCGACAAAGTGCTCTGCCAGGTTTCTGCCCACTGGTCTTTTCATTGCTGATGGATGGGCCGAGTTCAGCACCATCTGGCTACAGGATACTTCACATTAATCATTGCAAACACACACAGAGGCACAGCAACTCACAACGTGTCTCTTAAAGCACACACCAGGGGAGCAGTGTTCAACGCGGTATGTGCATATACATAAAAATGTAGAATCAAATGTCAGATTTAAGTGTAAAACATTTTAACTGAGATCAACTACATGACAGGAAGATAGAAAGCCCAATAAAGGAGCAAGCTAATATTTCATTAATCCCATTGAGTGTCGATATTAGTCGGTATTGAAGGTTGACATTTAGCTCACTCGTGATTTTTCATTAGCCGTGGGAGGTTAAGACACAATCTCGGTAATAAAACAACAATTAGTTCATTTAAAAAAACATTGTTTCATTTAGGCCTGTAGCCCGCAGCTTTGAAACAATAAAGGCCCACAAACACAACAGCCCCTCCGCAACGCAGCCTTTATTAATGACCTTTTCCTCCATTGCCGAATGCATATTAGCAGTAATTGCCGTAAAGACGCAGACTTATCCCTACCCTTTGTATACATGCATTCTCCGTGTTACATGTGTACACAAACAGCACACTGACGCAAACTCACAATACCGTCTGTAAACTATAAGATGAAAGGCGAGGCACTCATACAATCGTAATGTAAAATGAGCGATATCATCAGACTAACACCTAAAGTATATGGGTTTAATAAAAGCTGATTTGCCTCCACATTTCCTCCTTGAATGGACAGAGGGAAGGACAGGAAGACCTTGGTGGATCGGGGATGGCTCATGCTTGACATTAGATCTTTTTAGCAAAGCATATCTCACAGCTATCTGGACTTGTACTGCACAGGGATTTATTTTGCACGTCTACAATCTCTGGAAATGGAATACGATTTACAGGAACATTCAGGGCTATACCAGACCTGGTGGAATAGCAGATTATGTGAAATCATTTTAGTGAAAGAGGGAAATATAGCAAAGATTACATTTAGATTTGTGTGAATTTAAAATGGATGGTCTGTGCATGAATTATATATATATATATATATATATATATATATATATATATATATATATATTTATATAAATATAATTTGTTGAACAAAACTCAAGTTAGCACCCTATGGTGCAAAATAGTGCAGACAAATAACTAATACTGCTGGTATTTTAAATGAAAACAATATAACTGGCTTTTTGCTTAGTTTTCTACAATTCATTCAAATATCTGTGTCTGTGCATTAATTAGCATATAGACACCGGATGTAAAGCGAACTTGAACCTCCGCGGCTCCACATCATGTTTAGCCATATCAGGCAGCCATCTTGAAAAACTGAAGTATGCACATATTTATTGTTTTTAAATTGTTGGAGTATTATACTCCTTTTTATGCTTGACTATGAATGTTTTTTCTCACCTACTATATTGCCTTTGAATTTTTATCCTGGAACTGACAAATGACATACATTTTTCTGGAGGCAAAATATAACAATTCAAACTAAATTATGTGTTGACCAGAGTTCCCGCATGCAGTGTCTATTAGTTGATTATTTTGGAAATTCACACAGTGACAAGTGTCTCTCTGTGTTGAAAAGTAAAAGCTTTCTAAAGTAGAGAGTGATAATCGCCATGACTTTCCACGTAATTTAGTTGATGATGCTTCCGCCTTGCACACAATGTTTAATGCATCATTAATTTCATTGAAAACCGATCACCACACTGTATAGTTAAATCCTGAGCATCCGGCTCAAAGGAAAATGGGACCCCCATCGTAATCAGGAGCCAACACTTAACATGCTCTTGTCCACAAGATTGCTGACAAGAGACGATGCCCCAGAAGTGTAAAACAAAATCATCACAGCCCCTTAAGACAATACATGAATGATGACTGACAACTTCTGTTGTCAAGTGAAGCGCTTCGTCTGATCCCGATTACCGCAAGTTGATGGTGAAACAAGTGCATACAGATGGAGATGACAAAGACATGTCAACATGGGATGGAGAGGGGAAAAAAAAAAGCAGTCTTACCTTGTGGTCATAAGGGTGGTAGGAGTGAAATATTTGAGAGAGTTCTTTTGTCCGTTGTTTCTTCTGTGAATGCAAAAATACACAAGGAATGGAATGTTAGACAGATACACAGACCATTAAAATCCCGATTATTTTCTTTCAAACCCAATTTTCCAATAACGATGACAAGTTCTTTGTAAAATACAAATAATGAAAAATAAAGTACTTTGAATGTCTGCTATGTAAACTTAATTTTTCTTTCTTTGAACTCAAAATGCCAGTGAATTAAACTTAACTCATTGACTGCCATTGACGGATAAAGACGTCAAAGATCCATTTTTTTTTTATTATTATTTTTTTTTACTCGGCTGGTAGTGAATGAGTTAATACACACATAATCCCTTGGGACTTACTCATACAACAGACTTCTGATCTGTTGTTACCATTAACAAAAAAAAGAAAGTGCATATCCCATCTGAAATGAAGTCAGTCAGTCAGTCTGTAAAAAGTTGCTCGTGTTTGAATCTTTCACTGCAACCGATTTCAAACACACTTTCGGACTCCACAGTCGTTTGAGCAAGCGAAAATGGAGAGGAAACTACGGTGGCTTAAGTACCCAAAAAATAAAAATTGAACGCACCGATTTGAACGTTATTAAAATCTTTTTATCCACAAAATTCAGTTGTGATTCAAAATCGCTTAAAACTTGGGCTTGTGATTACAGCTTTGACAACAGCCATGTGGAATATTGATACTTACGACTAAACCTTACAATTTTTCCACTCCAGTAAGATAGTGCTGTCTAATTTAAGGTAAAAACATGGCACATGGTGTTAAGATGTAAGACATGCGATACATCTCGACTTATTAACTTATAGGGTCACTTCAGCAGATGGGGAAAAATCATTGCGGCTAACAGCAACGCCTACAGTAATTCATTAACTTTGTAAAATATCAAATGAAAACAGAGGAAGAGAGCCCGAGAGAGACTTTTGCCAAGCAGTCGTAGCAGAAACTAATTTTTTGATGTAATTGGTGCTCAAAGTCCAGCCTTAACCTTTGCGATATGTAATAAGATGCGCTCGCACGAGACGTGAGTGTTTGATACACAGCAGTTGTTAATGCAATCAGTTACATGACGATGACACAGTTACAAAGCGGCGTAATTAACCCACTGATTAGGCCATGTCTGGCTGAGGGGGAAAGGCTGGATGTACTTGCCGCTATTGCTACAAGGAACTTTAGAACTATTTCCATTCTTTCTCCAGCTTTCTTCCCCTCATTTCTGATTGGCCAAGGGTTGATCAAGTCACATCAGACCAGCTCTGTACATAAGAAGCAGAAAACTTAGATGGACCAAACATGAAATCATTTTGTTTTGGATTAAGAGGGCACTTGCTTTTTTTATGAATACTACTTTAATCAATGGAAGCACAGAAAGGTTCATTTAACACATGAATTTGTGTTAAATCTATTTTTCCACCAACTACTCACATCATCATCCCAATGACCACCCTCAATCTACTCCTCATTATTTGTTCCCTCAAGGCTCTTCAGGATTCCAATCCTAGAATAATTGTCCATGTCCATCTACCTCAGAGTTTCTTTGTTTTTCACCTAAATCCCTCTAGCACTCTCAGTCAAGGGGCTCGCCACCGACTCAAAACCTCGCTCTCGCTCTCCCCATCTTTTCTTTGGCTTTCCATGTATCCCTCGGTACCCTCACTTCTTCCTCATCTCCTATATTTCCCCACAGGATGAGGAGCAC
Organism: Idiotropiscis lumnitzeri; assembly: GCF_059441095.1. Classification (NCBI taxonomy): domain Eukaryota; kingdom Metazoa; phylum Chordata; class Actinopteri; order Syngnathiformes; family Syngnathidae; genus Idiotropiscis; species Idiotropiscis lumnitzeri. Next base: position 12,901,757 of record NC_142400.1, on the reverse strand, counting down.
TCATACTTATTCACTCTTCACTCTCTCCCCCTGATTCTCCCGCCCTCCCCCCAACCCCTGAGTCGATGTATCTCACTATATATGCCTGGAGCACCTTAGGTGAGAGCAATCCTCTCATCATCACTCCTTAGAACCATTCTGCCGACTTCGACCCCCACCCTCAATCCCCCCGTATCGTGTGAGTGTGTGCGTGTGTGTGCGCATGTGCATAAAACCACAACAGAGTTGTAACCGCAGGTTAGGATTTCTCAATCCCCATGCAGTTTACACTCACACGCACACACTGAGGTTCGCTGGATGCATTGGAAATGGACAGATAAAATGAACAAATCAGCTATAAACAATACAACCTGAACTAAAGTCAAATGAGAAATTGCAGTGAAACTGCACGGCACAGGGAGTTTGCAACAATGAACTAAACATGAAAGATGACAAAGTACTGCTATCATAAAGATGCTCCTTCTTGATAATGTGATCTTCAAAAGAGTAATGTGAGATTGTCATCGGCAGACTTCAGCATTATGCATGTTCAATTAACCTTGGTGCTCCAGGTAGGCGAGGCCAACCTGGGTTGATTATGCGTGATACTTGGTTTTAATGTTGAAATTAATCAATTACGTTCATGTTCTAATACACCATTTGCATCAAATTGATGGACTAACATGAGCGCATTTTACGTTTCGAAATCATGGACAACAACCCACATTTGCTGCAATATGACCGGAATGCGATTGCACAAGTGCCAAGTTTTAACAATGTAAGAGAATAGGCTGCTTTCGTGTGTGTGTGCGTGTGTGTGTTCTGTCTTAAAACCAGAAAACTTAATCTAGCATGCTGTCAATGTTGTGTCAGTGACAACCCGACAATGCAAAGCCAAAGTGTTTATGCGGCTTTGCCATCAACATGATGGGGAATGATAGTTGTTACCATGACGTCCATCTGTTGTTGCCACGAGAGACAGATGCTGTGACTAACAGGAAGTGACTTTCCATGGATGCCTACACATACAGACAATACAGAGGCACACACATGGTTGCCAACAACTCCAAAACCTTCTCATTTTCTGAATAACACGGTACACGCATGTGTGAAGATGTTTCTGTCTTGTGAGGACACATTTTGCATGGATTAGGAGGCTGCATGAGGCAGATCTTTTCTGAATCGAGAACCTGACTTCGGCCTTTTCAAATTTCTACTACTGCTTAATTATTTGTCATCTATGAAGAGAGGAACAACATCTAGGTTTGCAACGGATAAACAAATCCAAATCCAAGGGAGCCCTCTAATCTCGTTGCACACTTGAGTACAATGACAATAAAGGGATTTCTAATCTAATTTGAAATTTGAAAATCCCATTTAACCACGGCAAATTGCAACTTAATCTGATGTCCGAACATGTTAAAAGGAGTTTACCCATGCTTGGCATGATATTGCTAGGAACGATATATATATATATCTATAAATTAATTAATAAATAAATAAAAAAAAAAACATCAGTTCCATTGCGCATGAACCTATGGCAGCGTTTACCTAGACCTAACTACTGTTTTTTTATTGTGATTGAAGTTTTTGATACAATAAGTCGCTGCATTATGTGATGAGACTCCAAGTTAGTAAACGGCAGGACATAGTAGATTAATAAAGTTTTTTACGCAGCAGCGCATTGAAACGTGCTATAATTATGTACAATATGAGCTTCAAACACTTAACAGCAAAACCATTTGGCTACAATTCTCTATCAGGAGTTTAGGGGAAACAAATAGCTCAAAGCTAAAATGATCGCACAAAGATAGAACTGAAGCATCCCCCTTGGATGCATGTTCAGTCTCATTTCTAAGATTAATTTGATATTATAACTTGCAGCCATGAAATGACGCCCCTTGCAGAGTTTTTGAGAAGTGATTCTGCCACATTTAAATATGCGCATGAAAAAGTGAAACCTGAAGAAAAAAAACAAGGAATATGTTATCACTTCAAACTTGAAACTCATTAATCATGTGCCTGTCCTACATGAGCCCAGACAGCAACTTGAGCATCACCTCACACTTAATGCCTGTTGCCTCTGGTCAAGTATTATTGGCTCCCAAGATATTCATTAGAGAGGAAGAGTTTGCATTTGGGACAGACCTGCATGTGTTTGCATTTGCATCATGGCGTAGATGAATGAGAGTAACACTCTGGGATAGCGCTACCAGTAGCTGGCCAGCTGTTTAACTTGGAGGGCAGCTGCAACAATGCCTCATGGGTAATGGAGTCCTTAACCAATTACAATCTAGGGAAATTAAAAATACAGTCTCGAATGAGCAACTAATCTCTTTCACCATCACTTTTTTTTTTTCTGATTTCACTCGCTTCGGCAGCTGCTCACTGGAAACCCTTTCTGGCATTCAAACAGACAGCCCAACACACATACGCACGCACACACTTCATTCAGCAAGTCCATTTATCAAGGCTAAGTTCCGGTCACCTGGGGATGATTATGGAGATCCACGCTAATAGCATTCACATCCTTATATTCTCTACATGCTCCCGACTCTCCCTCCATCCCTGTGGTCTTATTTTCCTTCCATCTGCTTCTGCTCTACGCTCCATGCGGCTTTCTCTCATATATCACAGACTACAATAGGCAATAACTTACAGATAGCACAAAGCACCTGGACCTTTTCACAGCTGGAACGTCTCTCGCTCTCGTGTGTTTTCTTTGCTTCCCTAATTAGTCAGTTGGCGAGGACCACTGGCCTAAGACATCAGCCTTTGGTGATTACCTGAGTTCATCAAAGGTTGCCTTTTCATGTGCTGTTAATGTTAAATAAAACACTGAGCCGACTAGATTACATATAAGATCTGTTGAGTTCTTTTCTGTGGTGCCAGTGTGCAGCAAAACATCCAACCAAACACAAAAGGAACCACTTTTCTGATATTTGTTTTAAATATATCAATTACATTGATTCAAGATTAGATCAATTAAATAAATATGAAATAAAATAAATAAAATACTTTCCTGAAACATTGCTGTTTTGAAAGAGTCAGCCAAATTTGTCAGGAGGCACCAACTCTCAGACCTGTTGATTTGTTTCAATTCTTCTACGGAAGAAACTACACCAAGGGTAACAACAACAAAGGCGAGGCGAAAAACAAAAAGAACAACTAAAAAGCCTGCATTGTCTAGCGTTAAATGTGTTAATGCAGACGACAATACATAAGCTTGCTTGCAACCTCATCATGCAAACCGGCTACAAATTGCCAATGACCCCACAGCTAATTGATGTGAACTTTCACTTAATACATTTGACAGATGAACAAAGATGGTGAGCACCATCTAAGCGCACAGTGCCACTCCAAAGACCAATGGCTCATTCGCCACTTTGCATTCTTTTCATTCCATTTCCAACTTTTTTTACTCGCTTTCTCTCCTTCCTCTCTCATCCACGTTCTACTCCATCCATCCCTCCCTCCCATGGCTACTCAGCACAGTAGTGTTTCAGACAAACCATCTGGTCCACTTTATTAATGACTGACCCATCCCGGCCTCAACGTCGCCTAGCTGCCACCAAAGTGTTCGAGTGTGTGGGGGTGTGCGTGTGTGTGTGTAAGAGCAGGTGCATGCTGACAAATGATGCAATCTTTTGTTTTTTTTGCAGGTTTGTCCCACAGAAGCAGGTGTAGCACCAACACCATGTTTTTACTATTGTCGCATAGTAAGCGTTAAGTACACCATTAATGAAATTTTATTTAAAAATGTCATTGGACAGGGGCCCATTGCACACAGCAATCGTATTCAGATCTGTATGAATACAATTTTCGGGCATCCAATTCATGAAAAGCAAGCTGCAGAAAAAAAAAAAAAAACTCATTTATTATAAACGGTTTCTACAAGCTCAGGCATATTCCCACTGTCTAACTTCCAGTCGTCTTCTGTGGAAGAAGGGTGTGAAAGGATGCCTGCTTACATCCAACCCCTGACAATAAGATTCGGATGAAACCGATCCGACAGAAAGAAAAGCGAGCAGGAAAAGATAAGAAGCGGAGCAGCTGTGCAGTTGCCTGGGGATTGATCCCTCTAAGACGCACTCAGCGTCTCCTCAGAGAATCAAGCGAAGGGGGGGACAAAGGGAATGACTTATGAAGACGCTCCACATGAAAGAGATGTGTCAACACTTTGATGGTAAAGAGTGACAGAGTGTAAATGCGGGAGAAGACGGAACGGAACGTGGAAGGTGTAGCATAGGAGGTCACGCTTGGGGAAAAAAAAGGTCAAAGAAGCTTCTTTAAGAAGAAAATATTTTAAAAAATTAAAAAATACAGTAATAGCTGCGTCAACAATTTTACACTGCATATACTGCATGTGTCGTCTCACTAACATTCCTCCAATCGCCACAATAAGATGTCGCATACTACTCGTGGGCAGGTCACAATAAGCAATTAGTTGTAACTTTTACCAAGCGCTTTGTAAAAATAACATGTTTAGAAATAGCTCAAGCAGAACCAGATGTGGACTAAGGGGGATTTAATTGCCAAGAAAAATAACACGTCATGGAGTGTTTCAGGTTTGACGAAGCAGATGTCAGAGATGCCAAGTGTTCCGATTTCTCCGTATTTTCTTACAGGCAGCCAGCCATATGTTGCACTGTCACAGATAAGTTGAAAACATTTTCAACGCAAAATTCGCCTGAGTGACCGAAAATCTACCTGAGCTATTTTTAGAACAATCCTGTGGATGACTCATATGGATCCTGGGGGGCCATCTGGCACCATGTTGGTGATGCCTCAGGTACAGTAGACACAAAGGATGAAAAGACATCTCAAGAAGCATCTAATTTACAGGATGCAGATGCCTTTGACACGCCATTTCTATATTTTTACCCGCCAAGCCTTGCCTCACCTGTACTCTACATGAGAAAAGCACACGAGTGAGCTACGAATATTGTGCAGAGAGGTTTTGATTTCTGTGATTAACCACAGCAATATTTTAACTAACTCAAAACTAAGGTCATTTCTAAGGTTAAGTCATTTTTATTTTCCATGTTTGAGATGTATGTTGAGAACGACTGTTCTAAAGGGTTCCTGGTAGCAGTTGTAAAATTTTATTGAATTTTATCACAGCGAAAATACCTGTAAGGTTTGGGATAGGTGCTTGACTGATAGCTGCCTCATCCTGTCACCTACAGTCATATCATACGCTAATCCAAAATTAAGCCATCCACTTAGTTTCCACTTGGAAGACATTTGGAACTCACGAGCAGGCTTTAACACTTAGCGTAAGATGTACGCATTAACACTTGCTACCTTCAAATGACGACTATATATATGTGGGTTTGTCTTTTGATAGCTTTCAGGATTAGTAATATTAGAATCTCTATAGAAGTTACAGAGACACGACAGAACTGGAGCAGGATTTGGGGATTTTAAATGACAAGAGGCAGGCATGTGTTTCCTCTTAACCCACACCAGCAAATTTATTGAAGTGTGTAATTTTAATTTCTGTACATGCACATATGAGCAGGAAAAAGTTTAACCTGAAATAAGAACATGCCACTTCTCATAATTCATACTTCAAAGCACTTGAGGTTTGGATTAAAGTTGGATTAAAATTTGGTTTTTAATTTGGTGGCATTTGCAGTATACAGTCCAACATCCAGCTTTGCCATGTTGTTGTTTTTTTAATGGCAACTAAATGAACATGACTATTTCAATTAGAATTGATTGTTACTTATGTAGAAAAGTATTAATCAATGTATCAACAATATTAGATTGTGCAGTCACTTGATCCTGAATCTTAATGATTTATTGTAACCAGCCAGAGGCGCATTTTAGGCCCGAACAAATATGCTACTTTATTGTAGTACCCAGAGGTGGGCATTCCATCATTGACGGACGCCTGGGTTTTGAACGGTCATGAAAACACATGCAAATCCCCAAAAAACTCACAAAACCCGACTAAGAGCCCTGAGGCACCCCTTTTCTAATACAAATATTCTTTCAAATACAGGAAGTACTTGTAAGCGCGTCATCATCGCCATAGCAAGCTAAACGTGAAGACATCAATTTTCTCCGCTGAGTTTTCACCTTATTTTCCGTCACTATGGCGAAAATAAATGATGATTTTTATCACATTGGCTATGCCATGGAAAATTCTGAAAACCCTCTGTAAAATATTTTATTGACAAATATATAAAGTGCATCCTCTCCTTGTGTGCACTCACCACATGTGGAGGCACTTGCTCCATCTTGGCGGCTGGTGTCCCAGGTCTGGGGTAGAACTGATTGATGAAGAGGCTGGGGAATCGATAACATTTCACCAGGTCTATAGTTTCTCTGAAGTCTTCCTCTGTCTCGCCAGGAAAGCCACAGATTATATCTGTCGCAATAGTTACACCTGGGACCCTGAGACAGACAGAGACGGAGAGTGAGAGATGATTCTGCTCAAATTAATGACTGCAACATACAATGGGAAGGCTGACCATGAACATTTTCTAACCTAGAAACTTTCAGAGATGACCACACTCCCCCGCCCCTCTCAGAATCCGCCAATTGCTTACATAATGTATAAACGATAAACAAATGGTTTCACACCTCAATTATGACAGATACCTTTTAGATGAACTTGTGTTGAAAAGCAAGGAAATAGAGACAATGAAAATCAATTACAGCATATGTCTAGCCACATGGATAAACCGCGCTAGATAATTGGCTATGATTGGGACAGGTTCTACCACAACTATTGCTGTTTGATCAATTTTTTATTGGAAAAACGAAGCTGATGTTGGTAATCGACCAACAATTTGCTAATGCCATAAAAGCGGAAAAAGTTCTGAAAAAGGGCATGGCCCCATGGACTCATTCAACCAACCAAAACCTGATTTGCAAACCTTTAGCCAATTGGTTGCTATTGATTATTGATTTGGTTGCTCACTGGATTAATTGTAGCCATCTTGGAAAAAGGGAATAAATTAATTGATTCGCTCTATGCATTGTGTTTGCATTGGCAAGTGTTGGATAGCATGTGAAAGAAACGCAAGGCCGGGTCATTGGTGGCTTGAAAAAAAGAAAAAAAAAAAAGAAAAAAACAACATCTCTCTTGAGTGCATACTTGACATTACCGTTTTAATGTATGCTGTTTTTACATGTTGCAAAAGAGTTTTAATGATTATCTCAAATCCCAGAGGCATTTGGCCTCATACTTGATGGCTAAATCAGCTGTCAATTACCACAAAAGGGCAAAATTAGCAATCGGAGAATTCTGACACAAACAACATTTAGAAGAGAAAAGTTAGAGTTGTGGCGATCCGATCACGTGATTGGAAATTGAGGCCGATCAAGATCTGCTGCAGGTGTCTTAAACATGACAATTAAACGTGAGTAAACAGCTAGACATGGCTTTGAAATCAGAGATTTCACAGATTTATTAGCGCCTTGTTGGCCACGCTTTATGCTTGGCATGGGTGAACACCAAAAGTGAAGTTACTTCTCCTTGGAAGTGGAGTCATGTGCTCTCGTTTTACTTTCACGATTTAGCGCTATGTGAAACTGATTTGTAACTTTAATATAAGACGTTTATTACATTACTGCACTAAATGTAATTTCAGATTTTAGTACTTGTAGGGAGGTTTGCATTGTAATTTTGTGGTGCACCGCTGACATGCTATGAAGACAGCAGAACCTTGATTTAACAGACTAATAGGGTCGAGCTGTCGTCTGTTAAAACTGATTTTTCAATAATTTGAAGGACTTTTTTTTAATGCCTGAAAAAAAAAATGTAAAAACTAAAACCACCCAGCAAAATGATGGTAAATAAATTAATAAATAGCTTGAAACTCTTTGAACAGTGTTAAAGTTCATTCAAACATGCGCTACTGGTGCTTGGGGAGGGTAAGGGTGTTTGAATTCCATGCTGCTAGTCGCTTTTATGAGCTGCAAGGTTAGCGTGCTGCCTTTTTTCACCTACGTTAAAGAAGGGCTTGACAAAAAAACAAACAAAAAAAAAAACAATATACTGCACCAAAATGTATGTAGGATGTTTGAAAGATGTGTAAACGACAAAGCCCTGCGTAAACAACAACTGTAGGCAGACACAACACGCTAGATTGACGCTTATGTGCAATGCCTTCGATGTGCAGGTCGCTCCTGCCAAGATGGCCGCCACATGTGTTCATGCATGCTTTTGATGGGATTGTCGCTCTAGCCAACATGGCCTCTACATAGGCACGTCTGTTAGCCAGATCTAGTCTGTACCGTATATACAATACAACTTTATTTATACGGCGCATTTCACAACAGCTATCTCTGTTACAACAGTGGCACGACCCAGAGATACGTGTAAAAGTTTCTGGCGGTTTACTGCGCCACAGAGCCAGTAAACAACAACGGCCAATTCTCGAACGATCAGACTTCGAGAGCGGGGTTTTGAGTGGATTGCGTCCTATTTGATGTCCGACAAATCCAAAATCTGTCAAATCTTAAGTCAAGGTTCAACTGTATTTGTTTACTTGTTTTGAATCACTCTTGCACTAGATTCATAACCATATTGAAATAGAGAATGTTGGGGAAGTTTTATGCAAATGGTAAAAAAAACTAAAAAGTAAAGACAATTGAAACAAATTGGATGTGCCCTTTATTTTCTCTTAAAAGCATTGCTATTGGCAGATACTCAATGTGAAGGGCAAAACAAAAAAGTTTTAATTTGATCATTAAGACAGGGCAACGGTCATCCATTATTTAAAGGATTAAAATCATTCTGATTACAACCGAGGCAACCTATTGAATACAAGCTGGCCACGAAACAAGGGCACTGTATCGATACTAAGCTTAGATTTCAATACATACTGAGAGAAACAACTAAGCAGACAGTATTTTCATCTTAACTAATGATCACCGCCAATACGAGATCAAGACAAAGGCATTGAGTAAAGAAAACAAACAAAAAAAAGTCATGATTCCCCCCCCCCTCCTCCCCAATCGAAATTTTTGATCATCTTTGATTACATTAGCTTCCAGCATCTGCAACCCCCTGATAACCTGTGACCTATTGATGAGTTCCAATTGGCTGATGGTCATTAATATTAACTAATGGCCTTCCAGCACAATCATCCTTGAGCTCTGAGATTTCACTGATAACTCCCCTAATGGAAAGAAAATAAAATGAAAACAAATTATGTCGATATATTAAACAGTAGCGCAAAGGACGTGTTTGATCAATATTTATTTAAAAACTATTTGCTGTCTAGAGGCTCTTTGGAATAATTGATTCAAAACCTCGGAACGGCGACGACGCTTTTGATGGTTTCGATGTACCCAAAGTTGTATTTTTTTAATAGCATGACATATGGTTTTTAGGACCAATTCAATTTGACATAAAAGTCAACGTTAAGCTGCATTATTTTTAAGTTATCATAAATGAATAAATGATAAATGAGCGCTGTTTATTGATGTCAATAGAGCATTGAGCATATTGCTTCAAGCTACTTCATTCAGTGGGAGGAGAAGTAAACCAAATCACTTCATAAACATGCAGATTTTTCTTTCGCTTCTTTTTTTTTTTTTTTTATGCACCGAGGGTAGTTTCATTTGGCTGTGTGTAGCCTTTGGTGGTGGGGGGAGGGTGCACGCTGCAGCCAGTGTGACATTATTTTACTAAGAGCATTCACACCATCCATGGACAAAAACGTTGAAATTCAGCCAAAGTGTAAAACAGCACATGGAGATGGAATACTGCAGGAAATATGTGGAAATCGACTTTTGTGGATTAGGTCGAGGCTGAAAAAAATAAATAAAAAAAAAAAACACTAACAACATGCTGTCATTTTTGACACCTTTGTTTCTCCAAGATCTAAGGGTGACAAAGGTGCGATATGAGATCATAATGAACGAGGGCCACATTTGTATACTCCTTGTTAAAATGAGATAGGGAGAAATGGAACTTGTTATTGTTCAACTTTCAAAACCAGAGTGAGAGAAACACAGAGATGGAGGTAATGATACAACGACAAGGGTGGAAACCGGGACACGCGCCATCTGAGTTTGCAGCTTCAATTTGCTTTCAATTAAATCAACAGGGCGCTATTTTTAAAACGGGCAGAGGAACTTAGATGAGAGAATAAACTTCTGTCAGTGTGATTTCAACAGCATTATGTTATATATACATGCATTCGATAAAAGGACACAATCTTTTTTTCCCTTACTGTCTGACATCACATCAGACTAAACCTTTCTTGTTTTTAGGTCAATTAGAGCTACCATTTTGTTTTGTTTTTTTGCTAAATGCCAGAGTAATAATAGTAGTTGACATTTTTATTAAAACAATTTTCATTACTTTGTTTAAAATGTGAAGTTTACCTAGAGTAAGATTACTTTGCCGTTCAACAATTTGGGGAAACCCCAGATGATGATGATGTCATGATTTTGGAAGCTTCATGTTTTTGGAGACACACCTGTGCATTTGGGTATTTGAAAGCACATCTGAAACGCACTGCTCCCTTGTGTAACATCATGGAAAAGTTCAAAACAATTCAATCAAGAGATCAAGTCGGGCTAGGTTAAAAATAAAAAAAAAAATCAATGTATCAATTTTAATACATTTTCCTTTTCATAGCGCAATATTAATTCATAAAACCGAAAAAATATTTTCTCACATACTCCATAAATGTACGTGACTTGACATGTCATGCGAGATCTTGTCACTTGGTGAAAGTAGAGTATCAAAACAAAATGGCAGAAGCAGTGAAGTCAGATGCATTTATTGTTTTGATCGGCGCTTGTTAAATAAAACTTACATGATTAATGTAACTGCATTGCGTGACAGCGACATACGTATAAACACCATGGGAATGTCCAGCCATCATAAAGAAGTTACATATCCCAGAGATGAATATGTATTAGTCTGAAATTTCAAGATATCAAAAGGTTGGGCCCAAATGGGTCTTCCAAATGGACAAGGAACAGAATCATCTAACTAAAATTAATATGATGGCTGAAACGGGTCATTTAGTAATACTTTGATTACAAAAAAATGTTGCAGAATTTTTTTTCTGCCTCAGTGAACCGTTAATTTGCTGTGCACTGTTGGGTTCTGTGCAAGGATGACAACCATAATTGAAAACGATTGCATTGCAAGCAATGAGAAAGTATCAAGGAGGGTTTCCCTGCTGCACGCGCAAACGCACACGTCAAGCCTTATAAAACAGTGCCAGTGCACAATCCAAAATACAGTAAGTGTCCAAACTAAAGAACATTTCTCATAACTGCTTCATAATAATGCCATAAATTAAGTGGCATTACTGATCCATTAAAATGTTCAATTTAAGTACCAGTGCCACCAGTCTGACAGAAGAATATGCTCAAAGGAAACGCAAGTCAATTAATTAAAACGTTAATCTGACCATCATTCTCCATCTGCCTACAAAAGGCTGAATTAAGCCTAAAAAAAACACACTATTGTCTTCTTCCTCTTTATTATCAACTCTTTGTTTGCTGAGGCTCTTGTGTGTGTGTATTCCTTTCCATATACTCAGTCATCCACTTCATCATATATTCAAACTGTGTGTATGCGGATGCAAGCGTGTTTACTCAACAGATGCCTGCGAGCGGGTCCCCCATGATAAGATAAAGACACGACCACTGGGACAGAAAAACTCGAAAAAAGACAATAAGCAAAAATAAGGAGGGCATGGAGGTAAAACAAAGGAGGAGATGGAAAGGTGAGTGAAAGAGACCATCTAGGAAGGTAAATATTTACAGATTCATCTGTTGGGACGAGACCATGCTACCCATCTGTGCTGCATTGTGCGTGTTCTCTGAAATGCTAATGCGCAAAACGGTGGGAGGTGGACAGGGGAGAATACGCTTCCGACGTTTGCAAAATTGCAGCCAATAAACTCATATCAAGACATAGTCGGACATGTCAATGGTCCGAGGGGGAACGTCATTGGCTGTCGCTGTCTTTGTGAGGCGAAAATGCCAAGCGCGAACAATTTCATTTCACAGGATCACATTTGCGGCATTCATGAAAACGGTGACATCTTTTAAAACTTGCATTTGGCTGGTTGAGGCTAACAGTGTTGGATACCATATATTGACGAGACATGGAAATGCATGGGTGTAGTCATACTAAAAATGAGACTTAGTCACACGGTCATTTGCAAAATGTGCAATTTCTCAAATAGAGCAGAAGTACAAGTGACGCAGGCCCAACTTGTTGACGAGCGGCCTTAAAATCCTCAGAGAAGTCATCAGCATTTTCTTTCCCCATGGCCCCAACTCCACCAATCACTTATACATTCTTGGACACGGAGAAATTGATCTCCAGCCATTTCTCTGGTGTTCAACTGCTCAACTTGATTATCATTACTCTAGACTTTTTTTTTTTTTTTTAATTTTCTGTTTCTCTAGAATGTGATGTTCATGTGATATAAGACAAACCAATTTGTCTACCACATATTTATTGGAATATATTTTAGTGTGATGGTTCTTCCCACATTGAACTGAAAAGCAGGAAATTACAATGGTGATAGCAGAAACAAACAAGGGTTGAATTTGCATGACAAAGAGCACGGCGGATTTGAACAGAAGGACTGTGGGTTTGTTTTGAGTCGACTGTAAGTCTGGGTACAAGTATAGTAAACACAAATAGTGGGTGAATATTGTAAACACCTAACAAAATTGGATTCTTACTGTCGCTCAATCTCAGATGAAATGAGTTCCGTTATGATGATAACCCAGATAATTGAATGAGCTATACTGCCTATAGCTATACCTCGCTAAAATCAAGGTATTGTAAATGGAAAAAAAAAATAATGCTTAAAAAAGTAAATTGTAAATTATGAGTAAATTATTGAAACATTTACGAAGCAGTGACATATAGAAAATGCCCACTACACACACATTCAGGAACACACACACACGCACGCACAAAAAAAGACAAACAAAAAAAAAAAATATATATATATATATATATATATATATGTAAATTAAAAGCAGCATTCTCCAAACTTTTTCACTGCCCATATTCATGTGAATACATCATTTCAAGGACCAAAATAAAAGCACATGATTAAAAATGTCACTCACCAATAGCTACGCTTCGCCGAGCTGTAGCTATTTGGCGTCTTTCAACAAAGTATTATGACACTGACAGTATAACAACACAGTGCAGTGTCATGTGGCATTTGTTATTCTATGATGTTGATGTTGCTGTTGTCACATTAATGGACAAAATCTGCCAATAAAGCATCATTTTTGTGTCGCTGCCCTCGTTTATCGGCGCTAATATGAATTGACTAGAACTAACAACGATCAGGGTGACCATTGAGCCCAGGCAGGGGTGCCCACACCTTTTCAGCATGTGAGCTTCTTGTTTGTTTATTTATTTATATTTATACATTCTTGATATTGACAATCAACTTTATATTGGTGCACCTTGCATAACTGCATGAACCCACATCGCACAATGCAACTAGACAGTCTGGACAGGAGCTGCAGATAGCGAGCAATGCGCACACCTCCAAATGAACATCAGTCATGTTGGGACGGTACTAGGGATTGGAATGTTTTTTATCAATGGACCAAAAGTCTTGCTCCAAATTTCCATCCAAGGCGGAACGACCGGCGTGACGCATTGGTTAGACCAGAGGTGTTCAACCCTGTTTCTTGAGGGCCGCTCTCCTGCCTGTTTTCCATTTGCCCCTGCCGCAACACAACTGATTCAAATGATCAGGATCATAATCCAGCTTCAACAGACCTTGCTGATTATCTGAACATTTAACTCAGGTGTCTTGTAGACAGGAAAACAGGTAGGACAGCGCCCCTTGAGGAACAGGGTTGAACACCTCCGGGTTAGACACCAAAGGTCAACCGTGACACACCACTGAAATAAAAAAAAAATATATCCAATACATTTTGTTTAAATTACCATAGAATCAACAGATTAATCTAAATGAATTATTAGTCGCACCCCAACAAAAACGTTAACTTATTAAGACTCCAGCAGCTTAGTTACCTTTATCTAGAATTAATCCCAACTTTTCACTATCCCAAAAAATGTGCAGGAATGTTAACTGTGGCTTGTTGCTTTCAGCAAACATAAGCCATTTGTCTGGAAACCTGCAGTTCAAAATAACCTCTGCGCTTGTGTGCAGTAAGTCATTTGTAAAGATCAAGGGAAGGAAAGGAGAGCCACATGAATAATGTTCCCACTGGAGTCATCCGTAAACTTTATCATTTAATGAAAGGGCCCGCGTAAAACTGAAGTTCAATTGAACTCGAGTGCACATGCAGAGACATGCATGCTTCATTAAGCGTGGACTAGATTTCTCAGAACACTCAAGACCAAAAGAACCAACGGACAGTCAGACAATGTGTGCATGCAGCGATCATCCTGCCAGCCTTTACACGTTATTTCAATTCAATCAAATCTTTAGTGACAGGCTTGCAACAATGCACTCATCCCACCTGGCCAGTTATTCAATAAGCTCAGTGCAAAAAGGATAAATGACGAAAAACTTTTGGGAACCAAACGTATGGTTGTTGAGCACAGAAAGAAAGAATATGCTTTTTTTTTTTCTTTTGCCAGTGAAACAAAAACTATGGTCAACATAAGAAGACAAACTCCCAGTTTTAATTGGAGTCATTGCCAAAGCACACACAAACGGAGAGAAGAATTAAAGAAGAATTAAAACCTTAACAATTTTTTATTGTTATTTATGATAGTCCATAGTCATGGTTAAAACCTGTAAAGAATGAGCTCAGAAAACTGATATAATTTAAAAGTCATCTTAAAACATTACCCTTATAAAAATAAACCAACAGTGTGAAGATGCTGACCTATGTTGCCAGGTTCCCACGGAACGATAACTCAACGATTTTAGCCCCGAATTTCCCCTCTTGACAATTGTAACATCACTCCTCTTAATGACTCTGGCTTTTCTATTGCAAGAAAAGGTCCATTGCAAGAAGTATTATATAGAAGCTATATAACGTTCATTTCATTCATTTCCAAATATGAACAGACAGAGGGAAATAAACTTGACAGGAAGTGTGTTGAAACTGCACGGGGTAAAAGTGCATTCCTAAGGCCTTAATAGCTTAGCAGCTAGACGTAACTTAACCTGCAAGCTTACTGCCTTGGCGGCACAGTTCCCTCCCTGGTAGACAACAGACAAAAGGAATGCAGAAAAACAAACGCAAGCAGTCAAGTGGCAACGACGTAGTGCTGTCCGTCAGTTGCAATTGAGCTCATTGGTCAAAAACCGCAGGAGTCACACAAACACGCATGTGCCAAAATCCTCGCACGCAAACTGTGTGGTTGACATGATGAGAGTGAGAGACCGGCGGGTGAGTCACTCACTGAAACTTGACAGGGTTGTTTGATGAACCCGAGTATCAGCTGTTCTGCTGTTTTTCAGCATTGAAGCAGAGCACAATTAAAGGTGGTTTACCTGCTGGTATTATGTTGCCACGATGGCCCTACATACATTTTGAGTGAAAATGTTCAGATTATGGAAAAAATATTAATCACAATTATTTTAGTAATAATTAAAAGCACGATTTTTTTTCGGTACAAAACAAAAAATATAAATAAAAAATATATATATAAATGAAAACTGTACTCAAACAAATCTATATATACCGTATATAATCATTTTTTACGATTATGCCAATTTTGTCATAGTATAGTACAGTATATTAATCGTCATTGAATTTCGATTAATTGCATAGCCCTATAGGAACGTATTGCATGAGTATGCAAATATGAACACTATTAAAGTATTTAAAACAGCAGATGACGTTGGGAAATATTGACTTGTAATCAGAGTTAAAACGTCTTGAAATTCACAACACAGCACATGAAAATTACCATGAGAACATAACGTAAGGCATTTTAAATTCATATTTCATCTCACTGATCAATTAAGAAAGACGCTATGAGGAGTCATCTTGAACAGTGAAGACACTTTGCATTCAGAGCCATTCATCGGTGCAACCCTATCAGTTGAAGAGGCCAATGAAGAATCACACTCGTACCGCTTAGCTGAGTGTCAATGCAACTGAGTACATCTATTTTTCTACCTCTCTCTCCGAACGAGAGCGTGAGCTTCACAACAGGAAGGACAGGTAATGGGTGTCTGAGAGGAGAGAAATCAATTACACCACTTAATGAATGAATTACTTCTGGTAATTAAAGCTTTAAGTCTTCTCTCTGTGTGAGTGTCCGGAAGAATACAAAGTGCAATGAAGTGTCAATAAGACAAACACGTAGGCATACAAACAAGACTTTTGTTTTCATGTAAACTTCTAGTTTCATTATGTATAGTAACATTAGTATGAATACCAGGCTGATTGATTTTTTTTAAATCCAGTATTCTATTGGGCGGCGTGGCTTAGAGGTTGAGTGGTCGTATCCCAACCCAGAGGTGGTTCGATCCACGGCCATTGTGACCATGTCAAATTGTCCGTGAGCGAGAGACTCAACCTAGTAGCTCCGGACGCTACGTCATCAGTACGTAAAAGAGGTAACAGTGTTGAAGCGCTTTGCGTACCAAAGGTAGAAAAGTGCTCTACAAGTGACACAGAACATTTACCAAATTGAGGAAACAAATTAAGTTTTATTTTGCATTGAAGTGGAATTCAAAATACATTTTCCCCCGTACTGTTTATTTAACAATTACAATTGTTTATTTGGTATTTTTTTTAAACTGTTTAAAGTTAAACAATGGCTCCAAAATATTACTCGATTTATTTACTCGACTAAATCAAATATTTGTTGTTGTCTAACACTCCTAATGTATACAACTTCAGTTTTTAAGCCAACACTGGTAGCGGATGAAAATATGGACTCTATAGTAACCATCATCTGAATTCTATTTAACTTAAAATGTATAACACACACAGTTTCAACACACTTACAAATTCTGATTCTGATTTGATTCTGACAAATATTTGTCAGTCAAAAATGTTTAAACCACATTGGCAGTTCCACACTTCCTCACATTTACACCCAAGTCATGAAACAAAAAGAAAACAACGAGATTCAGGAAAAACAATACTTTCTTGATGAGAAAACGCGACCACAGTTTTGTTGAAGATTTGTGGCTTTTGTGAAGCTGAGACAGCATTGAACATGGAGGCTTTCGGTCTTTCCACTGCCTTGCGTCGTGTGGCGGAAGGGGAGCAAAATAATTGAGGGGTAAATAGCTGAGAATTCCCGCCAGTGAAACCGGGCCAGACCTGCCTTATTTGCTGCTCTTGCTTCCCGCTTGTCTTCCCTCCACGTCTCCCTCTATTTCTCTCTCTCTCTCTCTCTCTCGCTCCTATCTTATCACGGCTTTTTTCACTTCTTGTTTTCTTTCAGGGCCCCTGGGGAGAGTGACGCCCCTCCTGCATGCTACACCGGTGAAACATTAGCCCCATCTGATACCTTAAACCTGAAAGAGTGTGACCAGTAAACCAATGAAGGCATGTCATCAGCAACGCCCACGCACGCACACACACACAAAGCAGTCACGCTACGACTGCATGTGTCCTCTTGAAACACAGGGAGGCTTGATATCACCCTGTCACTCCTTCTGACTAATAGAGATGACTAACACATGAACACACACAGACGCTACACAAACACAACCATCTTGGAGCCATTTGGAGCCAGTCACTACGCTCAAGAGACAGACTGGCAGACAGAAACATGCACACACACATGCAACATTTATCAACACGTTCAATCAACAGTCAACAGCATCGACTCTGCAGTTTCACACTGCAGACAATAACGTCTAGCATAGTGTTTAGTAGCCTGTTTGGGACCTATGTGACAACTTAAATGAGAAAAGACAGAGATACTGTCTCTGTTGAGTTTGAAATGATCGCAATAGTGATAAAGATAAAGATAAAGATGTCCTTTATTATGCTAACTTCAATTAGCCTGTTTTGTGATTTCCAAGTGAATTCGGCTAACGGGCTTATGTTAGTCTGATGAGAATAAAAGTGATGCTGTGTTGAAAGAACAATTTAGGCAAAAAAAATGCTTGAGGCAAAAAACACTTTGTCCCTCATTTGGAGAACTTTTAGCAGCTTGATAAATTAAACAAAGCACCTTCAAGTAGGGCAGAATCTCATCTTGTCAGTATGATAAAGATGTGTACTTGAGCTAGGTGCAAATTTGATTTAACAAATGAGTCAGGTAACACTTCAATCTGTAGCCATCGGAAAATGGATTAGCAGAAAACAGGTTTTCTTGAAAGTTAAAAGGCAGCTAAGAATAGTCTCGACCGTGGGGCTCCTGACGTCACTCGCAGAACCACATGCTGGTTGCCATTGTAATACATTGTTGATTGTCCGGGGAGCTGCTCAATTGTCGTCGTTTGTGGCGATGCATTGTTCGCATTCTGGGAAGCATCTATCTGAGTGTCCAAAACCAAAGAATACGGCACGTAAATGGACCAATTCCGTTAAGGCAAATAGAATTTGAAGTCTGTGTCGATGAGTATTGTTTGTCACAATCACTTCGAAGATGCTTTCTCAGATGCACACTCATTAAAAAAAAACATCAAAAGAAAAACGAAAATGTATTTCCTCTCCTTCCAAGCCTTAATACTGGACCCGCCAGTAAACCGCAATGAAAAGAGGCAAAGGTGACACTTAGTGAAGTCAGGTTGTCGTCTTAATAGAAGCATGTCCATGCCTTGAGCTGGACAGACATTTCAGAGGTCAGGAACAAAAAAGCTTCAGGAAAACCGATCCACAAAGCTGACAATGACCAAAGAATGCCTGGTAGCCACTCATCCACAGATCTCCACCCCCGCGCAATCATCAATACCTTCCTGGTAACAATGGGTAGCGCCTTCGTTTCTGCCACTAACAGCCAACTAGCCTTGCAGTTATGCATAAGAATAGAAGGCTGACAGACTCCTCCTGCGCACACAGACAGCACCAATAACCCCTCAGACACTTACATGTGTTTCATCTTTGGCCCCTGTGGTTCAGACACGCTTAATCCAAAGGAGTAGTTGAGCGGGAAAATCCACTTTGATCATATAATAAACTACAAAATAAGTGTGGAGAATCTTCTGACCATGTTCACTAACTGTGTAACCGCTTTATTCCACTATAACAGGATTTTCTCCATACATCATTACATAAGGGCTGCACTTCATTATTTCACTTTAATTGATAGAAGCGGCAAGAAAATGGTGAAAACAGTTGGCCTATGCTGACAAATTACCAAATTTAATGAAATAATCATTCCACTTACAATGTGAATTATGCATGGAGAAACACTTCTTGATCTGACGGAATTGGAGAAATGAGTTATGTTAAGGGCAGAACATTTAAAGTAACAACATTACTCTGCGGGGGATTGCCCGTCGCAAAACAATGAACTTGAACTCTAATGTCAACACACATTCTATTTTGTACATGAAAAAGCTTCCAGTATGAAGCTATTTGCTTTAGTATTAACGACCACGTTTACATAGACACATTTATATGGATTAAAAACCTGAACAGAATAAAAATGCTTTATGTACACAATATATTCAGAAAATTCTAACCCAATCAAGCCCATTCCCAAAAACGTTTTATTCTCAACGAGAGGGGTAACTTATGTCGATTGATAATCGGCACACACGAATACACTCACCGAAGGTTAGGAACAAACCATCTTTACCGCACATGTCTATGATGTCAATATGCACATTTCTGTTATTCCCGGAAGCTAGAAATGGCAGAAGCAAGACTGAACTGAAAAGTGTGATCTGGAGTTGACATTGCAGCTCCATTCGGGAAGCGATAACTTCATGTAATAGCACATACGGAAAAATACGGCAAATAACGCTAATGTTTAAAGTATAAATGGACGGAGCGATGTTTTGTTGACACACGGAAGTTGCTACAGTTTTTTCTACTACCATTTCAAGCGTAAATGGTAGTCTCCATGAAAACAGGGAATCCGATGATAATTTTAATCCGAACTCTGATCCGATTAACGAAATGTTTCCCAAATTGAACGTAGCCACTGTGAACAAAACCAATAAAAAAAAGATCATTTAAAAACTCAGAAAATTGTAAAAGAAATTGTGAGATTTATCGATATCAAGTGTAGCTTTTGGAGATGGGGGAGCGTCTTGCTTATTTTGCTGGTTCCACACTGCTATTACACAACTTTCAAGGATCTTTCAAGGCTTATCACACCATTTTTCTAACATTCCACAGCTAGATGTTTTCTCCGAGCATGTTGAATTATGAATTAGCTAAAAAATATAACATTGAATAGTAAGAAAAGTAATTTCTGAAAAATCTCAAAAGCATTGCTACCTTACATTTACAGTACAAAAAAGTTTGGTTAAAAATATCACCATTTTGAGTAAAAAATTAAAAAAAATGGACCAACACACTATGTGGGTCAATTTGACCCAACTTTCTGGGTTGTTTCCTGCAAAAACAACCCAGAAAATAGCTATTTCTGTATAAAACAACCCCAAAAAAGAAGTTGTTTTGTAGTAAAATTGACCCAATTAGTTGATCGACCCTTTTTTGACCCAACATTGTATTATTTTAAACCCAACTGTTTTCAGAGTGCGCTGTTGAGGATGTCAAGGAGGGAGGTCCGATGTGTGTCTGCACGTTTTTGCTGATTAGAGAGGCCAGAAGCATTTGACCCTTCATGACCTCCGCGACGTTGGTGGCACGAAGCAGAAAAAAAAAATGGATATCACCCGTCATGTGTGAGTGAATAAGATAAACCCTGACCTTGCATTGAACAAGAGTTGGTCTGTCTCTTGCTTTGCGGTTAACTTCATTTGCCCTAACAAAGCACTAATTGTCATCTGTGAGGCTCCCAACCCAACCACCTGCTAACCAACACACGCAAGCACACACACACACATGCACACAAACGCACACACACAGGGAATTCCCTTTCAGCTTTGAGTAGTCAGCTTTGACAGTGAGCACTTAAAAGTGAGGAGACAAATGAATTAGTCACTTGCTGACTCGAACATTCACAATAAAGAGGAAAGTTATTGCTAATCTTGCCAGGTTCTCTAAACAACTTGTGATTTCATTACAGCCGCGAGACAAACTACGTAAACACTTGGGAAATACTAAAATGTGACGTAATCTTGTAAGTAACAACAATCAGAGTTGCTCGATTATGAAGAAAAGTATTTGTGATTATTTTAGTAATGTTTGAAATCATGATTATTCAAACGATTATTATTTTTAAGAGTACAAAACAAAAAAATGTATGAATGGAAATAAATACATTTTTTAAATTTATTTTATCTTGGAAAAAAACGATGATTTCCTTGTATAAACAAAAAGTGCATTGGATTTTACTTGCTATACACTTTGAAATTGCCAAAACTGTTCTAACAGCTACATAAACCATTTCACTAGAATGCACACTAAATCCAATCTAAAAACATCTTTGATTAGCAAATAACTCTCAGAAATATCTGGCGATGCTGACGTCTCTCTTGATGAATTTATATCATGTAAAATGTTAAATAAGAATGGCTACCACTCGGAAGGAAGTGACTGCTGTCCCAAAAATATTTGCTGCCCACTTGAAGCTTCCAAATGAGCATCTGGATTTTAACGTAAGACGTACCAAAACATGCAGCAAAACGTACAACATTTCTGACATGGCAGACATTTTGTCCTAATGGACATCAATGACCAATTGCTGCGTATATAACATGAATCAAGACAACTAAAATGAGTGACGAGACACTAGGGCTTGTCTGTGACACGTCTTTGTCGGCTCAAAATCGGGCAACATTCGTGCAGATTGACGTCAGAATTAATCAGTGTGTATTTGATTTATTTATTTTTTTCTTGCAAAATTACAAAGTGGGACAACTTTTCTATTTAATCGTTAGCGGTGTAACGCTCAAAGACGTAAACAATAATAATAATAATAATAATAATATTCCCTTTATTAGTCCCACAATGGGGTAATTCGAGATTCGAACCCAGGCCTCCTGGGGAGACTGGGTCCTGAACGCGGCGCCTTAGACCACTCGGCCATCCTGGCAGTGAACGCAGTGAAACATGAAAAATAGGAGTTCCGCTAGCACTCAAAATGCGTGATCATGAGTGAAGACTTTGGAGAGCCAATCGGTAGTGGACACACACAAGCATGCTAAGTGCGACATCTCTGGTCCCTCCCAAGCAATGTGCACATTTTCACGGCCACTGGAGAGGGCGTCCTCGGCAGCATTCTCGCGCCAGGCTAATGGCCGGCTGCCGCGGCGGGGCAATCCTGGTTTTATTTCCACGCTGCCCCCACCCGTCTCGACGAGGGATATGGTCGAGCAAGATTATTCATGGGTGGCCACGATGGCGTGACGCAACGCTACCCCCGGCCCACTAGAAACCAGCCGCGAGAAACCAGGCTTTCGCACTTTTACCCATAAAGTGTTTGCTTGATGGTTTTTATTTGCGTCATCACAACATCCTGTTTCTGCCATGATGTTTTGATATTTTGGTCATTTTCAGCAGAAATTTTAGGTGCATCCTCATAGTTTCGTCATTGTTTTGTGACTTATTATACAGTGACTTTGCCCCAAAAGTATGTTTCACAAATGCTAGTCAACACCCTAATATTAAGTGACAAACCAAAACCAGATACAAACCAAAATCAAACTATACTAGTTTAAAAAAAGAAATTGTATCAAAGTCCAAACAAAACAAATTGAGTTGAGAGAAGTACAAGACACTCTCACGCCACCCAACATAGCGGACGTATGTTTTGGCTTGTCCTGGGCCTCAGTCCCAGACAGACAGAGAGTTGCATCCCAGTCATTACTGCTCCAGCTAAATTGGGCCAATGACTAGATGAATACCGTCGCTGAGTTTACTTAACCAACATTATGTTTAGGTAACAGAAGCCAGCAACTGACTGACCGTGCATAAATATATACAAAGACGACTCGCACAGCGGGAAAGTCTGCCAGTATAAACACGAATCTTATGATGAGATACACTGAGTGTGGTAAGCTTGTGTGCGTCTCCTTAGACATTTGTCACGGCCTTTTAGGATTAGTGTCACTGTGTTGAATTTCATCTGTACACTAAAACAACAACTGGAGACTGTGGAGGAGACCTCTACTAAGGCCAAATAATTCCCTAAGACACAAATCAACACACCAAGACAAGAGTCAATGTTAAAGGGGCATTAGTCCTGGGCAGAAAAAATAGAATTGTTAAGACTTCTGCCCCGGCGAAAGATGGACTATGACGAATCAGTCAGCTACAAAACTTAAGGACAGGCTTGACAGATGGATGGAAAAAGAGAAAAATGTGGCAGAAGGAAACTTTAAACCTAACATAAATTCTAAAGCGAAATAAGGGACTGTAAACGTGTCAAGCAGGGAGTTTTCAACTCCCAATACCAAATCATGTTTCAAACTTGAGGTAGATTACCTGTAAACAGCAAAGACCAGATAGGTCAAGATTTCTTTTTACATAACGTTTGGGAAAGACAAGATAGTAAATTGTTTACTCACTGAATCCAAACCAAGGACTGTGTGGTAAAACAGTACAACCACGGGGAAAACATAAAACATTAATAGTGAGGCTAAACAGTAATTAGACGAAGTAAAAGATTTACAATTTGGAAGGTTGTTGATAGTGCTATAAGCAGAATTTTGACTGGAAAGCCATTAATCCGTTCCAGGCCCCAAAAACACCAAATACTTGAGAAAAAAAAAAAAACATGGTTGTTTTTTTTAAATAGGAAAACTAGCACTGTATAAGAATCATGACATAAAAGTACCTCAGGGACCTCAGGGTGAAAATGCTAATCAAAATTGTGAAGCCGTTTTTTGAAGACTCACGCAAGCAAACTGTACCTTACTACTGCCAACCATACCCCAAAACAGGTTCTGAAAAGTGGGTGTGTACGGGTAGGCTCAATGGCCATGGCTAACGTAAAGTCATACAGAACCATAGAGCATGGTAAAAATGGAAGGGCGCTCAAATATGGATGGGGTATCGATTGATTATTCTAGTCACTTACAACACGAGCAAAATAAGAGCGGGAAAAACAAACTGTTTGGGTGGGAAACGGTGAGACCTATAAATATACTGTTGGTTTGAACACAGGAAATAAAATGAACATAAAAAACTAAAATACTTGCAATATAGTGATCGGAGATGTAAATATACCTCACATAAGGATAAGAGGTTATCATCTGGCAACAGCAATATCATCCTTGCAAATAACATACACATTTTATTCCTAAATCACTCTATAATACCAAGAAATTTGCGTCTGATATGAGCGATAAACTCATTTTCATATGAATCTCTTCATGTTGTATTATTGATATTTGAGCAGAGCGACAATCAATCAGAGTCAAACTGATTATTATTATTTTTTTTTTTTTTTACATACATTGTGCTTATATTTTACTTTGAGCACAATCCAACAAGAGGGGCATTCGGTTTTACAGTAATATGTATACACCAGGGAGGAAGGTGAAATTGTTGTCAAATCAAGATTCAAGAGTTGTACCGTCACATGCAGCGCCGAAACAGCGAAATGTGTTTCCTTTACACAAGCTCAGAACAGCATTATCAAAGAGAAATATAATAAAAGGAATAAACTTAACTCCAGGCATAAGGACAACAAATCTAAGCAGAGTGTTAGACGACACAATAGCATTTAGGATGGGAAAATATTGCTATGCCAGATGAGGCACTATTTGTACATTGTAAATATATCAACATTTTTCATGCTTTTGTTTTATGTTGATATAGTTTTATTCTTCGGCTCCTGAGTTGTGCATGCGATGCTTAGTTTATTGCCATGATGCACCTGCAGGGCTGTCGCTTGCGAATGTGCAACAAATGGTCTTTTTAAATCGGGTGCAAAACGCACAAAGAATTGCCGACACAAACGACCAGAAAACTGCAAGATGCATTGGAGTGATGTCAGAAAGGATTGAAAAAAACAATCTTCAAAGGTTTATAAATATGGCATTGATGAAAGATGAAAACATCATTAAGGTCACGTCTCCCTTCAAAACCACAAGTCCATAAAAGGTCAACAGCTCGCCTTACCTTTCTTTCAAGAAGTCAACCACTCTTCTGAAGTCATCAATGCAATACTCTCTCTTCATGTCCATGAGTACGCTGTCTGAAGCTGACTGCACAGGGACGTGAAGGAAGGCATAGACACGCGGGTGATTCAATATCTTCGCCATCTCCTGAAGAGGTACGGGACAGACGAGGAAGGAATGGTATTATTTGTTGAATGCAAAAGCAACTTGTGAGCATTAAAATGTATTAATGAGTTTACTTGATTATGATGCTCAAAATTGTATCATTGGTTGTGTATCTGCACAGACACAAAATATAACCAAAAAAACAAATAAATGGGCTGTTTCACAACGAGATACATGTGTTTGTGTGTGTGAGTTTTTTTTAATGCCTTATCATCCTTTAAACGGGCACAGTGAAAACAACTGCAGGCTTAGAATTAAATACATGAAAGGACTTTTAAAAAAAAAAAATTCTTACATTGCTGTGCTTCAACATATGATGATGCTCTGACAGACCACATTTTTGTTTGATTTAAGTGAAATTAAGAGCTTCATTAAAAACGAGCATTGTTGTGTTTTTTGTCGCAACGATCCATTTAAACTAACATGCTTTTTAATAGGCCATATTAATTAGGACAGTTAGCAGGGCTATTACATTTTTTTTCAAATTATAATTTCCACAACTAAAAGGCTGGAGAGAGCAGAGATGTTAAATTTGTCTGACGGACATAATCAAGGTGGTATCATTAGCATGCTAATCACCACAAGAAGGGGCGAGAGAAAAGGAGAGGGGAGAATGAAATGATTTAATGATTTCCTACAAGAATGTGCTGATTGCAGTCCATCTTCTCATTAAGATCTATTGAAGAAGGTTCCTACTTCATGCGCAGACAAATGCAGACATGCGCATGTACACGCGCACACGTCGACACGCAGAGCTCAGTCACAGCGCACCGCAGGGGGTTGACCACTGCAGGCTCCAAATTAGAAAGAATTAATTCGGTCGGGGGGAAAAAAAAAAAGGCGCTTGATTGGTGACAGAAATCAGCTTGCGACAAGTGAGAGAATAAGAGTGTGTGTGTGTGTGTAAGACAGAGAGCAAGGGCGGGTTAAAGAAATACAATTCAAGCATCATAAAATAATGTTTGCTCTCACGCTGTGTGGGAGACGGGAAAAGTTTGTATTATATTGAGAAAATTTTATTGCAAAGACCTCGCAAACTACTCGGTTTAGACGATTGACGTCATTATTAATGTTGGGTCGGAACTAAGAAGACCGACTTGCAAGCAACCGCAGCAGAATTTGTTTGAATTCCTAGCAATAAAATATCCAACTTTTCATACAAACAGTCCCTCGTGAACAAAACAAAGAATCAACTGATCACTGAATATGAAAATATTGAATATGCATATAAAAAGAAATTCATGAAGTGTATTTTATGACGCAGGCTCAGTCTTAGAAAAACACTGGAATATGAAAAGTCGCACATATTGTGGAAAAATTACCCTGTTATTTCTTTGCGCCATTTCAAAGCATGTCAGGCATCCAATGCTATTTTTTAGTATCTCTTACCACTAATTTGTAACAAAAAAAGGTTTGAAAACAAACCTCAGTTATGCACTAAAAAATAGGTATGTTGAATTTACTCAACTTCATTCTGTCGAAGGCTTGCAAGAAATAAGATCATCTGAATCCAGATACATTTAATAAGTAGGCTAAAACTCTATTAAAAAATGTAATTGGTGCTTTTACTTTGTGCAAGAACTTTATAAAATAAAATTAAATAAATTCAACAAAAAAAAAACTCAAAACTCAAAAAAGCAGTTTAAATATGAATAAGAGAAGCACACACAAAAAAAAGCAATACAAAACGTGTTTCAATGCTCAACAAGTCACATTAAGGATACAATACATCATTATTTATGCAGCGCTTTCACAAAGACAGCCAGTCTAAGCAAAAGTCCTTGTAACTCAAAAGTGATGAGAAAACGGTGCAGCACAGAAGAAATTAGTTTTCAGTCTATATAAAAAGAAAAGGAAACGGTGAATGGTGAAGTGGTATTGCACCGCTACCAGAGGTCTATTGTGGAAGGGAGTTTGGTTGTAGACTGTGGTCAAAAAGAGTTTTGGAGTGTTTTTTTAACACAGTGTTAAACAACAGCATGCGAGTAGCACGCATGCAACAACCTGATCTGCATGCGGCGCTGCGTTCTGCAGCAGATGTCATATAGCAAGACAACACTATGTTTAGCGCTTTAAAGAAAGGGTTCCGACACATTTTAGATGTCACAGTTTCTTATTTTCTTCCAGACTTACCAGTTAAAAAAAATAAAATAATAAAATAAAAATAATAAATGAAAAAACATCTACTAATATGTGACGTATCACTTAATAAAAGTGCATCACTCTGATCATGTAATAATTTCCAGACTAATATAGCTAAGTAACATTTAGAATTTATGAGCCAGTCAAGTGAATTCTCATCTACCGCTTAGGAGATATGGACCACCGCTCCCTAAACGCAGAATCCACACTGTGCGTAGGGCCTCATCTTCCGTGGAAGGCCCCATTTTGCCCAA
Organism: Idiotropiscis lumnitzeri; assembly: GCF_059441095.1. Taxonomy (NCBI): domain Eukaryota; kingdom Metazoa; phylum Chordata; class Actinopteri; order Syngnathiformes; family Syngnathidae; genus Idiotropiscis; species Idiotropiscis lumnitzeri. The sequence goes on along the minus strand of NC_142400.1, from coordinate 12,874,144 downwards.
GGAGAGGCAATGCGGCAATGACCAGAATCGACATCGGAGGCAAAACATCCAAAACCGCTTTCTGTACCTGCTAGTATATTAAGGTCGGACGGCGGTCCGTACTCAGGTGGCCCTGATATGCAAGTTGGGTGAATGCAAGTAAAAACACCACGGTATACTTAATGATCAAAATCAACTAAATTCCCCAAGAAAAAGAATCCAAGTGAAAGATACCACTGCCGAGTGCTGTGACATGCATGTCCACTGTGAGTGTAATTAGTATGTACAGGTCATAGTAGACTCAGTGGGATGAAGCCATACTGTCGCCTTTAGCATTTGCGAACTGAGCTTAGTGAGCTGTCAATTATTTTGACAAGAATAGAGTCATCTGTCTGTAGGTCAGCAATGGATCCCAGGGTAAAAACCGGATCCTACTTTCTGCACCGGAGTGTTGTTTTGGTATGCAAGAAGCATACATTATGAGGTACAGCAATATGTTGCAGTCTAGCTTCCCTATTAAGGAGGACTCCCAGATGACCAAGGTGTGTGTGCATGTGAGTACCGGCGGCGATTGCGGTTTAAAAGTGGTAGTTTGAGAAGCAGGGCATTGCTGAAGGCAACTGTGGGATTAATCTATAAGGGGAGGACTTTTCATTCACATGAGGCATTTATCGTGTGCGTCTGACAGAGTGCATCCCATCCTCCAATCATTATCCACAACCCTGATATGAATCTCTGTCGTTAGCGATCCCTGCAGAGCGCAGGCCTTTTTACTGCTCACGGACACTTTAGTGAGTCTATAGAGAAAACGATGTTGCGATAACGACAGCGCATTCAAACATCACCTCGTGGGCTGATGAGATTTTTCCGTTAAAATGGGATACAAGTGCAGTTGTGCTCTGATTATCAGTTTAACAACAGTATAACACTGTGTTACTTTTTCCCTCCCTGCCTCCCCCATGAAGCCTATCGCTCTCGTTCACACAAGCAAGACGCAAGATCCTTTCATCTTTTCTATATCAGTTCTGATAGACACACAAATCAGAAAGGTTCTATCTCAACTGGCTTAGCTCAAAGGATCTGATAACTAGCCCCTTAAAATCAGATAGCACTGAAAGGAACATATACGGTATGTGGGGAGAGAGGGGGGGGGGGGGGGCGAGGTTGAAAGATCCCAGAAGAATCACACATTAACTTTCATATGTCTCTCCTCTATTTCACAAAAACAAAACAAATTGTGGTCTTGTTTTCTTTGGAAAATTCTCTTTGGGGATTTTGACTGGCCTTTCTGTTCCGAGTTCCCTGGCTTGCATTATCGATAACGTGGAACAGTGTGATTTTCAATTAATATTTTAAATCTGTCTTCACTCGCTTCCAATGGGTTATAAATACAAAAATTACTGAAGCTTCAATGGTATTGCAACACCAGGGGTACATTTGTTTATTACAATGTTTTAATCTTTGGTAAAATAATATGTATACACAATTTTGGATAATCTAATTGGTGAGCAGCTCAGTGGTGAACAAGCAAGGATGAATAGGCATGGGGTCTGGGGGATTGATGTTGGGGCTTGAGTTTAACAGTCAAAACAGTTTCAGAAAAAAGCTTTGTGCATCTGATGGTGATACTGTCTCTGGTTGTGAGGAGGTTGTTGCCCACAAACCTCCAAGCTTTCTTTACTGTACTTTGAAGAGCCTTCCTGGAGCCGAGCAGAAACTGTGCCACACCGTGATGCTGACGCGGAGGACATTCTCCACGACATCTGTTGAAGCCCTTCAAGATACAGCTTCCAGACCAGAAGTGTTTCGGCTTCAAGTGAGGTTATTGAAAAGATGGACCCCAAGTTACTTGTGTGTGGGGACCACTTCTACTGCTTCTTCTCCAATGAGCAGGGTGGCAAGGAGGCTACTCAACACTATCTCCTGGGTCTTCATCACATTCATGCAAAGGTTATCTTTGCAACCGTCCACCAGATGTTCTACCTCCTCGCTGTACTCAACATTGTTACCGCTATGTCGCCTCAAACCTCACACTATATGACAACTTGGCAATTTCGCAGAAGAGTTAAAGGTCAGTCATATGAACAGGAGGGGGAAGAGCACGCAGCCCTGAGGCCAACCAGTTCTGAGGGTCATGGAGTAGGAGACCGTGTTGGGGATCTAGACAGTCTAAGGTCTGTTGGTCAGGAAGTCCAGATGAAGTTCCCCCATTGATGGACTCACACCAGGTTCTCTGGGATGATTGCGCCGAAGGCGGAGGAGAAATCCAGCAAGAGCAGGTGAACATGTTTTTCAGGTGGGTGAGTGCCGCGTGGACCATAGGTGAGATGACATCATCAGGAAAGAAGACGTGTTGTCACGGTGAAACAGCCTCAAAATTGTCAGTGAACAAAGCAAAAGCTGCAGGATCTTGTTGTAGATGTGCTGCTTGATCATTAAGCCTACACAGGCGGGGGAAAAAAATCGTACTTTGTAGTTTGGGTCCGAATATCTCTTTGGTGACACTTGCTTTGGAACTTTTCCAGACACACCTCATATATTTGTGAAGCACAGACACCTATAAACAAACCCACAAGTTGTATTAAGTGGGTATACCCAGGGGAGTCTGAGGGAAAAATATTCTACAATCTGCTCCCAGGATAGTAAATCAAATCCCAGTTGGTGGGAACTGCATTCAGCAGCAGCCAAGAGAAACCAAGCTTCTTATGATATTCTACATCTCAAGGATTGCCCTTAACTTTCCCTAGAGGATAACGCCAGCATGCAGCAACTCGCACAGCACATTTACAATAGATACAATGTACACAAAAAACAAAATTGCTGTCATCCGTTATTAGTAAATGAACTGACTATTATACAGAAGTATACAAAAGAGGGAAAAAAATATATGTATTTATAGTATAGTTGCTGATTTCTTTACTAATTAATCTACAGAAGACTTTTTTTTATGGATCCAACAGTAAGATCTTTTAGCTCGAAAGAGTAATGATATAATTTTGTATGATATCACTTAAGTAGGTGTGATGCTGACATGGTGTCATAATTTACTTTAATCAAATTAGTTGGGACCTTATTTTGACTCAACATAAATAACATCTGAAAAAACAATCCAACATATTTTGTAGCGCACAGTGTTGAAATGATAAGCCTCCCTTTACTGGGCCTTGGGTGCATTTGAATCGGCTTGCAAAAGAGTTTCCGAAGCAATTGAAGAATGAATACAGACCTGTTTTATTATTTTCATCTACTTTTCTAAAGTTAATAACTACTTAACTTGAGTTACTATTAAGTGGATATTGTTTAAGAAATTTATTTGACCAAAAAATTCCGGTTTATGCACATTCACACTGATTAGCACAAGCATGTGGTAAAGGTTTGACTTTTTAAGTCGGACAAAAAAAATAAATAAAAATAAAACAAGACCTCGGATAAATGCCTGTTAAATTTGTTGGTGAATAAACCGAAGACTTGCACTTTCATCAACCACGTAGCGCACATTCAAAACATGTTAAGTTTTTTACTCGCGTAACTTGACCCAGAATAACACCAATTTCTGTTTGCAAATCGAATTCAGCGCTCTCATTGATGATTAATCTGTATTTTGTGCATTTTGCACTGTTGTAGGTTTTATTAATATCTCAAGTATTTATTTTAATACATGGATCTTAAATTGTGGTTACCCGGTGAATGACTAGTTAGCGCGATGGCCTCACAGTGCAGAGATTGTGGGTTTGATTCCGGTTTCCGGCCATCCTGTGTGGAGTTTGCACGTTCTCCCCGTGCATGTGTGGATTTTCTCCGGGTACTCCGGTTACCTCCCACATACCAAAAACATGGAAGGCAGGTCGATAGGACACTCTAAATGAACGCTACCTAAGAGTGTGAGCGCGGGTGGTTGTTCGTCTATGTGTGCCCTGCGATTGGCTGGCAATTAGTTCAGGGTGTCCCCCGCCTACTGCCCAAAGATAGCTGGGATAGACTCCAGCAACCCCACGACCCTGGTGAGGAGAAGCGGTACAGATAAGGAATGGATGGACGGCTGGATCTTAAAATGCAGTAATGTCAGATTATTATCAACATTGTACACATATGTGCTTCTCCAGTGCAATTTTGACAACTACAAACTAAATATCTGCCATCCTACCCTTTTTTTCATGCTCAATCCGAAGTCTACGATGATAAAAGAACAACCCACGAGTTTAGCCACGCTGCCAGCAGGATAACAAAAAACTAGCTGCAGCCAAGTAGACGGAAAAAAAATAAATAAATCGGGCCAATTAAAACACTCCCCAGACGAAGAAGAAAGGTGTCTGCAGCGAACTGCTCAGCAAAATGAGGCATACCTCTGCCTTCATCTACAGTGTTTAGTGAGGTGGAGCAAACTATAGACAGGAAACAGCTGCACATGTGAAAGATATTCCGCGGCTTGTTAAAACGGTAGACGACAGGCATCCTGTTAAAAGTCTGTGTTCACCAAATGCATTCTTTAGGTGTTGTTTGCCTCATAATAGCCTATAATCACATTGAAAAGAAACTGAAAGTTTTCAACCATGGCGAATTATGCTCTCCGGAAACCCTTAAAATTGATTACCATCATTGAGAAAACAAAAGACTATACAGGAAGGCAGGGGTCATAATTTAGAGACATATGAGAGCAGTTTTGACTGTGGGGCTTCATTTGGTGTGGGGTCCCTTGCACAATGCAACATTAAGCCGCTAATGTGAAGAGGTCCCCAAAGGCTTCATTAAAATTAAAATGATCGTGAAAGGGTGGCGTCTAATTGCGTGCTCGTGCAGTTTTGTGTGCAAGTCTCGGTGTGAAGGTGAGAGATATGTGTTGGGCAGTTATTTCGTATTTGTGCGCATGCATGTGTGTGCGACTAGTGGTGTAAAACCTTGTCCGGACACAATTCCATCATTTACGTCATTTGCGATCGCACAGTGAGATGTGTTGCATCAATTGGGAGACTCTTCAAGCATTAACAACGCGACAGAGTCAGTATAGATATAGAGCCAAAATGGTTCTGGGGTCACTTTCTATTGACCCACCGATGGCTTTTTGATTGAATGTTGTAAAAATCTAAATATATTTATAATGAATTTATGTGGACACATTATGCCAGTAACACATATATTTTTTACACATTTGAGCCGCAGAGAAGTCTCAAGCGCAAAAGGTTTAGGTAAAAACTGGTTGAGTCAAACAAATAAAAAAGGAGCTATTCTACCAATTAAAAGGCAATGCAGATGAGAAGTAGAAAGCACATAACATGAGTGGGCAATTTATGTATTAACATTTTTTCATGTCAGGAAGTTATTTCCTTTGGGCGCAACTTATTGTCTACTATTTTTAATAGAATGAAGTTTGTTGAGAATTAACACATTGATCACGTCAGAAAAAAAAATCCGATATGGCAGTCTCATTGCATCAGATTTGAAGAAATTGTACTGTATTGGTATGCAAGATGTGAAAGTGTCATGTCAAACCAAATTTGGCATCAATTCAACAAAAAATAAATAAAATGAAAATTCCTCTGTTGAGAGCTCATCTCTGGCTAAGATTACAGTTGTGATATTTTTATTTTGACTGGATCAAGAGATCCTAGCCTCTAAGCATTCATGGGGAAAAATATGTTAAAACGTTGCATTAATAATCATATGAATGAATGCTGTTACGCAGTAGGTGTCTTGGAAGGTTTTGTTAAATAAAGTATAACAAAATGTAAAGTAAACTCTTTGGAGCTTGTACAGTGATGGATAAAGCCCACTACTGCACATCGCTTAGTGTGGAACGTGTGAACAGCTTATCAAGTGGTTCTCTGGTCAAACGCAGAGAAGCTTTGAGGAGGATGTTTTAATGGACAAGACCAATTGCATTCATCTCAGCCTGGCTGATTGCTACGTATGAGGCTACTTTCACACCTGATTTGCTGCTACCATCCTGGATTCAATCACACGCGGGCGTGAAAAAGCAGCCGCACAGGTATCATCATGTACGTGCACAGACACCTTACGCGATCAAAGGATAAAATGATGCCCCTTTGATAGCCATTTGGCAATTTATTAGCAGGTGGCTCAATGGACGGCGGGAGGAATGGCAGAAAAGTGAGGAACAAAAATGTGGCATTTTACTTAAAACTACTTGAAAATGAAACACTGATTGCTGAATGCAATCAACTAAAACATCAGAGAGCAGAGGACCAAGAGAGGCGACTCAGCCTGTAACTGCTCCAATCAGCAAATGGTACCGGGGTTGACTGACAGAAAAAAAAAAAAAAAAAAAAAAAGAAAGAGAAAAGAAATAGGCAGCACATGAGAGGAAATTGCATGTTCTTGGGTGTCAGACGGAGACAAGGCACGGGAAAATGTGCGTGAGTCCGCTTGGGAGGGGGTGAACTTTTCAGAAGAAGAGGTTACTTAACATTTTCAGTTTCAATCACAGCCATTTACTAGGATCCTGTTTTACGGTATAAGCGCTGTTCTTTTTAAAATGAAAAGGGAGCAGGTTGTAATTTGGCCATCACTCGACATGACGAATACATCGACTCATGGCCTTCATCATCAAACCATTATTATTACTGTGATTATCACCGTCTAGTTGGGAGCTCTAGAAATTGGATAAGCCATTGCAATTAGGAGAAAAGTAAAAATTTATAGGTAAAAAAATAAGATACTGCATTATCTTCAAAACTCAAATCTAACTCTGCAGTGTACATTTCACTCTTTTATTATTATTGGCAAATTAACCATATGAGCATTGATATTGTCCAAAGAGTTCAAGGGTTAGAGTGGAAAAAAAACTTGTTTCTGACATTTTTCATCATTTTGCACTCCTCTCATAAGAAATAAGCTTTGCTTTGTTAAAAATGTGATTCCTAGGTGTATTATTACAGATGATGAACAGTGGAATCTCGTTTTTAATTTGTTAACTTCCATGCAGTTTTTCAATGGTAATCACACACACGGGGGGGGGGGTGGGATTACTTTTGAACTCTCATCAAATATGTACACCGAGGAAGAAAATTGTACACAGAACGAAATTCTACACTAAGTGGAACTTGTGTCGACAAACCTCGGATGGGTGGAGACGACTGGTATAAGCGAGTTCGGTGACATTGGTCTTGCAGGGGGAAAAAAAGCATTCAGTTTTTTTATGGACACAATACTAGATGTTAGCCAGATAACAATGTGCCGATTTGGTCGCCATGTTAGGGTGGTCGACATGAACTGTGTAATTAAGTTTTAACTTGCTCATTTCTAAAATGATTTTGATTAAGTTCACTTTTGTTTTTTGTCAACGCCAAAGCTTGTGCTACCCGCATTCTTGAATTACGCTGACGGCATAAACCTCCTCCTATTTTAGCGTTATCGTAGGCTCGAGTGGCATGTTGTAGCTGTATCTTGGTACCTACCAGTGTACAAGTGTTGACAGCCAAAAACTGTTTGCAACGTAAGACAATTTCTCCTTACACAAAAAAATGTGTCTGAACATAAGAAATCCTAATCTATCATATTACGAGGCAGACAATAGTTCAATTTTGGAGCATGGATACCAGCAAAATGGGGGCTTGCATGATAAATGAGTACAAAGAATAATCAGCATATGATGGGTGATTTGGGGGGGAGGCGTATTCAGACCAAGTGCATTTTATGCTCATGAAATGATGGTAGACAAATAAACACAAACAACCATTCACACCAAAATAAAATTAACCTATGTGAGAAGTTTAAAATAAATAAAAAATAACCCAAGCCCAGTGAGAACATGTAAACCCCACGCTGGGTTCAAACCCCGGCTGATTGAACCATTACAGTGCTAATCACCCCCTCAAAAAGTAAACAGAAAAAAAATATATTAAAAATGTACATTGGTGCCAATAAATAACCATCAATGTAGCGTTTACAAGTAGGTCAAGAACGAAGGTTGTGGAAGTGGGTGTGAAACAAATCAAGAAGTGAAGTGTGGGTGGAAGTTGAGTGAAGAAAGGGTAAATGGGGGACAAGAGCAACAAAAGGCAAAGATAAGTTGAAGAAGATGACTCTTATCTTTTCTTATGTAGGTTAATTGACTGAGGAATAAAAAGAAAAAAAATATATAATTCAATGTGATGCATGGACATTAACAAACGGGTTGCTAGCATATGAAATGATTATTAAGATACACACACAGAGACTAAGCTAGTGTGTCATCACAGCATATTTCCAATTATCGGTTAATTGTTATTCCCCATCATTAGGAGGGTGGTTTTTAATTGTAATGTAGCCAAGCAGAAAACCTACCTATACATGTGGGGGACAATTAGCCACCTCCATTAACCCCTGGTTAATTACAACCTCCACTGCTACATCCCACAGCTCTGTTCTCACTCCTCTTTACCCCTCAGATCTATCCCCGGGCCTTCATCCCATACTTTACCCCAACTTCTGTCCTCATTTCAGTTCAAGATAGCCAATCAGCCTTAATTGTTTGATTCAAATGCATACTGTATGTTATAAGTCTTTTTTTTCTTTTCTAGGTTAGAATTCCCTGTTTGAGTCCACGATGTCATCTCTTTCTCCCTTTTTTAATTTTCTCTTCGACATTTCGAAATAAATTTCCTCAGAGATTGATTGTAATCTTAAAAAGATAAGCACAACTGCTTTCTGGAAATGAGAAGCAATCAAATAATTATCGGTTACCACCACCTCCCCCAACCGCCCGATTCCGAAAAGTAAATGTGTTTATAGAAATCACCGTCATAATATGTGCAGATAAATGTGATTTCAGTTGTCGTGGCTCAAATAGAACATAAAGGTTGAAACAATGCCACAGGGAAGAGGATAAGAGCAAGCTAATCATTTCAACCCATCTGCATATTAACAAACACACTGCTCCTTCTAAGACTCCTGGCAAAAAGCCTTAGTACCAGAAGGTTATTCTGCTTCAGGTGATGGTATAATACGTCCAGATATGTTTGGGGAAAGAAAAATACGTAAAGAAGAAAACACAGCAATAATGATGACTGCAGAAGTACATGATGACATCATGTATTATACTTATTGGCAGAGCTGGGCACGTGACCCTTTTTGCCGGTCAGTGCCCTGCCCACCGACAGCGATCTCTGTACAGTTCCGGCCTCGACCCTCCCGCCGTGTTCTAAAAAAAATTGTTGTTTAATTTACTTACTTTATTTACTCAAGATGGTGCAGAGAAATTTCCGGATCGTGATTGGCATTGGTAGAAATTAACAGCAGATCATTTGGTAACAGCTATATGCCCAACATAAGATATAAAATAAGTGTCCAGAATCAACGTAGTGGTAATTGTAAACGTTTAGTATTTGTGATGGGTCTTGGTTCTTTTTCATTTTATATCTTTATCAGTGCAATGACAACTTATCCTTATAAAATGTCAACATTGTTTGACCACAGCATGCATTAGTGATTTAGAATAATTATTTATCTTGATTCATTCAAATTATTCCAAAAAATAAGAGTCACTTATTAAACTCTCCACCACAACCCAAAATATTTCAATATTCAATATTTTTATGCAGTGGTCTCTGTTTCCTCCCGCCTTCCCAAAAAGGAATTTCGTGTCTGAAAGCAGGGTTTAGTAAGCCCCGTTACCTATTGAAAATTGTGACAACATTTTACACTGTTACCCCAGACAGAGACAATAGATGTATTAAAAAAAATCAAGACAGTTTGAGTGAAAATTGGGAGATTTCAATGATAGTAAGTCAGCCTGACATGACACATGGCGAAGAGCAGCCTGAACGGAGAGAGAAAGAGGGGATAACAATGTCCATTGTTCCATTAGGCAAGGCAATAATGACTGATAAAAGGAGACGACTAAAGAGGACACAATGGTCCTTAATTGACTCATTAGTGAGAGAGGAGAATGAACTGCGCTAATGAATGGAGGTTTGCAGCTATACTGCTTGCTAAGCAAAACGGAAAGGCATTTAGTTTATTAAATCTAGACAAAGCAATATTTGTCCACAAGAAGGGATAACAAAATAAGCCACAGGGACAGGACAAAACAGAAAAAAAAGGAAACATCTCTATAGTCAGCTCTTACAGTCATGAATACATTTTTTAAATGAAACACATTAGAATCTCGTTCATGCAATATTTCCTGGTAGCTTTGCCATTAAAACTCATTCACGACCAGCTCAGGAAAAATGATTGCACTTTTGGACTTCTATACTCGTGAATAGCAGTGATTAATGAGCGCTGATGTTTTTGGTTTTACACACCTCAAGGTGTTCCAAGATATAGGGTGGGTTGGTCATCCCGAGCCTGAGCATGGCCCCTTCAGGAATCTCCTCAACCAGCCTCCACAGTAGAGTGGGCAGGTCGGTCCCAATGTCTCGACCATAAGCTCCCGTGTCTTCACTCGTTAGCCAGATTTCACACACCCCCTCTAAACAAACACACACACAAAAAAAGAAAGCATTGCAGACGTGAACAAAAGATGCTTCGCAACTGAGGCAACATGATTCAGTACAATCTTTTTTATAGTAAAGGCGCCTAATATATTCCATCCGTCTATTGGGGTCGCAGGACAGTCCTGTTCACCCAAACATCAGCACACTGCCATCCGTTGATTAGCTGACAGAGAACTGTGAATTTCATGTGACAGACTGAATGAACAGATTAGGAAAATCAAATTAAATTTTTTTTTTTAAAAAAAACATAAAAAAGGAATTAAAAGTGTTCTGTTCCTTGTGCTGTATACAGATAATATCCGCCTTGTGTCGTGTCACGTCATCTTTGGTTAACTCGTTGGCAAGCTGCACGCAGTCCTCCTGCTATGAAAACGCCTCCATAGCCCACGGTGGCAACACATGCCGGATCAAGATGAGCCGTTCTAAACTGCACAACTGAACTGTAAAGCTTGCTTGAGACACAGCTTCAGTTTCACTTGCGCATGAACAACACACTGCCACGGTAAATACATATAACTCAACCTGATTGTGGTAACTAGCATGCAATACTCAAGAGGACCTTCTTTACGGTGAGGAGAACCCTTAGGGAATCATGTTTATCATTAATTGGATTTTCTTTTAGCACCTTAATTTAGATTTATGTCTGCAACGGGAACACACTTGAACAAGGGACGCTTTCACAAATTCATGCATTAAGATTTAAGTTGTACTTTAGACTTCCCCGCCCCATTTCCAAACAATATTAATGTATAACCCATGTCAATTTACATCAAATTAAATTATTTTTAATAAAAGATTATTGGTCCTGAAATGTTATTGACCCAGTAGTATGCAAAAGACTCAAATAAGGATAAACTCCCTGGCCAAAAGTATTAGAAAGGTGAGATAAATGTTATTTTTTACTGTAGACTGCAAACATTGTTTGTTTTTGAGTTGACACAAAATGAACTTTGATTTTTAAGGTCCACTTTAAAGACAGCACCTTTTGTTCAAATCTGGCCTTTTTTCACATGAGCAAAATATTTTAATATATCACTGACAGATAGGTGTTTTGTTGCCACTGTGTGTACTAATACAATGATGCTTCAAATAATAAATAATAAATGACAACGGACAGCTCCAGATTTGGATTTTGCTAAAGAAGACTGCATTTATTTAGTAAAAGATGTTAACAAACACGAAAGCCATAGAGCTGCTGGTTGGTGGAAAAATAAGCAATTGTGAAGTTGGGAGAAGATGGAAAATGAATCAGAGCCAATGAGCAAATGTTGCAGATAGCAGGAATGAGGGTAGTAATGCAAGTCAAGGTTCACAGAAGAAAAAAAAAATACTTACGATACAAAACCGAACTTTTATGAGCATGAAAGAAAAGCAAAGACTTTGAAAGAGAAAGTTTCTGCTCACAATCCCAAACACTGTGAAACTCAGTGTAGGTCAAGAATGCCTTCTTCTGGAACAGGCTCATTAATATTCACTCAAAAGTCGAAATTAATATTTCGTCAGCAATTAGAGAGACATAATGACCCAAAACATATACACAAGGAAAGAAGTGGAACGTTTTAGATGGGCCAAATCCATTTCTATACGTAAAACACTATCAAATGTTTACGTCCGAAAATAATCAACAACTGAAAAAGCGATTAAAAAACGTCCCTCCATTTAACTTTCACTGGGCAGTTTTTGGCACAATAAAGTCCAAATGCTCATCGAAAATCACACCAGTCCCTTTAATTACCGTCAAGCGTTTACTTGTCATTGATTCTATGCTGCAAGGCCATCACAGTCATTCCCAATCATTAAAATAACCACTTTATAAATGTGTATTCCCGTAAGGTGAAGGTCATATACAACAAGAGGAGACTTATCCGGCTTCATGCTAAATTAGAGCGACGCTCACAACTACAGCTTAATGAGCTAACTGTCACTTGGCTGCAGGTCTGGAAATAGTTGATGGTCTGCTTAAACTATGCGTTACGACATCCCCCGGATCACGCAGGCACATCGAAATGCATTTGCACTTGCAGGGAGGCTGCGGCACACACTCACAAACACACAACTGTCATTACAATTAGCCAAGTGGAGTCGGACGGAAAGATGCATGTGGTCATTCGGAGAGGAGAAACGCTGCGGCTAATTGGGCGTGTGCGAGCCTGCAACACTTAAAGGAGGGAAAAGCACATATTTAAAGTTGTGCATGGACCACAATCATGAAAGAGGATAATTATCCAGATTAAAAGGGTTTTCTAAGGCTCATCATCATTGACAATAGGATGCACTAATGATTTGGATGACAAAATGACAAACACGTCTATCAATCACACGTGATAAAATACAAAGCATGACACACACATGGACACACACGCTGAAAAAAAAAAAAAAAAAAAACAACAGGATAGGGAGAACATTTTCCTCTCTATGCAATTAATTAAAGACAGTTCACCTTGTTCTAACAATCAGAATAGCCTGGTTCATTAAACTCACCTCATCGCGAGCTAAAGTTATTAATTTGAATTTTGAGGAAGCAAGCACACATTTTTTTTTTTTAAAGCAAGGTCTGCTATTCCGTTCTATAGATAATGGAAGTCAAGGTTAATTATGGAAAAAGGACGTCAGCAACAACCAATGTGGAATAAAATTTAAGATGATAACCCGTGGTGGGATTGTGTGTGCGTGTGTGTGAGTGTGGATTTTTGTTTATAACATGTCAAGAGTGTCTTAGTAATTAACCCATTACAATGAACATAGCAAGCAACCACATTGGAAGACAAATTGATGTAGTGGAATAATACGAAGAGTATTGGATCTCTTGGTTACGGGGATATATAAGGTGCGTCTTCGGATTCTTCATTTTGCCCTGGAAATTTCCTTTCTTGTCCTATTCGAGCAGGTTGACCCGGAAGTACTTGGAAGATACGTTCGTTCAAATTGTCAAAGGAAAGGAGCCGGGATGCAACAAATGTGACTCGGAACCTGAAACGTTTTTACCATGACTAGTTTAGCAACACGATGGCATAGTTTTGATGATGGAATGATGGAAGTTGTGTCTTGCATCACTGAATAACCAGTGACGCAAGTGACCACTTGGATCATGATGACTATTAGCATTCAAACAGCAGCTGCACCACTGTTTGTTTTTATTTTTTTTCTGTACAAAGAAGAGAGTGAGATTATACATTGAAGGTAATGTTAAAAGTGGGATTGTGAGAGAAGCAAACAGGAAACACGCAAATAGGTCTAACCAAGTGAAATCACTTCATAGAATAATCGTGTCCAAAACGAGAGTTTTTATGCACCTTTTTGGACATGGAAAAAGGATGCACTGACTTTTAGCTTTCTTCACAACAGTGGGCCAGCTATGGCAGTTCTTTTTTTCTTGTAATTATTTCGACAGAAGAAGAATGCCGTAGGGTGAGAATCACGTGTATTCGTTTGTTTGCTTGGTGGATTTCTTATTTTGCTTTTATTTATATATTTGTAGAATGGTCAAATTCACAGCTGAGCTAATTACTTTGTTTGGATTAAAAAGAATCCACTCTCTTACACGTGATTGCATCATGCACATCCAATGATTGATGTATTCCTGTAGTTCCCACAAAAAAAGGCATCTTTTTTTTTTTTTTGCTCTGTCCCAGTTAATTGCCAGCCACATGCTTTCGAAATAAATAACTAGACCTGCTGTAAATGCGTCACAGAGCTGAATACGTCCTTTTCAAAACAAAATTCCAGTGACTTTGCACATGCTACGGCCGCCAAGCCAGTAAGCTTGGTTATTGTCTAATATTAAAACATCGGGGGCCCTTGTGTTAATAAGGAAAGAGGCCACACTGCAAAAGTCCCAGTACACCCAATAACCTGCCCAGTTGATTGCGGTCTCTGCTTTATCGGTAGACGTGTTTGTATTATCACGTCAATCGTGTTATTGCTGGCAAAAGATGTGACCGTCGAGTCGGAAATGTAAGCTTGGTCCCCCTCATCTGTCTGCACTAAAACATACACATACATACACAGCTGTTTCCTCTGGTTTCAATGTGTGCAGCAAAGACAGAGGCCACTAATTGTATCAAGATTTCCATTGCTGATGCATATTAATGGAAAATATATATCCTGTGTGAAAGTTAACTTTCTCTCTGGTATTCAAGAACACAAGAACAACTATAACATGCCCTCTGCATATGTTGAATTTAAGTTTAGAATTTAATTTACATAATATACGTAACGCCACAATTGTAAACTGGACACCGTAGCGTTGCAGTAAAAGTAGAATTTGCTGGAGAAGCCGGAATATATTACACAACTTTTGAATCAGATATAACTTTTTTTTTGTGGAAGGAGTCATAATGTTTCAGCTGACCTCGTGTCTGCATGTTCATGAAACAACCCCTCAAGCCTAACTATGTTTTCCGTAAGTCAGAACAATTGCAAACAGGGAGCCAGGCAGAAGAACTTTTCCTGCACACAATTGCCATTCAGTTAACTTTTGGCACAGCCTCGTAAAGACAGCAAAACAACGGAAGATGAAAGGAGACAAGGGATCGGCGGCACTAAATATGGGCCAAAGAGCAGGACCCACTTTGTTTAGGGTATGAGCCTTGTGAACTGCCAAAGAGAAGTACAGACACAAAGAATAATACACGGTACCGGAGGAAACAGCTGTGGAGAGGCCTGCAGCAGTGACCGACCATATCTATAGAATACAAGCTATAAAAAAACATGCGCTCAATCACCACAACATTCAGTACACCTGAAGAATCTAATCAAATCCAATTCAAGAACAGGGTTCACAAAACTTAGTTTTGATGAAGACTATCAAAGAGATAATATTACATGTTGGAGCTAGCTAAACTTTGATGACTGCCACTGTCTTGAGAATGTAAACAGATTGTAGATTATAGGAACATTGTTCCCATTAAACTGCAGTAAAACCCTAATTTGCCTGAAACAAATCAACCAATAGCTTTTCATGTGACCAAACAGTGAGTGTGTGTGTGTGAGCATGACAGATGAGGAGAACGGAAACAAATGTCCCGATCAATTGCACCCTTTTTAGCGCGCGATCTGCGGACTGACCATGCAAAGGAATCTGCGGTCTAAAGGCGGGCATGCAGTATGTTTAGACTTCAAACACTCACACCCTCACACATCACAAGGGTTTAAAACATGCTGAGCTGTGCGTTGCTTTGTGTCATGGAAAACAAGGATTTGATACAGTGTAATAGGATCGGCTTCATGTGCATTATAATCTATAATCTAATAAACATTACCACTCACACAACCAGTAAGAAAGTTCATGACCGCATGAACACCAATAACAAGTTAGATAGATCCCTTTGAGCACATTAGCTTAACAAATCGAGCATGTATGTACAGTATGGTCTTTGTATTGAATCTGTAGTTTAAAGCATTTTAAATCAAGATGATGTGGAGCTCAAACACACCGGGAATGGGAAAGGTAACATTTTTTTTTTTTTGTAATGACACCATTTTAAATAGGTAGCAAAGGCATCACTCAGTGAACACTCCTTTTCAAATGATTGAGATAAGCCTCAACCACAACTTTTTCCCCTTGATTTGACCTGAGTCAACTCCCCAAGTCGATTCCCATGGAGATGATAATTAGACAGAATATAAATATGCACAAACACACATCTGCCCAACACAAAGAGAGAAGAGGATAAACATAGCACAAGGATCGATATGTTCCCCCAAGTGCATATTCAGCTTGTTAACTCACAGCAATTCACATGGAAACAACACAGAGCTAAAGAAACAAGAAGCAAATAGTGTGCACTGTTGTGTTATGTTCTGCATCCACCGCTTTTTATCACAATAAATAAGAACACAGCAAGCGAGGTTAAAGAAGAGGATAATTGCTCATGAATCTCACAAGCGGGTTGGATTCAAACTGATGACCGTGCATCAATGGCAACTTAACATTCCATATCTTCCTACCCCTAAAGGTCAAGGGAGAGTGTGAGTTCAAATAGAAGGAAGCTAAATCAAAAGTGTATATATATATATATATATATATATATATATATATATATATATATATATATATACACACACACACACACACACACACACAGTGTATTAGGGCTGTCAAAAATAAAAGTTAAAAAGTTAACAGTTAACTAAGTTTTATTTACTTCCAAAATGAATTTGCATGTCTTGCAAAACCAAATTTCAAACACTATACCATATTAGCTATCATCACAGAACAAAAAAAACACTGCTTACGTTACCACTGGGCCTTACAAAGCCACACTGCTGGAGTGTGGTGCTTATAACTAAATGTACCGTAAACATTTTGAAGATTGTTTCTGAGAAAAATTCCTGTAAAGATGACTCCATTACTCCATCATATTCAAGGATGAAAGAAAGAAAAAGTTTTTTAAAGATATATTTCATATTGGGTTAAAAATACACCATAATGTTTTACATCAATTACAAGATACTATTCAGGTAAATACCTGTTAAAAGCTTCACAAAAAATAGTAGTCGAAAAAAAATGCTAATTAGGGAATTTTTTGCAATTAGTTAAAAAATGTTGTTGCTTGACAGCACTAATATATATATATATCTTTTTTTTTTTTTTTTGAGTGTCATGAGAACAAGAGCAGCAAATAAAATGAAAATCACATAGAAATGGGACACAAGTACAAACAACTTTCTTCGCTCCACTACAGCTATGCCGCAATAAGTTACATTTCTGGTTTATCACGTAATATCTCTTTTGGTTCTCACTTATATCCTCTGTAGTGGCATCAAGAGGTATATTATACGAACCCCCCCCCCTCCCAAAAAATGGTGGTCTTGATTTTTAATTATTTATGAATATATATTAAGACGTTTAAATGTGCAGGTTCAAGTGTATTATGAGTTTGTGAAAAATGGCAATTTGCATACTGTACGGAGATTATCAACATGATTGTATATTAGGAGTTTTGTAATTATATGCTCCACACCACAATCAAGAAATGATTCATTTTTTAATCACTTCCGAAGATGTAGCGAGAACCCACACATCTCATACATAAACAGGCAATAATTCTTGTGCTGTGCCATGACTTGAAGGCCTGTCTGACCTTCAATCACTTTGGTCCCACCCCCACCCAACAGTCAAGCCCCCATGGCTGTGTTGTGCCTTCGCAGTCAACCTCTCCGCCCACTTCGGGAAAGAGACTAATTCTACAGCACATGTCAACAACAGCAACTTGAGCAACCGAAAGTAGGAAGAGAAAATCAGACAGTGTGCAGGCTACAGCAATGACCATTTGTCATTGTCAATATTTACTATACTGTATGAACAAGTGCTTTTTGATTTATGGCCTGCTTCCTGACATCAATATAACTCTTGTGACATAACTTCATTACAACATGATAAATCAATTTTACTCAATTATTGGACGCTATATCATTAATGCTTGTACCACAAATCAAACTGAAATTGATACCATTTAAAGACGACTACCATTTGTTGTTGTTGTTTGTAAGCACATCCGTGCAGTGTTTGCTCCTTCCACTATAGATTTAAAAGTAAAAATGCATATTTCAAGGATGATAAACCTCATTCTTTGCACATCCTTCATTCACTAGAATGAACAAAATACTGCAATGAAGCTTCATATTTAAAGATATAAACATCGATGTAATCGCTCCCATGCCACTCCCATTTCCATACATTTACACACGCATGAACAAATGCCACACACGAAGAGTTTACCGGGCATAATTAAACGGCTTAATTTAGAGTAACAAGTGTTGATGTGGAGCGTGGGCAGCCTGGCAGGGAGCATCATCCCCGCGGATTAAACCAACACGTACTTGTATTATGCAAATATTCCCTCTCAGGCATGTTTACATTAAAAAACATGCATGTACGCACATGCACGAATGCGCATGAATACGCACACGCGCGCGCACATGGATCTACATGCATGTGAGTAACTTTAATGAAGAGCCAACACAATCCTTTAAACAACCTAACATGTCAGCTTTAACCTACTTTCACGGAGTTTCCAAACTAGAGGCATGACCTTCTGCGAACGCCTGCACATGAGATAACGTGTCGGGATACATCAAAGCTTCCGCTGGTGTGCTTGTGAGCATGCTCGTTGCATGCGATGTATGGTGAGGGGAAAACGTGCCATATAATATATGGGTCAAACATATTGTATGGATATATCAGAAGTAATTGGCAGAGGGCCTCAGAGTACTGAACTTGTGCATGTGTGCGAGCCGGTGGAAATGTTTGTATTTGTGAGTGCGTATGTGAATGCATAGGGTCGATTGGAAGAGCTGTTACATCCGCTCTTTCATCTTATTTCTGGGAGTGTGTCAAGACAGAAGTATCCTGTGAAGTTTCCCAAGCAGACGGACGGCTACAGAAGAGGCAAGTGGATCTGTAGGGACAAGTACAGCCCTTGACTTCACAGCAGTGCTGCAAGCTATACGAGTATTTCCTGAGAACTCGCCAGTGGAGAAATGGTGAAGTGATGGACAGAGAAGACAAGTTGAGTCAAGTGACAATCAATGTTCGTTGATGTTTCATCAAAATGTGTGCGGAAAAACATGGAAATTAGTTTTCAGAGGAGGTTCCTTGACTCCTCAAGAGTTTCTTTTTGAACATTAACGTGCTCCATTATTATCTTATTCATTCCATAATGGAGAAAAGACTCAATGAAGATGAACACATTGAAAAGACTTGAGAGACAACTTTGTGGCAGCAGTTTGGGGACCACTCAGTCAGTGAGCCACGCCTCCCCAATATACAAAACATATGTCCGTCACTAGAACTTTGTTGAAAAAAAAATGACTGTAGATTTTTTCTGCATACCACTCGGAGAAGCAGCCCATACACATGCAGGAATGCCATCCAAGTCGACAGAGAGATTGAACACACAAACACTGTCCCTGCGTTGAGCCCAGGCGCGGGTTCTGAGAGTTGCTCAAGGGTACATAATCTGTTTAGAAGTCAAAATCCGCCCCCAAAAAAAACAAATACACATTTTTATCAGTACCTTGTTTCAGGGCTAATTGAAAAACTACCAAAGCCATTCTTTTCCATTGTAGTCCAAAACGATGAATTACAAAAGTCTATATGGAAAAGGTTATCCATCAAACAGGATTCATCCACACTTGACCCCAATGTCAGTCTATCAGGATAATGAACATGTACAATGCGTCATTAAAAGCGCATGAGTTGAAGCCAAGGGGAGGACGAATGTCGACGGGGCTCATGGATTAGAAGACGGAGAGGCTGAGACGCAGCGAGTGTCAGAGGGTCTAAGAGTCAAAGGAAGCTGTAGGGGGCAGATCGCATCTCGGTTCACAGAGCTCGGTGAACAGGAAGGCACTGGGAGCACCGCGTACACACCCACGCTCCCATAACATATGGAAATGACTTCCTATTAAAAAGCCATTGAGGTGGTAATAGTTCATATCTGCTGTCAAAGAAGTCAAGGCAAGAGACGCACGCACGCACGCACACACACGCACGCTATTATGATTAATCAGACATAATAAGGTTTAACTTTAATTCAAGGCTGTCGACCTAATTTCTGTTCATATTGTGTAAGGATGTGTGTGTGCACTGGCCTGTGAGCTTGTACAGGGACTAATTTGATAAATAATTATACGTCTGGTCAGTATTTATGCTAATATATTCATGACCCACCGGCAGGCATCATGTTTGTGTTTGTTAATTCGCTTAGCCAGTGTGTGTGAGTGTGTGTGTAAAATGAGTTACTGTGACGAACCGTGATGAACTTCACTTGCAAGCTTTTGTTGTTTCTTTGCATCGTGGTGACGCCGACATAACGTGTATACTGTTGCTTATTTGGCTGTATTTGGAAAACTGCATTCAATTATAAAACGGCATTCATGACGACAGTGCGCATATGTTAATTCCGATGATTGTTATTTGCATAGTTTTAATCATGTAAATATAATAATTGTTATGTAAATGTTGATATTTTTATTTAAACATGCACAATATTCTGTAATATTGCCCAGGGCTAAAGACTTAATGAACGCGTCTTATTTTTTTAATATTAATATTGCTAGAAAAAGTATTATCGGAGGCACACAAAGACAAAATAATGAAAACAGAACAGCAAAGCATGCCTGAATAGAAAGAAAAGCATCCCACATTTTCTTCTTCACCTGCCGAACTACAAGACCATTTTCAAACCGAATACATGAAAAAAAACGCTCCTTTGCCTATTGGCTTATGTGACAAAGCTGATTTTGTGTTTGAAACCACAAATGTCTGGCGCACGGTAAACGGGCCTGACTGGTGAAATAGTCAACACGGGAACAATTTTACAACACCTGTGATTATAAGCAAACCACTTTTTGTGTTTAAGAAAATCACTACACCAACTATTTTCAGGGTATGCATACAACATTGTTTCATTCAAAAAGAGGGATTACTTCTCTGCTTGAGTAAGGTTATCCATGCAGGTGATTTGTCAAACAAAAAAACTTTCCCAAATGAATCAATCCAAATTGCTTATTATACTTAGTTAAATAGTGTCAACTCAAAGTTTTCAAGGCACTTAACACATTGAGCAGGTCAAGAACCACGCTCCTCATACATGATTATATTGTATGCATATATTTATTGAAGAAAATCAACAGAACCCACATGAGCTAGCACTTGGCGATGGACGCAAAGAAAAACTCCCTCTCAGGAGAAACCTCGAACAGAGCTCAGGCTCTGCGGGGCAACCGTCTGCCTTGCTTTGAGATGGAGAGACAGAGGGTAAATAAAGAGAGAATAAAACAGGAGAGCCCCGTCAACAACAGTCATGACAGCAATAACGACGATAGTGGTCCGCTCACACCACAGTCCCCAACCTCACTAATCGCTGACAACTGGCGCGTTTCCTGATTGTGCAATAAACTGCTCCAACCATAACAAAGTAACACTTTTTATTTATATAAGGAGCTATTAGTATGGGATCTCCACATGGCGGCAACAACTACATACGCGCACACACACACAAACGCACACACTTCATCAACATGGTTTTTTTTTTTTTTTTGCCCCTAACCCACACACGCAATGGGGGTCAGAGGAAATCAAAGAGCAGGCTTTTCTCCAGTATGACAGATGCCAGGAGAGGCCATCTTGTCAGGCAGAAACACTCAACAGCTTCTTCAGCCGAAAACCTGAAGTGACATTTACTGGTGGTTGAGAGCGAGCCAGACATGTCAGCGCCGTCACAAATGCAAAAGCATAAACAAGCATGCAGGAGAATTACACGAAATTGCAGAAAACAATTGTTGCACATGATTTTCATTTCTGGTCTCTCTTAGACATACACTGGTATAATTTATACCACTTTGAATTACTATGTTGAAAATGGCAATTTACTCCAGGAATGAAGTTTGGTGTGCCAGGTAACAGAAGGTGACTATAGATCAGGGAAAACAGCAGCATTTGGCGGCAGAATGATTTGGAAAGTTCCTGATAAAACAAAACGGTCAGCAAAAACCTCCAGAGGGCAGTAGCAGGAGTATCAAAACCACTCATGAGAACAGGTGTCGGCAAACTACGGCACGGGGGCCACATGCGGCCCGTTAAACGTTTTAATCCGGCCCACCGAACTTGAAAAAAATAAAATCAATAAACCTTGTTAATGTTTTGTTTTCTAAATACTGTGGGTTTTCAAAGACATACATGTTGTAATGATTTTGTCCACTTTCATTTAAAATTAAATGTATTTATTTTCTCCGATGAGGTGAGGTTACCAAAACACTCCATCCATCTGCTCCTGGTCCGGCCCCTCTGTCAAATTTTAGAACCCATTGTGGCCCGCCAATCAAATAGTTTTCCCACCCCTACATTAGAAGAATATGAAAGTCACACTCAAATATCAGCGTTGAGAAAAATCCCACATATCACCTGGAGGAAATGTCATGGCTTGGGGTTGGCATGGCTTCTTGTGCGACAGGCTCCGAATGACCTCAAAAGTCCACAGAAATATTTTGTCTGAAGCATACGAACAAAGTGATAAGAAGCTCCTCCATCCTGCGTCAGCTGGCAACTTGGCAAACAAGGGATGGAAAGCAAGACTATCTTAGCTTTATTTAAGACCTTCGAGACGCATTCAACTTCAGAAGCAGTAATACGCACATCATTTATTGTACTACACAGTCTGCACCTGCATTTGATTTGCGGATGGTTGTTTGTGTTGAGTTTTTACAACAAAATGCTTACCGTGATGTTTTTTTTTTTCAATATCTCGTACAGATGAAGTACCCCCAAAAAAGAATAAATAAATAAATAATACTAAAACTAATAAAAATTGAATTATAATAAAGCATTTTCGAAAAAAATAAAACCATTACAACCTAAATAAAAAAAAAACGGAAAGCTAAAAAGAACTTGAAAAAATTGGAACTAAATGTTATTCATTTTTAAGTCTTTCTGCTCCAATAATTTTGCTGATCTAAAGCACGTGCTTTCATTATAAACAACACATTGAAACTTTAGATCTGGTCCAGATTCAAATACAGTCAAATCAAAGCTGTTGATCAATTGTGTTATATCGAAGTTAATATACAAAACTAGAATATCTTCAGTCTAGAGACAAAAAAAATAAATAAATAAAACATTATCCTCACGGTTGCAACACCTTTGGAAGGAGGTGGATGCCAAAATTGCCAAGCCCTTTCTTAAAATATTCATGCAAATCTACTGATATACAAAACAAAAAAAAAATCCAACATGACCTTCTTCAAGAATGAAAATTGTTTCCTGAGAAAATGTAACTTTCAACATTGCAGAGCAGAGTTCACCGCAAGCTGACCAGACTGCAGGCAGACACAGATTCATGCCCTAACATGTCCAGACATGTCCCCAACTTTGAAGGCCCAGGAACATGTGTCAACAAAGAGCATTACATAAACACCTTCTCAATATTCATCATTTTTGCATGAATTATTTGATTCCTCCTATTATTTTTGGTATTTTCTCTCAGTTTGACTCTTGACTGTTAATGTACTTCTAATGATTTTATTTTAATTGCTGTCATTTGATGTACAAAATTAACTTTCTTTTCATGACATGTACTATCTTGGAATGTAAATATAAAACCTCATTGAACTGAGGAATTGACATGAAAAAGTTTATAATTCGTAAAACATGTCAACTTTGAATGATACTGCAAAAAGCCATACTAAATTTAAGAACAAAAACTAACCTCAACAATAACTTTATGATATTTATAAATAAGAATGGGACATTTGACCATAAAGCTTCTTCTTTCAAATGGCAACACTGACCCAGTGTAAAACATTTTTATGATGTTTGATTGTAAAGTGATGAGAAAAGCTCAAGACGCAAACACCATCTGTCAAATAATGATTTTCCTATTTCAGTCACACTGCAACTTTGAAGCAATTCAGGAAAATAATTCTTCCTTCATACTGATTCACTTGAGTCGTAGAGCGCAATTATTTCACCAGTTAAGCCATGTACAACCTGAAGCAGCCAAAGAGAGCAACAGAGTTAAAAGAGTAGAAGGCAACATTACTGGAGGACATATACAACAGTTTTCACTTTGTAGCATTTCCAAACATTTCTCGGGGCGAGCTGTCCCCCCCCGTAGCCCATTCGTGTCACCCACCACTCGGGTCTCAAGGCTGTGGCCATGGGTGGCCCGCTCTGTGAGAACTGATCCCTGCAGGGGGTGTGAAAAAACCCCTAGATGATATCAAAATATACATCACGGGGAGGGCAGACACAAACACGCAAGAATGCGTACACACTCACAGGGGGGACGGGAGTGTTGCACCGATAACAGACCCTGAGACCAAAGTCATTTCTATGGAATGCTTGAAGACATCAACATCACATAATATTGTAGGACAATTCGGCATAGTATCCATCCATCCATTTTCTGAACCGCTTATCCAAAATAAATGCCAAAAAATCAGTCAGCAGGAAATTGGTAGCTAAGCTACAAATGACAACAACAAGAGTGAGTGTCAGAGACGCCAATAGTGAGGACAATGTACTGTTTTTAAGCCGATTGTCTTGCCTTACTTGTTGTCACTTTGGGCTTACTTTCTTTCTAGCCACCATGATTTGTCAGTGATCTGCATTATTGTATTAATAAAATATTGCTTCTACAGACCCAAAAAAGATGTATACCTTCCGTTTAAATGCTCTTCAATATGATGCTTTCTGTTAACAATTGGTGGCTGTAGAATTGATTCCTGAAGCGGACAAACTGTTTTAACTCACTGACTGCCATTGACGGTAAAGACATCAAATATCCATTTTTTTTTTTTTTAACCAGACTAACCAAGTATATTAGATAAATAGAAATCTAAACATCACATGACCCATATTCAAATGCCTTCGATAAAATGTTCGCTAGAAAAAAAAAAAAAATGCATGAGAAGACGGTGGCATTTAAAGTGTTGTGGTCACTCCAGACATGAAGAAGTCATTTAAACCAACGAAGAATAAGTATTCAAACCAACAAAGCAGCAGCAGCTAATGTTGCGTTGACTTCTTTAAGGCTTAACATTAAGTTTTATATCGTTGTTGTCCTCTGATAAACAATTTTGCCATTTTTTTTTTAATATTCCCGTAAATGGGATGTCTGTATAAACATTTTTTAAATTTTTTTGCCTTGCTCACGAACATTTTGACAGTAGTCTATAATCAGCATTTCGAAGTGTTCAAATACATTTGGATTCCTTTCCACTACTTTGAAAAGGATTGTTTGCAACAAAAAAAAATCCAAAACATGATTTAATTATCATGCCCAGGATGAACCTATAGCACCGTCTATTTCTATAAATGTGTTTCTACTTTGCTCTTAACGACCCTTTAAAACTCTTTTTATGAGTGAGTCTTTCATTTTAATGAGTCATTTATGCTCGTGCTGGCATGAGCGCACTGTTCTTGACTACTTTGTGTCTCTTTAAAGCCCTTCAACTTTGACGCCGATTAGCGCCATCAAAATAATTTTACAGAAACAAATTTAAGATAATTCGACTGCGTGAATCACTGGAGATGAATGCTCTCTATCAGCTACCTTCTCTGATCTGAAACATTTGAGAAATCCAATCGACAGATCTGTGCCGCAGAGCAGAACTCTTCGGTATCAATCAGGATTTTGTTTGGTGACACACGACCAAAAGGCTGAAATGGTTCAGACAACGGCTTGTGTAGATTAAACAGCCCAATTAATCTCTCCTTCTTCAGCCTGCCAAGCGCCAGGTCTCGACTTCAAAGCGCACACAAAGTTGAGGACTTGAGCCATTTGTACATTTTTTTTCACTCATGTGTGACTCAGTGGGCTTAGGGAAACAACCTTGTAGTCGTGTAGTCTCTTATCTTCAATAGTAGAATGATGTGCTACGGACCAGTCAGGGCACAGTGCAAAAGCTTCCCTATGTCGCCCGAGGACATAAAACCATCTTATGAAAGACAAAAAAAAAAAAAGACTAAACTCAAAAGAGATACAAATTCAAGTTCAAGATTAAATTACATCAGTGATCTTGTGACATGAAAAGAATAAAGTGAGAAAGGAGATGAAGCGGTGCAGATGAACGTGTTGGCAAACAGGAAAAACAGGAAAAAGGACAGGAAAGGAAAATAAACGGTGGCATGAAAAGAAGTCATGAATGTTTTGGCAGAATTCAGCACAGCACACAAACGCTTAAATGCACCAATGGCACTAAGGGTTTTTTTATTTATTTATTTATTTATTTATTGGGTATGCGACACAGGATTAGCATAAACACAATCTTCATCATGTAATCATGAGAAAATGTTTTGCAATTGCCTGTTATTTTGGTGAGTTATCCAGAATCTCCCATGCATGTGAGGGATTGGAAAAAGATCTAGGCATGAAAACCTTTTTTTTTTATTTTTTAAACTAAAATTCACTACTAAAACTCCCTCAGCAAGAACAAGAACTGTGATATCTATTTTTTTAATCAATTAAAGGCTTAAAATGACAACAATGGAATAACTAGGAGTAAATGGATATACCATATAAACCTGAAACCAATTGTGTGCTTAACAGCTTGAGAAGAGCAAATGCACACAAACACAAACACGCACACGCACAAGCGCACACAAAGAACGACAGTGGCATTATCATGGGGGGGAAGCCAAATATGAGTCAGGGTATTGAGAGGAGTTAAACATTTTAACAGGCACAAACCGACTCTTTAGACCTGTGTGTAAGGCCTTACGGACAATAACAAGTTCAGTAGGTGAGCACATGGCATGATCTTAAACGCAAGTGTTATACTGCCACCTATTGACTGAATATGCAACTGCTCTCCCTCCCCCACAGAGCAGTCAGCCTGCTTGTTATAAGTGGACGGGGGCAATTGAGAAGCAGTAAAAAGTCCCAAAAATCGGCAGAAAAAGTCATTACATTTGAGAGGTGAGGAAAATCACAAGGCGGCATATGGCTAACCAGTTAAATTACAGCACTTCATAAAAACAAAAAAATATATTGTAGCTACACATTTGAATAGAAAACCAAAGTCTTTAAAAAAAAAAAGAAAAAGTGGATCATTAAATCTAGACAACATGAGGTAATGCAGTCCAAAAACTGTTGAAAAGGACAGGGAGGGAAAAAGGTGTGGACACAAGTTCACAGAGGACAGAGCAGATGGCGTCTGCTCCGCTCACACAACAACACACACACATACACTCACACACGCGCGGGCGCACGCACACGCAAGCACACACTGGTGACATAATAGTAGCATGCCAGGTGTGCAGTTGGTGGCCTGCAGTCTGGCATGGGCCAGTGTGCGCAAGTGTGTGTTGTCTCGATCCCTTGCTCTCTTTGTGTGAAAGGGGCCCCCTATTCACTCCACTCTGCTGCCAGCTTGGCACTTAATCACAGGACAACACAGTACATGCACACACACGCGCACACGCGCACACATGTACACGCGCACAAACACCACACTCTGTTGCCTTTTTGTCCAGCCTTTGGAGCAATTGAAAAGAGGTCAAAGAAGAATCCAGAAAGAAACAAATCAAATACAACCATAATTTAGGATGAAACTGTCAACAAAAGAGGAGGAATAGAAAATAAATGTCACCTTGCTTCTGCCCTAACAATTCACTGGATTTACACAAACAGACACACCCCCACACACGCACACACACACACATTGAGCACCATGGCCATGCATAATGAGCGGTGGGCGAGGTGAGACAGCAGCCGTGATGTCCAAATCGGGCCTCAAGAGAGTGCCTGGGGAAAGTGTGTATGGCTTTCTATCATGGTGGGGACAAATGTTTGGATGCAAAGAGCATTGTGAGGACAGTTTGACTTGTCAAGGGACACAAAGTTTTAAAACAAAGTTGAGCTGTGGTGGATGTGGATGTGGTTCCACGCATACGACAGAAATAGAAATGGGGAAAATGTATGTGTTAGAAATTTCTGGTGTCCAATGTAGGGCACACAACCATAATATTATCGTATATTGCTATCAAGTTGCCATGCAAAACTTCACACTGACACTCTCAAAAATTCCGTTAGGACGTTTCACCATTTGGCATTCCAACTGGACCAATGCTTCTGAGTATTTGGTATGTGAGATCAAAATTATCAATACGGGTGTCCTGGAATATTCAAACTACAGATTTCACTTCCTGGACTGGCCATCCCAAAAGTGTGTATACAATCAATCAATAAATAGTTGCTTTTTTAATAGTATTTTTCATGGAATGACATCATCTCTGTGAACTTATATTGATGGTGTCATCATTCCTGTATAGCACACTTTACACGTTCTTGAAAATGAAAACTTGAGACTTAACCAACAGTGCCTCTGCTGGCAACAATTATGTAGTGCAATTAATTTTGTCTCACTTTCTTTCATATACAACTGACCAACAATCAATTCCACAACCTTATCCCAATGTTAACTTTCACTTGATCCATTCAATTCAATCTCCCATCAGAATCGGGAACCATTTTTGTCTGGAACTCACCATAAGCAACAACAGACCAAGAGCAAATCTAACATTTCCTCCAAGAGCACTGTTGACTTTGTTGTGAATATATTAAGCTGCAAAGATTTGCAAAAGAGCAAAGTCAGGAAATGATTCTACTGGTGGCATACATGTGAACTCTGCTCTAAGCGTGTGGTTTAGAATACAGTAGCTGCACAAGAGCCCCATAATGAAAAACTGTTGCTGGAGCCGACACTATGTTTGAGTGCGGAGAAGCACACATGAGGAGACTTTCCTGCTTGAAAATAACAGCTTCTCAGACTGCGTGAGCTTCTATCCAGAAATCAATTTGAGCCCATCCATGAGAGCTTTAGCCAAGGATAACGACTTGGGATAAAATTTATTGAAGCAAGCGCAGCAGATTTCCATGTTATTTCAAATGCTGGTGACTCAACTAAGATCAATGAAGCCCTGTCAATATTTAAATCTTTCCAATCTGTCAACGACACACCAATAGACACGTTTGACAAATCATTCCCATTGACACATTCATTGTTTATTTAAAAAACTAAGCGATAAATGTTATAAATCCACCACTTTTTGGCTGCCTCTACTCACAACGTAAATAACCTTTGTCGACTTCAGGTGTGTTACTCCACTAATCAAAAACGCAGTTCTATCAATAAATCTGGTGGAACCAGTGACCCGTGGAGGATTGTTCCTGGCAAACTTTGGCAGCCCTGCCTGTCCAAGTGTCACGTTACAGCAGCAGCAGCAGCAGCGCTAAACAGGAGCTGACACCTGTCACAGATGTTGCAGCTAAGCAGTGAGCTTGCCCGCATATCTATCTGAGGCTATCTGTCAAATGCCATCCAGCTGATGCCAGTGAAATAAGCGGTGTCATTCTTGCTGTTTGAAACTGATCGTTCAGTCATGTGGAAGGACAGAATAAGGAAGATTAAACGTGGGCACATTGGACATTTGTTTGCATCGGACAGCACAGGCCAGCGGGCTGTTTAACCTTTGATTGGTTCACAGTTACAATTCCTTTTGTAAACACTAACGATCACCATGCTTACCATTTCCCTGTTTGGATTAGCGAATGGAAATGACAAACACAAGGGTTTAGATTTTGGGCTCTAGCAAGTCTTGGCATTATGACACTGACTCGAAAACACAAGTGGTGTCATGATTGTTAAGATGAAAGGCACGCTAATGGAATGTGTCATGCCGGAGTGATAGCCGTGTGTCTGTATCTATGAAGCGTCATGTCATGTTGTATTCGGGACCATCTGCCTGACTCTTTAAAATGCTAAGACGACAAGGTATGGTGAAAAATGTGAATTCACTTTTACGTCCCACAGCTGTGGCCATTGCAGCTGGAGGGATGCTCAAGGTATAAAATAAGTAGGAAAAACATAATTCAATGATTTGGTTTGGAAGTAACGTGTTAATATTACAGCTTATGCATAGGAATCGTGAATTGAAGTCGCAAAGTTAACAGGTGCAATTCACCTTTATTTTTAATCATCAAATTAGAATAAAACATAAGGTGATTTGAATTAATGCTGTGTAACCTCAAATTACAAGTATGAGAGTAATGCTGTCCTTGCACTAAAATTTCCAAGAAAACCCACCTTAGCTGACACACTATTTTCAGTTAGGAAATAGTCTTGGTATGGAATCGCAGATGTGCTGATTCCTGTGAACCCGAAAAAATCCTCGGCTCACGCATTGCATGCGCAATCGTGTATATTTTGCATTCTTAACATTATTGTTAGCAGTTTCCCTTTTCTTAGAAGCCATTTGGAGTTTGAGCATTGAATGGGTGTCATTTTTAAAACATTTATGTTTGATTTATTGTTCACTAGATTTTTATCATTATTATTATTATTTTTTTTTTAAATGAATAGTGACTTTAGGTTCTGTGTATAATGTGCTTTATTTTGAATAACAGGTCCATAGCATTACTGCATCAACACCTTTCATAATGTAAATTTAAGAATAGAAGGTTATTGTAAAGCTTTACGTATTGATACCAGTGATACCATGCGTACAATTGCTATCAAGAGTACAAAAAAGAAAAAAATTGTTAAACATTGGCCCATGTTTGAAGGGCCATATCGGCCGTTTTAACCGCCTGACCAATTATTCAGTTGGCCCCTAATATCTTGCTTATACTGTTCATGCATTCACAAGTCTATATTTTAAAAAAATAGACATTTCATAAAAGCTGTGCACTTTCCCACGATTATTTTCACACACAAAGAGAGCTATTTACCTCAAAATACATTTGAATAAATTCCATTAATCCTTCCAAAGTGACTCAAGATAAAGCAACCAAGTCCCACAGCCGGATGACTGGCCAATCAAAAAAATAAATAAATAACCATTCATACTTGGTGGTTACTTATTCATATTCACAACCAAATGGAAAATCCAATTGCGGCATTTATTTTGTTACATTTATATGACTCAGATAAGAAAATGAATTGCCAATAGACCGAGTGAAAGCAAAAAAAAAAAAAAAAAAAAAAAGGACATTTCATTTAACAGTAATGTAATTAAAACTACACAAAAGGGCATGCGCTTTATAAATTCAGTGCATGATACGTTCAACAAAAACATTTCTACCAGGGAGCATTTTGATTAGATGGCTAAAGGGTGTAAGGCCCAATTATGCCCCAAAAGAAACCTGCTTATCACACTTGCCAGGGAGCGAGTGTGTTTGTGAGAAATGGTCATGTTGCGAGGAACTTAATCTATTTTCACAAGAATGAAACGAGATGCAAATCCACCGAGGTAATCGCATGTTTAGATTTAAACGGGACACAGGGAATATCACTCGAGCATCTTATGTAGCGGACCTTAACATCTGATTAAAAAACAAAAAGTACATCCACTGGTTTGTAAGTGATGCCACAATCTTCAGCTTCCTCTTTTTGTGTTTTGAAGAAAACCGCCACTCGCTATCGTGTTTCCTGCATTATAACGGATCACGCAAACATATCTCACCATCAAACTAAACTTCCTCTTAAAGTTTTATGACAACTTAAACAGGTTGCATGACATTGCAACACAATTTCATCTGTGAAATCGCAGTAAAGATAGGGTTAAAAAAAAAAAATCAACACATTCCCAACAAAAATCATCGACAAAAGTCATTCCAAAGAGTATCCAGAATGCCCTACGCTGCACGTGCCCCTCAACTGTGCAAAAAGTGTAAAGGGCAAGAGAGCTTCAACCAGCAGTGGCTTCTATCTTACATGAGCGCACGCACACGCCAACACCAAGACCTCGCCAGCTGGTGAGTTCGCCCTTGAATGGCCACCCCCGGGCACTGCTGTGGTATGCATGCAGTTGTTTTTTTGTTTTTTTTAGAGTTCTGCATACTGTAGTTGCACAGCAAAAAGGTCTCCAGTTCAAATCGGAACTGCGGCCATTCTATGCCGAGTTTGCCTCTTCTGCTTCTGCTTGTGTATTATTTCTTTTTTTTTTTTTACCTGGCTTCCTCGCACGGACCCAAAAAATCCATTGACATCGCTCATTTGCATGGATTTGAATGTGAACAGTTGTCTGTCTTTGACAGGTTATCATTCCAAGATGATGGAGTTGAAACTCCTTCCGCACGCCACAGAATAAACAGCATGAATGGCAGATAGATGGATCAATGAATCATTTAATCAATGAATCAATCAGTTCAGGGTCGGGTTAAACCGCTTAGTTACATCTGAATCATTCGCTTCTAGTTTGGAAGATCTGTTTGTGGCTGCCCATTTTCGGTTTCAGCAAGACTGTGACGCAGTATAGAAAACAAGGGCCATGCCAGAAAATCTATACTTGAATAAAGGCCACCCTCAAACAATATTGGGATGAACTAGTTAAGTGCCAGGTTGTCACATCTTTTTACCTCTGATTAAATATTGACCAAGAAAAAAAAAAAATCCTACCTACCACAATAGTCAAAAATCTTCCTAGAAACATATGCAAAACATAGATTGAGACTATATTTAGAGTTTATATAACTAAGCATTGTAGCTATTGTTTATAATAAATGCACTGAAAACACGATCTGTGTTGCCAATAGGTAAGATTTGCCCTTGACTGACCCGCCTGGGGGTCTTTTTGAACCATCGCCTGCTGTGCAGTAGGGAAGCTGGGAGTCTACTCTTAAGGAACAGATGCCAGGGCACAGCAGCTGTTCATCTGGCATCAAACCAAGCCAACTGGATGGGCCCACAAAGCAAGAAGAAAAAACATCAACATGTGTTACTAAAACCCTCCCCGCATGATTGGAGAGCCACACGCACACTCAAGTACGTGAAGCAATGTACGTATTATTATTAACTCACCTTGGAAAGATTGTCGAGCTCTCTCAACCAGCTCTTCTATGGGATAGCTGGCGAGGTCTCCTCTGGCATGCTTTGTTTTGCAGTAGGTACATGCATTCAGACACCTGCAAAAGTAGGGAGAGAAAGGATTAGCGAACAAAAAGAAAAGAAGCCTTTATAGTGCTTGCTTATGCCTCAAAAAATAATACTTTTTTCAATGGTGTATACACTTTACTCATGTTGAAAGTCAAATGTGACACACGCCACGTAAAATCAGAAACTCAACCACAGTGGAGAAGAAAATCTCTCCTAAATTCACTTGTGAGATGAGCATGGAAAGAAGACAAATATTATTCAAGAGGAGAGTGAAGGCAGGAATTAAACGGAGCAATGTCACAAAATTGAGATTGTGAAGTAAAATATCTCAGCATCAGGAGCGAAGGTGCTGCAAAATTCTAAGCAGAGGATAACTTTTGAGTTTGTTTTTCAAATTCATAGCCATGTTACAAAGAAAAACCTGCACCAGCACTGATTCATACATCGGCTCAGCACTCTTGACAAGGTTGTAGACATATTAATTTTTTTGTGCCTCTTTTTGAATCAGATCGATAAGCAGGATAGATAATGGAATTAAAATTGTCAAAGAAACAATTCAGTTCATTTAAAAGGTGATTCATAAGCAATATGACAGGTTATCAATTGAAATTTCCAAAATCGATTTGATTCGATACACAAGTCGATTCAATTTTATTTTAGATTAGCTTTGATTAATTTTCAATTCTATCAAGAATTTTACGCAGTACCAATTTTACTTTTGTTAGAATGCATTCTCAGAAGAACCAATGCTGCAATTAGTACAAATGGCTTACTGTAACTTGGTGCATTAGTAAAAATATCATTTACATTAAAAATTGAAGCCAATGCAGTTACATTTTTAAAATGACCTTGTCAAAACAATAAAAACTTCTGACTTCATGCTTATTGGCGCTGACTTCACTGCTTCCGCCATTTTGCTTTGATACGCTACTTTCACGCAGTGACAAGATCTCACGTGACATGTGAAGCCATGTAAATTTTCTGGGGGAAAAGACATTATTAAAAGTATTGATATATGGTTCGTGAATGGATATCAGGCTATGAAAAGGAAAATCGATTCAAATTGATATATCGTTCTTTTTTTTTTTTTTTTTAAACCCAACCCTAATAAGCAAAGGAATCACTTAAGCTGAATAAAATGACTCCTTCTTCAAAGTTGTTTATGTACTGCACAAAGTCGGAGCAAAAAAAGAACAAAAAGAAATATTTTGCAGTACATCCAGCGAAACCGACATCTTGGCACAAAAAGCGTTGATAGAGTGTACAATTTGCTGCAGCATGTCAAAATAGTGTTTCATCCAAAAGTCCTAAAATATCCAAACCGTGACAAATTATTGACCCCAGCCCAGTTTCATAATCAAAGCACCCTCTGTTGGCTCACTGTGAGCCTTTTATACAAAACACATTGAAAAGATTTCTGTTTTTCTAATTTGTTTTCATGTGGAATAAATTGCCTTGACAGTAACAGCTAACTAAAGATTTATATCCAGAAAGACTGTCCTTTGCACCCACTAATGGGATGATGGCATACGTGAGTTTATGAGAAAACTATTCTGTCTGCTACCCAGAAAAATCAAAATAGCACAAATTGTACTGTAGCTTCACATAAACTGACCTTGGAACCGAGAGACACAAATAATGTTTGTGCGCCAGTGCCAAAGCATACTTCTGATTCAACTATGCGATTCTTCCTCAATTCCTAATTGTAAATCATCGAGTTCACACTACATTATTTTGAATTTCAGCATCCCTCTCGCGGAGGTGTACAGTACGTGCATTTGCAACATAGACCAGTATTTCTGGATATGGTGAGTCATAGCCACAAGTTTGATGTTAGTTTTACACCCAAATCTCATGCAAAGTGTTCTACAGTGGAATCTATACAGTTGAATGTGAGTTTGCACCACTGGAAATTAGAAAGATTTCATGAAAGAGGTTTCAAATGACTATTTCCACTAATTCTATAATGTTTTTTTTTTGGGTTGCTTGATTTGGGGTGGTGCTAGTCCCTCCTGGAGCACATTTTATTTGACCTCAGTTGTACAACTGTCATTTCAACTTGTATAAATTTGTATTCAGAGCCAAAACTGCAATATTTGGCTTC
Organism: Idiotropiscis lumnitzeri; assembly: GCF_059441095.1. Lineage (NCBI taxonomy): Eukaryota > Metazoa > Chordata > Actinopteri > Syngnathiformes > Syngnathidae > Idiotropiscis > Idiotropiscis lumnitzeri. The sequence goes on along the minus strand of NC_142400.1, from coordinate 12,839,245 downwards.
CTACTGGTGCTTCTTTTTAATCTCTTATTTTTAAATAGCCCATTTGAAATATCACCACCACCATCTCAAAATAAATTAAAACCCTTATTCCAACGTTTATTTAAATCACGGTTTTCTAATTTATTGTTTGAAACAGCACTTTAAGAAGCAGTGAGAGATTAACATAACAGTGCTTCAGTAATCCCTTAGAACTACAAACTACAAGCACGTCACCAAAGGCAAGAAATTGAGTAGAAAAATAGTTGTGTTTTAATCTGTCTATCCCTGCCACTCGATGGTTTTCTTATCTCGGCCGAGGGCACTAAAGATGGCAGCTAGGTCACATAACCTCGATGTGGAGAAAACAGAGACAGATGGGACCCTGCAAACACTCACACACAGACATACACCACAGCCACCGCCACCACCAGGGGGTCCATCCGTCTTAATGTGATCAGGCCCAGCTGAGTGGATCACACCAACATTAATCTCAAGAGACAGTGGTCTACTTGCTTGAGTGTGTGTGTGTGTGCGTGCGTGCGAGCGTATCAATTCGGTGTGCGCATGTGACTTTGTCAGCGTGCTGTTGCTGAGCATTTGTCTAATATCACGACAACGCATTAGCAGATTCGACATCCCCATCACCCCAAAGTGCCATAACTAGTCAGAACTCTGACACACACACAAAAAAAAAAAGAGGTTGGAGCTGTGTCAGAGCACACCTCGTATAAATACAGACGCCTGCCCTGCATTTGAAGTTTGTGCGGCCCAAGTGAGAATCACTTTTTTTAAAACGACGTCCCTGTTTACATCCATAAGACAGACAAAATAAAATCCTATATATTGTTTAGCCTCTTATCAATTTGATTTCCTCCTTTGTTACCCACTATACCCGTTTTGTTTCATACTGGCTAATTAAACCACAGAGGTAGCTGGAGCACTTGACAACTGTGTAGTTTCATCAATGTGTTACAATGAGAGGGGCTTCCTCCCCAGTGCGTCTGGGGCTGGTTGGTGTGCACATGCGTGTGTGTGTGCGTGTGTGTTAAAAGCACTATTGTGTTGGAGTCTTGAAAAAGAAAGCCCTGTGGTTTCTCTATACATTTGTAAACCTCCCTTGACATGTGCACACATTCTCACACAAACGCGCACACACACAAACAAGCGGTTTCCTTTGGAGGGACTCCCTTGCGCAGCATCTTAAAGAGACAGACTAGGAGACAGTTAAGCAGGAAAAGGTTTTCTCAATGATAAGCACTTAGGTTTTGCACATTAATTAGAAATCTGCTCCATGCATAAACAAATTGGGCCGTGTGTGCATGTGTCTTACTTAGCGTGTTGACGGGGTTTGCGCCGTGCCAGCTTGAGAACGCAATTATCAAAACAAAGCTTAGACTGCAAGGGAAAAATGGGCGAGTTTTTCAATTGTAAAGCAGGGTTATTCAGTGCACTTATTGTTCACGCTGAGATTGGGTGGAGTGGGTAAATGAGCAAACAAAACCTTTAACTGCCATTATATGGGCGAACAAAGCCACCGCGAGTCAAAGTTGGGAGTCAAAGAAGACAGTGCAGCCGACTCAATTTGCATACACAATAATATGGGCTGGGCAAAATTTGCCTAAAAATAAAATCCACGATTTTTTTTTTCACCAAAAGAAAAAAAAAAAAAAATTAAATGACAACTTTTGTGTCCGCAACAAAAATGTCAATTGACTAAAAAAAGAATTATTTAAAAATTAATTTAACAAAATATTCAAATAAAAATAAATGGCATATCCCCAGGCCCAACAATTAAATAAAAAAGAAAAAAAAGCGACTAATTAAAAGTTTCCAGATCTTCGGGGGTTGGTCGTTAATGGCAGCAATGTTCAACAGCGTTCTTACTAATTTATCAGAAATTTACGCAAGCTTGTTCAAGACAAAATATTAAAAACAATGAGGCCCTGTTTTCTCTTTTGCTAATAATTATCTCTGGCCAAGGTATCCATGCGGCTACATAATAATTCCCATAATTGTATCTGTGTGTTTGCTTTTGTTGAATCAGTATCCACGTATGCACCGTGAGCCAACGGCTTTTCTGCGTTTTGTGCGCGTGTGTCAAATACAGCATAGATACACATTGCACTCAATCAAGCCTTTGTACATAAATTTCGTCACGCTCGCAAGTGAGACTACAGCATGTGAATTTGTCAAAAGGTCACAAGATGACCTACGAGACCTTTAACTACTACACAAGTCTTGCTTGTTGTTTTGGCTCGCAGAGAAAGAGCACGTGCACACTGCATATGTGAGAGACCTCAACCTCATGTCAACATTAGACCTCTGAGTGTTTCCATAACTTCTTGTTTTGACTGTAGGCAGACCTCGAGACTGTTTTCAATAGATCAGTCAGCTCATTGTTACAGGACAAAAATGGTGTTTGTGCACAATTAAATAACCAGTGATTCGGATTAAACATTGAGTTGGTTTGACTTTTTACTTGAGATGGGTAGTATTATATACTCACCACATTTTATTTACTCATGCATCATGAATCGTGGAGGCCATGTCAATATGTTAAATATTAACTACATACAAGCACGTTTAAATTTTTATTGGACTTTTTGGGTACGATTCCATTAAAGAAGGATACAAGTGTTGGCAAAGAGAAAACACGGTGCCAGGAGCGAGTCTCTAAGCTGACAGAGACAAGAATGAGTTGAACTCAATCATAATAATAATAATAAATAAAGGACAACTGTGTTTAGTCTTCATGTGATGAGAATTGCCTTCCAGGAACGAGCAGCAACATTCCGCACATGTCCGTAGTTAAGGATAAGTACACAATTAGTTTCAACTAACATCTTTTTACACGTGAACAGCCATTAAAAAGCGCATGAGGTCTGCAGTCATATCATGCAGTAGTTCACATACTTTTCTCAACTTACATTTCCTGTGGAGTTAATAAAGGCTTTATAACAGTGTTAAACAGCGACTACTTTGACACTGCCAGCTTTTTATCGTAATTCTTTATGGATTTGATAAAGCCAGCCTGTGCATTTACCTTTTCCGGTCTGTCTTAAAGTGACACTAATCATGCCAAACAGATTAAAAAAAAAAAAAATACAAATAGAACACAATGTTACTTATCTGCTCAAATAATAGTGAGATTTACACATGCAGTCCGTCGCTAACCAGGAATGTTATTAGCATACTGTAAATGTAAACTTCATACGTGTGGATGTAAGAAGCAGTAAACATTTTAAAGCGCTTCTCTAAATTGCAGCTCGTTGCATTAGAGGAGGACTTCAAAGGACAACGTGCGTCATGATGGTTAGTACGCGGCATGTAGAATAATACCGTGCAAAAAAGCCCGTTGTGTTCAACTTTAGAGGTGCCGCTGCGTTTGTCGCGCTTACTCTACGTCTCCTTGGTATCATGTGAGGTGAGCTGAAACAAAAAAGGTAACGCGAGAAAACTACAGACCACTGCGTCTTCCAAGAGAATCAAAATCATCATTTTAAGACATAAACAGCAGTCACGCTTTGTTTGACTTTGCTGGATGACTTGGGAAATGTGCAAGCTGTGAAAAAAAATAAATAAAAAATCCCGCAATGACAGCCACCCATCAACAACTACTACCTCACTGGAACCAAAATCATGATCAGTCAACTCACCGCTGAGGCCGAAAACAATGAGTCAAAAGTCGTGGTCAATATTCAAAACGAACAGTGTCGATTCTGTCGCGACTTCCAAAGTTGCGGAAGTCAACTTGACAAGGGAGTGCTGACGTCAGATAAACACGTTCACAAGTTGGGAGTTCACAGGGAGAAATGTCAAATCTGGGAGGGGAAACATAGGAGGGGGGGAATGGTGTATACTCTGAAACCCAATCTGTTGTGCGAACATGTGTGTGCGTATATGTAAAACGTGCTATTCTGTGACACGCTGGTGTTAATTCGGTTACTCGGGAGTTCTGTCGCGTAATGTCTTATAATGACATTCAATCTCATTTTGTCCAAGGAGACACATCAATCTTTTGGATTTACTGCGGGGAGCACAGGCCCTCCTGGTCTCCTCGTGATTGAGGGAGCTCGAGTCGTTTGTGTGTGCGCCTAACGTGCATTTGTGTGTTTGTGTGTTAAACAGTGGGAAAGAGGGAAATGGAATAATATGTTCAGACCAGTGGAGCTGAAAACTACCCATACATTGGTTTGATAAACATCTGGAAGGCCACTGTGGTGCACCGCCAGAGGAGGTGGAGGCATGTGACAGAATCTCCTTTTGTGTGTTGCTCTCGGGCGAAAATAAATAAATAAAAAGAGAATTTATTCGCAGGCTTCTTTGTGTACGTGTGATTGAAAACATGCTAGTGCCAAATGTAATGCGATTCTGTCGACATTGTGCACGCACGCACCGTCAATCTCTCGCGCAGGAGATCAGAAACTATTTTGTAAACACTTCTTTGCTGTTATGTTTGTGAACTTTTTATTAGGAGCCTATTTTATTGTTATGAAAAGACTTTGACATGTGTGTCAACATTTCTGACGTATGTCGACTTAAGTGCATGTTGCTTTCGGATAGCAGCCCAAAAAGAAAGGAGAATGCCAACGATGAGTGTCAAACAGACGTACTGGATGTTAAAGCTCAAGGAGTATTTTTTTTATTTATTTATTAATTTTTTTATGCTTTTGAGATGAGGGTCAAGACCAAAATTTTCTTTTCAAGAATATGTTCTGTTATTCTCAACATAACATTCAGAATAATATTGCCTTTGTGGAATATGAGTTTTTGTATGTCTCAGTTGGCGGCCATTTTGTCACTTCTGTCAACTGAAAATGACATCACAGTGGCTCAGGGCTCAGATAACGACCAATCATGTTACAGCTTCAGAAAACAGGTAAGCTGTGATTCGTTGTTACCTGAGCAACTATGATGTCAATTTCAGTCAACAGAAAGTGACAAAATGGCCGCCTCCTGAGGTGGCTAAAAAATTGATGGATTTTTCTGCTTAACTCATATTCCACAAATGTAATATTAATCAGGATGCCTTGTTTAGACTAGTAAAGGTAAATAAATCCATTTTATTGCAAATATTTTTTTGAGGTTAACTTCCCCATCCCCAGAATATGTACTCTGCCCCAAGATCTAGCAACTTGACAAGGATTTCCAAACTGTAAATCAAACTTTTAGACAAGCTGTAACACTAAGGGTTTAAAAAAATAAACTAAACAAATCCTGAAACCGAAAGAAGTCTAACTGAGCTCCAAATAGAAAACAAGCCAACTGAAGACGACAGAGCTGATCTGTTTCTATTTGTACATTAGCTGTAATTGTGTGCACGTGTGCATTAAAGTCATATTACAAAATTGCTAACCGTCATACAAGTGTAAAAATCAGTTTATGAAAACTTTAATAAGGAAGCACAGAGAAGAAGAAAGAGTATTTCTAAAAGCGATTGACCTAATATATCAGGCTCGCTAACTTTGCTTTAAAAAGTCTAACAAGTGTAACTCTATATTACAGCCGTGTAGTCACAATTAATTCTGACACCGCGATTAATCTACCGAGGAAGAGTTACTGCATGTGCTTGCAGGATGTCTCTTCCCAATAAATATTGATGTTGACTTATTGTACCAGGAAGCTCAAACATAGATGAGTTTACCACTTTTTTACGCTGCAATAACTTTCATTTATGGTTGGGTGGTCATTATGACCGCTTCGCTTTGCCATTGGATCACACAAAAACACAAAACAGACCCCTAAAAAAAAAGTCTCTCGTTACATTATGCAAAGCAGTGGCTTGACCTCTGAATTGTTGTGCAACTTTTTCATAAATTATTATGTTCATGATTGATTGATTATATTAACAAATATATAAAAAAAATGAAAGAAAGGAAACATCATGTTAGTATAGTGCAGTTAACATGTTCAAAGGGGGTAGGAAAAAGTACAAAAACCCATCATGTAAATCCACAAATAGGTTATTAATATACAGTAATATATCCCAAAATAAAAAAAAAAATTTGACAACAAATTTGAGCACAGAATTTGGATAATCTACTCTTTTGTGTTAGGAGAAATATTTCAATGATAGAGACCTGATGTTTCTATAATCTGGCTGTCTTGTGACACAATAGCTAAAATGAAGGCACGGAATAACTCGGCGGCATATGAGGTCAAACTACTATTGTTTCAACTACTTGGGTTTTGTTTTGAGGCGATAATTCTGAGCGCTGGCTATAGTTACAAGGGGAGTTCTAAACCCGGGGCCTCCGAGTCTAACGATTTATTGTTTTTCCTCGGCATGTCCGTGTCTGTGACCCCCAACTTACCCCTCTCAGCTGGCTCAAGCTGTTAACGTTACACCTTGGTCACAATGCTTCACACAAATCTATGTTAAGGTCAGCGGCAAGGTTGATAAGACCCATTATTGTACTTTGTCGACATGGAGAGTGGACGGAGAACTTGTGGCGGCCAGAAGGAAGTCATAGGAAACTTGCAGCAAAACACACTTACGGGCCTGATGACCTCACACGAACATTTTCAAAAATATACTCACAAACACTTCACAGAGAGTTTCTGGGCTGTATTTATGCAGCAAATGTATGCCTGTGCGGATTTTGACATGGTGATTCATGGCAATTATTTTGGAAATATATAATTCAAGGATTAAGTAGCAATAAAAAGAGTTGAGGGAGAGAAATGAGTCCAACAACACAATTCTAGTTGTAGGTGGTTCCAGTATGTGCAACACAAATTTGTAGATAGATTAAAAACAACAAAAAAAAAACTCTCTTATAAAGGGATAGTTACAATACTATTACTGCCAAGAAAATAAGTGTGGAGTAAGTGTTATAGCGTCAAGGTTAGAAAAGAGGGAAATGTTAAAAAAAATCTCGAATGTTGTATTTCTTTTTTAACTCTAGGGAGGGAATACCATTCCAGGAGCTCAGAGTAAAAAAATTTAAATTCTTGTCATTGTAGCAAAATATAAAAACATAAGGATGTGTTATGTTACACTCCCTGTGGATGTCACACACATGGACTAAATGGTAGGTACCACCTCTGTTAATGAAAGAAAAACCCATAATAGTCAATGGAATAATTTGAAACTGTCAAAATAATTAAAAAAAAAAAAAAGGAAATTTCTGACAATGCTTTTGAATTGTGGCTCAACAAACTAAGGAGACAAGCTTGGACAAAATTGATGATAGCTCGAGAAAAGATTGGAAATTATTTGACCATAAATTATTGATGTAATGATTAATCTAAAATTGATTCAAACATCTTAAAATATGCATCGATGTATACACTGAAATAATCGATAAAAAGGATTTGTAATGACAACAGTCAATCCCATTGTACATTCATTTATTTTTAGTTCTGGCATTAACACTGCTCAGATAACAACGTAGTTAAACAGTTAAAATTATTAGTTTATTTTCATTTTTTAGTTTTTTTTGCAAAGTCACAAAAAGTTACTCTTTGTCATAAGAGCAAAATGCAGATGTTAAAATTAGTTCAAATGTAACAATAAGTTACACAGACCATGGATGGATCATCGAATTAGAATGGGAGAGAGGGGTCTCAAGAGATAAAAAAGATAATTAGAGATAAGCACGTTGAAGATAAAAGTAGAAGTCAAACTTTAAGCAGTGTGATATTCCTGGGACTACCGTTTAAACATATTTTTGCAGAAATTAAAGGTCCACGGAAATACAGCCAACCTTCCTGGAAGTGGCCACACATGCAACATGTATTAAATTAACTGAAAAGAATAAGAAGAATGGTAACTGGAGAGTCTAGAAGAACCACCAAAAAAAATCAAGGTGAATTTGACAAATCTTGCACAGTCATTGTTTGAAAAAAAAAAAAACTAGAACCAGAACCAACACAAAACACACGCATGACCTTTTTTCCGAGATTTATTTACAAGCAGATATATTTTTCTTTGCTATTGCTTAGTTAAGTTGCATCTCAATCAGAATGAATAATTTGAATGTATGCAATGCGGTGTTAACAATGCACACATTCAAATTCGATTGTGGAGCCAAATATTAAAGCTGAGTACTACAATCTACTGTACATGTTAGAATCTTGACCGCGCGAACCGCATTTTCTCAAAATGAGAGAGAACATCCTCCCTGCCCGTCTACCTGTGTGCCGGGAGGACACAAATAATGAAGCAAGTTATTGGTTAACTGTAAAAAGCAGAAGATGCGACAAGACTTTATTTAGCATTATAAAAACAATGTGAGAGATGCTAACCACCAAAAATGTAACTAAATAGAGAGAAGGGAAGGGACACATAATGAAATGAAATGAGCTGTAGCTGCGGAACAAATGGCTTTTTTTTTTTTTTTTTTTTTAATGCCTGGAGACCAATGGCAATGGTTCACACAAACAAACAGAGCAACACACACACACACACACACACGTTTAATGACCCATTCTGACTGAGTGGCTGTAAATTCCTGGTTTATGATGCTAAAGCATCCCAATTCAGCTTGCTTACAAAGAGACTTTTGTTGATGCTGACAACACACATACACGCACATACATTGACGCACACACACAGATAAACACAGTAAGAAGGGACCCTTGGAGTAGCCTCCGGCCAGACACGCACACTTGCGCGATCAAAACCAGCAGCTTGGCTAATAGCATCAAGTGTTCTAAAAGTGGGACACAAAAGAGTGCATTAGAAAGAGAAGTGCAGCCTTTTTTTGGGGGGTTGGGGGCGGGGGGCTTGGTTGGCTATTTGAGCTGTAAACTTTCCCCTCAGGCATATTTATTATAGCAAAAAGGAGCAGTGGCGAGAACCTGACAACCTCTCTGGGAACCTACTGAGTGGCATGTCCAACAGCTGACCAAGGAGCTTCTAACAGACACGTTCAACACCTTAGTCCACTTTGGAGTCAGCCAGTCCTCCCTCAAGCGCTTCCAACTGGTGCAAAATGCTGCTGCTCGTCTTTTAACTGGAGCTCGGAAGACAGAACACATCACCCCAATCTCGGCTTCTCTTCACTGACTCCCAGTGCACTTCAGAGTTCGTTTTAGAATACATCTGTTCGTCTTCAAAGCTTTAAATGGCCTCGCCCCAGCGTACCTCTCCGAACTCCTCAATCCCTACGCACCTGCCCGCTGCCTTGGGTCTGCAGAACAAATGTTGCTGGAGATGCCGAGGACTAAGCGCAGCCTCAGGGAGGATCGCGACTATGGAATGACCTCCCATTGAATGTTAGGCAAACCTCCTCTCTGTCCACTTTTGAAACTCGTTCGAGAGACATTTCTATTCTTTAGCTTTCGACTCAAAATGAGGCTGTCGCTGTTCTTCCGGTATCTATTTGTGTTGTAATTTCCTGCTAAATTTATACTACACCATATGGAAAGTGCGTTGTTAGAGGTCCAGTTGTTGTGAAATGCACTACATAAAGTAGTATTGTATTTTATCCCCATACAGAAAATCTCCACAGTCACAGGTCTGACTGACCATGGTCCAGTTGCCCTCACTCCAATAGTCATGAAGTGCTTGGACAAGTTGATAATGGCATGGATCAAAAACTCCCATCAAACTCCCCGTATGCCAACAGGAAGAACTGCTCCATTGATGATGTCATCTCATCAGCGGTAGACACAGTCTTCACCCACTTGGGAAATAGGAAGGAATCCGTAGGCCCATCTTCTTGGATCAACACAAGAGAACTGGGTCTTGGACTTCCTCACTCACAGACCACAGACAAAAAGGATCCACAACAGCCTTGGGCAGCTGTGTTTTGCGGAGCTTCTGCAGATGTTAGGTGCAGAAAGGAAGGCTGTTCACAGGACGGTAAAGACTGCTCAGAAGAATGGGAGGAAGCTCCACAATCACAGAGATCTTCACCAGCAGATGCAGAAATCAAGGACCCAACCCACCCCTACTTCGAATGGAATATTTCTACATTTCATAGTATTTTATTCTCATTAAAGTAATATGTTTCAGGACAAAGACAACAGTGATTATTTTTAAGAAGCTACCATTTTTTGACATTAACATCAAAACTGTAGATGAATACGGAAATGTTTGACGCTGAAGCAAGGCTTCAATATATCGTCTGCCTAAAAGAAAAAGTCCTTTAAAGCCTCTTGTCAAATTTCCAAAATTCTCTTTTGAGGCAAGAGGCAACAGAAGTTGGGTCTGCTCTGCATTTGTGTGTCGCACAAAGATCTCCCTTGTTTTGTCCACTAACAAATGTCACCAATGATGTCACAACTTCAGAAGGGGATTTAAAATGGATTATCTAAAAACAGAGCATATAAAGAACACACTGTCTCTCTCACATATAATTTTATATCAGCAGAGCCTGGTCAAATTAGGGACACCAATGACTGACCAAATTACACAAAGCAGATGTTCACCATGGATTTGCAAAAACTATTCACGTTATCCACAGCCTACTAAAAGAGTTCCAGTAAAGAAAAAAAAAAGAAAAAAGAGGATTTGTTTGTCGCCGCTATGACCCCCAAAAGAAAAACCAAATAAAGGCAAGCACACAAACTTACTACAGAAGGCAAAAACAGCAACATTGGACTTGACACAAGCTCTAAATTATGCATTACATACAGTATGACATTTATAGTAATGTGTTGTAGATGGAACATTTTCTTGTGCTGCATCAATGTCACACTCTTAATAACAACAATGTCTCGCTCTCTGGTGTTTATGTTCCGGCAGTAATAAATTTAAGTCTAGAACCCAAGGGCAGGTAAGAGTGGTCTCGTCTGCGAGTTCTCTTATAATGGATACGAGAATAAATGTGTAGTTAATGCATAAAGTCACAAGAGCACTAAAATGAATTATGTGATGCTTCCATGCAAGACAAAACAAAAGACAAAAAAGAAAGAAAACAAAGCAAATAAACATTGTGTTTACAATCTGTTTTGTTCATTGCTATGTGATGGACATTATTCACGAAGATGTCCACTGATGGATTAGCATCGGTCAAGGTCAAGCAAAAAGGAATTAGTCTGCACAAACCACTTTTAAGTAGCCCACTGGGAATATTGGGCATGGTTTGTAAATTTGTAAAAAAAAACATGAAATTAGCTCATAAAATGTTGCTCAATGTGCGTATGCGCATTAGTGGCTAGGTTAGGATAATTTGCCATTTGAAATAAATGCCGGGCTTAATCATAATACAAAAGCTTTTTTAAGAAATAAAATCCAGTAAAACCAGTCTGCGTCGCAATATAAAAAAAAAAAACTTGACTTAAACCAACAAAAGCAAATAATTATCGGTTGGATAATATCATTATGTTAAAAGAAACACAGCGAGCCGTTCATATAAACCGTATGATAGTTTTAATCCATATAAACCCAATATATCAAATTTGAACTGCATTTTCATCCTAAATTACGAATTGAAACCTAGCAGAGTTGGTCACCTTCATGTAACACAGGAAAGCGACTCCTTTTCGCGATTAGTAAATAAGTTAAATCAGTGATGTTCGACCTTTTTGGTGTCGCAGACCGGTTCATACAATTCCCTAATTTTTACGTACCAGGCACTCACCGCTCTGGGTGGCGAGTAGGCTTTGTAAGTACTAGTGTTTCTCATTTAATGTTGAAACAATGTTATGTTTAATATTAGCACAATGCGACCAAGACAATTAGCATATTGGCGTGTCAAGTGAAAGTTTTTAATTTGTCCATCTGTGCAGCCCACCGTGGCCCTCGAGACCACTGTGGTAAATGAGTTTATAAAGACAAATATAGAGACTAGTACTTTTGTGAACAACCTCATATACTATTTTTTTTCTTTCTGTAGATATATTTTTCTTCATGTGATTTGTCATATAATGTGGAATACCCACAATGCAATGCAGCTGTTATGAGGAATTTGAGATCCCCACACTTTTTCTAATACAATGATATTATTGTTAACAACTGTAAATTGTGGGTTTCTATTAATGTACATGTGAAGTTTGTACAATGGTTGTGCCTACTTCAGAGGTTATGGTACATAACACAGACAGACAACGTAAATTGGTGACGGAAGAAGCCCGTATAATTTATGTTCTCGTAAAATCTGAATCACATACACACTATCAAGATCAATGCTGGATAATATAGAGTCGTTTATCGTTTGTGTCTTACCCTGTGTTAATGGAGATGATTTCAATTAGAGGGTTTTTCCTTATCTTGGGAAGGTCCAGTCTGGCTCCCCCTAGCCTCCGGCCTCCATCTTTCTTCTGGCCCAAAAGACGAACTGAGTGACCTGAATTGAAGAATCCAAAATTTAGAAGTGGATTACAGCAATAGTCATCTCTCTGTCTCACTAAACAGTGCTGGTTTGTTCTGTAATTATTGATCAGTCACAGTTTAATCAGTTTAAAATTCACACATTGAGGGCTGTCACATGCCAAGTGAAGTTGCCGACCACAACTGGAGTGGACTTTGGTGAAAAAATGTCAGTTGGCGACACTTCTCCGAACACTTTTGAGTTGAATTGAGTAACATCTACAGACCCAATGCAACGGAAATCTGAGATTGTGCTTTGGGTTCTGAGGAACCATATATAATTCACTGTAGTGCATGGTTTTTGTAATTGAACCACAAAAACATGGCATAATTGTCAAGGAAGAAGGGGATAGCAACCCCCAAAGATAGAAAACAAGCAAGAATAAGGTGTGTGGCTATTTTTGATGGGCTGGCAATGATCGATCATCCCATTCACTGACTGCACTTTAGGGAACAGAGACTCTCCACACTTTGATTTATAGCTTAAGGCACACATGAAATTAAAAAAAAGTTTAGTATTATTAGGAAACAATAATCACATTTATAACCCAGAAATGTTTTTTTTTTTTTTTTGCTGAAAGCTTGTGAAAGTAGTTGCCAAACTCGGCAACCGACGCAACAGTTCTGTTCAGCATACCATGTGAAAAAAACAATACATTTTTATTCAAACGAATAGATTCTTCACAGCGACTGTAAGCTATAAAATGGATAAAGCTATCTAGAAAGCACACTATACAAGGGGAGCAAATAAAAATCCATAACTGAGTCAAATAGTTAAATGTCAGTGATGCTCAACCTTTATTGTATAGAAATGGGATGCTGTGGTCTCCTCTCGCTAATAGCCTTATAGAATGATATATGCGAGATGGAGGCGCTGAGGGATGGAATTGTCTTGCTGTTCCCATCCGCTTTACATGGGTCTCCTGGGAGGGTGGGCTCAGGGCAGGAAGCTTGGCTATCATTGGTAGATAAAAATTACTATCTGCCCCGGAGGAGTACAGAGAGCCAATCGGTGAGGCGTGACTGGTCGTAATATCCCAGTACAAGTGGGAAAATGAGAAAACTCCACTCATGGAAGAAGGACTGGGCGCACATTTGGCTTTCTTACAGCTCGCTACTGTATCTGTTTCGCCAGAAAGCTGTTTGGGCATGAAGTGAGATATGGTTTTCTCAGTTTTTTGGGGGGGATATTTCCAATCAGTTCTTTGATCCAGTTCGTCAGATTAGCAACAAATTTTCATGACAGCAAAATTTCTGAATTAAAATTTAACTTTTCAAGGCCTTTTAAAATTAATAATATTAATATGTTTATATATATATATATATATAGCACATTTTTTTTTTAATTTTTTTTATCATTAATCTGGCCAAATGTATGTCCCAAGGGATTATCCCTTGGCGCCCGTGAAAAGTGAAAAACTGCAAAGTAGGGGTTGACATTTTGTAATCTATTTTATTTTTAATTGTATTTTTATTTTGGGGGGGTTGACACCTCTACTACGCCATTGGGATCCCCCCACCCTGACATGGTTCCAAAACTTCTAAATATTTGTTACACAACAAATTAAGATAAAATACCAAGCTGCGGGCTGTGAGAGGTGATCAACAAGTCAACGTTCTGTCGGAACACTGGACGATGGCTAATAACTATGTTAAAGTTTTAATTTTCATCCTAAATTTAACTTACCTTAACTAGATTCCCGCACTGCATTTCAGCCAAAGGTCATTGTTGGATTTTATTTTGCAAAGTGAAAGTTAAGCCAGTACCGTGTTGCCGCAAGTAATCATGGCTTAACTTTCTCTTTGCACAATAACATTAGCGAAGGCTTTGGATTAAATGCAATGCGGCATTCTGCTTACGGAAACCTGTTTTAAGACAAACTTTAACATACATTTAAACATTTTATGTACCGATGCTTTGTCGTCCTTGGCTTGCTTCTGAACACAGCTGTTTATTATCTACTTATATTAGCACGACTGACTAACTGAACGGCACATTTGAATAAAATATACAAGTTTCCGAAAACTGACGCTCGTTTATCAACGTCGGCGAGACTGGCAGATTCGACTATGGTAAATGCTGGGATGACTCATGCTCTAATTGGTAGATCTTGCGGGCAGGAACCAATCACGGGGTATGTACAGAGCCTCCGAATCAATTCATATCTTCAAAGTAACGCATATTTCCGCAATATGGCAGAATTTGTTTCTTTTTCCTTTTGTTTTGATGAGTATCTCGGAAAAATCCACAAAGTGAAACGCAAAGTGGTGAGGGATTTCTCTTTCTATCTCACACCATATTTTCAATATACCCTTCCCACCCTTCATATGTCCCTTCTTTTGCTCCTTTGTTCACATCTCTATAAATATGGCTTGACGTAATCCATCCACTCATAAATACCTCCTATAAGGTGCTGGTGAAGACGGGAAAGAAAGAATAGATAGAAGGCAAGAAGATGAATTCCTCACAGCTGAGAGCTGTATACGATGGCCATGGTTGGATCACAGCGGTAGGGGCTAAAAGGATGACCTCTTGACTTACGGTTGATATCTCATAAGTGCCAGGTCCCCGGTTTGATTGGAAGGCATCAGTGGGGTTGGGGAACATTGGAAATAACGGACAAAGGTGGCCGATGAAAAAGAGAGCAGGGGTTTAATGTTTATCGGTCATCTTGTCCATGTAATGGGCCAAGCAACACCTACAACTGCATTGAACAGTGTTAATAACTTAGTAATGTCTGCTAAATTAACAATATGGGACATGGCTTTGAAGTGCTTCAAAGCATACTGTACATAAAAAAACACTTTCTTATAAAAACCAAAACACAGCTTTGGTGTTTGACAGCATCAAGCCTCTGAACAGCATTTGGTGTTGATAAGAGGTCGTTCAGCGTCAAAAGAATGTGTTTACAATATCATTCGGAAATTCCATTTTAAATCGGTGTGAATGGGTCAACTTTGTTTCTGTCCCTGACATGTCTTTATTCTGAAGCTTGATCTTATTTTTAGCAAGGAACACAATAACAGTTTGTTTATCCTGGTGAAATACGGATCAGGAGGTCATATTGATGCTTTATAGCCTCTGATCTCTAGCTAAGAAGATGCATTAGCCCATCTAACCTTGTGTGAACCGATTTCTGTCATACGCACACATACGCACTAAATCTAAACAGTTTCGAAAAAAAAGACAAAATAAATCAGAATAACAGGTGAAATGGTATCATTTAAGGCTATAATCTCAACTCGAGGAGATCAATATCGGAACACCAATAGAAACATGGAAACGGCCCTACAGAGGATACACATATATTAGTAACGGCATCTGCCATCAGTGAAAATGACAAACGTATTTTAAATTTTTTTTCCTAAGTGCCCTTCCCACCAAACAGATGGATGGAGAAATTGGTAACATTTTGACCATATCCTGATTCCATTGCAATTAGATTTTAGTGTTGACCCGAAATCTTCCAGAATTCATTCCAGTAAGTGCAATTTTTTTTTTAAGACAAAAATAAAGTTGTTGTTTTTTTGTGGTGTTTATATTTATAGTGTGCATGTGAATTTTGGTGACTTTTGGTCACCATTTCCAGACAGGTGACAAGAGAAATTGACAAAGCAAGGCAGGAAACACAATGCTTGCCTCCTTCCTGAAAAAAAAAAGCAGGCCACGCCCATAAGTAATGGGTTCCATAAGGATGTGCTGAATGTAGTAATAAAAACATATTAAACCGATTTATTTGATCTAGGACACTATCGAATAGTTCTAAAATCGATTACTCTACCAATTATTCCATCAATTGAGCTAATATTTTCAGATGAAATTGTATTTTGTATTAAAGTGTATTTCAAACAAATTTTCATCAGATTACTTTTAGAATGAAATAATTAAGCAATATCATATAAGATAGATGTATGTTGGACTCGTCATATTTTTTTAAACTGATTGAGTGACCGGTTAGATTGTTGTTATCAAAAGTGGAAGCAGATGTTTGCAAATGTTTTAATTGGATTATATATTAAAGGTAATTAATCTGCATTCATGGGGGACAAACAAACATCAATGAATAATTACTGTTGAGAGACTGAAATGACATCATTTGGACAATTTTAAGTTAAACAATGACTGTAAATAATTACTTATTAAAAAGTTTGTAGATTAATCTGAAAAATTGTTACTCTGATTTAACCTACCAAATTCTATTCATATATTTATTTATATTTATATATGACTGACAAGCCATGTTACAGCCACATTCTTCAAAAGCATTAGTTCAGTGGTAACCATAGATAGTTGAGCGAGAGAAATTGTTCCAATCCTTCATCTTAACATCAAATCAACATCTGGTGAAAGACAACAAAACTGGATAAGCAAGGTTGTAACCACAATAACTGCCCTCAGCCAACAATATGTAGGCGAAAACATCATGTTAAAATACTGTGTGCGTGCTCAGCAACTCAAACGGAGATAACGGAAGTCAGGTAGTAACATAAGCTTTATGGTTCAAGGGTTCAGTAAAATTAAACACAGCTTTACTGCGGTAAGGTATTGAGTAGCAGTTATATTCCTTTTAAACTAAGACCCAAACTGAAATGATCGTCTCACGCTTCAAGAAGCTGAATCATAAAAGCTTGCCAATACTTTTGTCATGTGGAAAAGAGACCCGCAAGCAATTTTGTCGAAGCAAAGAACTGTGTCTTGCAATTCATTGGCATCCACATTTTAGTTACCATCACAAAAGGCAAATCCGCCAGTTTAAAGGAGTCCTGGCCTCTGAGCTGAAGTAACTGCTCTCCATTTATATGAGGTCATAAAGCACTGTAATGATACTGGGGAAATTAGTTTCTGTGTGGGGGGTTAAGAATGGTAGCGAGGTGCGGATGGGATAGAGTCAGGATATGAGAAGGCGGATGGGTGAGAAGAATCAAGGAAAGAAATGTTTCAAGATGCTGAGGGAAATATGGAAGAGACCAAAACTTACAGTGGCTATATGTGCACGTGTGTTTGCATACAGTACGTGCGTGCCGTGCCGTCAGACAATTTAGGGTTGATTACATTATAAAATTCAGATGTCCCTAATTAGGAAGCTTGCCAGTGCAAATAACACACACACGCACACGCACACGCACGCGCATGCAAAAGCCAATCTGTTTTACAGTTGTTTTTTAAGAGAACAGCTGGGGGGTGTATGACAGCTCCAGTGGGCATCCACAATAAATTCTGTGTGACCTTCATTAACAACAGAATACTTTAAATGGATGAACTAATCGCTGACATGTGAGTCTGTCTTCTTTGACAGAAAAGCACTTAACAAGCCGTTTTAGAAAGATCCAAAAGTGATTCAGGCGTTTTTGTTTTTTTTTATTTGCTCCAACATAACCTCTGAAATAGATCTCTTTTTACGCCTGTCATACAGTCCCACCACCTTCATTCTTTCCATTTGCTGAGTCATTTCACCCATTGCACTATTATCAAATTAATTTAAATTAAAAAGTCGTTTCACTTTTTTCACTTTTTATTGCAACAGAATTGGGAGCAATAACCAGAAGTAATTATGTTGGGCCGATGGATGGCGTCTTTATCAGTTGGTAATAACATCACAATGGTGTGCATATTTGCACGGCCTTCTGTGTGCATTGAAATACCTTTAACAGCCTCGTCCACCACCTCAACCACTCGATCAATCTGTTGGACCTAAAATACACAAAGGCACACACAGATTTATTGATGGCGAGCATCCACACGTTCAAATAATAGCCTGAGACTGAGCACAAGTAATCCATATTACAACAAGCTGTGCACACAAACACAATGTGCACAATCAAGCTCCAAATGACCTAAGTCAGATTGTGTCGGTGTTTAATAATCGCAATGTGAATAAGAAGATGCATAGGATCCCTAAATGTCAGAGAATGTCTGCAGCATTGCTTGGATATAATCTAGATATGGCAATCAACTGCTCGTGGGGAATGTGCATGCCGTTGAGCTCCTATCAATGTTTGAGGCGACGCTATTACACAGTACATTTACTTTCCACCTGTAAAACAGTATGTGAGAAGGGTATGGCTCAGGTTTTAAAGTGGCCATTAAGCACTTGCATATAAATCCCGGTCTAAGGCAGCATGAGGCACCATGTGATTGCTCTCAAGTAGCAATGTGCATTGTAGTACATTTGGCATTAAAAGATGGCTTAAAAGAAGATGACAATACGAGAATTTTTTTTAACCGAACACCACATCATACTCTTGAGTATCGTAGTCCCCTGTTTCTGCCGCAAAGCACGCCGAGGAACATCGCTCCATATGCGCGTCTCAACCACTCATCTACGATGAGAAGATGAAGACTTCTCACTGTCTGTCAGTTTATGAACTGCTGTTAAACACCAAAAATACAAAAACCTAAGCCGTCCACCTCAGCACCATCACCTCAACTTGAAATCTTAAAATCCACCGGATATATTTCCAAGGAACTATCCACTGAAGACTTCTCGAAATAAATCCCCAGCAAAGATGCCAAATCTGCTGGTGGACATCACATGACCCAACCCAGAAAACAGATTGATGGTCATTACCTGGGCCCTTCAGCACTATGACATAATTTCAGTCGACAGCAAGTGGCTGTACAAGGCAAAAATGGAAGTGATTGGAAAATGAAGCTTCAACTTTACTTCATGAACCAGTCGTTGTAGTTGTTTGGTTTTTTTTACTCATCAGATATCACTGTTAATTTACAGAAAGCTTTTAAGAAATGGCAAGTCAGTGTGCTTTCAGCCCAATGTTGAACAGAGAGTGCCATCTAGTGGGCTCAATAAACACAGCAACTGGTTCGTGAATCATTTTGAAGCCTTATTATCCTCATCAATACAAAACGGATTCCTGAGATAGACAAAAACGTATATGCTTAATTCACATTCCACAAGCGCAATATTCATCAGAATACCAAGTTTGGACTAGTGGTGACGGACAGAAAACATTACTATAAAGAAATTCACTTCCCATTTTCATGAAGATTTAAAATGTGTATTAATTCAGAGAGCCTTGAAAGAAAAAAAGCTGATTTTTTATATTTTTTTTAATTCCCTTAAAAACTCTTATGGTTATCTTGTAAAACATAACAGTAGTTGGCAGTGTGAAACGTGTACAATCTCTCGTACAAATATAAAGACAAGAACAAAGAACATGCAAGGGATCCAAACAAATGTGCGCTGAGAGGGCTGATGTGTGCGTATCTCTTGTTTACAACAATTGCTTACACACTGTAATTCTGTGATTACTAAGCCAACGCTGATGTTTGTGTGCGTGGAGATTTGTGATGCATCTTAGATAAAGGAAGTGACATGTCTGGTTCAGAGACGCGAAACACTGTGGGCTTGCGTGACTCCGTGTACCTCGCACACAGTTACACTGTCATTCATTTCACAGCAACTTCTGAAAGCAAAACAACAGAGCCAACAACGCACATAATCACGCAGCTCATCCGAACAGGAGTGAATTTATTCAAACGCACTCATAAGCACCCCCCACCTAGCCGTTAAGAGGATTCACTAAACAAAAAAATCACCACTGGTAATTTGAATCTGATTTTCATATACCACCAACTGTCACTCCTGTTGTGTGTTTTGATAAGAGGGCACATGAAAGAAGCGTGCGTGCACCGGTCTCTGATTGTGACCATATGTGGCCCTATCCGTCTGTCCGTTTGTCCGCGTACGTGTGTCTGTACCAATGCAAAATCCAATCTATTCATGACAGTAGAAGGCACAACAGTGGTAAACTTCCCATCTGTTTCTACCGCGCCCTCAAGGCGTACGCGCATGCAAGCTTGTTTATCGGAATGTAATTATATTATACATACACGCCACTTGAATGTGATTTGAATGTAATTATGTTACATAGTGGCATGTTTACTTAAATGGAACTGCATTATTCATTGGGCTGGACATTTCATGCAAAACTTGAGCCACTCCCTACAGCTGAAACATATATTTGAACGTGACAGAAAAGCAGGACTGGATATCAGTTTGCTTGATTTACTGCAAACGTCAACAAATTATTTTTTTTAGTTAACTTTGGAAATTCAATTCCACTTTAAATTAATGATAAAAGTCCCTTGATGAACTTGTGAATAGCTTCTTAGAGAGCAAGGAGATAATAAAGGAATTCTTAAATGATTAGTTAATTGTTTTGTGTATAATATATCTGTTTGCACCTGAAATAGGGAGAAAAATAATTTCCCCAAGGGATTATTTGTACGAGATCAACTAAATACAGCACTTTGTCAAACCTAATTGCTTATGAAATCTTTTCATAACAGTCGCAGAAGATTGTTGGAATAAATGTGGTTGTCTTGGGACAACAAACATAGAAAAAAAGGAAAAAGAAAAAAGAAAATAAAAAGATAAATAGAAAAATAATAATTGCTCGCAGCTGCAAAACTTGGTGCGAATATTAAAGAGCAAGCCCTTCGTTTTGATCAATGTTCATTTGCAAGTAAACATTGCTTTGCAGTACTAATTGTGCATTATTAGTATTATCAGGAAATAAATGTGCACTCTTCGAAATATGACATCAGTGGAATTCAGCTTGAACTGGTAATTTTTTCATGTGGTTATGCACTACGATCCATGGGAGTTATGAATGAATGATCTGCTACCGAGACTCAGCATCAATTAATCTAATGAGCATTATATCTGTGTTTCCTTTTTTTTAATACATATTTTTTCTTTTTTTATCTATTTATTTATTTATTTATTGCTTTTGAGGTTGCAACTTGTGATTCCATTCAGAGCTACTGGGTCAGTAAACAACCCAACACATGAAAACATTAAAAGTGTATAAAAATAAGTCCATCCATTTATTATCATTATTATTGATTCTTTGTCAGGACTGTTAGACTGGATCAATAACATGTCTTCATATCTTTAAGAGAAATCATTTGCATATTATAAAAAATGTTAACCATCTTACTTTTATGTAATGACACCCTAATAAATGTCAAGTAGTTTTCAGTAGTAAAATGGTTATCTGTACTTGGGGAAAAATTAAATGAATTGCTAATATAGTAATTGCATTGTTGATTGAGCTTGAGTTTGATGTGATCGGTCAGACCGTGTGGATTTTGCTGCAGTATACATGAAAGGTGAAAACTGCAATGAGTCATGTTTTACCTCATTTAAACAGGATAGGTGGACTTCTTAATGCGACTGTATGTAAAATATGACATCATGCCTTTTTCTCCACATTTGAGTTTCTTTCACCCGCACAGCTTTCAACCCTTATTCTCATACACCGACCCTCTTTTCTATTCCCCATCCATGTTTATTTCAGAGATATTGGTCCTGTCTTCTGGGGAGCGCTACTGATTCACTAAACAGCAGGTGGGCCCGAACAAACCAGACCAGACTCTGCATGCCGCCAGCCAGGTGAATGACCAGGTAAAAATGGCCTGTGATACCTTCCGTGGGTCTTTATTGACTTTTAAAACGTGGTTTACATTGACTCATACTTCAAACATGTTTTAGAGCCAAATGGAAAACCAAATAAAGTGGCAGTATAACACACATACCCCAATGATGCTGAGACCTTTCAGATAGTCCATTCGAGGTTGGGCCTGTGGAACACAACCGGCTACCACCACCTTCTTCTCATGCTCTTGGGCTTTTCTGAAAAGAATGGGAAGAAAATGTATAATTAAAAAAATGTTTGAAAACAAAATCCCAGTTGGGCAGGAAATTCTCCCACAACCACTTAAAATATTGTCCGACAACATTCACAATTTGACAAGGCTTTATTCGAACACATGTACATAAGTTAATGGCCGTAAATAACTGATCCTGTCTACATGCTTCACGGAGAATTGAGTTTGAAAGGAAAATTCAGAGTCACTAATCTTCTCATTCTAATGGTTGAAAAAAAATGCCTAAAGGGCCTTCACCTGTCAGTGTTGGTTTCTTGCTACAAGGCTGTCGGATGACACATTTTGAATTTAAAAAAGGGCAGGAAAAAAACCTAAAGGGTTTTTTGTTATGGCTTTTTTTAACAGAGTAGAAAATATGACACGACTAAATAAAACATAAACGTTGCCTTGTGGGAGAAACTGGTTTAAGGGGAGAGAACTACTAGAGTCAATTTATATTCAACCGACAACAAATCGCACATTTAAACAGTTCAGAGGTCCGTTGAGTTGACATGTCAATCTGGTTATCCTCTGACTCTGTTGCCAGCTGGATGATAAAAAAACACAAACATAGTTTATTTACACCACAGCACATCAGGTGCATGTGTTGTGCAAAGATGGAAAATCAACTTTTTCAAATGCCAGCCCAAGTTGGGAACCATGAACGCAAAAATGGTAAAATGACTAATTATTTCTTAGTTATCTATGTGAAAGCTCACATACAGTATTTTTAAAATACAAATAAAATAAAGTGGGCAGAACGTTACCATAAGGGAGTGTGTGGGGGTGTGTGTGCGTGTGTGTGTGTGGGGGCATGTGTGCGTGTGTGTTGGGGGGGTTATGGGAGTGTTTCCACGTCACCTCCAGTTAGTGGCAGTAAGATTTGAGACACTCGGTCTGTCTGACAAAAGCTTTTGGAGGCGCTGCCCAGACTCCACCATGAATCTTTAATAATGAAGCCTCCTGACAGCTGGAAGTAGAAAGGGAGGGATGAAGGGAGGGAGGGGGCGCATGAATGTGAGGGAGGAATTAAGAGGACAGAGGAGGAGGAGCAATAAAACTGGATGCAAACTGTCAGTTGTGTTTTAGTTCACAGTGTGTTTTTATTCTTCAGCAAAACAAAGATACTGAGGTGGAGGAGGTGGGTGAGCAAGTATAGAGTTAAAAAAAAAGGGGGGGGGTCGAACGGCGAACAAGTTGAAAGACGACAAACAATCCAATTCTGAACCAAAGCGAGCAAAGTAGAGAGCATTAAAGTAAACATCTGTAAGAGATGACTGCCGCGTTTATTAGGATCATTTTAGCATCTCTTCCATTTCAATTTATAGCGTATCTATTTCTGCAAAATTAAAAAAAAAAAATGCTTGTCAGGCTTATATAACGGGAGGAAAAAAAATTAAAGCGCGTGAAAACAAAGACATTGATCTGGATCCAGCTTCTCGTGATCTTGGCTCTGCACCAAGTTTAATTGCTATCTTATTTTCATTGACAAATGTTTTCTGATCTGAAGGACACCCTCGCTGCCTGAAATGGATGATAATACAGAGCAGACAGTCATGTATGCTGTAGTAAACTATCATGAGAATAAATAAACAAAATACATTGTTCCTTGACATTGGTGAACCTCTGATTTACTGAGGGGTTTTTTCCCCGTGGGATGTCATGGAAACATACAATATCTGTTACAGAGGCCAATGTCAACTAGGGTCATAAAAATAAATAAATAAAACTAAATAAAAAAAATAATAATAAAATCAAAAATAAAAATAATTAAAAAATATGTAGAGAATACGTTAGCGAATAAATAGTAGCGCTCCAATCGATAAGCCACTGATCGTGATTGGCTAATTTCCGTGGACTGGTCACCTTAAGCACTGCATATACAGTAGTAGTTTGCACCAGTGGTGTTGCCACATGATTTCTTGAAAGCTCAGTCTGAGGCGTTTTTTTTTTGCCACACGCCACTATATAATGTTATTCCGAAGCCAATACTGAGTCAAAAACAAACAAACAAAACACATTGATCTACATTCCACAAATCCCTTTGACACGGACACCTTACAACATGTAGGTGCTGTATGTGCATCAGTTATTCAGTGTTTGCTCTTCCTTTCACATGGACTGAAATGAATGAGTCCTCCAATTATGCAACTTTGAGTTACTAGCCGAGCTGCACTCCTCGGTTCGGCCTTACTTTTGTTTGAGCTCGAGCTTGAAATGCACTGCTCTCTCATTATGTCCTCAATATCACAATAGAGCACATTTGCATCATGGTACAATGTGGCACACTGATCCTTTAGTGAAACATGCAGAGTGATGCAAGTGATGCTGGCTGAACTGAAGTTTACTGAACACTTTAGGCACGTATTGGAGCGTGTATCCCAATTGTACAACCTTAGGGCTGTTCAAATCTGGATGTTCCACTTTAATGACAAAATGGTGAACACAAGAAACAAACTTGATGAAGCGCGGAAAGCCTGACAGTAAACATTGTAGCTGTAGCCGAGTAGCTTGTTCTCTTGACAAGGCTCGTCATAAAGGACTCACAGTCGCATCACACACACAGTAGAGGTACGCCTGCATAATTCACACCATCGCCTGCCAAAACGTGCCAAACATTCCTATAATATGATACTTGCACCTTGCCCATGGACATCGCCGACACAGCGAGTGAGCAGGCGGCTTCAGAGTCATTGTCTCATCACCTTGAGGGGAACAGGCCAGGCCTAGTCGCACATTGTTCCTGGATGGGATGAGGTGGAATGGGATTATGCGATGCAGTTGCCGTGGCGATACTTTAGAGCGCAACCGAGCATTCACTGCCAGTGACCCGGACCAGAGCAGATGTCCCACGAGATCCCAAGTGTGTGTGTGTGTGCGTGCGTGCATGCGGACCGGCCCATTTCCTTGGCATGGTGCCCTTAACGTCTTCAGCCCCTGTCAACTTTGTGTTGTTGCTCTCCATTGCCTGAAGACCACACGCATCCATGCACACCCACACATGGTATTAACAAACCACATGCCTTAAACATACTGTACAAGCGCATACGAGTCACGGATGGCGATGTAACGGCCTATGCATAGATGTATGACCTCTGCGGTATGTACAGTATGTATGTATGGTGAGGAGGGATATGCTGTACATATTGGTTTTTAACAGCTGAGTGGACACAGCGAATCAGTCAAATTAGACCAGACTAAATGTCTAACTCAATTGATCAGGTTGACTTAGATAAGCCCTTACTGTAAATACAATGTTGAACCACTCAAGGCAAAAGCGAAGCGCATGACCTATATAGAAGCTTCGTCAATGCTATAAGAAAATCTAAAGTGAAAAAGTATCTTCAAGGAATCTCCTGAGCTTAAGTAGAAAGTAGTTGCTAAAAAGCTAAAACGTCATACATCCTCTTGGGACAGCAATTGGATTTGGAAAATCCAACCAACAAGGGTCTGTTGATATGATTGTTTGTTGCCTGTTAAAAATCAAGTCGATATGAAGAGAAATTCATGCATGTGTGAGTCGTGCCCTTTCAACGACTCATCTAAGCTGTCTGACACCCAACCATTCGGCTATATCTACATGGTGGAGAACCACATGGCTTCATTACGCGCTGAGCCAACCATATGTTACTTCTACTTCTCGCCAAAGTCAAATGCCCCCTAAGATTTACAGTTTGTAATTTCACCCAAACTTTTTTTTAAACATACCTCGAGCAAGAGTGAGGAGTTACTTCACCGCGGTTAACTTTTCTAAAGCTGTATGACAGTTGTGAATGTTAAACCATTACAAATGTTTTTCTTTATACTGCATAGTAAAATGATTTAAGTCATCAGTTTAATGGGGATTAATTAATTTTCATCAAGATGTATACAAAATGTGAATGAATTATGGGCAATACAATGTGTATCACATTAAGAAAGCAGCTGCTCATAGGCCACAGGTGATCACAAAGCAAGAATTTGAAACTGCTTGTATCGCTGGGCTCTCTAGAATCTCTCGCTCAAAAGGGTTTAAGTCATACATAAATTATATTTCAGTCCTCCCTAAATAAGTCCAAGGTTACCATCAAGCTCTGTTCTAGATGGTGGACCGACAGCCACCATGGAGGTTGTAAAGTGATATTTCAGAGTGAGGAGGTAAAACTCGAGAGGAAATGAGATGAGCAAAATATGTAGAGTTTCTGACTGACCATTTCCTGTGATGGTAAAATAATAATAATCACAATAAAAAAAAAAATAACACGAGAAAGAAAAGAGAAAAACAGAGGCTTCCATTGTAAAGTAACTCAAAAGCAAACCTCCCGTATAGCACAAAAAAAAATAAATGTTAGCTGCAATGATATAATGTGAGAACAATGAAGTCAAACCCTGACCTTAACCCCATTGAGGACCTGTGATGATCTTTTAGGTTGGACATCAGTATATGATTCATCCAAACGGCAACTCTGGAAAGCAAATTAAATACATGCAGAAATGCTCGGTGGACTTAACGATTTCAAAGGATGAGAGCGTTGTTCAGGTGGAATGACAGAGGGGTCCCAATGCTAATTGGAACTTAATCGGAAATATTTTCGATTGATGAATAGAACAACAGCAAAATTACATACATTTTCATTCACTTTTAACCACTGACATGTTCAGTATTTTTTATACCGTTATTTAAAAAAAAAAAAAGTCCCCGATATTTAGAAGAATACCGCGCAGTCGTGATAATATGGAACAAAGTGTACAAAACTATTTTTTGTTTTCATTTTCCGTTTCAAGCGCCTCTCCTTTTCCTTGTCCTTGTGTCTGTATTTCATCTCCTTGCTCATCCGCTCATTTGCACTCCGACAGTCGTTTCTGGCTGAGTTGACAGTGAGCCAGCCAATCAGCACACTCCTGACCTCTCTGCATTAGCGTAAGCAGCGAGAGGCAAGGTTAAGTACCCATCAAGCCTCAGTAATTAAGATATGAGCTGGTGTGCGCAAGTGTGCAATGCAAGTAAAAAGGGGCAGGGGGATATGTCACATTTTGTCTTCTACTTCCTATACTATATTTTCGACATGGTAACTTTTCTGGCTTTGCCATCTACGGTTTTGTCATTGCTCCAATTTCAATGCCACAAGAGATCCTGTTATTCACTCAAATATAAGTAGTCGCTTTTGCTTCAGCTATATGTCTATTTAGGTAATGTTTAATTCATGTTTCCATATTTGTTTTGTGTCTATTTTCTAGCAGCAGAAGATGAATCATGAGTGACTGACAGGACAGACAGCATAAATGGAGAGAAATACACGGTTGCATATATGAAGATTATAGTTTCTCTAGGGGGAAGAAGTTTACAAACTAAAATGTCTGACAAACTCTTCGCATATGGGATTTGATTATAAGCTAGATCAATGAAAGCTGTTTATGACCCACATTTTCCAGAGGGTCATAATATAGTTTTTTTTTTTCCAGCTGCAAAGCTGAACTAGATGTAATTCGAAGTTAAAGTTGAGCTTTTCTTTAAGAGGAGAAACCAGGGAGAGAAAAGGGAGTTGGTGTGTTGATCAGGCAGAACAAAAAGCATTATATAAGTCAAGTCTGTTTGGGACAAGAATAAAAATAACATACACTATTACATGTGTATTAATGAAACAAAAGAAAATGAAATGAGAAAAACAACTTTTTGGTGAAGAAAGAGCCAAGAACCGAGTATCATCAACACAAGTATTGTCAATAACGACGACAAAACTGCGTAAAGGAATGAAGACGGAGGAGGGGGGGCAAAGGGCTGTGGAGGAGGGTTATGATTGAGGGATGTGGAGGATTTGAAAGAAGCACCTGGAATTTATTTTTACACCAGGGCAACTAGCAGCTCGCATGTGTAGTGGCTAGAATGATTTGTACAGAAAAAATAATTGAGGGGAAATATGTTCAATAATTTTAAATGTATGCATTAGAAGCAGGCCGACATAAAAGCACATTGAAAATGCACCATGAAATTCCTATATGGCACAGGTGTCAAACACAAGGCCCGGGGACCGGATGTGGCTCGGGACCTCATTTTATGTGGCCCGCCAAGATCAAATCATATGCGTCAACTTCTTGTTATTAGCACATTTTCTTCACTTTGAACAACTTTGAGGTATTGCCAATTATGTGTTATCAAGTCTCCCCTTTTAAAATAAATTGAAAAATTGTTAAACCATTACTTACTGGCTTCTGATTTCAAAACTGGCTTTCCATCAATTTGTTGTGTGTATGTGATAACATAAGGTGATGATACATTTATATGAGTTCACAGTCATAATGGCCCTCTGAGGGAAACCATAACTACGATGTGGCCTGTCCACAAAAATTGTTAGAGAAGTCACTGTTTATCTCAGAAATGTACAACCACGTGGGCGTTCAATTTTATAGGTTCCACACTATTAAGGAAAACTATAAATGAGAATAAATCAGGAGCAGTGTTCAGTTCTCGCTGTTAAACTGACACTAGGTGCTGGTTTTCTTAACGATCTGGCAAACCATGTAATCTGGCACCGGCACATTGAATCATTTGGAGGCTGGCAAGTGCACCAAGGTGGCTGGAATTCTATGACAGCAGGTTGTTCACATAAAGGCCAAAGCCTTGCAGCCATGTGTGCGATTTCTATAATAGCGAAGCTTTACAATGACATAAAATCAGTCATTCACTCAAAATACTGAGGGGGGGGGGTGGGGGGGGGATGCACAAGATGGCAGAAAAATGATCAATTACAGGTTGCTTGAAAACCAAAACAAATGGTTGGGTTTAGCCTCATAGTAGTGGAGCTCTGTTTGTGCCAACATGCACAATTTCCACAGCTGAATATTAGTAGAGTAATCTGTAGAGTTGTATATAGAGTAATGATTCTGAAATGAAACATTTGATTCATGTTGTAAAATGAAAAGCCATCTGAAAAACAGCTGAGCATCAATTAAGATTTGTATGAAGACTTCTGAGTGAGTAGTCATTGAGTAATTTCATTTTTATACAATTAGAATATTTTACTGTCTAAGCTATTTGAGCTGATTAGTCTCCAGCTTTGCATTTGAAATGTACGTTCCTTTTCAGTTATCCACCTTTATCTCTACTCCAGTCAATAAAAGACAGAGTTAAAGCTATATTTAACAGGTTACTACCAATCTGCCACGTTCTCATGTAAGCTGTTAAGTGATTGTTGAAAACGTTTTGACTCATGTATGAATGAATACATTTGAGGAAAGTGAAGCGCAATCAGCAACGGTGCTGTTGATTCAGTTTCCAATCACGGAAACGTGATACCCATTCAGTACCAACCAGACGGTCACAATGGCACAGACAGCTCAGTTGACCGACATACATGGAAAGAGGAATTCAGAACATTCATGGAGCGATTCTCCCAACCCAATCCACTGATAAACATTCAATAAAGTAAGTCGACCCAGGTCAAACTAGCCTGCAGGCTACCTTTACATTTGCTGATCAGATTTCTTAGACACCAAGTTCATGCTCATGATTCTCAACAAAAACAGGTACATTTATTGTGCAGAAGAGTTTTAGGCTGGGCGGATGACTGACAAGTTCTTTTGTTATAAAGGACCTTTCTTTTTTTTACGTTAAAAAAGTATTGCTTAAGGAATCCTGATTTAAATTACCATATTTTCCAGACTATAAATCACACTTTTTTTTCATATGTTGACTAGTGCTGCGACTTATAATGTATGGCGACTTACACATGAAAACAATTTTATTTCACAGACAGCCACAAGAGGGCACTCTAGACTTGGGCCCTGATATCTCCTACTTCTGACAAAGACAACGGAGAACAACTGAACACAAATGAGTCTCAAAAGAATCATATTCTGCTGATTACAAAGCTGCAAGTAGTGAAATTCGCATCTAAAATCCGTAATCGAGCAGCAGAGAGAAAGTTTGGAGTGAATGAGAAGCTTGTTCGGGACTGGCAAAAAGCAGAGGCTACTCTTACAGCAATGAATAAAACTCAAAGGTGATGGCCACAGAGAGCGGAACGAAACCCCAGTGGTTCCTTGAACAACATGCTGATGGAGAGGCTAACGGTACGTCTCCATGCTCAGGTCGTTGCCAAGGCGATGGACACCTCCTCTGTTCGTGTTAATTTTCATGGAGCTAAATAACCTACATTGTGTTGGCACGTCTTACACCTATTCAGCCTGTTCTCTATTATTTTATCTTCTCTCTCTTCCAAAAGGAAAGTATTTGGTAAAATAAATTTCCCTCAAAAAAATGTGACGTATACTGCGGAGCGACTTGTAGTCCAGAAATACTGTAATTCATTAACTGGTAATTTGATGATTCATTCCAAGAATTATGACTTTAAAGTAAGATAGCTTTTCCATAATTGAGCAACGAAATATATTTAAATGCCAATCCCTAATCTGTATATCAATAGTATTTAGAATAGAATTTATCAGATTAAACAGATGAGGTCAGAGGATGAGCTAAAGATACTCCCAAAGACGGCAAAAAAAGGGTGTAAGCATTGATGTAAAAATTCATGCCATTACCGGTATCTCCTATGTCTTTACAATACATGCCAGAGTGAATTGTGTGAGTACGTGCGCGCGTTGATCCCTAAGTGGAGAGAACTACAAATCCTTACCAGGCTGACAGAGGTGAAAGGGCATTTTCGGTTGAATGAGTTGATGCAAAGTTAGTTCAAGCATAAACAACCATGATTGGTTTCACAAGATCATAAATTATTACATAGGAGCGTTTGTAAATGGCACATGCTCAGTGACCTGGGATGCATCAAAAATCCTGAAAAAAAAAGCTTTTTTACAGATCACAATAAAAAAACAAAAAAAAAAGAAAACCACTTTTTACTAGCAGTAGAAGACTGAAATGAAAAGGCCTTACAAAAAACAAAGCTCTATGTTGTGATGAGAATTGATTGTCACCATTATATATATATATATATTTCTTGGTTTTTTTTAAGTTAAAGGGCCAGTACACAAAACAGCATTTCATTTCATTCTTCTCCAAGTGTGAATATTTGAATTAAAAACTACTTGACCCGGTTAGCGCCGACGAAAGGGACGGACGAAAAGCCACTTCCGGCCTTGCTTAACCTGTCCGCTTTAAAAAATAAAATAAAATAAAATAAATAAATAAATAAATAGGTCTCATCCTAAAAATGGGCGCCCGTCCAGGACCGGAATGAAATGCCCATCTCTGTTTTAACAGATGATGCCCATTCAGGTTCGCATATGTGAATAATGTAGAGCGGCAATGTTTGGGGACAACATAGACTATAAGGAGTCTCAGAAAGCACCAACGTCTAAACATCCATTCAGGCTGTTAATTTCCCCGGCTGATGTCTTCCCCCCAGCGCAGGCTCAAGTAGCTCCTTGGTGGCTCATCAGTCCCTCTAAAAGGCCTTCGCATTTAACCGCACAGCCTTATTTATCATAAATAACACATCCATTTAGAAGCCAAGCACGCACTGAGCACAAAGCCAACTGTCTGATTAAATTTCTATGCAGAACCCCATTACTTGAGTGAGAAAAGGAAAAAAAAAACTCTTTACCCCCATGTGTAAAACTGCTTGAGCTGACACCAATTAAAAGCAAGGTTCAAGGCGAGGTTTGAAGGGTGGTGAACTGTTTGGGAAGAAAATTGCTGAACGAGGAGGTGATTTTTTTATGCATTTGGCTTGTTAAAAGAATCTTTTAGTTGGAGATTAATAGAGCAATCTTCATTTCTTTGTGGAATAAAATCTCTCTCATTCAGTAAACTTAATAAACAGGCTGTTTCTGAAAGCGTTAAATCAAATTAAATGAGAGGAATAAAAATTCAATTTACAATACATTTTAATCATACATCATCGTACTTTCAAAGTGTAATTGAAAGGGTTTGGAAGAAGAAAAAAAAAAGGATCAACCAAACTGTCTAAGCTGCCAAATGAGTGATTTTATTCCACGCCTCTTAGTATTTAAGAATTCTTCTGTTTGATTTCTTTCCCATACCTAGTTCACCCTGTGACGACTTCTGTAAAACATAAATCTCGACAAACTATCTGCTGTACTGCACATGAAGTCTCCCTAATTAACTCCACCGATTATTACCAGTCCTATCTCATTACAGCACAAGGTCCTTTATGTGTTCAAAACCAATTTAGTCCAATACAATGTTATCAATTAGAGTAGACTGACTTTTCATGGGCATAAGTAAAAATGGCACCATTTTATTTTTACCCACTAACTGCACTCGTCCAGAGCAAAAAAAAAAGTTTCAAACAGAAAATACTTAATACTTCATTTTATTCAGTTATGTACTGCATGCATGAAATGTTTGTGCAACAACAAAATTGTTCTTCACGTTTAATTTCACAGTGTCCATGAACCTTTCTGGGACCTTCAAGACCATCTCTCGAATAACACAATTGCATGTCAAATTCAGTGCAGAGCTACAATGATATTCATGCAGCCATGAAAGGGAATAGCCCATATACCACATGTGGCCTGATTTCCCCACAGCAATATTCCTTCCTTGTGTATCCAGCTTTCTGTCTGTTTGTTTATAGCACCTCAGAGGTTAAGGACTGCCCCGGGTATTTTAAAGCACCAACCCAATGACCTCGTGCCTTCCAGAGGTTGGCATCTTGCTGTGTGTGTGCCTGTGCTTCCATCGGTTTTTGCACATACAGTACACGCACCTATGGCCAAGACGGAGGCCTCGGGCTTGTGTCACTCCAAATATTGTTTGGTTAAATTGTTTCTTGGCTCCATTGCCGCATCTCCATGCGTGTTCTTCGAAAATAGGAAATAAGTCCAGCTAAAGAATTAATCATTTTTAAAAGGCCCAAGATTGAATGTAAATGAATGTGGGGATTTTAATTTCTTAGCAACAATCAACAAGTTAACCGTTGACTCACCTTTGAGCTATTTCTACTGACCTGGCCTCGTCTTTAAATTGTAAAAGCATTTCATAAAAGGCTAAATGAAATCAAAGTATATTTTAATTAAACGCCATACAAAAAGTAAAGCATAAAAAATGTTTTTTATGTCATATATTTGACAAAGTAATAATTTTTCCAAAGTGAGATCGAGGCAAGCGAAAATAATAATGGATATTCAATAAATCATAAAATGCAAGTTAATTTACAGTAAGATTGACTCGTGATGGCTGATGCATATTCATGAAACAAACAGAAATTGCAAGACACCACGTGGTTTTCAAAATCTATTGGAATCACACCCGACCTTTTTGCAAACCCTTTACACAAATGCTTGGAACGAAGAACACTCGTTGACACTAGCGTGAAATTCATATGCTTTGTGAAAACAAAACTGCTCCATTAAAGTGCCCTATTCTTATCTTTCGACCACTCAAACAAAATTTTGGCCTGAATGTGAACAATGCATCGCCACAGAGTAGCCGAGGCATTTCACCGGAAAATGTGATAACAATAGCAAAGCGCAGTTAACGGGACAATCAACAATGTAACACAATTGTTGAATGGCTTTCTTGAAATGACATCATTCCACTGAGTGTGTCCTTCCTAGGCCTTAATCAGTGTGTCTTATTTCAAAGTTTCTCAAGAGATACAGCTGTCAATTGCCAGCCTCAAGGTGGATGAGGGATGGCTACATTTCGTGGAGGAGCGAACGTTGTCTGTAATATCTTACCGCGAGTAGAAAATATCTAAGGCAGTCATTTGCAGGTCACTGCTTTCTTAGCAAACAATGATTTTCAACATGAAAAAATAAATAGCTCACTTGGGAACATGCATCTGGATGCACTTTGGACTGGCTAATTTGGTCACAGAAGCTAAACATCTTTAAATAATAGCATGTCCCGAAAAAAAAAAGAAAAAGGTTGAGAAATCAACGGTCATGTTTGTGTTAAAAGTAACGTGTGTTTGCTTAGGTTTGTGGTATCCACACCGTCTTTGTCCGTTGATGAAGAGATCCTGGTTGATCAGGTTTCAGCATCGGTTTGGTTGAGTGTCATAACCCTCTGTGTTTATACAAAGATACTTGAGAGGAACACAGCAGCTGCTATGCTGGCTGTTACGCACACACACCTGCCACCTGAGTCAGTCATGTCTCTCATACCTTCTCACACAAAAACACAGCCTAAGTACATAATGGCCACCTTTACTCCTCCATTATGACAAATGTGACCAAACAAATGGTGAAAACAGATTCTCGTCTCTCCACCGCATTGCTGTTCTCCGTGCAAATCGTGTCACTGAAGGAGTGAATTCAAAAGAACAAGTGAGGAGGAGAGGCAGGTGTTGCATGTGTGTGTGCGTGTGTGTGGACGTCGGGTCAGTGCGGTTTTCTCCATATGCCAGCTGCCAGATCAACTACATCACACACTGACATTTCCCTGCACTCATCATCAATGTCAAGGCGCCAATTCAACAGCCTTTTATATTTTGACTCTTTTGTGAAGAACCGCTTTCAATATAGTTTAAAAACTCAATTGTCGCTATCCATTTAAGTGCGATGAAAAATGGAACGGAATACCAACTTGGCTCATTTATTTATTTGTCGTGATGTTAATACATTGATTGATGCTATTTTTGTTTCAGTTCAGATTCAGTCATGGTAGTAACACATAAAAGTGGAATAGACCGTCCCTATATAAAAAACTTTTTTATCATCAGAAAACGACTTTAGTAAAGAGGCTGTACAGTATATGGTCTTTGGAGAGGGAATACATTTAAAGAACTAAATACGAAATCTTTTAGAGATTATTCAAAGCATAAGTCACATGACTTTGATAGCCAGCTATTTAACACGATGCAAGAAAATTGTTAAGAACGAACTTTCATGTGTAGTGGTTGCATTTCCGTCCGAAGGTGAAGAGACGTTGTTGTTCTTCTGTTATTGATTTTGAATGATACACCACCCGAGATGGCTTAAGTAGCTGGGTCAGAGGTCAAATCAATGCATACCATTCGTAAGCCACGAGAGCCACCTGTCAACCATCTGTGTGGTATCATCTATTACAACTTTAATGTGTGCCAAGGTGCCGTGCTTGTGTTGTTGTTGTTTGTTTGTTTTTTTCATGTAATTATCATAATCATCAGTCATAGTCTTAGGTTGGGTACTGTCAAAAAAGGGGTGGGCCCAGTGCACATGTATTTTTCTGCCACTCAAGATGAAAAAGACGATGGATGAATGAATGCAACAAGCCAAATTCAACTACTGAAGTAAAATAAAAAAAGTTAGTTTTTATGCTAGCTTATGAACTCCAACCCCACCTTATTTCGATAATACTATAACCAAGAAACATTTAATTGTCTTTATTAAAGGACAAAAACTTAGAATCTACAAGCATACATTCATACGCTATCTGAATCAAAGGAATTTTACGTCTCCATTTCGGGAGTTATAAAAGAACCATTCACTTGCATTTCCAAGACCTCAAGCTGTAACTCTAGTAAACACTTTACTTGATGGCATGATTTGAGCTGGATTGCCATGTTTGAATAATTACCCAAGTCACCGGAGATGACATGTTTATAAATCTTGAATACCTATCTGATTAAAAATTAGATTAAAATGCAGCTTCAGACTTGGGGGGAAAAAAAACACACAGCCTTGACTTGATGCTTTTCCGAGATTTATAGCATAGTTTTAATGCGCCATCCTGCTTTAAATGAGAAATTGGAAGACAGTGGCATCCAACGTGCAGCGGATATAAAAAGTCTACACACCCGTTCAAATCATGATTTTTATAACATGCAAAAGAGAGCAAGATAAATAATTTCACCACTGATGTGACATTATCCTGTGTGATCTAATAGTAAAACATTCTTTTAGAGAGGGGATGACAAATAAATCTGAAATAATGGGATTGCACAAGTGCTCACACCCTTGTATAACTGGGGATGTGTTCAGAAATTCAAACTCATGGTAAATTGAGTCAGCACACACTTGCCACCATATAAAGTGCCTCAGATTAACTGCTGGTTAGTCAGGAGAAGGAAGTCTGTCCAAAATAGATGAAACGACGGGATGAACACTGGTCAGGGAGGTTGCGAGGGGCCGACAGCACCATTAGCTGAGCCGCAGGAATGTCTGCCAAGTACTGGCTGTTTTGTATAGCAGATGTGACAACAATTACTCCCCTCTCTTCTTCATATAGTATAGCTGTGCTATGATGTTGGGCAGCAAGACAAAACAACATCTAAGCCTGGAAAAATGTGTTGTGGTCTCGTGAAACCTAGTTTGAACTTTTTGGCCATAATGACAACAATTATGTTTGGACCAATCACAACACTGCTCATCACCAAAAGTGAGCAAACTTGCAGTGGAGAATGATGGCGTTGGCATCACGCATTGGGGCTGTTTTTCTTCACCCGACCCAATATGGAGGGAATTATGAACCTTTCTAAATACAGTCACGCTTCTGACAGATGAAGAGAAACCTTACCAAACAAAGCCAGAGCCCAGACCTGAGTCCAATCGAATAGTGATTACACCTGAGTCAGATCAGTCTTTTCACAAGCCAGTGTCCACACTTTTGTATAGCCACTATATTTCAGGAGCTTCGACTGGGAAACCAAGACAAAAGACAATTCACATGGAAAATGTGGACAATTTTGAGAAAAGAATGTGGAAAATTCAAGTCATCAGAGTGAGTGAAGGTGCAAAAGTGGAGCAGCGATAAGTGAGTGAGAGAAGGATGGACAAAAAGCTGTAATGGTGTGACCTTGTGCACATCTGTCATTATCACCAGCTGAGAGAAAAATGACCAGAAGGAAAAAGCTGGAGCACCTGAAAACCATCAAAAATCTAAACTCTTGATTGTTAGCAGCTTTGCAAGAAATAAATTAAAACTATGGCTGTTAAATAAAATGCACGTTTCACCAAATTGAGCAAATTTTTACACAACATATTAGTGTGAATTTTATTTTTAATTTATTGTATGCTAATATGTTGGATCCCTGGCTTCATTTATGTAAAACCACAACTGCAATGCAGTGCAGTTGAATGGGAGCTCACTTTTTTCTTCACACTGTGCAAGGAGTGGCCCTTGCTTCATCACAACACCCTAACTTTGTGTCTGATGACAAATAATTGTCAGAAAACGAGAGACAGGCATTCTAGACGGAAATGTGCAGTCTACTGTCAGAAAGCTTGGTCTCAGTGGCAGGTCAAGGGTCTTGCAACATGATAATGACCCAAAACACACAAGTATGGATCATTAACAATTACACAAATTATTTGATGATCGTGATTGCCTCAAAATGTTGTGCAACAAAACACTAAGTTCATGGTACTATCATTTTAGTCCATGCCATTTTCATTGTTTTGTTTTTTTAATAATAATTTGGCTGACCACAAAAACAAAAATGACTTTCTTTCCTTTCTTTTTCAAGTACTTTTTTAAAGCATATTTTAGAATATGCTTTAAAAGTTACTATGGTCAGTTTCATAATACTCCAGTGAACATCTTATTTATTTTAATATCATAATATTCACATTTTTTTTGTTCTTTAACAGAAGAGAAACAACAATTTTGTCCACACATGTATTTGTCTTCGGCCAAACATTGTATACATTATTATGATCATGACAGGATAAATTCTGTAATCTAAGAATAGGCATGTCTCTGTGAATAGTAGATTATTTAATGCTGGAAATATCAGACAGCGTCCTCTTCACTTTAATGGAAAGTGACTCAAAAGGCTACCACAAATTTGAAACCATCGTTGATGTGATTGTAGTATACAACTCCATCACTACTCTCTCTATATATATTTTTCGCTTGACGAGAGCTTCGCATCTGCTTAATCCCCAGCGAAGTGACATTTGTGCTTCTTACAAGAACAGAACAAATCCTTTTGTGGCAAAAAAAATAAAAATATAGATGCACTGTTATTCAGGAGCTCAAATGAAGGAATATCACATAACAGCTGGTTTCATCAAAAACGTTTAGCAAAATAAAACGTCTGGCAAAGTAAAACCAACTTAATTGCTAGAAAAATGACCTCCATTTCCACTGACAGCTGGTTTATTATCAACACCCACACACGGTATGTTGTAGCTGGTCAGACAGGGAGATGGTGAATTCTTATATTATGCTAATATTGAATAGTGAGCAAAGAAACGGTCTGAAGTTGTTTAAGTACTACTGCTACAATTTTTTTAATTAAATCCAGCCCAAAGAATCAAAAGAGTGTCCTGAGGTAAAACAAAGAGACAAAGTATATCATCCAGGAAAATAGATAACAAAAAATATTTTGAGTTGTTTTGTATTAGACAAGTGGTCACAGATAGAACACTTATGTGTCTTCTTGCAATGTTTGAGCTTCTGCAAAATCCGGCATCATTCCTGAGGAGCAGCATGGCAGCGAGACTGACCGACACTGACGAGAGGGCACCTGTTGTGTTAAATAATTAAAAAAGGATGACCAAACTCAGTTTTGCTCCCGCTGCCTTTTTAAAAATGGCCGCTAACTAGCGTGCATGAGTGCTACCGTACGTTTTAAGATGGCATAAATTTTACCATGCATGCGCTTAATAATATGGTGAGCCGTATGTGTTAAATACATAAATAACACTCAGAACTGAGACAGTGCAGTATATTCGTTAAAATACGGTATCTCGTATGTGAAAGTGTTTCTTACCTGACAGTTGTTCCACTCCATTTACATAAACACTAAAAGCCACATCATAGTTTGAAAGCGATAAATCAGATAAATTATCAGTAGATTTGTTTGATTTCTAAAGATGCTTCATAGAAATAGTCTTTAAATAACATGTCAGTGCTTCCTGAGAAACAGTCACGTGACAAAGTCCACCAAACCTCCCACTGGGAGATTTAGCTCTCCCTCGTTTCTTAAAAGCTCATGGAATATTGAGACTCCCTCTCAAGCAGGAGCGAAAGCTATCAACATGAGACACTGCTAATCCTGTCCAGTCCTAAAGGGTGAACGCAGGCTAAATGAAAGAATATCTACTTTCCCTCCGCTGTCGGTCAGAACTGACCTGGATCTAGCAACGATCAGAAATAACTTTCGCGCAAATGTTCAAAGACTATTTGATACGTCAAGAAAATGGAAAAAATACAAAAAGTTGAAATATATTCATGTATTTTTCAGCAGATTAAAAAAGAGCCATGTAGTTTGAACCTCCACAATACAATCAGAGAAAAAGATTGCGCATAATAAAACACCAAATACATAAACATTGCTAAAAAGACTTCACATTCTCGTTGCTTAGCTTAGCCTAATTGTACAACTCATTGTTACAACATGTCTACTCTCATCTTTGTCATGTTCCTTTAAAAACTAAAATGGATGATATGTTCACCGAACCCTTCAATGA
Organism: Idiotropiscis lumnitzeri; assembly: GCF_059441095.1. NCBI lineage: Eukaryota > Metazoa > Chordata > Actinopteri > Syngnathiformes > Syngnathidae > Idiotropiscis > Idiotropiscis lumnitzeri. The sequence continues at coordinate 12,800,030 of NC_142400.1, read as the reverse complement.
CATAATTCCGTAAAGCACCAAAACTAAACTTCAACTCAATCCCTTCACAAACTGCCAAAATTTCACTTGGTATTCAAATGCACAGACTCAGTCAACTGCAATACACCAGGGTGAAAGGTCCTTTTTTTATCTCCAATCCTATATTAACTTGGCCTCTCAGGGCTTCAACCTACAATTCAGAATCAGCTGAAAAAAAAACCACATTGGAACCCTGTGGGGTGTCTTAAAAGCAAGCGTCCATCCGTCTGAGACTGAACGGATAAAAGCCTGTAGTTGTTTGTGACTGCTGTTCTGAAAAGCCTTATGAAAGCCACAGCCACAATGTGACAGGCTGTGATTATGCAGCCATTCATTTCACAAATCAAATATTCATGTACACACACACATCCCAAGCGTAACGCAACAACAAATGGACGCGGTACAATACCAGTTTGTCCGTGTGTGGGATTTGACTTCCCTCAATTTGGAAACAGACTTTTGCATTTGACATCCGAAAATGTAAAATAATGTATATTTAAGACCAAATGTGGGTTCTATCATTACTATTGAAGAAAACATAAAAAAGCCGTCCATTGAAATAGCCAAGAAGTAAATTCGTAAAAAGGCTCATGAAGGAAGCCAGAAAAAAAAAAAACATAGAAGGACAGAGCCTTCTCCTTTGCGGCCTCTCCCTTTCTGGAACGTTCTCCCACAACATGTATGAGACTGCACTGATGCCAGAAGAACAGCAGAACAGCAATAGTCTCATGACGAGCCGAAAGCTAAAGAATAAAAACGTGTCTTCATACGAGTTTTAAAAGTGGACAGAGAGGTGGCTTGCTTAACATTTAATGGAAGCACATTCCAAAGGGAAGGACCGGCAACAGAAAAGGTACGATCCCCCCTGAGGCTGCGCTTGGTCGTCGGTACCTCCAGCAGAATGTGGTCCGCCGTCCTGAGGCAGCGGGCAGGAGCTAAGAGAGGTACGCTGGGTCGAGCCCATTTAAAGATTTGAAGACGAACAGAAGTATCTTAAAACGAACTCTGAAGTGCACTGGGAGTCAGCGAAGACAGGCCATTCCGTCTTCCAAGCGGCAGTTAAAAGACAAGCAGCAGCATTTTTCACCAGTTGGTGGCGCTTGAGGGAGGACTGGCTGACTCCAAAGTAAAGCGCATTAAAGTAATCTAGCCTCAATGTAATGAAGGAATAGATTAGTGCTGTCGGGAAAGAAAGGTCTTCACTTTAGCCAGCTGCCTAAGATGAAAGAAGCCGGATCGAACAACAGCACTGATTTGTCGATCTAATTTAAAATCACTGTCCAGTTTAAAAGCCAAATTCGAGACTGTTGGCTTTAGATAAGATGCCAGGGGGGCCAATGTGAACAGGGTTAAAGTACAAGGGCCACTGGGGCCAAACAACTTAACTTCTTTTCAGTGAAATTCAAGAAATTAAGTGACATCCAAATTTTAATTTCTTCTTGACAGAACAAAAGCGGTCTCAAGGAGAAAGCATCTTTTTTGTTCAACGGGACATAAATCTGACTGTCATCTGTATAGCAGTGCAAGGAAAATCCATGTTTTCGCAAGATGGAACCAAAAACGAAAACAGCAAGGGCCCCAAAACATAACATTACTATTATTATTTTTATTATTATTATAGAGAGGACAACAAACAAACAAACAAAATCACATGAGTTCCCAAGTGTAATATCAACTGCCTGCATGGTTTGTGGCGCAGTGGTTCTCAACTGTCATCTCCCTGGAAACCATTTCCTTTAGTTGCATCGTCTTGACCCACTTTAGTAGATGCAAAGGATAATAAAGAACATGTTTTGATTAAAAATAGCCCCTGACAAAACATGTACAGAATATTATATTTTTAAAAGCTATTCGCATATCAAGCACTATGATGGCCGCGAGCTAGAGGCGGAGCTGCACTGTATTTGTTCACAGTGTAAATTTGTGGCTAAAGCGAGAGGCTGCTAAGCTTCCCGTTGCTTACCTAATTATGTTTCCTTGTGGAAACTAGGTATGCCTCTGTACTGCAGCAGAAACAAATCAAAAAAGGAAAATGTACATTTTTACTAGCTTTCCTCGGCTCACTTTTAGGGTCACAGGACACAAATTGTTTTCTTCGTGTGTAACATAAAATAAATGAGAAGCACAGAAGTAGAGCAAGTTCATAGTGAGGATGTACAAAATTCCGGGTCTCTGCATGAAGTTACAACTTAAAAACTAATGAAAGCGTGCAAAGTTGATGGTGTAACATTGTTGATAAACTCAATGTCCTCTGACTTGACATTCCATTACTGAGGGACTGTAAAACTTTTCAGTGCCTCTGCAAATGAGAGAAACTAACACCTAGCCATTCAAAGCCCATCGAGCTGATAAAAGTCAAGTCCATTAAGAAAAGGGATTTAAACATTATTAGCCTTCCATCACATTACCGTCATCCCTTCTGAGGTCTGCTTTGCCTATCGCCGTTTCTGATAAACAAGCTTAAAAAAGACTAAGACTGTTATTTTACTCCATTCCACGTCCATTGCGCAAAATTTGATCTGACACTCGTTGGGGCTGAATGTCTTGAAGGTTAAATACAGAGCCTAGAGATCTAGGGAACGTTCCCCGACAAAAGATACGTTACTTAAAAAGGATAACTCCGCCTGGGTCTAGAATGACAGCTGCTGACCTGATTAATACTAAAAGGTCTGTTAAATCTCCCTCAATGCGAGTTGATCCAAAAGGTCATCCTTCCCTGAATGACTTGTGGTTTGAAACCTAATGTAAAAAAAAAAAAATTATAAAAAAAGAATAATAATTTGCATTACTAAGATGAGCAATATAAAGACTCACTTGTGGTGACAAAAATACTGCGTTAACGTTATCGGAAATTCCTCTTTAACCCTGTCATTTAAAAAAAAATAAATAAATGTATGCGGGATTAATCTTCCATTGGCTTTACACCGGCTTGTTGTCCATGCTTTGTTTACTGTACTGTTCCCGCTGTGCCTGTGTCTTGGACATGAGTAAGCTAGGCAGAAGCCTGAGAAGGCTCCTGATCATTTGAATTGGGTGTGTTGCAAGAGGCAAACATCTCAAACATGCAGGATACCGATCGGCCCTCGAGTACCAGAATAGGACACCGCAGGCTTATAAAAAAAATTAATGAGAAAATATTGTTTACTTTCATGTGAAACTCGTTGTTTTTCCTAATATTTGGCTCATTATTTTTTTTAAATGTTACTCTGCTTCCATACTTCGAAAGCAGACTTTCAAATACCTATGATAGAAGAGAGCACAGGTCCAGAACACAATTGAGGGCAATAAAAACAAGGCCTTCTGACATACTAATCATGACAACCTAAGAAAAAGACTAAAAAGCAGATTAGCTGAAAAATAAATAAATAAATAAAAAACCTTTGTGATGCTGGGCCTCCTAAAGTCAGCATTGGTACCTGAACTCAGGAATACACTATTTCCATCCTGTCAGACGTATCCCTCTGCCTGTCTTGTTCCTTCTCGAAGAGGATTTTTGTTTTTGTGCACCCTGAAATGTAGGCTAATGCCCTGCAGAACTGACAGATTTAATGCCAATCCCTGGGTTGTAGCAAAACCAGCCCCAAAGCAGCAGTTTTACGCGCGTGCATGTGGGGTGCGTGCGTGCGCATGTGTGTGTGTTTGTGTCTAGTCGACTACAAATCCATGTCTTGTCTATGGGAGTCAGAGAACGGACTTAAAAAACTGCCCTGAGTTAAAAAAAAAAAAAGAAAACGGGGATGGGGGTGGGGGGAGGGCGATATAAAGGTCACTCCGAATTTCAAACCGCTTATAACACATGACAGAGGAGAAGGCCTCAATAGCCTGACACTTTTTGTAGTTTAGTTATAAACTACTTTAAACAGACACAATAACTTTACTGTAAAAAAAAAAAAATAAAATAAATCAGGAGTACCAGAAAAAAATCTGCAACTCAAGAGTTTTCTTAGAAAGCGGTATCACATGTTATTTTGCCACAAACAAAATGACCTAATCGCATAGTTTATTGCCATTGCAGAATACATACAGTCGGCCTATCTTATTGCCCCGACAATCTCCTGGTTGCTTTGGCTGTGAGCCCAACATCAGTAGACATCTTACTAATGAGCAGATGTGGCTAAGGGCTCTGTGATGCATATTCACCACCCTTAACTCTATGAAGCAGAAATGGCACGCATGCTGAGTAATTACATTTAATTTAAAAAGAAAAAAAATAAGAATAATAAAACTAAATTGTGCAAAAAACATTATAATTATGCAATAGTATTAGTCATATACTTTAACCACAGGGAGGCTCAAACTCAGTGCCAGGGATTGAGATCCATCTCGGCACATCATTTTACATGGCCCACCAAAGCAAATCAAGTGTGTTTAGTTACTTACATCAATGATCATTGTTAAAAATATATATACATAAACATTTTAAATTGGAATGTGTAATGAAGAATAACAATGAGATTTTGCAAGATGTCAGCCTTTTTTTTTTTACAGTAACTTGAACAATAATTCAACAAACTGTTCTCCTTGACTTCTGATTTCAAAACTAGTAAGTACTGTAAAGGACAATTACATCAATTGTTATAAGCACATAAATATTTTAAAGGGGAAGTCAAGCCCAAAAATATTTGCAAAAATAAATTCAATGTGCCTTCATTAGACTAAACATGGCATTCTGATTAATATTATGTTTGTGGAATATGAGTTATGCAGTAAAATCCACCCCTTTTAAAGCCATCTCGGGAGCGGCCATTTTGTCACTTTCGGCCAACTGAAATTGACATAATAGTTGCTCAGGGCTGATATAACGACCAATCACGGCTCACCTGATTTCTGAAGCAGAGCCATGACTGGTCGTTAACTGAGCCCTGAGCAGCTGTGATGTCATTTTCAGTTGAGAGCAAGAAGCAAAATGGCCACCCCCTGAGATGTACAAAAACGGGAGGGCTTCGATGGCTTAACTCATATTCCACGAACGCAATATTGATCAAAATGTCGCCTATCGATTAGTGGGGCTGCATAGAACTTGTTTTCGGGGGTTGACTTCCCCTTACGTAATCAAAATAACACAAGTTACATAAACTCAAGTAAGTAAGCAATTCATTTTAAAAAGCAAACACTATCAAAAGTAATAAGGTTCATATACAAAGAAAGTTAGCCAAGCAACATACTTGAAGAAACAAGTGGTTTGTACATTTGAGGCCAAAAAGGCCTTAAAGTTTAACGCCTACCAAGGCAACACTGCCAAAAGAGTGTTTCTAGAGGCCACAGTAATTACTCGCAGCACCAGAGCAAACATCTGGCTAAACACACAATATGAGCAAAGCATATACAATTTGGACATATTCCAAGAGTTCATTCTGCGTGTTGTGTGTCCCTTTTCAATTAAAAACTGTTTTTCCCCCTAACTCTCTCATGGTTGCTTCATGAATATTAAAATAATCATGAACTGAATTTCAATAAAACAGGGGGATTGGTATGTTTTAAAAACTGATGTACATAACTCCGAATTTGGTTCTAATTCATTAAGCAAACATTCTCTTGATCATAAAACTTACTAGATACAGCCAAGTGGAAAAATTCAACACGTGCAAAAAATGCAAGCACAAACAGAGCTGTTTAATTACACGCTGGTGAGCAACAGCTTCTGTAAGACAATCACAGCCAATGAGTTGAAAGGTGTCTGACACTGAATTAAATTATTCTATTTTTTTTTTTTTGGGCATTTTAAGACATGCATACCAACATCCCATTTTTCTACACTAATTTACTTTTTAGCATTCAAGAGTTGCACCATGATGAATTTATACAAGAAAGTGAGCACCTGCTTTAGGAAAATAATTGGAGGACATTGGGTATGATTTTGATCAATATTTGGAAACGATGTGCTGACACCTAAAATGTGTTGATAAATTTACGATGAATACATTTCACTTAAGTGGCAGCGAGTTAGTCAGTCAGGAGTTCTCAGTTGAAACAAATCTGCGTGGACTTGGATGGATTTTCTCTGGAACATTGCATTCTCTGGCTTCTTCCTCTATTTGGAAATGCCTTTCCACTTATGTGCAGAGATTTCTCTAGAATCACAGAATCTTCGGAAGACATTAGGGATGGCAGATGATAAAATGCCTCAATGCTATGTAATTGTACTTTGAGAAAGGTTGCTCTTCAGAGTGTGGAACTTATTTGCTCATGCAGCTGTTCCCAAAGTGATGAATCTCAGCCCATCCCGGCTAGTGCACAACTGAGACATAAGGGCATGCTCCTTTCATACCCAATCATGACACTCAACTGTTTCTAATTAATCGATTCAAATGTGGAATTTTCAAGACCGGTGAATTTTTTTTGTTTGTTTGCTGTTTATTTTTTTTTTTTTAAGCGTTCCTCAACTTTCCCTTTGTTTCCCCTGACCCAGCGTTTTTTTTCAACGTGTTGCAGGCATCAAATTTAAAAACATAGTATTTGCAGCAAAAAAATAACGGTCATCAGTTCAAACATTAAATATATTGTCTTTGTAGCGTATTCAGTTGAATACAGGTTGAAAATGATTTACAAATCACTGCATTATGTTTTTATTGATGCTTAACACAATGCCCCAACTTTACTGAAATTGGGGCTTGTATAAATTCATGTAAGTTAGAATCCTTGCAGATTTTAAATTTCCCCTGGTGTGAATTAGTATGTAATTAACAAGGTGTCTGTTCGGTGTGTAGCGTGCCTTTGCCTAATGGAAGCTGGGATAAGAGCCAGCTCCCATGGAAATCACACAGGCTAAGCTGAATATACAGTGGATTGATGGATGAACAACATACACAAGTCATATCCCCATCTGCTCACATTCTCTCACAGACTTACCCTCCAAAACATTCGCATCCATACTTGGCAGGGGAGACGGCGGTGCCCCAGATCCCCAGAAGTAATAAAATGTATTTTCACTCTGCCTCTCTGAACCACAACAGAGGGGGGCTGAAATCCCGTCAGGTTTTCACAAAAAAAAAAAAAATCCTAGAAAAATCGAAACAGTACTACGCATGGGAATCTACGGCCAAGTCACTATTTTAGTATGATCATGATTCAACGTGATTCAATTCACGCATTCGCTGCCAGCCCAGGTAAAATGAATGTACTTTTTGACTTCTATAACCGTCAATGGCAGTGGATGAGTTAGTGAAACTCGAATAGTTGCATATTTTCTTTTTAGACTTTTTTTTTTAATACTGCATGATGACTTTTATACATTTACAACAGTGTGTTTAATGTTGCTATAAACTGAACAAAAATGCAAATAACTGTAATTTTTCCTCCTATTTGTCATAAGCTGAACTAAAAAATATACAAATTTTACTAGGTTCCCAAAAGGCCTATTTCTCTCAAAAATCTTCACTAAACTGTAAATCTGTATTAGTGAGCATATCTATTTTTCCTAAAATAATCCACCCACCTCACAGATGAATTATATCATTTTGCTGATTAGACAGCATGATTATTGCAAAGGTGCTTTATCCACAGTCTTATCACACACACACACATCAAGTCATAAATCACTTAGCTCACTACAAAAGGATCACACACTCGGCATTCAAGTCACAGAAAGGCGGCACACACGCCTCAAGATGCGATGTCACCAGAGGAGTCACATCCAGGACCAGCAAGTAACGACCTCCCAGGGAGCCATTTACCCCGCCTGAGCTACAGACCGACAAGCTTCAAAAATATATCTAAATAGTAATAACTCACAAAGTGGTGTTATCACTTAATATTGCTTATTGGAGTGCTGTGCCACAAATACTTTGCCAAGCGTGCTGCGCTTCACACTTTCAAGTTCGCTTTTTCCATATGAGCCAGTTTTACTTTATATAATAATCAATTATTGAAATGTAATAATAGATTCAGAATCTTTCCGCATGCATTTTATAGCCAAACATAACACACACAGGGGAGGTGAGAGCGGTTGGCCGGCTGGCCTGATTCATTGTTTCTGATGTGTTTAATCAGTTATTTTAGAACTTAAGCTTTTCCTATAAAAAAAAAAAAAGTTGTTCTCTTTAGGTCACAGATGTTTGGGTTGCTCAAGAATGCAACACCCATGATGAATCCGGGGAATGGGGTGGTTAATTGTATCAATTGTACACCCTATATCTAAGGGATGTTCTTGCTTATCCTCTCATGTGGCGGCCAAAGAAATATGCTGACAAAATTCAAATTACTGTATAACATGTATTTGGCTATCTCTTCTGGGCTGAATTTCATTCGGGTGCTGCCACAAGTTGACATATTTGATCAGACTTGATTTTCATAAATCATATGACAATGTAGTGCACATACTGCTATGTACAGTATATTTTGAATTGCACCATAGCTGATAGACGTACGACTACCAACTACATAACGCCACAAGTCAACGTTTACACAAAAGGATTGACAGTATTAGACTTGACTGCAGGCTTTAAACCTGTAATAAAACATAAATGGCTGCATTAAAAAAAAAAAAAGATCATTAAGCTTGATTCTGTACTAATGTGCTTGTGTTAGTTGTTAAGGTCTCATGGTTGTAGTACCAGGAGGTGCAGGCAAAGCGGTCAAGAGTGTGACTGAGCACAATGCAGTGCAAGGGCATCTGTCAACTTTCATATTATTTCTTACAGTCATGAAACGATTGATTTTTATTCCTGATCCTGTACCGCCTGCAAGATTCAAGTCATGAAATACACACAAGCACACTCCATCCTTGCTTTGTGTTCATGTGTTTCTTGACTTCTCAATGGTAAAAAAAAAAAAAGTAATTATTTTAGCTGTCTACACCAAAACAATAAAATCTAAATAAATGTGTGTTCTCCAAACTTCGATGTAGTTGGGGTTAGTAGAAAGCAAAAAGAAAATTGATTCTCATCAAAGGGATTGTGTGAGCAATATATTCAGACCTGTGAAGAAACTTTTACTGGCATTCTACCCACTGAAAAATGGGTCTGAATTTCCGGCATATAAAATTTGACACACAAGGTTCAAAGCGACAATAATCACTCAGCGTAAATAATATAATTTGCACAATAATGCACTTAATTACACCTCAACTCAAATTTGACATGTTGATTTTGCTGGCAGAGCTGAAAACAGTTTAACAGCAGAATTGTAACAAACCCGGTGAATCATTGTTTACTCATACAATAAGCGCATCCGCTGGGTGTGGGTGTGCCCCCGACGAAGGGAAATTAATCAAAATGCAAAACAGTTTCTAGCTTAATTTGACTGTGTTTATGCAAATGTACATCCCTTTCTCTAATTCTCTGCTCATGTGTGCGTAATGCGCATTGAAATAGCCATTTAGCTGTTCTGAGCAATGTCATGGCCAGGTGGGCTGATTGTAAACCAAAATTTACAAGTACATGTAATTAAAAAGTTGAATAAAGAAAATGTTAGCGGGAAAAGTAATTGGGAATTGTGTACCTGATTGAGTTTCGGAAGTGGTCTTCTGCAGGATTTTTGACAGTGCAGCTGTTCAGAAGCCACAAATCCGCTTCTGCTGGGTCATCTGTGGGGGGAAAAAAAACAGATTTCATTGTTCACTCATTATTTAGTTGGGTATTCATTATGAAAAAGGAATAGAAATACAAACAATGGTTAAAAAAATGAAATTGCTTTTAACATTTTAATGTAAACCTTTTTTTTTTTTTGTAAATGCCATATTGTCTTTATTCTTCATCATGCATCCTGTCTTATGGTGATGAGGTCATCATATCTCTAGACATTTGAGCCATTCCAATCTCCGGAGCAGGGAGGACCTTGATTGTGTGACTTCAAAATTAACGAGCGCGTCGGAACTCCAGAGAATGAACTATTTGTATACAAGCAACTAAAAGATTTTATTAAACAAGCAGACGGAAAACAAGCAAATGTAAACTCCTCACTCAGTAAATAACATGTAGTAAACAATAATTTACCTTCGATTTTGAATAATAACCCCTGGAAGTTTAGAAAACCTTTAACAAAAATGTGAGGCCACGCTAGGGACAACGCCTCTGTCACATAATGCTTTGACAAAAAAACACTAGCCAGTTGGTGTTTCCAAAGTTTGCTATTCAGTTCTCTTCCGTGTGGCAAAGTTACTTCCTATGACTCAGCATGTTAAGTATGCTTATTTTTCAACAACTATGCAACGCTGTGATTAGGAAATCTCTGGAAAGTTCGATTTGCATAACATTTGCATAGGTAAAGGGCTGTAGCCAATGGCAAGGGAGTGATTTGCTCAGTTTTTGCATATCATGGCCATCGGGCAATTATGTGAAATGTTACTGCAGATGTACGCAAAAAAATGTTGACTTATCTGATGAAGAAAACCCCCGAGGGTTAAGACAAGCATCCTGGAATCTGTGAGCGTGTCTGGACTTTAAAAAGTCAGTTGGTTGTGAATTATTGCAAAAAGAGGACCTGCTGCTCACTGGTTTAATCAATCGTAATTTATAAACCTGTTCATAATTTCTCAGTCTTGGTACAATGAATGTTTTTTTTTTTACCAGAATTTTGCAACTGTTCTGCGTTTTGTGCATTAGATAATGATGCATCATTTTCTAATTGAATGTATCAACACTGAAAAACTCAATGAGCAATAAATTAAAAGAAAAAAAAATGTTGTTCACTATTTTACCTTCAAATTACTATCAAGGGTTGTCTCAGCTGTTGGTAGAACATTATACTTGCAGCGTATGTGCACATACATATTGCTATAACCGCAAAAAGCATAAATCACAATTTAATTCCATTTGGAACCCCAAGATGAACACCTTGATTTATATTTTATCCAATATATAAGAAATATTACATTTGACCACAACAGCTGACCCCCTCAAACGAATTGAGTGTTTCAGTAAAAGAGGGATTGCAGTTGCGTCCATGCTATGTGAAAATAAAACAACCCTTCCCTGTGCGACCATGTGCTTTGTCTCACTATGTTTGTATGTGTTATTCATACGTGACCTCATTCTTTGAAACGATTTCTACAGACATATCAAAACAGGTAAATCTAATCCATGAGCGCACTTCCTACTTGTGTTTATTTGCATTGATTCCACCACAAAATCACATAAAAACAGACCAGGCTGATATTGAAAAAGCAACACCTGGGGTCAGAATGTGTGTGTGTGTGTACCATGTAACCAAGGTCATCACACATTTCAATCACATACTCACTCTGGAGAAGAAAGGGTTAGTGTTGTGGGTGAGTTTGTGAAAGCAGCATATGGATGGATAGCTGCACGAAAAACTCTGCTTAAAAGCAAGTGTATTCATAGAGAGAGCAAAATAAATAAAATGAATATGTAGACAACACAAAGCCCAAAGTGGGCACATTTAATCGTTATCCTCCAAATACGGGTTTAAGAATGACAAATAAAAAAAAAAAAAAGAAGACTTGTGCGCTGCAAGTCTGTTATTGATTTACCCACAGGTGTGTGAAGCACCCTGCAGAGATACTGAGATGAGGCTCAGCTATCATGTCAGAGAGCACAGATGCACTCAAAACACAAAAAAACAACAAAAAAAAACACCTCGCAGAATAGGGAATAAGATAACTTTTCCAAACTCCAATGATGCAGATGCACAAAGCGTAAACTGTTATTTTAATTGAGTCATTTGCTAGAATTAAGCAGATGTCTGTTTTTCCTACTTACCTGGAAAATACCATGTTTTTTTTTTTCTAAAAGTAAGTAAGAGAGCATCCCGTGCCCAGCTTTAATATGTAAAAAAAAAAAATGTCTGGCACATCATGTCAGACGCGAGAAATAACTGCTTATGAGCACTATGGAGTTCCCATGGGCATTACTAAATGCAACCTGCTTAAGTTTTACACAGTCCAAGGAAGTTGAGAGCAGTCAGATCTTATATAGTCTTGTTAAAAAAAAAAGAGCTCTAGAGACTCTGCTTTCAGAGCATAGACCTTTTGATACAGGCTTCTTTAATTGCCACTCTCAATTATGGATCCATATACACTCAATTCATATTTTCTCTTGCAGACGTGCAGACCTACTTTATAAATGTGGCTCTAATGGGGCGTTGAACGTTGAGCTACTAGTATAGAATTTCATCCAGGCATCATCAACACCATCCTGCTCAGGGATATGGTTAGCTGGAGTCTGTTGCCGTCTGATTTCAGGCATATTTTCATTTTATTTTTTTTTTTAGAGGTCACCCACAGTTATTCACTGATCATCTTGTCTAATATTTTTTTATGCTCACGTGAACACAAAATTATTACTTATATTTTTGTTTGTCTACATCAGGCGTGGGCAAACTACGGCCGGGGGGCCACATGTGGCCCGTTAAACGTTTTAATCCAGTCTGCCGAACTTGAAAAAAATTAAATGAATAAACCTTGTTAATGTTTTATTTTCTAAATACTGTGTTTTTTCAAATACATATATATTGTTGCAATGCTTTTATTCAATTTCATTTAAAATAAATGGGTTTTCTTTCTCCGATGAGGCGAGGTCACCAAAACACTCCATCCATCTGCTCCTGGTCCGGCCCCTCTATCAAGTTTTAGAATCCATTATGGCCTGCCAATCAAAAAGTTTGCCCACCACTGGTCGACATGGTAGATGCATGGCATTGGTGCTTTCTAATCGTCTCAGTTCTAAGTGCTTGCTATTTTGTGGCATCCACATGCAATTGAAATTGCTGTTATCACTAAACCACTGATTTTGTCAGTTCCTATTGCTTAATTGTAAAACACAAATCAAACATTAAACGCTATCTGTATAGTTTCATAGGCTTTCTTTATTTATATTTTTAAACAGTTGCCTCAAAGAGCATCTGAATTAAATGATATGCACTATTGCCACTTGTGACGACTGCACCGGACTTAACTGCTATATATTTCTGATTTCCCGAAGCTTTCTGCTCCAAAGAGACTAATCTGTGTTTTTTGGTCCGTGTAACATTCCCATTTCAGCTGAACAGATCCAAACCGCCCAAGAGTTTGTCTGGCCAATTCTTGGGTGCACAGCGGGGTTCAAATGATAGCGTTCACACTTGATCGAACAAACCACACTCTGAGAAATAGCACCAGAGCTCATTTTATCCAAAACAAACCTGTCAAGTGTGAAACACCCGTATTTTCATATGTTTTCCTTGAATTTAGTGGATATCTGATATTGCTTGTGTACTACATGTTTTACTTGCCGCAAAACATTAAAAATGAGTCGCTCATATTTCCTGCCTGATGACACCAGCACATATGACGAAACTGCAGCAACCATCCTAAGCAGCAGATGATCAGAACTAAAAGTGACCATGAAGAGCAAAGGCCAAGAAACGGATGAGAAGAACTACTTTGAAGACTTTATCTCAGGTAGACGACATTGAAAGGAAAGGCTGCAGCCATTGCCAAAGCACGAACATGTCCGCAGACGCATGCAAATGTGTGCTCGAGAGACACAGAAGATGCAGACAGCGGCCACCCTGGGGCTCAATACAATGCTTGTGAGCTTCACACACATACTGTATCATGACCCACTTTTCCACCCGATCCCACACACGTCGCCTCACGCACGCGCATACAAACACATTTGTGTTGTCATTTCTGTCTTTTGCCCTGCATCCTTTCCCCCCCCATATCTCAACGCTACCCTCCCAGCGCGGCCCCTCTTATCTATCTTCACACAACACACACACATGCCACACAGAAGGACGTGGTGACCTTGGGAGACAGTGCCGTAGAGGGTTATAGGAGCCAGCATGTTGGTGCAAAGGGTGGCTTTGGGGTGAATAGATACACTTGACTGAGCTAACAAGGCCTGTCTGCCCTTATTGGGTAACCAGACCGCTGGATGCCGAGCTGGCGCAGTGGACAGACAGGTGCACTAGAAGGCAGGGCGGGGCAGCGATCTCAGTGCTCTGCATGAAGACAACTCGGATGAAGTGACTTTTACTGAAATATAACGGTTCTTGGATGCTAATTGGTAAACGGACGAGCACCATTGTACGCCATCCACACAGCATTTCAAGGCCACTTGAGCCCGTTGTACTAAATCTAAACCACTTAAGACCTTTTTGCAGTCTGTTAGCATCATCCCTTGGTGGAAAGTTGACATTGCAGTCAATGAGATATTCCACATAGGGGCACGTCTCATCAGGTGTCTCCACCTTGATTAGATGCTTTGGAATAGTATTTACACTGGGCAGATGCCCTTCCGAATGCATATCACTCATTTTAACGCAGCATACCCATTAAAATTGTTGTCTTCGTGACTGGGATTTGAACCGTGGTCCGCTGTGTCAAAGATAAGATAAGATGTCCTTTATTAGTCCCACAATGGGGAAATTTGAGCAATCCACCGCATTGCTCAGGTGCAAGATAACGTGTTTTGAATCTACTGTCGCTAATTAGAAGGTAGTTACCCGAACGTCGTGAGTTGGAAAGTGCTGCATGGTGTTTTTAGATTATATAACATGTTATGATTCATCGGAACAAATGGATTGATATAAGAACAAAGACAATGATATAAGTTATTCCATTTTGTTGCCATATACCAGGCATGGGCAAACTACAGCCACATGCAGCCCGTTAAGCTTTTCAATCCGGCCCGCCGAAATTGAAAAGAATTAATGTTTTATTTTCTAAATATTGTTGTTTTTCAAAGACATATATTGTTGTAATGCTTTTGTTCACTTTCATTTAAAATTAAATCTATTTTTTTTTTCTCAGATGGGGTGAGGTTACCAATACACTCCATCCATCTGCTCCTGGTCCCGCCCCTCTGTCAAATTTCAGAACCCATTGTGGCCCGCCAATCAAAAAGTTTGCCCACCCCTGCTATATACGAATCTAAGACCAAAATTACACCAATGTGTAATGCAAAACAGATTACATTCAAAGTGTCTAAATTTAAATCTATATGGTCCATGTGTACAGTATGTGTGTGCACATTTGCCTTCCTGACATGGCAAATTTGTATGGGCCTTAGAGGATTTACGTGTTTCACCTCCAACCAAGTCACACACAAATAGACACGCTACACACACACACACACACACGCGCACACGCACGAGAGCCTGGGGGTTTGGCGGTTGGTCTATCCGTCGAGCATGGTGGGTAACCACTCAGGCATGGATGATAATGCAATCAACTGTCATTAGAGGGACATTGAATACACGCACACGGGGCACAAATGATGCTCTTTCAGCTGTCAGTCATTTGTTCAAAATCACACACATGCCATTTCGTTACAGCAATACAATTTTCCCAAGCTTCCACTTCACTAGCTGACAAACGTGCACACATTCCACACACATTTTTAAAATGCAGAGCAAGGCAACACTAACAACCAATCTATATGATGATAAATATCTTTCATTTCCTCACCAGAAATGAATCATCACGGCAACGCTCGCATCGCATCATTACTTGACACCTGCACAGTGCACCTATTTTGATCGTTTCTGATAATGCTACTAATTAATGACAATTTAAAAATATCTTGTGTGACATAAAAATAACTACAGCTTATTCAGTCAATTAAAATTAAGTAGGAGATCCAGTGCAGAGGGGGGACAAATTCAAAAAAATGGTAGGACAGAAAAATCTTCAACATGTGTAGTGCTTGGTTTGATATCCCAGTAAGGGGGTGGGAGTCAAACCTATATCTAAAAAAAAAAAAGGAAAAAAATAAAAAAATACTAACTGTTGTACTGTAGCTAGAAATGGGTGCATTATTTTACAATATCCTATTTTGCCCAACCAAGCCAATCAGAGATGCCTTAAAATGGCAACTGTCTTGGCCAATGAGAAGCGTTTTCTTACCGGTGATCGTGAAGCACAATAATAATGCCAAGAGCAAAGAACAACTTGCAAGTAGTGTCGCCAGTACAGGTATATTTGTTCTTGTTCTTCAACATATGCCCATGTCCACAATTCTTCTTCGGAGGTTTTGGGCCCCCTTTTGTCATATTTATACCCCACCCCAGATGGTGGTCATGGAACTGAAAAGCGGAAGCTATACTGTATTAACCCCACGGTCTAGTTGTGAGGATATTATGCTTTACAGCAATATGGCGACAGAGAAGAAAGCACTTGTGTAATGTGGCATAAAAATATTCCCAAACTGTAATAGTGATGGGTTAAATCATCCATCGCCATCATGCAACAACAGTAAGCTCTTTAGAACGAAGCTCAAAAAATGAGGTCATGGGATGGCACAAAAAGCAGCTAGTGAAAACTGAAAACAGACCCTGAAGCCATTTGAGCTCCAAAGGGAGGAGCGCAAAATCTGATAACATGCCCCATGTTATATCCCTTGTGGGAACCTCTGTTGGGGCCAAAGACTTGTAAAATGAAAAAGAAAAGAGAAAGCCATCTCCATCATACCTGCTAGAGGCTAGCAAGGTCCAGACTACTGTGCGCTGCTGTCAATAATGTGCGCAAAGTCGAAACTGGGAAACAGGATCACTACAGATCATTGCAGAAAAGACATAGCCCGTGCTTAATATTGTGTCTCTTCGGAGAGATGTGCATAGCTGGGTGGGCTGATGTCACTCTGCATCACTGTGTATTCGGAAGCTGGCGTGTTCGCCTAGTTGAGCACAGTAGGGGGCAGACCGGAGATATCCTAGCAAACAGTTTGACAGCATCTTAAAAACAACCATCCACTTGGGATTGTCTCCATTTTCTGAACACTAACTGTGAGTCCATTAACTGGTAAAGGGAGTTTTAGACAGCAAAGACGGAAAAGTACCACAAAGTTCAGAGGAAGTCACGTGTTATTTCCCTCAGCTTTAATGCCAAGACTTCAACGAGGACGCTGCTTAATTGCAAATTGAAAAAAGGTCCAACAGTGTCACCATCTCATCCATTAGCTTCTCTCTAACTCCCCCAAATCATATTGACTGCTCCATGTTGAAGTGTCACGTCTTGAAAGGAAATCCACACCAACTGGAGCATTCAGATCAGCTCTGCTTTAAGTTGACGACAATCAACATGGCTTTTCAAAAAGGTAAACAAGCCACTGCATAAGAGCTTGGGATAGATGGCTCGTTGCTATGGCAACCAACTTTATTGAACCTTAGAAATTCCACTGTAAAATGACTGCAATGTGTACGGGAATAACAATGGGTGATTAAGTAGGGGGTGATCCAAGAAAAGAGGCAAGCGATGCTTCGTAAACAACAAGAATGATGAATGCTACGTGTCAAGTACTAATTTGGCTAGCAATGGGTACACCTGTGTCCTGCAAAGAACTCCCAGCTGACAAGAAAGCACTCTGCAAAATCTGCTGAACACAAAATAATGTTAGTTACATATTTGGCGGCGTTAAAGGACATTAAGATAGAAGAGAAGGACTTGTAGAGCACATATAAGCTAGATACTGGAAGGATTCCAGTGATAGTCATAAAAATGTGATAATGGGTACACTGTGATTTTAAATCCGTATTAACGGTGATTTATTGAGCAGCGTACACGCAGAGGATCGAAAAGATTTTTGCCATTGCACATCTCACCTTGCATAGAGACGATGATATGAAGCCTCAGGTTCAATCACTAATTGGGGCCAATCACGAGTCTGCGGCCCAGACAGAAAGCCATTATGGTCATCAGTGCAAGCATGAAAAGATGTTCCACACAGTGAGGGAGATTGTTAAGAGTCAAGGGCAAGGGAGTCAGTGTGTCTGGGCAAGAGGACGAGGTCTTGGGGGGGGATGTTACTGATCGACAGTTATTTACTCGTGGTTTCACTTTGACCACATATCTCACCAGAATTATGGCACCTTGAAGGTGTCTGCTCATCATAAACATGAATTTGACATCATGCCTCAGTGAGAGAAGATGAAATCATGAGTGACCGATTAATATAAAAAGACAGAAATGGAACAGTTGAAGTAAATTATTTCGCCTTTGGGGGTATATTAAACATAGTCCGCGAGTGTGAAAATAGGCAATAGGGACAAACAAAATTTGAAGCAAGACATTAAAGACATATCCTCTCTAAATAACAAATAAAATGCTACAAACTGGGAAAGTCGATTTATTCTTAACTTTGAAAAACTATTTGTTCGTGGGTTTTAATTTATTTATGCAAATAAATTATCCAATAGTAAATCAGTTAGATTTTGTCAAATGCCCATTTTTTAAATGCTTAGCGAGCATAAAATAATTATTGTTTAGTACACAGCAAGGAAGAAGAGTGCTTCTTTCAGCGACTCAAATACAACTGTCAAAATCGTTGAGACCACAGCC
Organism: Idiotropiscis lumnitzeri; assembly: GCF_059441095.1. NCBI lineage: Eukaryota > Metazoa > Chordata > Actinopteri > Syngnathiformes > Syngnathidae > Idiotropiscis > Idiotropiscis lumnitzeri. The sequence goes on along the minus strand of NC_142400.1, from coordinate 12,781,795 downwards.
AGTTCCTCACATCATAACAATAACACAGTGGGTTTAACGATGCACTACATCTTTGACATTACAATTGTGATAGTTTTTTATTCGCCCGAGGCAAAGGCACTTTACTTTCAGTGAGAAGTAGTGCATGCGAGTCTCTCTGTTTACTATGCAAAAAGGAAAAGTCAGTCAGGGGGGAAAAAAAAAAAAAATCAGTTTACAGCGAATATAAAACTCCCTGGGTGAGATCGAACAAAAAAAAATGTGCAGGTGTGTCTGTGTTTTCTCCCTTTTCTTCCAGGTTTGACTCCTGGAAAACAAAGACAAAGAAAAAGCAACGTAGATGCCACCTGTATGTAAAATCTCACCTGCCCTGGATGAACTGTGGCAGGCGGGGCTAAAGCTTAGAATGAATAAAAGTGGGCGTGACACTTGGCAGGCGCTGGTGTGTGCAGGCATTGAAGAGCACCTGAAAAGATCAACTCTATTCTCTTACTATAATAACCTATTGATATGATTTTAAAGACTTAAAAGAGGAAATCAACCCCAAAAATATATTTTTAAATAAAATGCGCCATTACTAGTCTCAACATGGCATTCTGATGAATATTGCATTTGTAGAATATGAGTTTTAAGCAGCAAAATACACGTTTTTTTTCGCCATCTCTCAGGGGTTTTGTCAACTGAAAATGGCATCACAGTTGCTCAGGGCTCAAGAAATGGCCAATCACGGCTCACATGTTTTCTGAAGCTGAGCCATGATTGGTTATTCGCTGAGCGCTGAGCAACTGTGATATCATTTTCAATCGACAGTGGTGACAAAATGGCCGCCACCTGTGATGGCTAAAACGGGTGGATTTTACTGCTTAGTGGATTTTCACGACCATGAGCAGTGTATTAAAAGGCGCTGTCTCAGTTACGGGTGCAATTTCTATATGCTCACTATATTATTGGACAGAGGCATAGTAAAACATACACCAACTTAAAACATACGGTAGCATGCACGATCAAACGTATACTAGAATGCATGCTAGCGTATATTTTTAAAAAGGCAACGGGAGCAAAACTGAGTTTGTTTGTGCTTTTTTAAGTATTCGACGTGACGGGTTCTCATTGCCGGCTTTTGCAAACCTTCCAACAGTGCAAGCAGACACATTAGCAGCGAACATGACTAACTGGTTAGCCCAAGTATCGACAAACGATTCACAAATTTGGGCGTAATTCACCAAGGGGTGCTTTCCAGTCTTAGTAAAGCCATGTTCGCCAATACATCACTTGCACACCGCTCGCAACTTCACTTTGAACGCCCCGTTTACACCGATGTCCAATGGTTCGAGTCTCTCATCCCCCACAACACACGCACGTATACACACACAATCAGTCAAGTGGAGGGGTCAAGAAAGTCACAACATTTACAGATTTTGGAACTCGGTATACCCCCCAGGACGGGGTGCTTTATAAGGCACCCCGTCCACTTTGGAGAAAATTTAAGACTTTTAAGTAAGCCATACAGACATCAAATTTCTGCATAGAACATATTTTTGTAGTAAAAAAAAAGGGGGAGGTTTGACTTTAAATAATAATAATAATAATATTCCCTTTATTAGTCCCACAATGGGGAAATTCGAGATTCGAACCCAGGCCTCCTGGGGAGACTGGGTCCTGAATGCGGCGCCTTAGACCACTCGGCCATCCTGGCAGATGGCAAAGGTTGATGTATTATAGCTAAACTGTCAATACTTGGGCTAAGCTAAAAACTGAGAGATAGAGATTCTGAAAGAGCAAGGAGATATTGCGATCAATATTAAGAGCAAAGAAAAATTGTTCAATCTCTAGACCACACGTGCACGCATGCACATTGTCACACATCTCCCTGGAATAAGAGTTCAGTTAAAAAGCAATTTTCTTTGACTTGTTTCCACAGCTAATAACCCTTGCAATATTTCCGCCTTCATATGTTAAGTAGCCTAATTCGATTAATAGTAATATGAGGCCTTCATCCACCATTTTTTTCCTAATTTCAAAGTGGAATTGAAACAATTTAGGTCATCTGGCCCCATATTCCCACAACCAGGCTGAGGGACATGCAAATCAGATGCAAATGCCACAAAAATGTGAAACTAGTCATGGGCCTGAGTAATAAATACTGAATTTAGCCTCTTGGCATTCCAAAAAACAGCCAGTTGGGGTTCAAATGCAAATGGTATGCAAATAGCCCAGATGTAGAAGGCTTTTATTTTTCCTGATGCACTGAGCACACGGGGCATCCTGGTGGCTTCGAAGGCAGAGGCCCATAACACGGCCATATGATATTGTGGTTTTCAAGCCAGCTCATCGTGCAATCCCCTTGACTCATTTGCATTCCTCCTCTGACACTTTCCAAAACGCAATGAGTTGTCAGACTAAACCGAAAGAAAACAGTTTATAAGATATTCGATGAGATGTTAAGAATATGAGACCATGCAACACGGCAGAGAGTTTGACAAAACCATTTGAAAGTAAAAAGCAGACAAAAGAATAGAAGAGCAATGCACAGACAAAGGCAGCAACGGGATACACTGGTGGGTCAACGGAGAGATGCAATTTGACTGCAGGAGGAAGCAAAGTCAAATAAAGTAAGTGTAAAGATGGTAATGCAGTCAAAAGCTAAAGATACGGAGGCAAATGAGATGGCGAGTGTTGCTGAGACAGCCACTATTGAAAAATTGGCAAGAAAATATTGGGGAAGATTTTGAGATGCTTCAAGCAGAGTCTTTCGGAAAATACAACTTGGCATGTGCACTATGAAACTGAGCTGAGGTAAATATGCAAACAGTCTGCTGAAACGTTCGGCGTGGTAAATTAATCTCAAGGAAACACATTTTGCAACGTGATAAGCTTATAGGAACACCTTCTTTAACTGGCAATGTCTCCGTAAATGGCATGCATCATTGGCACACACACACACACACACACTTAGCTTCGTCTGCACACCTGCAGATCTACCATATTAGAAATAATCACGATAATGCACACAATTTTTTTTTACTTTCTTGCCCCCCAACATACTACCTGATCCAAGTCTGGTTGGCAAGCCAATGCATTCGAAATGATCATCGCAAAGCCCTTAATCACAGCCTCCAACCCTGCATACAAGATTCTGGCCCAAGTGCTTAGCACATAGCGGTAAAAGGAATGTGGATGTTGGCAGAAAAGCAGACGATTAGAACGGCTGCTCTTACTCACATCATGCCAACACGCGCACACAACTTTATTGCCTCTGTTTTTCCTTGCGCATCACCAAGGAAAGCGGATGTGCCTTCTGGCTTTGTTCAGCAAAATAGTTAATATCTTGGGATTATAAGCATTCTGAATGCAGCACCTGTCATTTCAAAATGTATTATCCAACAAAAGGACACAAAGACAAGAGCTGTTTGTGGGAGAAGAAGAAGCAAAAGGATGGAACGGTGAGAGATGAAATGCCAAAATAAATATAGTAAGTTGCAAATGCCTGCTGATCAATTAAACTAACACCCCCGCAATCAAGGTGCTTTTACAGCATGTAAACGTGGCTGGGCAATACATCACAACAATGCAACAGTAATAACCAGTGTTATCTGTTTAAAAATTAGAGAGAAAAAAAAACATTTTTATAGCACGATGGCTGCACAATGCAGAGGTCGCGGGTTCAATTCTAGCCTTCCAGGTTGGAGTTTGCATGTTCTCCCCGTGCCTGCGTGGGTTTTCTCCGGGTACTCCGGTTTCCTCCCACATTCCAAAAACATGTGTTGTAGGTTGATTGAACACTCTAAATTGCCCCTAGGTGTGCGTGCGAGCGCGGATGGTTGTTCGTCTCTGTGTGCCCTGCGATTGGCTGGCAACTAGTTCAGGGTGTACCTCACCTACTGCCCGCGACTCATGTGAGGAGAAGTGGCTTAGAAAATGGAAGGATGGATGCACGGATAATTTTTCACAGTAAACCATGAAAGATAACCGCCACAAATAAAAACACAGCAATATAATTTGGAACTGCGTGGTCTATTTGATCTAAAAGCAAGTTTGGTTACTTGAGTTCAATAAACAGACCGCATCAACATTTAAAGCACACTGGAGCTTGTTTATAAGACACCAAAGGTCAGGCTCACACATCACAACTACACATAAGTTGTATGCACCGTTTAAACATTCGTAAATCCATTTCAAAAGAAACATCTATCGAGTATCAAGCAGATTCTTGAAATACCTCAAGGAGTCTCAACTGACGCTACATTGCAGAGAACCTTTAAAGTACACGAAACAGCGAAGGAATAAGTAAGTGAACATTCTTGTTGCCTGCGTGAGAGTCGCCACGCTTCTGAGCATGAATACATAAGTTAGATGGCGCGATCTCCGAGAACTTGCCTCCAAATTAATAAATCATTACAAAATGAAACAATTTGAAGTGTTTTCCTTCGTAAATAATGCATGCATCAGTTCGCAGTGTGTGTTCATGAGTAATCGCAACAGGAAAAAAAAAAACACGAGTGGGAAGCGAGTGTACGTGCCGCAAATGAATACACATTCACACTAAACACACAAACAAATGCACAGGAACACATCAGCCTTTAACAAATTCCAGTGGCAGCAGATGGCGTCAAAATTATCCAACGTCCTGTCACCGTCTTTTTATATGCAAATCCTCTGGCTGTACACATCTGAATCTCTTTAATGTGGCGTGGTCAGGAACTAAATCAAGCGGCGGCGCCCATGCTGTGAGCGGATAACAACAAACCAAGACAGGTATTCGGAAAGCAATGCATCACTAGACATCGTTAAGACGCGCTGTATTTTCGGAAACTTTCAAAGAAGGACTCATGTTACACTAATTCATTTACCTATAAAAGGGGCATCCCACCTCAAATTTGGCACACGGTGATGTGTTATATGCAAGCACTCATTCTGTCATTCAAACACCACAGCAGGGGGTCCTGCTGTCATCTGTTCCACTCAGCTCATTTGCTGCTGTAAGCCACGCTTCAAGCCACGGCTGATAAAAAGTTGATCGTGCCCAACCTCAAAGTGACGGCAGTGACAGTTGTAAAGCCACCTTGGCTGTGTGTGGAAATACAAGAGAATTGCTGCAAACAAAGTTGATCAAAAAAGCAAGACTTGTCTTTTAAGAATACAAGACCACAAAAACATAATAATTTCTTTGACATTGCAAGGGGGAGAAAAAAAAAAGTCTGAAGATCAATAGGCCACTTGTCGCAGACTGGAGACAAAAAAGTCTCAAATAAGAGAGCAGGTTGACATTGTGAGCATGGAAACACACTTTAGATTTTTACTACTTCATATTTGTTTACAGTATGTCTTTTCAGAGGGAGAGCAAAAAAAAAAATGGTGTTGTTGAAAAACGCCTCTTCACTGATGTTAACGTTCGACAAACAAATACAGATACGTTTCAGCTTTTATTCCACCCTACAACAAAAAAAATGATTCGTCATAACTGTTCCAATAATTTTAGGGGGTAGCGCATAAGTACCAATGTAATATCACAACAATAGCGCTGGCCGATATGGGGGGGATCGCGATATAAGCCATTTTATATCACGATAGCGATAGTTTCAGTTATTCTATGAAAAATTATACATCATACCATGACTGGGATTTTTTTTTTCTCACTTCACTTTCAAGTGACATTAAAAAGAGCTGTAGTGAATGAGAAATATATGCAGTGGTGCTGCTTTATCAAATCATTAAATGTAAACAGAGGAGGCAAAGCAGCCTTCATATTTTCACATTAATGTAGATGTCCATCTAAGTAAGATGCATAAAAAATTCTTTTTCGGGCATTTTTGGTGATGTGAAAATGATTTTTCAAAGTGTAGTTTCATATTTCCACATTAACGAAATAAAAAAGCCAGAATCCGAATGGAATCATGGAAGTTTAATCATTCTGATTCAAAGAGCTGCTATAGTCCTTCTGCCATCCCGAACAAACGTCAAAAAAACATGTCCTGTTTTGCCGGAAATGTGGAGTGATGACAACTTGAAAATGGCAGAGATCCTACCAGAGATCGTCTACGGCGAGAAAACTTGCTTTGTTTTCCCATTTTAATTGTATTGACCCGGTAAGCACTTTGCAATTCGTAGTAGCCTTTCACACACTAGTAAACACAAACACACACACAAAAAAAAAGGCAAAGAAAAATTAAAACCGTTTTTCATGAATCGTCGAGTTTGACCCAACTATAGAGGGTGGACGTTTATCCACAATATTGTGAGGGGATTTTAAATGGCGAAACCGCAGGGAGTTTGACTTCACATTAATGCTGTCAAGCGACTACATTTTTTCAACTAATTGATCGCAAAGAAATCTGTAATTAATTGTTATTAATTACATTTTTTCTACTATTTTTTTGTGAAGCTTTGAACAGATTTTTACTTCAATAATATCTTGCAATTAATGTAAAATCACCAAATATGAAGCGTATTTTAATTCAAAGACTGTTCTAATAGCTTTGTTTGATCCTTGAATTCAATCTAAATTGAGTAACCTGAACAGGAATTCTTTTAGTTGTAATTTAGTTGTAAGCACCGCACTCCAGCAGTGTTGGTTTGCAAGGCCGAGAGGTAACTTAAGCAGGCTGTTTTGTTCTGAGATGATGGGCTAAAGATGATGAGCTAATATGATAGTATTAAAGTGACATAGTTTTAAAAATTAATCTCAAGTTCACGCTTTAATTTTGACAGCCCTTGTATTAATACATTGAGTACTTTGGAAAATCATCCCAAGATGTTATCGCTTCTGAAATAGTTATTCTTCATAATTAGTAAAGGAGGCAGAGGAGCAGATATAAATGTGCTCTGCAACATAATGGCACGACATTAATAGTCAATACAATGAAACCACAAAGAAAGAAATTGAAAAAAAATGATGAGGAAAAAATGATTAAGGCATCATAAGACTTTGGAGGGATGTGTTATGCATGATTGGCTGTGTTTACTTTCGAACCACTGGATGAAAATATTTGGCAAGTGATTCATGATGACCCCGAGCTGGCACACAAAGAGGAGACCCATGAACATAAAAACATAAAAACGTAGAGAGCTTGCAAAGCTGCCAGCACGGGTGTTATATGCTCTCGTACCAACTTTAACAGAGGGCAATTTGCCTAATATCAACACTGAGAGCGGTCAGTTGTTTTCCACAAGAACTATTGCATTTGCGGTGATTGCGTGTATAAAATACAATTGTCGGTACTTCAAATGGGTCATGCATTCATCATCTTAAAAAAAACTGTAATTTCTGCAACTTTCTAAGTTTAAAAAAGAAGCAACGCCATACGAGAAATTTCGTATAGCGTAGTCCTAGAGCAGGGCTGGGCAAACTTTTTGATTGGTGGGCCACAATGGGTTCTAAAATTTGACAGAAGAGCCAGGAGCAGATGGATGGAGTGTTTTGGTAACCTCACCTCATCGGAGAAGAAAAATACATTTAATTTGAAATGATAATGAACAAAAGCATTACAACAAAATATCTCTCTTTGACACACCACAGTATTTTGAAAATAAAACATTAACAAGGTTGATTCATTTATTTTTTTCAAGTTCGGCGGGCCGGATTAAAACGTTTAACGGGCCGCATGTGGCCCTCGGGCCATATTTTGCCCATGTCTGTCCTAAAGCAATACAAACTTTGAAGCCTGCAAGGTACATGTTTGTTTATAATGGGAGCCGTTTTTAGAATAAATGCGTCCAAATAAATGCTTAGGGTTCAGCCATGATAAGACAACATTGTGTTTTGAATTCCAGTCCCGTGACCATGTGAATCAGAAATGGTGGACACAAAAGAAATCACAAACCAGTTCCAGTTTAAACATAAACAAAATCAAGCTAAATTATTATTTGCAAACAAATAGCCTTCCGGTATGGCCAGCCGACAAATGATGAGGCTAACGGCACGCTCGCCTGTACGCGCACACGCACACGTAGGTAATGAGCTGCTTACTGTATATTCATGCAGCATTTCTCTGGTCAAGCAAGGTCCTGCCAAAGCCTCCAATCATTTTTTTTTCTGCTTGGTGATCAAGGTTACTATGTCCGACGCCGATTCAAATTAAACCCGCTGCTCAAATCATTCACAGCTTTTAACTCCACTTTATCTAATACCTGTGCTCTCACATGGAAATCTAACACATAGCCAAGTCATTTATATGTATGAAGGAAAGATTAGACAGGGACGTGTCGAATTAATTTATTACAAAACCAATGACATGCCCATACACACACCACTAGTCTTACACACTGCAAAATACTTGAATTCCGTTAACCTTCCTTTCATATTCCTTTTTCCACAGGTCCTTCATACATCATATAAAGCAGTAAGCCAGGGCTTCTCTTCAGCACACGGTCTTATATGAACACGAACACTTTGCTTTCCATTTCAGAAGGCGGTCATGCCACTAATGTCTGAGAATTGGATGCAGCCGGAGACAGAAAGCAAGGGTCATCTTACAAAACAATAGAAAAAAGGTAAAGGGTGTTGCCTGAAGTCGGCCTTGAAAACCCATTTGTTGCACGCCCCTTGAATGCATCGTTCTGAATTTCTTTTGCTTCGGACGCAATTGCACTCAATCACGCCCCTCACGTCACATTAATTGTGAATGTCTTTCAAGCGTGAATTTCATCTTCATTTGTTTTTGTTGAGTTGAGACGACGGGGAAAATACAGAAGAGGACAAATTAGTCGAGTGAGAGACCAAAAGGATCATCTTTTCATGGAACAGACAAGCTAATTATACCAAAAGAGAGACAAAATGACAAACCCACAAAGAAAATGTCAAAGAATATCGATTTGTCTTTGGTTCTTTCCGAGCGGCTGTCAAGAAGTCAGGTACGTCCTCTCAAAATTTGTCCTCCAAGAATAAAGAGCAGAGACAAGTTCCAAAATCTTTTTTTTTCCCCCCCAACTTGAAATATTCCTCCTCCCTGTTGATCCAATAGCTTCTTCTTTATACCATTGCTGAAATCACATCCACGCTATTTCCAATATAAGCCTTCGGGACATTTCAAATCCCTGCAGAACACAGACAGTTTTCCTGGGATAACAAGGGGTGACTGGCTGGCTGACTTCGGTGGGGAATAGGGAATACCCCCCCCCCCAAATCCACCCAAAACCCGGTGGGAAATCCCATTTCTAGCCACTCGAATCATTTATGCCCATGTTGCTTCATTAGGAAATGGAGTGCTTAGAAATATAGATACCGGAAATACCATTATGATTATCTTGGCTCAAAATATCCTATTGCTTTTCGAGTTTGGGAAACAAGGCATCAACATCCTTTAGGGGAAACAGCGTATAAATTGTATAGATTTCTTAATTGACCTCACATGAATACCTCAATCAAGTCTGTCTTTCTTAGTTTTCCGTGCTCTTGCACTCACATGCCGGAAATAAAACACAGGGTCTCTCCTAGTGTGTAATCTGGGACAATTACCATATAAACGCAGTCTTGAACAGGTTATTATACGAAATATGCGCATAAAACGAGGTTATAAGGCGCATTGCTGCACATTAAGGGAAGCAAACAAGTACGGCAAATAAGTCAAACTTCATTCCACTTCCATTCGACATCCATACATAAGGGGCACTCGATCATAAGGCTCGCTGTCAGTTTTTGAGCAAATTAAAGGATTTTATTGTCTAAGTGCAAGTTAAGTACACGTTACAAACTACCAGCAACACATTTGCTTTTCTTCCCATCTCACACTTGGCTGCATGTGATGAGGACAATTGGTACAAGAACACAAAAGTATTTCATTCAATGTCAATAATATAATTAATGCAAATAAAAAATATATATTTTATTATGATCAAGTATTTTGTTTCGCTGTGAGACCATTAAATGCCTCAAGCCCTGAGTCATTCATCCATCCCAATTCTGTAGCATCTGTCATCATTTGGGTTACGGGTGAGCTGGAGGCCATCCCAGCTGACTTTGGGGGACAGACGGGGTACACCTTGGACTGGTCGCCAGCTAATCACAAAACCATTCCACGTTAAATTACGTCCAGCCACACTTCTGGAAAAGCAGCCACTGCTGTTTCACGTCCACAGGCCTGTTTTTTCATCAACAGAATGTAGACACAAATACTTGGCGAAGAAAACTATAAATGTTGGAATCTCTCCTCATGTGGAAGTTTTGACGGTTTAGTGGTTGCGCAGAAACGACAACAGACTGCATATTTCTGATTTAACCAAATTATTTTAGCTCTGGGTAGAAGAGCTCTAAGAAACACGGCACTGCATCTTCCAATTACTGACGAGGTCACTTAGAAAGTCACGTTACAGGCATACTCACCAACTGCTTGACACCCGTGAAAATTGTCTTCAGTAGACATTGCCGGTGTATATATGATATATAAATACTCGAGCTCGGACTCTCGTCCAGAATTCCCATTCATTATTCGTTTTGACTTTAACCAATGATCCCAAAATCAACTTAAGATGGGTTACTAAGTGTGCTTTTTTAGAAAACACATCACAACCCCCCCCCCCAAAAAAAAAAGAAAAATCCTTTTTGATAATGTGGGTAAATCGGCATTAAGTACTTCAGTAAAAAAAAAAAAAAACTGAAATAAACCGCGTCACATTTAAAGAGGTGGCAGGTAGCAATGCAAAAAGGAGCGGCTTATAGTGCGTTAAAAGACTGTACTGGATTTATTTATATGGAGAGAGAAAGAGAGAGATTATTCAAATAATCAGGAGCTGAAGCCCGAGTTCACTTTAATACGACTTAATAGCAGTGCAGAAAATGTACACATTGCTGGAGAATCAAAATCAGAACAACAGTTTTTTCCAATGACTGTTTGACTGAAATGCTCACTCATGCACTCCACACACACATTTTATTTCCAGTCGACCATTTTCAGTATACACCTGCAAATGCAAAGTTGCAATTGTTTTCAAAAACTTCCCATTTGAGACGCTGTTTCAAAAATGCTGTTGTCATGTAAACAAAGTGAAAGCGTCACTCCATTTTCTGTCCTGTGTTTTCAACAGTGGCAGTTTTCATTACATTTTTGACATGGTCAAAATTCCTTTCCTCGGAGTAATCAATAGATGAGATTGAGCGATGATCCCTCCTTTCCTCGCGCAATCCCACTCTCCTCTTTTCTCTATCCCTATTTCTCCCGAGGGAATTTTAAAAGCAGGCCAGGCTGGGTTACCTAATCCCATTGCTTCTAAAAGGTTCCTGGGTGCTGCATACATGAGGGTCACCTTGTAGGATCACCCGGACACGCGCATGCATGCACGCACATGCTTGCATGCACGCACACACGGGGCCAGGGATCACTCCAATTTCCTGGCTCCTAAATGGTTAGACTTGACGGCTCGGACTCATGGTCTGTTTGTGGGCTTTAGAGGAATTCCAAGCCTCGGAAAATGTTTGTTTTCATGCCTGTCTGCAAGACAGACGATGCAAGTAAGCAAGCGATTTGGCATTTGAATTTCTCTCCACTTCAGGTACAAAATTACACACGCTTATCATTAGTAACGTACGCTTAGGTATTTGTTTGAGACTAAAAATGTCAGTTTTTTAAACACAGCGACTCAGTACGCGATAATTAGGCATTCCACGTGTTTATGTGACAACTTTAATATTCAGAATGGTTCAACCCTGTCAACAAATGAATTTGCATATCCATATTTACATATTAACAGCCGCCGCAGCCGTCATATGCCTGCTCTACACTTTTAGAGTCTTTGTATAAATAGAACCTAATGCAAATGTAGTGATAAACATTATTTAAGTGTATGCATTTAGCTGCACGAAGCCAGCATATATTATATTTATTGCACCCAGTGTCTGGTTCAGTTGTCTGTTATTTTCTCGTTACCTTTAAAGCGCTCGAGCTACTGCGGCATATAGTCAGCCGTGCGTCTCACTAGTGTCTGTTTCTGCGAGGCTGACTGCCGCTTGAAATTTTGCATCTGACTCTTTCGACTGCGCCCTCGATCCTTTATCCTGCGCATACATCCTCTCCTCTTTTCCTTACATCGCTTTCCCTCTCCGAGGCGGCGGAGTGGACTGCCGGAGACGTATAGCAGCGAGTTCGCGGAACGACAGACAGCCCATCGGATCTTGCAAACTGACACACACACAGACACATCACATCACTCACTTGCCCAATAATCGAACCACTTCTCACTACCTCTGAAAGTGTGTGTCTGACGGACGGCAAAGTGTGCTCGTTTGTAAATGTGAGAGGCGGAGTTAGGGGGAACATTTTAAAGGCTTCACTCACGATGACACGGCGGCGCGTAATGTTGCGTAGCACACGGTCGGCCAATCAGAAGGATCCTCACCCTCCGATTTATGAATGAATGAGGTGCTGCGTATGCGATGTCTACACGCACAGACTAAAAGCGAGAACACTCTGCGGTGATGTAATACAATCACTCGCCGCGGCAGGAGCGGATGAAAAAGGAACGTGTGGAAAAACAAATGGCTCTAATAAGATTGCACATTTCCAAATATAAACATATTAAATATGTAATGGATGAAATTATAAAAGGCAAAATTACTTTGGAGTTTTAAATGCCATAAAATGACATTCCTCAGCCAGGGGCATTAATAATTTGTCTTTCATTGAGACATTTGCAGTAATAAACCAAAGGAAACTTGAAAAAAAAAAAAAGAAAAAAAAAAAAAAGGAAAATGATGTTTATCTCAGCTTTCATACGTGCACATCTGTTGTTCAACCTCATATAAGCAAAACACCTCACACACCTCCCCGTGTGAGAAGCCATATCCTCCAACTGCCTGTGTCCAAACAAGGAACTAAGAGCAGCCCATTTGGCTGACACTGTGTACAAGGGAGTCATTTTGCCTAACCGCTATGTAAAACTCCTAACTGAAGTGTTTTGTGTGAGGACGGCTGGCAGCGACGTACGACAGGTCGGGTGAGTAGGATTGCATATGCGCATTTATGTACACGCCTTTCTATGAAGTCAATTTCTGGCACATTGTTCCAGCACCTCAACCGGTTCATTTGCTGCCGCTGCACTATTGCAGGCTAAGAGTGCCCTCTTTGGTCGCACAGTGGGAGGCATGAAGCGTGTGGACCAAGCCCAGGCAGTTGAGCAGGTGTAAACACAATGCAAACAAAGCAGCCTTCGAAACTCTGCCGTTTTATTCAGATAAAGACTTTGAATTGTGTTATAGTTCATTTATATTTTCATTTAAATGCACTGGCATGATTGATTATTATTAAGAGAGCATGCAAAAAGGCTTACAAGACAAACAATATTAACCTTTGCAGTTGTATACGCAAACATTAGCTGTTTGATTTAACTCACATTGAGGGGGGGAAAGTTAGATGTCTGAAAATTGTGAATGAGAAAAGAAAAATGTTATTTACAAAGAATGTTTTTAGATGCATGACCTCATCCTGTCCTTCCACTTCTCTCGAGGTAAGACTGCCATCTAGAGGCCGCCACAACAACTGCTACTACGCTCCACACCAGGTGATGTCATAGTTGGAGAAAGAATGAAAGAGTTAGGGGAGGGGGGAGAGAAAGTGAGGGAGGGAGAGAAGGTGATGTCATGTTTCTATCACTTGGTCTTTGTCTGAAACTGGTTGACTTCACGATGCGGCATTGATCCGTTGCGCATCTGACGTCATCCGGTTTGTCTTGTAAAGACACACAACGCACCAAAAATGATATATCAAGAACCAGTGTTCAGTAAGACTACATTATTCCACACACACTACTCACAAAAAAAGCACATAAACCTCACTAGAATCATTGTCGATTCTGGCCGTGACATACAATTTTCTCCGTCCGACAATCTCGACGAACAATACACACTCCAAAAGCAAGGGGCGGGGCCTCTCTAAGTATGAGGTAAGAGAAAAAAGAAACACTCACAAAGAGGAAAAGACTGAAGAGGAGAACGAAACGGGAATCAAACTAATCCTTCAGCTGGAGCAGAGAGCCGCTTCCCCTTAATCACTAGCCTGCAGACACGGCAAAAACTGGTCGACAATGGAGGGAAATAATGTTCCCCAATGGTTGAGGCGGCCTCAAACTACTTCACAGAATAAAAGAATACCAACCAAGAAGGCTCATGACAGGGAAACAACAATGTAGGAGAAGACTGCAGCTGTTCATATAATGATACGTATAATAACGTCACAAACCTGTTATGTTGTTGGAAAACAAATTCACCGCACAACTATTGCAACTGTGTTTGAAAACGGATTGTGATGCAAGCAAAAAAAAAGTCCCTCTCACAAAATCAGTGGTCCTTGTCAAGACATATCCAGCATATAACAGCAATTTGGAAACTGCATTTGACAAACACAAGAAGCAGGATTGATGAGACTATAGAAAGCAGAGAAAGTCAACTGAGCAAAAAGAAAACACTACCCGTAAGAGGAACTTTTGATCGTATTACCAAGAGAGTATTATATTATACTGTCTTGAATTGCACCTTTATTTGCAATGGACCGTCAAACAGCTACAGAAGCAATGAACAGTAATCAGATTGGGAGAAAGGCGGATATTTCCCGCGCAGGAACGAGAGCGAGAATGGAAAACAAGTCTGCAAGCACCTACTTTCTAAAAAACGGTACTTTTATTCAATTACACAATCAAAGTACGGTGACGGGAAGGCAATTTAAGATTTCCTACTATGCAGCCTAAGTAGACATTCAAAAGCTGTAACACCTCTAAAGTGAATTGAAGCTCTGAAGTTCATCCAGTGCATTGATTCATTCATGTACTACCGGACACTTTTGCTATTCAATCAGATTTCACATTAAATAAAAACATTTGTGGGAAAACAAATTTAATTTAATTATTTCTGTGTAGTGGTAATTACATTTTTTTGAGCCTCTGAAAGTCTGTCCACGTGAGACTGGTTTTCTGGCGTGTTGTACTACCCCAGGCTCTCATTTCTCATGGTAGGATTAAAAATAAAAAAATAAAAAATAAAATAAATAAATAAATAAATAAATAAAAACATCAACTGAGGTTTAAAATATATATATATTTTTTTTTCATTTTGCTGAAGCTGCTGTGTCTCACCTCAGGTTCTCCGGTGTCACACAGGGAAGAAATCTTATGCCATGAGACAGCTACTAGAGCTGCTGCATTGATTCATTTCTTGTTACATTTTTGACAGGAAACGTTTGCAGTTTGTCAAAATTCCGCTCAGTGTTTTTTATAGCGAATAAAATACAGGCTGTTGTTTCTGCTGCATTGAAACCTCTTCTAATCTATAATGAAACTTTTTTGGTTCCCCCATTTTCAAAATTTCTACTAGGGACTCAGTGAAAGAAGCACATGTGATTAAGAATACATGGCTTGCAACAGCCCCTTAGCAAACCATTTCTGCCTTCTGTAAAAAACACAAATTTCAAAATGTTTATGCGTTTCAACGGTCCTTCAAACAGATCAGTAGCATAAAACGTGCTTTGCATCAACAAAACATCTGTTTGAAAAGCATGCAAGAATATCACACAGCACATCACAGAGCACTGACATGTTGAGGGAGAATTCTGTTTTTGTAACATGACTCGCCAATGGAACAATACTGCCTCCTTGTGTTCGATAAAATAATTACATCAAATTCAGACTCTATATAAAAAAGGTACAACTGAATTGATTCGACCCTTACTGTCAAATTAAACTTTACCTTCTATTTGTGGAACATATATTGTTTAGTAACTACTAGTAAATACCATCATTTCCTCAGTATAAGATTGAGGAGTGGGGAAAAAAAACGTCTAAATTCGTCACAGCATGGACGTTTACCTGGTACCAAGAGGTTATGAAAGAGATGTACTTTCATTCGAAAAAGATCGTAAAAAAATTATAATAATAATGTCTGTTGTTACAAATGTAAAATAATGTGGTGGTTTTGACAAAATTACCACAACACTTAAGAAACAAAAGACCAATTTGTGCCACATGTGAGGCGTGCTGAACTTAAGGGGTTAAGGTAGTATTTTGTTTATCCTCTGAGCCTCTCATAGTCTCGAGATGCATGTTCAATATCGCAGCTCGAAAATAACTTAACTTGACTAAATGCAGCATTTCCCACCGTTTTGGGAATAGCGGCATGCTAACTTATGGTCGTTAGGCTAACAAGTACGACAACAACGACATCCAAATCTTCAATGATGAATAATCAATTAATGTGAAACTACAGGAAATGACATTTTACCTTTCTGCGAATGTGGCGGCCATGATGAGGGGGTTGACGTTCCCAACAAGAGCAATAAATGGACAATGAAATTAAGTCATAATTTGCTCTTGCTTTTCATGCGTTTTTTTAGTTAACGCCAAAGTGTGTGCGAGCAACATCTATAAAATACGCCGCCGACAGAGACATCCTTGCTTAGCGTCACCATAGGCAGGCAACTCAAAAGGGGCATGTTGTAACAAACACAGGTAAGCAAATTTATTTTGACACAAAATAAATATGTCTGACTGAACATGACAAATCCCAATCTTGCCTAATTACTATGCAGAAAATAGTTACATATTTGGGCATGATACCAGCAAATTAGGACAGTGCATACGACATCTATAAAGGCCAATCAGCTTCTGAAGGCATTTTTTTGATGGGTTGCCTGAACCGTAGAGGCAAAAGTTTCCGACAAAATTTCCAGGAGACTGGAATTTTAACGTTACATCTGTGATTTCAATTACTTGTTGAGTAGGTTTCCCATCATTTTAAATCACAATGTAGATCATTATAAAAATTACTTACTCGTCATTTTGTATCCACTAGCAGCAAGCTGTCCAGCCATGTACTCCCCATCTGAGTTGTTGTGACTGCAGCCCCATGTTTTCATCCAAATTTTCTGAGTACCAGGAATCAGACTTGAAAGACATATGAGTGGAAAGGCTAAGTATTAAAACGCTTGAACAAAATCTATTAAAACATTTATATGCCAACACTCTACAAAGTATAGGGATGAGACAGAAATCAAAGTATTTAATATACCTGTCAGCTTGGAGCTCCTCGCTGTTCAAAATGTCCATTTTTTTCCGGGACCTGGGTATGATACTCCTCCTAGCAGATTGCCTCTCATGAGGTGTGGGGTCACTAGAAGACACCATGTCCTCAATGTCGTCAATCAGAGAGTCGCAGGCTGAAGGCATGATCTGAAATAAGAGCAATGCTTTGTCAGCAAAAATGAGGAGTAACTTTTTATACAGTATTGTGTGTTGTTGTTAAGCCAACTTTTAAGTTTAGTTTCAAATGTAAATTCATTTTTGCTGCATCTGATTCGAACATATAGCGATTCAATTCCATTTAATTTATACAGCATCAAATCAAAGAAATTTTCTCAGGACACTCTACACATGAAGCAGGCCATGAACTTAATTGACACCACTTACAATCAAAGCACATCTATAGTTGCACTTAAACATCAAAATATCAATTTATCAATTTTCTGACAAATCAAAGTGGTGTGGCGTGGTGATTTATGATTGAGGCAGTACAGACTTGAATACGCAAATGATTCTGGCAATTCCCAATGTCGCAAAGACAGGCCCTGTTTATATTAGATCTCAGTAATCTATAAATATAAGACATACCCACTTTCGGATATCATGTTATCGGTTGCCTCGGGTTTTAATGCCGATAACAGTATTTCTTTTCAAAGCTTCTTATTGACATTTGTAAAAACATTCTCCCCATACGCAAGGCATGCAACGCCGAACAACGGTACTATAGATCGCGACAACTTGACTCGCTCGCTTTGCTTTCACGTGCATTCACCTTGCATCGGTGTTCTTATTGCGCATGGATGCGATTGCCACGGAGCAGGGACTGATTTTACACTGTATCATATAAATTCAATGATGTTGACAGTAAACCACATGTTTGGTTGAACCCTGCTAACTGTTAGCTGCTTTAGTTTAAAAGCTGTATAACCCACGTGACACATATCGTATCGATATATTCATAATATACTGCAACATTTTACTCTTACCTCAAATTAAATGTTGCTACCTGATCACTTTGACTCCAATTCACCAGCGATCAACAGTCAGACAACGTGCAGGTAAGCATTTGAAGCACAAAAACAAACGCAAAACAACTGCATGGCCGCCATACTTTGCTGACAGTACGATACGGTGCTAGAAGAGGGACAAACTTCATTCTGAAGGAAAAAAAAACAAAAAAACGAACCAGTTCGTTTTGCAAAACCACCTGCGAACACAGTACGACGACATGGTTGTTAAATGTTAGAATGGTTAAGTAAAAAAAACGTATGGTCATTCTCGATCAGTTAATAATAGTTCTAATAATAAACGTTAGCGCTTATAAGTAGGAGTAGCAGTAGTAATGGTATTATTTATTTAATTTATTTATTCAGCAACTAAAAATTCTTAATCTCAATAAGGCACACCTACAAAATTGCATTAGTTGAGAGGGTTACTTAGTTCTAAAAAATATACAGTTAATTATCATCATAGTGTATGTCATAATTAATTGCTGACGTGTAGAAACGGGTACAGTTGATTATATATACTATAAAAAATGTTTGAAACTTGGATTGTAGTAAATGGAACAGTGCTAATATGGTTCATTTCCTACTTGGAGGAAAGGAGTTATTTTATGACCATTGGAAATTTTGGCAAATGGCCATTACAAGTGGGGTCCCTCAAGGGTTAGTCCTTGGGCACCTTTTGTTCACCTTTGGGTCAAATTCATTAGAACCCAAATGTTGATTATCATGACTTTGCAGGTGATACACCGCTATATTTCTTAATGTTCCCAAATAACCCCACTTCAATTATTGCGTTGTGCCACTGTCTAAAACAAATTCATAACTTGGATGAACCAAAATGTTTTTATTCTAAATTAAAACAAAACCGAGGTGATTTGCCAAAAGCTAAATTAGAATTGCTGTTACCAAACACTTGGACACACTTGTTTTTAACGATCAAAGACTAAGTCTGCTGATTCATTTGCATCTGACTTTCATTGGTCATATCTAATCAATCACTAAAACACATTTTTACCAGCTAAAAAACATATCCAGTGAAGAGTTACATGCACCATGCAGACCAGGAGAAGCAAATCCATGCTTTTATCTCCAGTAAACATAATAATTGTAACCATCCTCTGATTTTGACTCAGTGGAAGAGCATTAAACTGTTGTAGCTTATTCAGACTGCTGCAGCTCGGGTGCTGACCAGAACAAAGAGAACAGAACATATTGTTCCTAAAGGCTATACACTGGCCCCCAGTCAGGTGTAGAATACATTTTAAAATACTGCCACTAGTCTATAAATCACTGAATGGTTTAGTTACTGAATACATTAAATAAATGCTAACTGAATATAAACTGAGTAAGGCTTTGAAATCTGAAGACTCAGGTCATTTGGTGGAGCCCAGTTTAAAGCAAACCTGGTGAAGCAGCATTTAGCGGTTGTGCTGCATGCAAATGCAATAAGAATTTAAGTGTTGGAAATGTTCCCCTTATGCATTTTAATATTTGTGGCAATTGGCTAATCTATTAAAGACTCATGAAATTAGATCATTGTTAAAGATCCACTTTCTTTTTTTTTTTTTTTCATAAATGGACCACCATCATGGAATAATTGTTGCTCAGTTATTTCCTTTATTCAAATGTTCAATTACAAAGTCTGACAGTACAAAAGAAAAATCCCATTTCACCCTCCCCCCCAAACACATACGACCACAATTCCTCGTTTAACAGATGTTAAAGGAATAACTGATAAACACACATCAAAAGCAAAACACTAACATTAGACATCAGACCAAGAACCGTTCACCCAAATTGGAAAAAGCAAAATACTGTATATCACTTGTTTTTTTCCCCAAGTAGTAGATTCAGGCAGTATTTAAATTTGTATTTTGTTTTATTTTACTGTGAACTATCCATTTGAAGATGTGAATTTTGCATAAACCTGAAATAGTAGAAGAGTGCAGTATACATTTTTGCTGTTATTTGGAATATTTTTTAAGAACAATAGGCATTTGCAACAGTCATCATGAAACTTATCACACTTTGTGTAAGCAACGTAGAGTGTTCGAAATTGACAACTAATCTATTAGGGTCATGCCAAATCGCCTAGTGGGTTAAACAAAATGGATTTTGATTTTAATGAAACAATGAAATGTTTCATGAAATGTAATCTTGTAAAAATTCTTTGACACATTAAATTTTAGAGATTTTTTTTTAGCAGCAATAATTAGTCAAAATATCCATAGCCCCAGATTTGCAATGAATATTATGAATATTTTACTTTCAATGAATATGCAACTTGAAATTAATATTTTAGGTGTGTATACATTGACTCCTTAATGCAGCTGAACAAAAAAAATACATCTTTGAACCTTGCTTTAGAGAATTTAAGATTACATTTCATGAAAAAAAAATTATGTCAGTCACATGATCTACAACTTCTTTTTTTGCAGAACAAATTAAAATTGGGCGGCCGTAATCTGTGCTCCAATTGATGGAAAATTTGAGAGTTAGTGCTGTGCCACCACAATCAACAAGTTCACCAAGTTTCATTAAAATCAAAATATGCTTGGTTAAATTTTTCTGATATTTGGGTTGATTTGGCTTTAATGACCTACGATCAAATTAAGCAACTATTTTAATAAAGGAGTAATCGTTTAGAGATGGTATTTCACTGATTTTTATAGTACTTCAAGAAATCAGACTGATTATCTATTGTGTTCTTACACATTTGCATTTACTTTGGAAAACAACGACCAAACCAGTAAATTAATCATTTTTAAAAAGATTAAGTATATTATCCCTCTACTGTGATGTTGCTTAATTATTTCATAGTTTTTTTTTATTATGAAGAAATACCAAATAATCAATAATTGTTGTATACACATGGGCGAAAAACTGTTCTGTAACACACTTCAATGGAAAATCAAATTTGATCAGATTATCCGATAAACCGATGGAATAAATCGATTCTAAAAATTTGATAGTGACAGCCCTAAAGCAACGCTATAGACCGCGCATTACAAAAATATCAACATTCCTTTAGAAACAAATGGAAAGGCACAATCTTTCCGAAAACCAGGTCTCAACCCCGCAAAAGCAGATAAAACATTGTGACCAGATTCAGAAGTTGGCTTGTATACAAAGGAGTATTTAGGCCATTCTGAAAAGAAACGTATAATAAACTGAATAAGTTTGAAGTTGTAATTATACGAGAGTGAATTTAACAAGTCATACATATACAAGAATAGAGACATGACAAAAAAATGTTTGTTACAAGTATAAAACTTGTAATTTTAACAAGTAGATGACATTTTAAGAGACGCGACGGCCACTGTCTCACTCTGCCATACAATAATCAGGTCATTCTTATCTCATGAAATATTTGTTAAAAACACTTGGGACTTAATTGAATAAACCCAACAAGAGGACATTTCAGTTTGTTGTTTCTTGGAAGCAGACAAGCGTTTCCACGGTTACATAATACAGCTTGTTTACAAACAATACATAACATTATTTTTTACAAAAGATGTTTCCCCTTGAAATACAAAACAGTACAACTTTATTTCTTGTAAACCTTATTTTATTTTAGGAATTTTGTGAATTTATACTCAAAGCATTTTTATTTTTTTTAAATATCAATTTTCAGTTTGGCCATAATACTCCAATATACTTTCCCACAAAGATTTGAGAACTAAATGTGGAAAAGGTCATAAGCACTATCGATATTAGAGACACCAGTTTTTCCTAAATCTGAAAAGCTAAGGGGCGGGCGGGAGGGAGCATGACAGGTAACTGATGAATCCAACAACAACAAAAAAAAAGAGAAAATAAAAGAAAAGTAAAAAAAAAAAAAAAAAAAAAAAAAGTTAAAAACTGACACACAGTGTCACAGAAGCAAAGGTAGACACTTGAGCAGTGGACAGAAGTCACTGATCCCAGTCCCGTGGAGACAGTCATGTCTTCTAATGGCCATTTTCAAGAGCTCACAGTGAGGGAGAGTGAGTCAATGCATACATAAATTGGGGTGAATAAATGACCATAATTAAAAGGAAAAGAAACGCACACACGCACACACATGCACAAACAGAGGACAAAATAACTAATGACTCCTGCAATAAATGTGTCCTTACCCATCAAAGTACTACATCAAGATAGGACACAAGTGAGACGGGTATACGAAATCTTCACTGCTAATACCAAGGTAACCTCAATGACAAACTACCGTAAGCTAAAGTGACATTTTACTCTTATGTCGGATTACTACTGTATTGTCAAACATTTAGTGAGAGGTAGCCCATGGTACCTTGTGCACAGACCATTTGTAGAAAACCGTTTATCCATCCATTTACACATGGCAGGCTTACTCTTGAGCAAGCGCTCTCTTTTGACGCAAACACACAATTGCACAAACACACTAGCAGGTCGGGGGGAAAAGTGAATACTAACAGCAGCAATACGACCCGCAGCCGCAGGTTTCCCGAGCTTTAGATTCAGACAAGACAATTGTGTTTTATCATTAGATGTCATCAAAGCCACTGGCAGCAAGAGCAGTGGCGTTTAATAGTGGGATGGAATTTTACATCTCCAAATTACGGGTGAGAAATAGTTTAGTTCAACGTGGTTGTTTTTTCATTTTTTTTAATTTTTTTTTTCATTTTTATGACCAACATGTGACTAGTTCAATTCTAACGGTTTTAAAATCCAGTAAAAGTAATCACAAGCAAAAAAATACTACTCACCTCAACGTGTCTTATGCAGCTTTGCAGAAAACACCAAGTGGGTCATGTAACGTGGAGGTGGTCAGTGGTGACTTTGTGTCCCGGTCAGAGCGATACTCTGACACGGACACAAAGCGAAAGGGCGCTGTGTATGTATTTTTCTTAAGTCATCCGTTAAGATAAATTCAAGTTTCGTCAAGGGCCACATTTTTCGAGCAGAATAAAAGTGTGATGGATGTAAAGGCTGACATAAAATAAAATCTGACATTTAAGGCTTAGAAATGACTTTGGTACGAGGAACCGCTTTGACCTCCAAAAGTTTAAAGTCCTGTTAAAGATTCAAATTGACAAAGTCTTAAAAGGAAAGTCCAGTCCACAAATGTTTTTTACAACATGTCATGTTCTATGAGGCCCCACAAGCCTAAACAGTGTATTCTGATTAATATTGTGTTTGTGGAATATGAATTAAGCAGCAAATCACCAAATCACATAACCAACCGGAGAACAGCTGAGCCGTGGCGGTCGTTACCTGAGCCACTGTGATGTCGTTTTCAGTCGCCGAAGTGGCTGCAAAAGGCAATACGGCTGCTCTGGAGCTAGATTAAAAAAAAATGGCTGAATATTGCTCCTTACTTCCTATTCCACAAATGCAATGTTAGAACGCCACGTTAAGACTAGTGCGGAGGCGCATAAAATATATTATGGTAAAGATCGTTTTCAACTTCCCCTTTAAAGTGGTCTTAACATGTGCATTACTATTGTAGCATAAAACTCTTCCCAGCTTCCCTTCACAAACCAAGTGGTGTCTTCTGTTCATGCTGGTCTGACTACGCTGACTCAATCATTTACAAAGGCTTTTATTTCTTTTAAAGCGTTTTAAGTACCTAGTATCTTCCCTTAAACTTCACAGGAGTCCTCCCAGAACCTGAGATGGGACATCTTCACCTGAATCTCTTTTTTGGGACACCACCAGTAAACATGGCATTAAGCCTGCCTGGGGACTGGAGGGAAAAACAGCCCTTTTTTTTTTTAACTTCCTTGTATTTAGGATGGGCTTATACTAACTGCAGGCCTCTCCAAGCTCACCGCGTCTTCAGCCCACTGCGAGCGCTAGCTGCACAGGAGGTCATCCAGGCCGAGCGACGGCATCCTATCAAAGTCACAGGTGTCGAACAGGTCGCTGATTCCCTGGTCGTCTCCCAATCCTAAAAGGTAGTCATCCTGCTCCAGAAGAGTAGGCCCCAGGTTCAAGAAGGGCCCCAGAGATGAGGGCATCTGGTCTTCCGTTTGCTGGAGAAGACTGGTGTACGGGGACGAGATGGGCGAGAGAGCCGTGACGGACACGGTGGTGGAGGTGCCGGGGGACGTGGTCGGGACGGTGGGATCTGCAGCACATAAGAGTGTTGATCAGTCTTTCGGAAATCAGTTTGACTGAAGCTAAAGACACACGCTACTCGACTGACAAAGCAAGTCAAGTTCCAGAAGGCTGTTCACATATTGTTCATAAGTTGTCATTGCACTATTGTTCCGATTATTAATTGTGTCTTCGCGAACCTTCTCTTACATGAGCATTATCTAAGCCATGTTGTAATAAAAAAAACACACACAAAGAAATGCATTGCTTAAAATGTTATTGCTCAATAGACAATGTATCAATAACTTTTGGTTCTGGCATTTCAAAACTGTTCACACAATCAAAAAGATCTGTTCTCACAGTTGCCAACACCTTCTCCTCACTACAAAATCGCCAATCTGTGCCAGTTCACACCTGACTTTCAGATGCAAAACCTCTGAAAATTAATTCGGATTTGAGAAACCATTTGCTAAATTAATCCCAGTATTTTGCTTGTTTGTGTAGAAATGTGCAAAATTAATTGCACAACTATATTGCCTGTTTGGCGGTTGCAATCCTGGTTATGTCCAAATCTGCTTTCACATCCGCTTGCATGTATTATCATTTTTCTGCCCATTTTTGCAGATTCAAAACGTTAGTAAAACAAGTCCTGAATGTTTTACCAAATAAAAAAGCGACTTACCAACCCTTAAATAAATATTGAAAACAAAAACACAATCTTGGTTGCGCACAAAAAATCTCTGTCACAAAGGCACTGCTCGGAAGCCAGCATATTCCAAAGTGATGACTAATCATGCACAAGTCTCTCCTCTGGCGACATGCAGGTTTTTTTTTTGGGGGGGGGGAGTGTGGAAGTTAAGCAGACCTTGAAGTACTTTGAGGAAAGGCGAGTTCCCATTGA
This sequence comes from Idiotropiscis lumnitzeri, assembly GCF_059441095.1. Taxonomy (NCBI): domain Eukaryota; kingdom Metazoa; phylum Chordata; class Actinopteri; order Syngnathiformes; family Syngnathidae; genus Idiotropiscis; species Idiotropiscis lumnitzeri. The sequence continues at coordinate 12,756,856 of NC_142400.1, read as the reverse complement.
TGTCCATGCCGCCATTTTTCACCGGACTACCATGGTCATTCTCATCTGGACACAACAGAACCTCTATGGGACCTCTCGTGCTCGTCAAGTGGATGGATAAACTCTGAGGAAAGAAAGATTGCATTAGAAAAATGAAGAAAAAAATAAAGAGCTGAGGTGGATTTTTAGTCAGTAAAGCGGCTGATTGAAAGAAAGAACACTAACAATGAACAACATTGCAAAACTGTTTGGCACTATTGCGTCCAACATGTAACTCGCTCTCACCAAAATAGTTTTTACTTTAATTCAGTGTTCTGACAGTTTTAAAGCAAGTCATATTCAGGACTTAATTTCATTTGAAACCAAATTTAAAACCAACTTCGCAATGCTCCCTAAGGTGCGTGAGTGCAAATGACGTTTATTCGGAGCACAATGGTCCCATAATCTGAAATTTTAAGGGTGTAAATACAAATTTTATTGGCACACAGTGCAAACTGAATTGGTGATTCACATTTCCTGTTATTTTCATGTATTAATGATAAAGGGGTTGGATTGCAGTGTAGAAGTTGGTCAACAACATAAAATAATTCAACAATAATAAAACATCAATATGCAAATTTACTGGTCACACATGCAATTAGATGAACATTTGACTTGTACCGTCTCAAAATTTAGGAGCAGTTTGGAGCCCTGCTATTTTGATTGCATGTTGTCACTTTAATTTATTTTGAGATTTGAGACTATCAACAATAATAAAATTCTACTTATGCGTTAAATATTTTAAAAACATTTTAAAGATTTATCTAATACATTTACAGATTAAATGTCTTGCACATGGAAAGCAAGACAATCGGCACGCAAACTTTTTTTTTTTATAAACTATTGCTTTTATGAATATATACTTAAAATTCAAGGTCAAACAATTTAAGCCTAACCACCATGCTTGTAATTATCTGAGAAAATCCTTACCAGGATTCTACATTAATGTTGGCTCAGAGTCACCCAAGTTCAGCAACGCTGGCCCGAATGGGCCAATAAAATTCTCTCAAATAAATACAATGAATGCAACACATTAAAATAAATATAAATAAATAGATATTTAGTAGTTGGGGTTTTAGCCACTTAATTTAATCCATCACCATCAATCTCTTTAATGCTCAATTACATTTAATAACTGACAAAAAAAAAAAGGCTTAAATCCACAAAATGTAGCGCTGCTACTGAGTAGATGAACCAAAGTACAAATGGCATCACTGGGAGTCTGAACACATACCTCATCAGGATCTGGTACTTCTAGCTTCGTGTCTGAAGGCGCTTTGACAACAATAACAGTCTGATCATGAAGGTTTTCCAGCTGCTTGATGTCTTCATATGTGACATATGCAAATGTGGTCAATTGGTCAAAGAAAATGCGTGAATTCTGATTTTTGAAATACGATTTTACAACAACTAAAATGCAGAAACCGACATACAAGTTAAATTGGTTTTGTGCCACCACGGGGAAAAATTCATGCGGATAGGTGCAAAAACAGACGATGCCTTCTCCAAACAAGGCCAGGTCACATTGTTAAGTGAGCACGCACGTGGGGCATGTACATGTCCTGGCAACAGGGCTTCAAAGTAGAAGTGCAAGTGTAGACCCGCAGTCCACACCTAAGAATAATGCATGAGGCATCACACAGCTGAAAATTGCAGCGACTAATCTCGCAAAAATGGCTCTATCATCTATTTGGAACTCTTATTTAAGAGGAAATCAAGTCAATTTTTTTCTTTATAAACACAGTTTTCTGCTTAATATGGCATCCACTTTTTTTCTCGCCCATTCAAGGATCGCATGTTTCATGTTTGTGCAACACTGTTGATGACAGAGTCCCGTCACCTTTTAAGAAGATCACAGCACAGACTCACAGGACCAAAAAAAAGAAAACATAAAAAAGAAAGGATATTTCTCATTGCTCGGTGACTCGCTCATGTGCTTGGCATCCAGGCTGCATCTCTGGATGAGCTGCTCAAGTCTCTGCTCTTCTTCCGCCAGCGCAGAAACTTCCGCTGTCAGTCTTTGTCTCTGGTTCAGTGACCCCTCAACTTCCAATAGACTACAGCCCCTGTGAGCGTCGAATGATTAGAAACGCGTTTCTGCTGCAGACACAGTGGCGAATATATGCAAGGGTCATTGAAAGAAGAAGCATGGCAACTTACATCCATTGAATGTTGTTCTTTGATTTCTTCTTGATAAGGTGAATCCCCTCTAGAACATTGGTGATGTCATACAACCTCCTTTTCTGCACCTAAAAACAGGAGAGGACAAAAACAAACAACAACATTTGTAAGTTTGGTTGATATAAATGGACCTACTGACAACATTATGAAAACGTGTAGCGTCAAAGATTAAAGAGAATAAATTGTCAGTTTTTTTAACGTTGCTCCAATCCAAGTCAGGTTCGGCTGCATGGCGGTCGGTGTTCAGCAAACGAGAAAAAGGTTTTATCTGGAACATTACACCCGGTATAAACATCGAAACTGCATTTAAATATAGAAAAATAAAAATGCAATCAAAGTGCACATGATGAAATCAATGTTTATGCGCAAACAGTTTTTCAAGATCGAATGCAAATTGAAGGTAAGGTTAAATACAACTGAACTGTGCCGAAGCACCAATTCTTTCACATTTCATTGGTGGGAGCCGACATATTACTGGAGGTATATAGTGGTACCAGTTTGAGAATCACTGAGCAAATGCATTCATGATATCTATATATCTCTTTGATTTTTATTTATTTTTGTTATTATCATTATTATTTATTTATGATTATTAACCAAAAAGCATGGCACTGGAGAATGCAGACTATGGTCTGCTGTTGCTGCGCCACGGGCGTCTTTCTTCTTAGAGGGGCTTCTATATGAGAAGCTATAGTCATACATTGAGCATGCTCTGGGGCAGGGGTGGGCAAAGTTTTTGATTGGCGGGCCACAATGGGCTCTAAAATTTGACAGAGGGGCCGGACCAGGAGCAGATGGAGTGTTTTGGTAACCTCACCTCATCGGAGAAAATAAATACATTTAATTTTAAATGAAAATGAACAAAAGCATTACAACAAAATATCTCTCTTTGACACACACACAATATTTAGAAAATTAAACATTAACATGGTTTATTCATTTAATTTCTTTCAAGTTCGGCGGGCCGGATTAAAACGTTTGACGGGCGGCATGTGGCCCCCGGGCCGCAGTTTGCCCACGCCTTCTCTAGCGGGTCACACAGCTTCAGATGGTTTAAAAAAAAAAAAAAAGGTAGTTTTCCATGTCTTTGTGGTAACATGCGCTCAACATAATTTGTAGCGCATGCTACTCTGATTCCTGTCAGACTTCAAGAAAAAGAAAAAAAAAAAAAAAACACTACTTAACTTTTCCGGCCACTTTTGTCAACAACGTAATCCTTCGGCCCTTGGGCTGTGTCTTCCATCGTTTCTTCCGAGGAAACATTTTCTTTTTTTAGCAATCTCCTACTGCCGCAGCAGCACAAGTATTAGCACCTGTTGTGAGTGACTGCTACTGTGCTGTGTGCGTCAACTTAATTTGGCACGGCTCTATTCCACCCACATAATTGGTCAGCATGGAGAACGTCTCATCGTTTGTCAACACACTGGCGACAATTTAAGGAAGTCTATGGAACATGTTTCATATGTTTCATTGAAGAAAAGTTATTTTGCAAAACATATATTTGGCGTTTTACCGCCAAGCCCTATGCAGTACCTAATGTTGTGGCCGGAGTAGAAACTACAATACCATCAATCCGCAACTCCTTGTTTGAGGCGGAGGGTACCTGCAAAGTTTCAGCAGCGAGGTTTAGATCCAAAACTCCATCAACAGACTGGGCGAGCAGGTCCACAAACTTCTTTGTTAAGAGGCCCAGCGAGGTATCATACCGCGTCCTCTCTGGTGGAGACTTGGGCGCTGTTTAAAAAAAAAAAAATTAAAATTATGTTTAACTTACAGCTTATTATGGTAACACTAAAAAACTTAAAACAACATGGCAATGATCAATACAGATTAAATATCTTTATATTTGATGAGAGTGATCTAATTCTCAATAGCATCAAGAAACATGACCTATGAGAACGAAAATGCAAGTCGTGGCGTCCTGCACGTATATCAGCTTTGTGTTCAATTAAACGGGCCGGGATTTCACAGTAAGTAAGCAAATTTGTGGGCAATTTCAGTTTACTCCATTAATTCAGTATTCATATGTGACAGTTTTGTTTGGTGGTGTGCCATGAAATTTTTCACATGAAAAAAAAAGGATGCCTTGTCACAATAAATGTATGAAAACACAGACAGGTACAATAATATACCCCACTAAAAAGGTTCAACATTAATATCGCCACAATACAGATGAGCTTTGATGACTTTGTTAGATGCATTCTGAATGACACCGAGATACTCCATTACTACAACAGACAACACTTTAACACCATCCAAATATAACTTCGTGCTGCCACTGCAGATGAAAAACTGCAGGTACAGTTTTTGCAGGTTCTCCTAGCGAGAAACAATAAAAGTAAATCAAACTTCAATTGGACACTACTTACACATAAAAAAGACCAATTGTTCTGCAAACAAAGGCCTCCCACAAGCAGAGCGAAGATAAAATGTTTGTCGTTGTATTTCTATATAATGGTCATCGTCTGTGTGCTTTTTTTGGGCCGGCCACATCACCACAGACTTGCTCGTAATCGCCCAACTAGACTGACATAAAATGCAAAAGTAAAAAATGTAAAAGGGTTTGACTCCCATAATGATTACTGGTAGAAAACAGTAGAGCAGATCTGTGTTAAGTCTCACATTTATCAAGTCTTAAATAATGAGTCAAACTTGTGCAACCAGGGTTCAATTATAATTCTGTATTGCATGTACATGGGTCTTACTTTTCTGGGTTTTTAAATGTGCTCCATTGGCTAATGTAGCACTCCCTCTGCCTCTTGGGGTCTTTGACGGTTCCGACTGGTACTGGTGGTCTGAATCGTCGAGAGCGAGCCGCCTTTTGGCCTACAGCGAGGATATGGAAAGGAAGACAATCAGAGGAAAAACTTTTGATTGTCAATCATTTTCAAATTAAGAAAAAAAAAATGCTCTAAAATATGAAACAAGGCAATGGCTGCCTAGTGTACCAAAATGTGGAGATGTGATTCTGATTTCAGTTAAGGTAGTTGTGGTGAGTACAACTTGAGCTTTGCACTTGCTCCATTGAATTTAATGTGTAATAATTTAAACAGCATGTTTTGTTGGAATTACTCCCCTTACAAATATATGATTTGCATGTATGATTTCAACACGTATTGTCAATTTCATGTTAACGTACAATTATTTGACTACTATAATATTTTTCTGGTAGCATTATCTCACCTTAAAGTGACATGAGTTCAGTAAATTCACTGTCAAATCGAATTTCCCTCACAGGAAAAACAGTGTTTATCTACTCAGGTGTTGCTTTAAATTGTTTTATCTAACATATTTATAACCCAAAAATATTCTTGAGGTTCACAAACCCAAGATTGCTGTTGGGGTTGTCGCCACATCAAGGCCTAGTGACTTCCCATGGAGCCCCCCAAAACTTTTCTTCCTACAATAACTGCACTTGTGCGTGATTTGGAGGGCAATTGCAATCACACCAGTATTCCAAAGTTGCATCACACCTTAAAACGTCTCACACAGGACACATCCATTTTAATCACATTTTGCAAATGTTATTCACACTAGTCAGTGAGTAGCACGTCCCCTGTTGACAGTCTAAATGTCAGCCATTTTATACCAGCAAGCAGCTCCCCTCACCCCGTCTGCTCATGGCTCTGGCCTCACATACACGCGATTTTAGCTCGCGAAATTAACTGTGTATAACACAAACTGTTGCAATAACCAACACCCAAATAAAGACGACACTTTTTCCTGTACTTAGACAGGCTGAAAGTACAGGAAACGTGCAAAGTCGCACTGAGGGCAACAAACTCGAGTTTCACTAAAGAATGGCATCATCGTGTTGCACTTTATTCCGTGGAGTCAGTATATATAAACTTGTTCAAACTTGTTAAATCGGCTTCGAAAACGAAGAATTTCTCCCCGCCTCGTTAACATTGCTACTAGCCATGACAGCTAACTCATTTCCATGCTTCAATCCAACTTGCATCCTAATCGACGTTCTGACGCTGTCGACTGGGAACAAAACTGAGGTGAAGCTAAAGTGGTGACAAGAGAGAGACTGCATTAAGTAGAAAAGAAACAACAAATACCAAAAGGGTACAAGTGTGCAAACGTGGAGCAAAAACGCCCGAGTAGAACCCCAACCCCCCCAAAATTTAAAGACTATGAGTGCAGCCACTAGGCCACCGCTAACGTTGCTCATCTCTTACCGATGTTTCCATCTGGCTGCGAGGCTGAGGCGAACTCAAAAGCATCACGAAGTTAGCACGGCGAGCTGCTCGCACACCCGTGGGCGTCGCGTAAACATCAAACCATTTAAAAATTAAAGAGTCGCTTTCTAATCTAAATTCACCCAAACCCAACGAGAGCCCAATTGAACAACTTGGCTCGTGTGATTTAGTTAGCTGCTTGGCTAAAGTAGCTAGCAGCTAGCTGGCAGAACAACAAGCTCGGCTAACCGTAGCAGGCTAGCCTTGTGTCGCGTTTCAGGTTGTTAATACCACACAAAATGCATTCAAACGTGCTGTCCCGCAAGATTACCGGCGGTCTTCCCAATGCGGGTCGATGTCCTGCTCCATTTGCTGCAGCTTGTTGACGTGTTGCGTAAATGTTGTTTATCGAGGGCTCGGATAAACATACATTGGTGGTCTGTGTAACGTTGCAAGGCGGCGGTGTCGTTATTATTTGGATATAAGTAGCGTTGGCTTGAGTGGGGTTTAAACGATCCGAGAGTGCTGTCAAAATGATGTTATTGTCTAAATGGGAGCCCCCAACGCCCGCTAAAATCACTTTGTCCGGAGCCGAGGAGATCCCTCTTCTCATCTTGGTCTCGGGTAGCCCCTTTTTTTGTCTCGACACTTTCAAGCCGCTCCGGTTGCTAATCCACCGCAATAGTTACAAAAATAATCAGACCGAAGCAAAGATAAAAGTCTGAATCATCGACTTTTGAAAAGTATTTGTCCTCGTGTAAGTGCATTTAGGCAGATGCAATGGATTAAAAAGTAGCGCAACTCTCGTTTTCCCCCGTCGAGAAATGGCTTCAGGAAACGGCCCGATGAATGAAGGGATACGGTTTACGCGCTCAAGAGCCCTCCCGCGAAACTCAGATTTCCCGGGAAGATTTCGAACAAAATCTACATGCTGAGTGCTATTGGCTGACCAGTTGGCAGTCTCCGCCCTGTTTCTAGCGATTCTGGCCAATAGCGTCGCGGAATCATGTGCGCCACGTGCTCATTGGCAGTTGTAAACAGGCGACGTCACTTTTCACGCGTGCAGCAATCCCCAACTGGCGCGCTAGATGGAACCGGCAACTAACTCTACAAAACAGTACGTTGGTGCGGTTGGACATTATTAAAACTCTTAAACTCGATATGCTTTGATAAGTACAATGATACTACAACCTTTTATGCTTTATCCTATGCTTGTATGAAGTTGGGTAAAAGAGATTTTGTTACTCTGTTCCTTATGCATGGAATATGCTACAAAAAGCATGGAAGCTAACTGATTTCCTTTTAATTAAATTAATTAATTTTATTTAAATCCAAACTCACAGTTTTTCATACGAATTCTACAACACACACTTGTTTTTTCCCTTAAAATTCTATGTATGTAACTATTTAGTGTTTATTAGTTAGTTTGTTGCTGCCTCTTGGCGAGGACACCTGGAAAAAGGGTTTTTTAATCTCAATGGGATATTTATTAGTTGAAAGGTAAAAGGAAAAATATGACATAAGTCTCTTTTGTGTATTAAAGCATGCATTTGAAATTGTTTACCGGACATAAAACATCAATGTGATAGGTTTGTAATTTGACGTTGCTTTCTGAAAAAAAGTGTACCTGTGATTGTGGAGTGGATGCGACAAATCCAACTATCAGAGACTAAACTGTCCTAGAGCATACAGGAGCCAGGGGCGAAGCTACATGGTGGCCAGAGGTGGCCACGGTCACCCCTTATCACTTTGTGGCCAACACCACATGCAGGGGAATAATTTGATACCAGTGATTTTTCTGCCATTTTCACAAGAATGCAGTATTCCCAGACCTGATTTATAGTCTACTCCATGATATTTATATTAACTGCATATTTAAAGAATAAATAAACAAGTGTTTTTAATGGAAACTATAAAACCATCTCTCTTAAGAGGGAAAAATGTTATTCATACAGTCAACGTCAATCAAAATCATTACTATCACACCATAGCGAGAAAACATGTCAGAGTAGTCATTGCTTATCATATTCACAAACATATTAATTTTTATATCTACGTATTGGCAGAAATAGTTTTTTTACAAAATTTTGCTGGTCCGTCATTTGTCATCTGTCAGCAGCCAGGGTACCCGTGCGTCACTCGTCAGTCTGTCATTTTTCATGACGAACCGTAATTGTAATCATCAGTTGATCAGTTCATCAATTCGTCAGTCAGTCTGTCAGTTAGCTCTGTCAGTTAGTCCGTCAGAAGTCCGTCAGTCAATCCGTCCCTATCATCCATTATCTGTACCGCTTCTCCGTATTCGGGTTGCGGGGGGTGCTGGAGCCTATCCCAGCTATCTTCGGGCAGTACGTAAAAAAAAAAAAAAACTTCAGCAAACCGGTGGACCTCTCAGTTCTGATTAGTGCTGATTACTCAGACGGACACACAAACACTTTTGCTAGTGCTTAGCCCGTCATTTAAAAAATATATATTATTATATATGTGCCCAGTGATTGGCTGTCAACCAATTCAGAGTGAACGCTGCCTATGCCAATAGACTGCTGGGATAGGCTCCACCATGAGGGCCACCCTCGTGAGTATAAGCAGCTTGAATATTGGATAGATGAATTGATAAAGGGTGGCACAATGGCCTCACAGTGCGGAGGTCGTGGATTCAATTCCGGCTCCGGCCTTCCTGTGTGGAATTTGCATGTTCTCCCCGTGCCTGCGTGGGTTTTTTCCGGGTACTCTGGTTTCCTCCCACATTCCAAAAACATGCATGGGAGGTTGATTGGACACTCTAAATTGCCCCTAGGTATGAGTGTGAGCGCGGATGGTTGTTCGTCTATGTGTGCCCTGCGATTGGCTGGCCACCAGTTCAGGGTGTCCACCGCCTATACTGCCCGAAGGCTCCAGCACCCCATGTGAGGACAAGTGGTACAGATAATGGATGGATGGAAGAATGGACATAATGGAGGTAATCTACAAGAAAAAAACAAAAACAAATCACACTTAACACTTAGATACAAATGAAAATCACGCTGGGTGAGATAAAAGTAAAAATTATACACATTCAAAAATACCTACACTTTATACAAAAAAAAATCGGCTTCAATACAAGTGGAGTTGCTATTTCTATTTAATAATATAACACAACTCGAGCTAGCTTAATTCTGATTGGATAAAAACTCTAACCTAATAATTCAACACTAGGATATAATATGACATCAATGTGAAGAATATGATAATGATTTTTGATTATGTTAGGTCAGCAGAGATCTGTCATCTGTAGTCTGAATGGAATATATCGTTGTACAAGGCTAAGAATACAACAATATTAAGCAATTTTACTTCGTAATTTAATTTAATAAAACATTAAGACAATTAGTGTGGGGATGGTTCAGTATTGTGTATGAAAGTATTTCAGTAGTGTGTAAGAGTGTATTTTTATTTTTATTTCGAACATGCTGTTTCAAAAACACACACAAAACAGAAATAAAGTTGTTTTTTTTCCCAAGATGAGCAAAAAACGGAAATAAAGTACATATATAATCCCCCACCACCCCAAAAAAATATACTAAAGGACAAAAAAAAACATGTACTGCGAGTCCAAAAATGAGTAGGAAGAAGCCAAGCTTATTGTTTTATATATGAACAGCATTTTTTTTTTCGTGGTAAAAAGCTATTTCTGAACCCTGTCCTTAACAGCCCTCCATAGGAAGCAGTGCTCATCGTCATTTTGCCGTCAGACTCGAGTCTGGAGCAATTCTGCCAGTTGGAGTTGAGGAGCGATTGAAGGGCGGGGAAGGAGGAAGGAGGAAGCAGCAAGATACCGGGCGTGCTTGGCTGGGACTTCACCAAACTGTGGATTGATTGACTTGTCACGGGATCTATTATTGGAGGAGCAATGTATTGCAGTTAACCAAATTAGTTAGTAGGCAAAACCGGACTGTCGCCTCCACACAAGTTGTTGTTTATTTGGGATGGGCGAGCGCGTGGACAATCACGATGTGGTTCAAACCACTGGTTCTCAGTTGCTGCTGCCTGTTAGTGAATATTTTGGATTTCCTCTTGCACAGGTAAGCACACGTTTACAATCCTTTCGCCAATCACACACAATCTCACCACAACATGAATACTTGTTTTAAAAGACACCTCGTCGTGATTTATTTAGCCCGACAACACTAAAAAAAATGGTCCCCAAAAATATGGTTCCTGTAATAATTATGTTGTCTCAGCTTAGTTGACTCACAAATGACGTACTGCGTATGAAATCTGGATCTTTGTAATTGAACACAAAGCAGGAAGCCTCTACTTTTCTGCTGTACGTGTGACATGGCAACAGGTGGATGAACTGGTCTGCCTTCTAAACGGCCACATTAAGCACGACGAGTACGCACCAATCTTTAAATATCACTGGAGTAAAACTATTCGTTTTTTTATTGGATACAAAACAAACTTTTAAACATGAATTCCAGTAGTCAATCAGACAAGCGCAATCATTGAAATAAAACAAAGAAAAAAATAGTTTCCCTGTTCACATTTTCCTCCAAATAACCAATACGTCATCAATTCTGACATGGTATGTAAATTTACGAGCACAACTGTAAATGTATTAATTTATTTTAATTAGCCATCTTGGGCCTGTGTGCCAAATTTTGCCTGTCTCTGCTGTTGATCAAATAATTGCTCATTTTGCTGCACGCTCGCTTCTTTTTCGTGGATGTTAATTGCAACATTGAATTCACACATTGAACGCAATCTATTTTATATTTAAACAAAATATACAATATTTGGTACAGAAGAAACATGTCCCATGGTTATTATAGTTTGGTCATTTTAAATATCGATAGTTTTTATTTAGTTTTGAGTTTTGTTTTAATTAGTTTATATTTTAGTTTAGTTTTAGTTTTTAAAGAATTGATTTCACTTGTGTGCAGGATTAGAAAAAACATCATGGTAAGTACTCTTTAGTAAAAATTCCACCAAAATATTATTTTAAAACATTTTGATATTACAGGCTACAGTTTATTAGTTCACAGACTTTGTATTCTAATAAGTACATAATACCGCCTCTAAAGATAGATCCATGCACCCTAATTAAGTAAAGCTACAATTAAGTTGTCAACTTCTAAAGTGGATTTGTGGTTTGAATTCTTGTTGATAAGTATTAAACCCAGTTCTACAGTGTACTTTTTTTTTTTTTAAATTCTGCATGCATGTTTTTCGAACATGAAACAATAAAGGAAAGTACACTTTCCCTCGCGTTCCATTTCAGACCGAGTTAAATGTCAAAAGCAGTTGAGCCATTTGAGCCGAAGACAGTCACACGCAGACTTGTCTTGTAGGAGCGACGTCTTTTTTTATTGGCTGCTACTTGATGACGTCGCTTCTGTGCGACACACATTAAGAGGACCTCAATTTGTGTATTAATTGAATTACCAAAGACAAAAACTGACATTTTTGCCAGCTTTAGTTGGTTTTATAAATAAAATAAATACATTAAATAATTTCAGTTAGTTTTCGTTTGTTTAAAGAATTGTTGTTTTTTTTTTATGTCATTAACAAAAATGGTTTCTTAAATGTTAGTTATTTCTTTAGTGTCCGTTATCTAAAATAACCTGCGTCCCATATTACGTTTAAATCAGGGGTCCTCAATCCTGTTCCTCAAGAGCTGTTGTCCATCGCTCACTGCCGAAACACACCTGATTCAAATGATCAAATAATCGGCACGATCTATTAATGAAGATCTGATAATGAAGATCATTTGAATCAGGTGTGTTGCAACAGGCAGAGGAGGCACCGTCCTTCGAGGAACAGGATTTGCGACCCCTTGTTTAAACAAAATAACATTATTCTTTTGTTCTATTTCTTCTTAGTAAGTCATAGTAGCCCATCTCGGGTGAGCTTTTTTTTTTTAGAACATGTCACAGTAGGCTGCTCATGTTATCCTTGGGGCTAATTAGTACATGCTGGCACCATTTATTTATTTATTTATTTTTTTGAGGGCATGATTGCAATGTCTCTTTTGTCTTGCTACCTCCCGCCTCTGTGAGCAACTGCTTATGAGAAGTGAGTAGGAGGAAAAAACAGTTAAATGATGGCAATTTACTTCAGAGGCAACTTGTTTACTCAACTATGCAAGCAGCCCGTCATAATGCACCCTGCTTATATGACCCCTCAAAAAAAGGAAAGCGCTCATTATCGGTGACATCCAGTATTAGCGGTTATCGAAATGTGGCCTTTTTAAAACCACCGTAAAGCCCATGTCTCTCTTTTATGAGGAAGGTGCAGTAATTAAGTATTGTTGACGATGCGTTAAACTTTCCTCAAAGCCACTATTTCCAACAAATTGTATGTGCCACTCAGGTGAACTTTGTGCTGTGTCAGCTGTTTGCTCTGTTGTCTGCCTTCTGGTTTCGTCTCTACCTCAATCCTCAACACTGCAGTCCCCTGGTGAGGCATGTGGTGGCCACTCTGCTTGGCATCGCATTCATCATTTTCTGCTTTGGATGGTACGGTATAACGTTCCTCCACAACACGCTCACCCACTTCAACTGTAAAGAAGTTCATATGCTCCAATACCTACAACAGTTGAATTTTAAAAACAGTATTTCATCTTTCTGGCACAAGTCTAGGGCAGTTTGTCTTTAAGTCCATAAAGTCTAGCAAGAGATGAATATCTGGTTGATAAGGGGAATTTTTTGCCTTTTGGTAGAACTACTTCACAGTGAATCATGACGCAGCCCAGGAGTCCATGAACTGTAGCACTTAATACATGCGTTCTTCTTTGAAGGTATTCCACTCACTTCCTGGTTGTGGTGCTTGTAAACTACCTTTTCATCATCCAAGCTGACATCAGCAATGTACACAGGTAAATATGGTATTTTTGTTCAATTCTGATACAAACGGTGGAAGACTGCTGAGCATGTCCTTCTCACAGTACACAAGTACAGGGTTTGATTCTGGTTCCGGTCTCCCTGTGTGGAGTTTGCATGTTCTCTCCATGCCTGTGTGGGTTTTCTCCGGGTACTCAGATTTCTTCCCACTTTCCAAAAACATGCATGGTACGTGAATTCAAGGTGTACGCCACCTACTGCCTGAAGATGGCTGGGATAGGCTTCTGGATGCCAGCGACCCCTGTGTGGAAATGCCGCTCAGATAATAGACATTTGTTGAAGGGTCCTCAAGGAAAAGTTAAATAGACCCCCCCCATAAAGCTTTTTTTTAGGTTATTTTTAAAGGCAGTGCTTCGCAATTATTTTCTTTATAAATATATTTTTTATAAATACACCTCTGAATAACATTGCATCCTTATTAACATAAAAAACAAGAAATAAAAAGGAACTTTAACATTGTTTTGTTGTCTGAAAAGATTTCAAGTGCATTTGCCTGAAATAAAATAATTAAATGAACACACCACTGCCACCTACTGCAGTGAATGTGCAATTACACTTTTTTTTCCCCCCAGCACAGCAAAAATCAAGCATGATCCCCAGGGTCACACATTCCCCCCTAATGTCTCACACACACCCTCTGTTCTACTTGCAAAGCAACTCGGAATAAAACTATTTAATAAACAAAATTTCTTTAGACAATCCAGTTGAGTATACTCTACGTTAGGTTACATAAGTTCAACGTTTTGACTTGTGATTGAATCTGTATACGTTCTATGTCGTCATCTGTCTTAAAGAGGTTGTGAACTGCACAGGTATGCACGTTTGCACTTCTAACAGTCTAGATTTGTTTTTGATAGGACTGAGCTCTCAGCTCTTTTGTTGCTAGCCCAGTCTCTCGACCAGACTGACAAGATGGAGGAGCAATGATGCAATAGCAAACAATCATGCCATTATAGTGGCTATGTGGTTAATCGACTCAAAGCGCATTCCTGTGCTTTGGTTTGTTTCCTTGTTGAAATGCTTTTTGAGTGATGAAATTGTTGATTGCGAACATGCCATCAATGTCAATGTGAAAACAACAACAAAAAAACAGTGAAACTGTGTGTGTATGTTTACATGTGTGCATGTGCTTAAAGGGCCTGTTTAAATCTTTGCATCTTGGCTTTTCAGCTATATTCATATTTTAGCAATGAGACAAAACGGGTCAGGTGCGGTTTTGTGAAAGATGGAATGCACGCTGATTTGAGATTTGTTCAGCACTGTTCACTCAGTGCAGAACTATGTAAATGGTGTCCCAGTTTAGCATAATCCAGTTCTACATCGCTTTGCACAGGTCCAGTGCTCTCTAAGAATTCAAGTTAAATGGGGTGCACTCACACACACGCAAAATGAGTCATCACATTTTTGCGTGGAGACACGGTTAATATTTTTTGTAAGATTTAAATTATGCTGTAATGTCGGAGGGTTTGCTAATTTGAGCCTTAACCAGATTCTGTGTAACGCTACAGTGTACATCCGATGTACAGTGCGACCAATCTTTATCACCTCACAAAAAAGGTCGACTTCAAATTTTTTAACATCTGTTATACAATCTAAAAAGAAATTCCAAAATGTGAATGTTGAGAGTGTTCAAATTTGTCCGTAGCATGTGACAGCATCTCTTTGTATGATAATTTCTTTCTAAATTCTCGTGAGAACACGTTCTACTTTGTCTCACTTCATCATCGTCACAGATGGTAAGGAATTTCTTCCCAGCGCATTTTGGACCTCTCTCAATTACATCTTCCTTTTTCCTCCAAGGTATTCCATGGTGCTGGCGATGGGATACCTGACTATGTGCCATGTAAGCAGAGCCTTCATCTTCAAATATGGGATTCTGTCCACTGACTTCTCCGGGTGAGGAAAAATGTCTCATGGCAGCCCATTAGTAATTTCACTTCACATGTTACCAGTTAACTTTTCTGCAATGTGCGCAAGCATGCTTACACAGTCGCCAGTGACACAACCTTCTGTAAATAGTTTGGCTGATTAAAAAGAGGCAGTGCCTCCGTGCAACGTCAAGTCTCACTGCCTCGGTGCAACTGGATTCTTGAAGTTGTTAGGATAGGAAGTAAATGACACTTGTGAGTGTATATGCAGTGAAATGAGCTTTACAAGCTCTTTTGGATGAACTCAATAGAAATTCTGTAAGAGTAAAAAAAAAAAAAAAAAAGAGCTACATGAGAGAGTGTTTTGAGGAAGTCATAGAGTAAGTAAGCTCCTTGTCTTAACGTTCAAGTTTTAAGTAAGACCCATAAATTATTGTTGCTTTTTAGTGACCCCAAACCAGTGTGCTCATTGTCTGTTACTTTGTCTCCACAATCAAACGCTTCTTCTTGAAGCTTTGTTAATGTTTGACCAGCTATTGGTGAGCAAAACTGTGATGTTAACATAACTTTCCTGTCTTGTGGCGGTTGAAGGTAGATGTTGTAGTCTTTTAGGCTACGTTCACACTGGAGGATCTAAGCCCAATCTGGATTTTTATCCGCGGTACAGTATTTATGGGAATAAATACGACCCAGCTAGTTAGGGCTCATCTCAATTCTCTATTTTCAACTTTATGTGTTGAGCGCCTCCCACCAGACATGAGTGAGGAGACAAATGACAGGGGGGGCTAGGCACGAGGAGGTAGAAATGTTTTGGGGAAATGAGACAATCGGTCCTCTGTGTTTTCATTTTATGGAGGAGTCTACTAAAGAGGACATCAACAATTGGAAGTGTACTGTTCACATTTCATGAAAAAAAAAAAAAAAAACAGTTATCTGGGGGTCATGGCGCTTGAATTTCCCGCACATGCTGCTTACACTGACCTGGTTCGTACACAGTCCACAGAAATTCAATAACAAAGCAAATGCCATGTTGTCTTCTAAAGTCTCAGTGTCAAATGTAAACAGGCAAGATTCGTCAAGTCTCATGGATACCAAGTCAAAGTCATGACAAGTCTTAGCCAAGCAAGTTCCAAGTCCTAAAATTGGCAACTTATGTCTGACTCGAGTACCCCCCCACGCAGATATTAATTGAATTCAATTAATAATTTCTGCAAACACAGGAATTCCTATTTGTTTTTTCAGGAGCATACCTGAGATACTAGCAGTAGTTATACTGGACACGAATGGAGACATTTGCTGAGTGAAGTTTCACCTATAAATGTTTGTCAGCTGACTTTGCTAGTCGGCGCAGTTCTCATGGTGATGAGTTTGTCGGCCGCCTCCCATCCCTTCACATGACTTTGGCATAAGCAACCTCAACTACGCTCAGTATTCGGGCAGTTGAGAGTTTTAAAGTTGAACAGATCACAAAAGATGATTTGTGTGGAAAAAGTTATTGACTGCTACTTAGCCGGCCTCTTTTTTTGCTCACATGCAGTACACACACATAAGTACGTTTTAAGTTGCGATGTTTCTGACTTGATCATGTCGACTATAAAGTAACATTTTCTGCTCAGGCCACTGATGATAGTGACCCAGAAGATCACCTCACTTGCATTCCAGCTCCATGACGGTAAGAAAACACACATCATTTATGTGACATTTAATTGTGGAATTACTAGCTGGCTAATTAACATGTTTTTTCATTTCAGGTATGTGTAAAAAAGCCGAAGAACTGACCACAGAGCAGAAGCTACTGGCAGTACAGTAAGTTTGCAAACAGTTACTGCATAGAAATAGTAAATGTTTTTAACACAGTGGAACTCTAATATTGGTGGGAATAAGCTTGGGAAGATTGTCTTGTGCTCTTTTCACTGGCTGTTGTAAAAGTGGTCAATTGTTTGAGGGAAAAACAGCGCTTAAGTCACTTTTTCCTCTTGTACCGGTTCACACTGAAATGGCCTTGCTTCATCTTGAGCGGTCAAGTTTTCGTTACACTTTTTTGGGGTCGTGTGGGTTCAATGAAGCAGCTCTTCGGAACCCACTCCGAGGCGCTTCTAAAACAGTTTGGGCGTTTTGTTTAAGTCATCTGATTAGCCAACAGATGAAGGCGTCTCATAAGCAATGCGGAAAGTAACTCTACTGCGCACACGCACACACACACGCTTTCTGGTTTTACAGCCAGCGAAACAGAGCGACTCACTGCCAAGTCATAAAAATAAACTCTGTACACAACACATAATTGTGTTTTACAACAATGCTTAAGGATATTCACAATTTCATGTGTCGTGTATTTTTATATATAGGCAGCGGGTGGCTGCATCTCTTTGTCTTAAACCCTGAACTTGATTTATAATTATTATTTTTTTTGCCTGTGTCGAAGCTTCCGGGCATTTGATGGGCTGTAATTTGCGACATTGCCACATCATGCAACTGCAATTCATATTTTGAATGGCTACATAGCCATAACCTGAAATGGAAAAGTGGCTTTTGAGCAACACACACACATTCCAGCCTTTTCAAACCCTTCCCAATTTTGAATGTTGGTATTGCAGGTATCGGCAGACTCACAACTTCCGTGAATTTAAACGCCATTTAACTGAATATGGTGAAAGATGATTTTCTACTAATTCCTGAAATTATTTGAAGAATAAATGACTCGCTTTCTCCCTTTAGCTGAGAAGCGCAAGGACAAGGACATGCAACCATGGTGAATCGCTTGTTCACGTAAACAGAATGCTGTCAACTGACAAAAATCGCATCATTTTACATGGGAGAGATTACGTGACGAGATCGTTCAAAACTTGTTCCCTCCACGCATTCAGAACAAACATTTTTGATTATTATCATGCTGCTGACATGAAGACTTTATTACAATGCGTCTTATAAGTTTGGTTATCGATTTGAAATGATAACCTTTCAGCTGTGGACCAACTTCCTCTCCAACTCATCACAACGTTCAATCAAAATAATGTTTGATTGTGTATTTGTAACTTTTTCATCATTTGTAAATGAACTCCTTTTTCATCACAGAATTGCTTCAAAACAACTTTCATGCCCTTAATGCACCTAAAGTCCGCACATTGTTGTTTTTTTTTCCTGGTCTTTGTGCAGTGTGAGACCTTCTCTCGTCGAGTACCTGAGTTACAATCTGAACTTCCTGAGCTTGTTGGTGGGTCCGTTCAATAACTACAAGGACTACATCGACTTCATTGAGGGCACACACATCAGCGGCAGGCTCAGGCAATCTGCCAGCACATGTAACGGCAAAAATGGCTACCATCATTTACCAGATCCGTCACCTCTGGTAAGATTCTTCTCTCATGTCTTGTGCTTAGTCTCACTCTCGCTTTCATCACAAATCCTGAATTGTAATATGAAAGTGACTGACTGGGGCCCAAGAAAATGGCTGACATGACTGGAAGTTGGATAGTTGGAGCTCAGTTTAGGTTTAAAATGCCCCCAAAAAAAAAAACGGTTGCCACATCAATTTTCCTTTTCATAACCCGATAGCAATTCATAAAACCAATGAATTGATTTGTAACCCACATAAAAGGTCTGATTGGAAAACCTGTGTATGGCATTGAGGGTTACTACAACATTCTGCCACAAGTGGCGCGTATTTCTAATACACGGTCAAGTAGACTCATCTGGTGAGCGTTGTGAGTGAACGAAGCAATCCCGCTTTTTTTCCCTTTTGGATTAGAATTTATTTTGGATTATGACCATTGAGTTGTTCAATGTTTTGTTTGCCCTCTTTGTTTAAAACCGTGGGACCACCCTGTTTTCATCCACAGAATGCTGTCTGTCAAAAGTTGTTGGCGTGCTGTGGCTGCATACTCTTCTTCGTCATCATCACGCAGTCACTGCCAATAGATTACAACGTCAACCCCCACTTTGTCAGCCACGCCCCTTTCATCACCCGGCTCACCTACGCGTTGTTTTCCATTCAAGCTGCAAGAACCAAATTCTACTTTGCTTGGACACTCGGTGAGCAACATTGTAGGGTTACAATGATGGAAAAAAGTTCTCAACGATGTTTTCGTAACACTCCTAATCTTGACCGGCTTTCCCAAAAGGGTGAACATTTATTGAAAGTGCACAACTGCTACAAAGTTAAAACGCATTGACAAGTCTCAAGATCATTTGGAGCACAATGGTTAACAATTTTTTTTTTTTTTTAAATCAGAAAACCGAAGCGGTCTGGATAATGAATGAATGTATCATTGCTGCACACAAAACAGAAAGCTAAGATTTTGAACGGGTTTTTACTTGTACGCCTCTCCCTCGCTTGCTGACAGGCGTGTGCGAGTGATAAACTGCTCGCTGCCCTTTGCAGCTTTAATCTTCCATTAGATTTCTGTTGTTCCGTCATGACAGGTGAATGCATCAACAACGCTGCTGGCTTCGGTTTCTCGGGGATGGATGAAAATGGAAAAGCTTCCTGGAACCTCCTTAATAACCTGAACATCGTCGAAGTTGAGGTACCGTCCATGTACCGTACTTCAGTCTGCCATTCATGCGCAGGAAACAGATTTGAATAAATAATCAACTTGATTGTTTGTCTTTTACAGACGGCCACCAGCTTCAAGACGTTCATCGACAACTGGAACATACAGAGTAGAAATTGGCTTAAAATGTAAATACAAATCCGTGATACTTTCAGAGCCACTCGTGATCGGTGAAAATCTTCCCCCTCCCACTTGCTTTGAGACAAAACATTCGGTTCTCCAAATGGGAGTCAATGTGTGCTTGCTTCAAACTCTTTATTCGTCATTAGCAGTTGTAATATGCTATAAAACAAAAGTCAATTTATCTTAATCTTAATACTTAAAACCGTATTTTCCGGACGATAAGCTGCTACTTTTTTCCATCGATTGTGAACCATGCGGCTAATACAACGCTGTGACTTTTCAGTGGATTTTTCTTTAACCGCGCTATGGTTCAGAAAATTTGCTAAATAAATGTCTTTTTTTTTTATTAATGTTATTATTTATTTATTTATTTTTTCTCTCTCTTTTGGTCTGTTTTGTTTTAATTAGCCAAGTCGTTGCTGTGTTAAAAGCCACTCTTTTAACAATCTGTTTATGTACCTTTATGTCCATTCACAGTACAAAATCGTTCTGTACATGCAGTAAACAACTCATTTTTTTTCAACATAAAAAAACTGCGGCTTATAGCCTGGTGCGGTTTGTATGTCGTTTTTTTTTTTGTTTTTTAATTTTTTTTTTTTTTAAGAGTTGCTGCGGCTTATATACATATTGCGACACACCATAGATGCTACTTTAACACACGCGATGCAACAACACATACATTCTCTTAGCTTTTGTGAGATCAAGAAATGTTCACTCCAGTGCTTGCATCGTCTTTGCATCTCCATCATTTATTTATTTATTTATTTACGTTCACTTAATGCGAGTTTTGAACATGCTGCCTTTTCTCGCCACTTGTCAGGGTG
This sequence comes from Idiotropiscis lumnitzeri, assembly GCF_059441095.1. NCBI lineage: Eukaryota > Metazoa > Chordata > Actinopteri > Syngnathiformes > Syngnathidae > Idiotropiscis > Idiotropiscis lumnitzeri. The sequence continues at coordinate 12,736,227 of NC_142400.1, read as the reverse complement.
TGTTACAACCGAGCGACACGTCACCGTGTTCCCCTGACCTTCATCTTGTCTGCCTTATGGCACGGCGTTTACCCAGGATACTATTTCGCCTTCCTGAGCGCCATCCCTGTCATGATAGCAGCACGAGCTGTGAGTTTTTGTAAATTCCTAAAAATATTCCGTAATTTAACCACTGTAGTCATAAATTTCCATTCTTCTTTATCCACAAGGTACGAAAATCATTCCGTCACTACTTCCTGGGGTCCAGAGGTTTAAAGCTTGGTTACGACATTGTGACGTGGGCTTCCACCCAGATGGCCATTTGCTACACTTTCATGCCGTTTCTACTTTTGGCAGTGGAACCCACCATGATCTTCTACAGGTACCTTCAATCCATCATCATCATTATTTTGGCCTAGAAAATTAGTACAGCAGCATTCATGCAAGATAAAAAAAGCTGCAGCATCTGTGACTGATTATTTTTTTGTGTGGCCACTTGGAAGTCCAATATAGGCACATACACCTTTGGTCGAATTGTGATACAATGTTTCTTTTTCAAAATAATGGCGCCAGAAAGACCTTTTTTTCATGTAATATTATAAAATCCCATACAAAAAAAACCCCACATTATAAAATGTAAAATATTCAACGTTGTTTAGACATTTGCCAGTGCCTAAACAGTACCTGGGCACAGTGGAAACAAAATTTCATGGTATGCATCACGCCATCAATGCAGGCCAACTTTAAAATAAACCTTAACCAAGTACATATTATATAGACTCTAATGCCTGCTCAAACTTTTAGTGTCAGCATGTTGTGGCGTCCTGGAATAACATTCAACCTCTGATTGAGGGCGCTAAAAAAACAAGTTAATCACGCTGACAATGTTATGTCTCCTGCTGCCAGTATTTAGGGTACCGTATTATACATGGGAACAGAGAAAAAACATTAAGGTTTAGTCTTCACTGTACAACGAGCTGGGGGAAAAAAACATTTTTGAAAGCTTTATCGGGAGCAACTCTATCCATTGTGACACACTCTGACTGTGTTCCAGGTCTATGTACTTCCACGTGCACATCCTCAGCATCCTGACTATGATTGTCCTGCATTCCGAAATCAAAAACAAAATCCGCTCTGCTGCCACAAAGGCCACCACACACGCATCCTCAACCCAGTGGTTGTCTGCCCACTGTAACAACAATGACAAAACTCACTGAAGTCTCCTCCGCATCCCTAAAAGGCCTCCAAGCAAAAAAAAAAAAAGAGTGGCGAAAGTACTGTCGTGTGTTATTTATTCTTTTAAGACAATGAAGTCATTCAGTGGACATCGTGAGCCATCTGACAGAAGGTCTTTATTGACAACGGCGTGGACTAGACTGGAGGCGCCCTGTCTTTGGGTGGGTCAGGCCAGTGCAATGGGAGAGTGACGACGCATACTCACGCCAGACTCAAATACCACAAGACATACTCACAAGCAAGACACGAGAGGACAAATATGCGCAGTGTGGCTGTGATGGCACACAAAGGTTGCTGTTGTGTGGCTGGAGCTACGTTAGACCAGACACTTCCCGGTGTGTGTGTGTGTGTGTGTGTAAGGGGGTGTGTCGGTGTGACACTAACCAAGTGAACCCGTGCAATGTAAATTTAGTGTGACAATTTTAATCTAAATTGATGCTCCATTTTCACGATATCACAGGATGTGTTGGGTGTTGGGTCACTGTTGGCCATTTGTTGTATTTGCCCAAGGAACTCAAAACATCTCTCCTGGGCATGTTCGTTTTTACATTTTGACTTTTGAATGAAAACAGCTCAGGAAATGTATTGCTTGTGAGAAGGTTTACGATCAAGCTATTATTCACATTTTGAGGAGATTTAAAAAAAAAAAGAATATGTATTGAGGTAAATGTTGAATTGGGAAGACACAAGCAGGGGTAAAATGATAAATCTTGAATTCACAACTGTTTACACAAATTCCTGTTTAGTTAAAGATGGTAGAAATTGCTCATATTTATTTACGTCTTGCAAAAAAACAAAGAGTCAGGGTTGCTACCAAAAGGAGTAAAGCCCTATTTGAAATTGTGCATTAAAGAGTGTTGTGTGTCTTTTTAGTCAATGGAGCAATAAGAGTCAGCGCGCAGTGCGAATGGATTTTTGTAAAATAAACGTGATTTTGAACTTTATTTTTTTGTACATACCTGAGATCAAATATACTGTGAGTGAATGAGCATACGTGTTCTTTTTTTTTTTTTTTTACAATTCTGTAAATATTTTTTAATTGTTTGAACTGTAACCAATAAATCTTCCTGACAACTTGAATTTTAGAATTGTTTTTTTTTTTCATTTTGTAAGTTGTACAAATAAACAGATTTAGCAGAAAAAAATAGTGACTTGTGTGTGTTCTTCCTCGGAACACTGAGTCCCTGTGGCTTTACTCCCGGCTGATGGGCGAAAGCAGATACTGCCTTTTCCCCAAGTGTAACCTTTATGCGTGTGTGTGCGTGTGTCAAGCAATATCTCAATGGCCACAAGTGGAAACTGAGGACTAAACAAACGCAAACAACAAAAATCTGCTACAGTCATACTTCAAAACACCGCTAGTTAACAAAACTGAAATGATCAGGACCAACGTAATATATACTTTTTATTTTCAACAAACATTGCTGACTAAGATTGACAAAAAAATATTAGCATAGAATATTATATTAAACAATGAAGGAACAATAGCTATCTTCAACCTTCCAACATGATTTGATACATACAATAAAACGTAATATCGTTACTATGGCTGCACAATTTATCAAAAAAAATGGCCTCAGAAATATCACAGGCATTTTGCAAAGACGTAATAATTTCATAATGGAATTGTAAGCTTTTATCTGAATTTGACCAGTCAGATGCAAACTTTAAACGTATTGCCACCCAAAGTAAACTACTTAGGAGAATTGCAATTAATTAGAGAAGAACACATTGAACTTGCTTATTTTGCCGCATGATAAAAAATGTACTTCTTTCATGAAATGTCTTTTTTGGGGTTGCTTAATACTGCAATATCAATATCCATATTGCATATCTTGTGTTTTTCCACCAATCGTTACTAAACATTTTTAACACAATTGCTGTAGGTCTGCTGCAAAAATATTAGTCTCATTAGAGCTGTTTTAAAATAACGTCAACTCATCGCTAAGGAGGAGTTTGCGTCAGAGCTAATCATTGGGGATTTCTGTCCCCGACAATAAAAGGCTACCGTAAAATGTGCAGTTTTATCACACAGTACTATGCCCAAGATGTTGCAAGTTTAGAGGAAGTGTTCAATTGGCATGCAGACTACAGGAAAGTCCAGCACAGCTGCTGCCCGTCAATTAAATGTTCATTCTTCTCCCACAAGTGATTACCAAAGGTGTTTCGCAGAATTTTAGCTGCACATCCAAGTGACTTCACACCTGCAGACTCCATACAACCATTGGAATGTCCCCATCCAGCATTTTGGCCTCCAGGCTCCTCTGAGACCGGCCCCCTGTCAGCTTGATTTGCATAACCGATTAATTAATAAGTGTTTCGTATGACAACAAAAATTGTATCAAAAGTTATACACAACTCGAAAAAAAGAGTGTACGGTCCAAGTGAATGTTTGAGAGAGTGTTTAATAAAAGCAGATCAAATGAAAAATACCACCTACAAATCCTTTACACCCATGCTGGAATTAGCATGCGGTTTGGAACCACTTCTCAAGTTTTAGAAACAAACTAATTAAGAATACATGCATTTCCAAAATCTCCCTCAAAATAACAGTCATCATGGCAACAAACCAAACAACAAGAATACTAAAAATAAACAAAGAGCAGTCATTTAATACCATCAGGTTGTGGGAGTCTTCTTCATATTTCCTTTTTTTTCTTCCACGGTACTTCTTGCCGTCATATTATAGTTGCTTCTCTACAAATAACATATAGATCAAGTACTACATGATAAATAAAGTTAAATACAACAAAAATGAACTAAACAGTTCATCATATAATCATGTGAATAAACTGATAGTCATTTCCAACTGTTTGTGTGCTTTGTTCATTTTAAATTCCATTCGATTATATCGCATCAAGATGTCATATGTGACAAAAAAGCGAAAACAGCTTGAATGTGCCACTTTTTGCCTTCATTCAAAACAGGATTGGAGCAGAGAAGTGATTAAATGCACGGGCCGTGTGGAGGGCAATCACAAGAAAAACAGTCCAAAATCTTCCTTTCGTTTGGGATGCCATAAAACAAATGAACAGCTTTTAATAAATATATATAAAGAGTTTGAATGAAGAGTTAAGGAGCCATATGCAGCAAATAAAATGCAAAGCAGCTAAAACACAATGAGGGTGAAAACCCACATCACGTTAACCAGCAGAGTGCAGTAGAGACACATCAGAGTGTACTCCTTCCTAAATACTTTTCCAGTTAATTGGGCCCCAACAGATTATTTACCACACAAAATGTTAATCTATTTATGCCAGTATCATGATAGGCAGCACAATTAAATGTTTTTTCCACTAGATGGCAGCCGGTCCAAATAATTTGTGTCTTGGCCTAATAAAAGTTGGAAATATACATTTTAGGATTAAATGGAACAAAAGAGTTATATTTTCTTATACGATAGTTTTTTAAAAAAAAAATGATACTTAGAAGCTGCTACATCATAAAAGATGATGTTAAATTAAAGTCCAATGTTAGCCACAACCAAGTCCTTGAGCTCCCATGAGCAAGCTGATGAAGATGAAGATGATGATGTCTGGAGCCGACATCCCTGTACGTCACTTTCATGAAGCTCTGATTTAAGATCTTAAGCCTTGGACTATTTGGCGTCTTTTTTGAGGGGGGAGGGTGAGGGGGTCCATGGGTCCAAAGTGCGAGTCCACTTCAGCTCATTTTCCCTCGTGAGCTGCTGCGGCTGTTTGCGTCTTGTCCTTGTTGGCGTCCTTGTTGGCGTCTTTCTTGTCGTCGTCGTCGAAGAAGAGCAGGGGGAACATGCCCAGGATGCAGCCGATGCCCACGCCGATGGCTTTACCCTGCACGCAAACATCATCTTCATCTGAATACGCAGACGTGACATTTTTGTCTGCCTGGTAGCAGGAACAATGCATGGCACAACATTGATTTCCTGCCACAGCTTTCTGACAAGAAACACGACGAGAGACTGGCGTGAACTTTTGCGGTTTAAGTGTTTTGACAAATCAAATGGGTTGGAGATAATTACACCCCTCCCACCTCACAGGTTGCGCACAATTGAAAATCTTTTTTCTGACAAACATGAAGCTGACGTCTGATTGTTGTTTAAGGCAACGGGGGACAAATTAAAGGCATCAATGCCTGCAGCTGTTTTGATAACCTGATAAAGCACCACAAGGCAATCATTCTCCTAATTAATTTAGTTATGCTGCAGTGATCTCTCGGCAATTTGAAGGTGCGACTTAATTTTAATCACTGTGTGATTATATGACAATATGCGTTCGTAAAACAAAATAAGTCAAGCAATAGATGATGCGCAAATGTGGTGAATTTTGTGCTGCACACAACTCTCAACTGTGTTACCAATCCAAAGCAGGTTTTTAAAAGTGCGTTTTTTCTTTGTCATAACATTTGGGCGCCATTTGTCAGGAGTTCGTCTCTCTTGATTACCAACCGAGTGGGAGCTGACTCTGGTCTGCCACATGTCGGCCTGCTTTGGACTCAGGTCAGGAATTTGCATCCCCAGTCGAGATGCCAAAGCCTCCACATAACCTGCCAACCTGGACAGTTCATAAGAAAGACACAAAAGAAGTTTAAAAAAAAAAGGAAATGACATGCATGTTACGTTGAAACTGTCCACAGGTGTGATTCATTGTCTACATGTGGTCTGCAATTGGCTGGCGAGCAGGAAACGTCTCGAAATGATGGGCATTATGTGATTTTGCAGTCAAACCAACAAGTGGAGTCATCAACATGTTGACAGTTTTATTTTTAGGGGGGAAGAAGTCAAGGAGGCCAAAAATCTTTGACGTGCCATAAATCACTCATTTCTTCACCTGTGCGCATGTCTCTCTCCCAAGGGATGGACGCCACACAAAATCTCGGCATAAACCTTTTTTTCCCTCACCCACCGTCAATCACACCTTCACCCATTCCATCTCTGGCAACACACATTATGACCAGCAAAAATCAGAAAACCAGATCATTATTATTATTATTCAATTTTTCTAAAATCAATTTTGAAAGTAGACTGGTGGGGTTTTAAAAAAGGATTATGCTTCATTGCACGGGGATTTACACAATTCTGTGTGCCAAAAAACACTTACGTGATCTGTTTATTTACAATGGTCATTTGTAATCAGCATGAGAAAAATAAAGACCTGTATTAAAAAAAAAAACACTTCGCTGACTTCACAAGTGTTTTAGTCTTGATCAGCCACACACACAACGTCACGTCAGCAACTTAACATGGATGGTTGGGTGTCAGGGGAGCCTCACAGACCCGTCCTTGGCACACTGTACTTTGGGGACTTGTCTACATTCGAGGAAGTCAAGTCAAATGTTTTTTTTTTTTTTTTTACAAAATGTTCTATGTGGCCACACTAGTCTAAACATGAATATGAATTAAGCAAGAATTACCCCCGTTTTTTCTGTCCGCGACAGTCGTTACTTGAGCCCTTAGCCACAGAGATGACAGTAAGTGGCAAAATGTCCGCCCCTGGAGATGGCTAAAAACAGGGTTTCTTTTCCTTCTTAATTCAAATCGCACAACCCCACAATATTAATCAGAATGCCGTGTTCAGACTAGTGGGGTCTCATACAACGTATGACAAAAAAGCTAAATTGACTTCACCTTACCTTTAACCGCAAGTCCATTTGACTCCATTATGGAGACCTGCCGCCATTGTGAAAAATAATGTTGAAACCCCCTCCTCAAGGTTTATTTATATTTGCCTATAAATGCCAAAAGATGGCGCCATAGCAATAATTCAAGACTAGAAATATCTATATGGGAAAGGGCTTTCGCCTGAACACCACAACAAAAAGATGAATGATTTAGTGAATAAAAGAGGATAGCTTTGACAAAAACAAAACAAAAAAAGCAGTGAATAGGTGAATTTACGAGTGGCGAATCACAAATATGTAGAAGAACGATTTACACGTTGGTCCAAGTTTTCAAACTTGAACTTGATCGCAGGCCTGGATTGTCAGTCAACAACATGAAGTGACACCAAACGAGTACTGTTGTCCGACAAGCGACCGTTAATGAGTCAGTTGTGAATTGCGACCAAATCGTTCATCACTAACGGCAAATGTGGAGCCACTTGGACACTTTTGACAACATTTCCATTTTTATGCAGTGCAGTTCGAAAAATATTGCGACTCAAACCGCCGTCCGCATTTCACTAACGTGCAGCTCCCGTGTGACAAATGCATTTGCACCATTTTCAGTTCAAACTAAATGACATATTTAACGGCCGCTCAGCCCATCAGTGTCACCCAAATGTCGAGTCAGTGGGGTTGGAGATGATAAATGAACATATTTTGAGAAGCTCGGGCGAATATTTTCCAAGACGACTGTAAACAGAAACTATCCATCAATGCATTTTCAACACCGCTTATCACGGTTGAGTGCCGCGGGGAAGCCGGAGCCGTTCCAAACCGACGTTTACTGCTTTCGCTACCCGGACTGGTCGCCAATCAACCAATCACGCCACCGAGTGGGAGCGGAAGCCACACTGGCGGCGTACCTAGCAGAAACTACGACTGTCGCGGCGCCTTGTAAACTACATAATAATTGGGGACAAATATCATTTGGTTTAGAAAAACAATATAAAGGCAAATAATGGTTACGTCATGTTCAAAGAAAAGGAACCTGGCTGCTTGGAGGATTATTCCGAAAAGAGTTTGACTGGTAGACAATAAACTGGAGGCTAAACTAAAACTTTTGTTCCAGTCAGCTTGCTTATCGTAACGTGATGAGCCCCGATATATTTCTCGCCACTTTTATCCCCCGAAGGCAAAAAAAAAAAAGCATTCTTTTTGGGCTTCCATTTGAACTTTTCTAGTCCAATTATATGTTACAGAGGGTCCTTCTCTGCTGTGCTGGAAAGCAGCAGATGAATTGGCCAAAGAAAAAAGCTGAGACGGAGCTGGTGGAGAAGATTTGATCCGTCAGCACTTCCGCACACAAACAGCCCACATATAGAGAAGGTATCGCGTTCAAACAAGCGGCAAGCACATTTAGATGGGCAGTCGAGCTCACACGTTGCCTTAAGAGAAAGCGGCACTTCAGAATTGGAGTGAAAAGTTTGGATCTTCTCACCTGATGACATGAAACCTTTGCAACAAAGAAAAATTAAATTAGAGCAAAAATGCGTATTTGTAACACACATTAATGCCTTCCCTCAAAGTGTTGTGGTCAGCTATTTTATTTTTTTTTTGTAACATTTGAGTGGCTGTTAAGAATGTTCAACTTCGAGACTAGTCTTCAGTTCACCTGTCTGACATATCGTATGCGTATTTGGACTGTTGCAGGAATCCAAAGAGAAGCCCACAGCGCTTGCGTGAGGCAGCAGCTTTCAAAGGTGAGAATCACAATGAAAACAAACACTGGCACTAACGCAGCACAGAAATCTAATTTATTGAGCTTTTCATGGGGCTCGTTTGGTCGGAATAATTGGAATTAATTCAAGTATATTCGAGCCAGTCTGCCAGGAATTGGGTCGGCAAGTGCAAAGCGGGAAAGGCCGGACTGTAATTCATGCAAATATATGAGCACAAGGACACGGTTTGGATATTTGTCATTTGGCCTTGCCTGGAAAAGAGATGATTTGACGCCAGGGATTCTTGAATAATCAATGAGGCCAATATTCGCGTATGATATGATGATAACTCAACAATGCTTCCCATTTAGATAGCTCACTGCTCATTTGACGCTAAGAACTTCAAAGTACATCTGTGTTGGTGGTAAAATGACATTTATGTTTTCCACCATTTTGCACACTAAAGTGAACATGACGTGTGCTGCACAGCGGCGGCTCTCAGCTTCTCTCATATCTGATCTGATCTGGTCTCACCTTGACAATCCACCCCAGGGGTGTTCGCTTCCAAATGGGGATAGAATAGCACATGCAGGTGAAGTGGTGTGTGTGTGTGTGTGGGGGTGTGTGTGTGTGTGTGTGCGTGTCTAAAAAGGCCACAACAATGCGAGTCATCCATCACGGCGTCATAACATTTTCTCGTTTATGTATGTGTGCTGCATCTGATGATTGCACATGATTATGGCGTCCTTTAACTTGTAATTGTTTTTTCCGACGTGCAATATCGGTTCTCATATAGGGCTGTCACTATCAAATATTTTTTTGATACAACTCATGATTCTTATTCAATTTCTGTATAAATGTAAAAAAAAAAAAAAAAGTAAAAGCAGATGTTTGCAAATGTGTTAATTGATGAAACACAAAGAAAATCAGTCCGCATTCGTGAAGGACTACACAAATCAGAACATTTTCTTTTGAGAGGCTTACATTAGAGGATTTGGACAATTTTAAGCTAAATAATTAAAAGATGAGCAGAATAGTTGTCGAGTAAAGTGATGATCGATTAAATGTCCTTAAATCAAATTTAAAACCTCTCTTCTCAATCACCATGTTAAGAGAGAGCACTAAGTGCAAAACATTATTGCTGTTCTTCTTCTTCATTACAAAATATTATTTTAAAGGCATTATTATTGTTATTTAATGTTAGCCTTAATCATCATTGGTCTTTACTTAGTGTGTGGGCCCTTTACAACACTGACCCCTAGTGGCTATGTTTATTTTTAAGTTATTTGGTGCTCTATATGGAAAATATGTTCATGACAACAAAAATGTATCAATGGGAATCGGAGTCGAATTTTTGCAATGTTTTAACAATATTTCGTTTCTCATTCCGTAATGTTTAATGAAAATTGCTTTGAATTGTTTTGTACATGAAGGGTGCAATACAAATGAACCGCCCCCGGCTTTTATCGATCGAAGCTGTTTTAGCCTTTGCTCCGGAAACAGAAACAGCTCATTCGCCTCTGAAGTGACTCCTCAATTATTTTGTGGCTTAAACTAATTTATTATGAAATTGAACTTCAACTATTGAGTGAACAGCTCGCTGGTCTCTCCCTTCACTCCACTTTGCGAGTCCATAACCTTTTCTTAAGCCGTCGAATAATTCTATACATTTACTTTATTTCTCAGCAAAGCATGGTGAGCTGGCTCAGATTGGCTATAAAAGGTGGGGATTCAATGACATAATCACCATTCCTGATGGCAATATTACAACAAAACAATTAGTATTCACTAAAGTAAAAGAGTCCACATTAAAATCCTTCATGATGCTGGATTGCCTCTGCGACCAATATCATCTCAATTGTGTACGATCTGTATAATTAAACATATTTCCACGCTGAGTGAAAGAATAATTTCATCACTCATTTATCTTTCATAAAGTGCACTGCTCTCATTGTAATATTAACATGCATTTGGCCTCAAATCAGATCTCATGAGTCACAAATCTCAATTCAAGTCACTGATGTGTGCATCTCGAGTGAGTCTGGAGGCGAGTGTGTGCGTTGATAGGGGTGCGTGTGCGTGTGAACTTTCTCTTACCCGAGTCCTGCCAGATCAGACACCAAGTTGCCGAGAGCAGCAGCTGAGGAAGGAACAGACGAGAGTGAAATTCCATTTTTTTTTTGTATCAAGCATGGCCAATATGCATATAGTGACTTTTTGACCGAGAGAATTCTACAAAGATAAAACCAGTTTTGATTAATACTGTCTAAAATATATGAAGCTAATAAAAGGTACTCATTCATTGATAGGCAAGGGTCAAAATATTCCAATTGTATTTTGGCTCATGCACTGCAGTTTGATACCGATGTAAACAATTGCAATAATACACGTAGTAAATCTTCAGAACTAAAAATGAAAAGTCAGAACATTTCCAGTGAGCATATTCTGCGTTTTGCATCTTCTGCTCATCCACTTTAAAGAAAAGTAGCCGTTCAAGATGGCAACATGTTTGTTGAACAACATCCAGGATTATTCACCCCTCCCCACCCTTATTTTTTTTTTTGGACGATACACCTGAACATGTGGCCAAAGGAGCCACCGAGGATTTTTTGGCTAGGTGAAGTGACTCTGTGCCAGCACATCCTGAAAGCGACTCTGTGAAGGCGTGTTAAATGAGCAGATGTATTACACGGGATGCCACGCTTCTCCCTGCCGACAGCTCATAGCTACCACATGAAAACATTTACTTCTCAGTCCGCCTCCACATGTTGGTGCAGTTGCACTCTGACAAAAATAGCAAATGTGTCGTGGTGCTGGAGAAGCTTGTGCATGAAAGAGGATTGGGGGAGGGGGGGGGGGCTAGGGAGGGTTATGAGACTCTTTACAGCATTTCCTATTAGCCAACAAAACATTCAAATTTGATATCCGGTATTTTTAGTTCATGATTAATTACAGCTCAATAATGATAAGAATCTCCATTTTTCCAACAGTGTCTCTAGGTGCTCACTTCAGAGTTGTACGCGACCCTAGTCAACTTTATATCATCCGGCCGTGGAAGTCTACTTGTATTTACTTAGAAACATAATTTGCTGACCTTGACGTTCGACTTGACACGAGCAATTTGTAAAAGTTTGTACTTTCACCACACTACCAGTGCGCCTCTTGCGAGCCACGTTTAAAGGAAATGAGAGGAACCACTTTGATTGGCGGTCAATCAGGTCAGCTGTGTTCTCACCCACAACGGCGCAAAACACCCATTTTTAAATGCGAGAACTTGGACAGGTTCCCAAAACTATACCAAGACTTTGTCTAACCCGCCTCCGTGCGGATTTAGACAGCTCGCTGCGCCAGATTTGCGGCGGGTATGCAAATAAAGCTCAATGCCTTGAACTGCGATCAAGAATACTGCCCACCAAATATAAAACTAGTGAATAAATGAGCCATGAAAGGAACTTGTAGCAGAGCGTGCCGTTGGTCATTTTGTCCTCTGACCCATAATGTCCTCTGAAGCGGCGTGCATGTGGCTGTTCAACAGCAATCAAAAAGCTCGTATTTTCTCACTCGAGCCAATCAGAGCAATATTTTCTATCGCGTAGATTAGTTTCCAACGGTGCACCATCCATCTGCGATGTGGCATGATGTCATTTACACTCATTTGCATCCCAGAAACAGAGTGATGGGTGGACGAGACTGCAGTCTTGACACAAGTGCTACATCACTGCAGGAAAGGCCGTGACACAGGAATCTGTTTGGAACTTGAATGTCACCGGAGTGGCTGTAAAGGCATCTCAATAGTTGAAAATGTCAGGATGAGAAAAGAAAAGTAGCTGCTCATGCCTTTTAGCAACGGGTGTCTGTGTGGACTTCATGCATGAAATAAACTGCGGCAAACTTGCGGTCAAATCTCTACAATCAAAGATAAAAGGTAGCAAGTCTGCAGCAGGTATCAAAATGACATCTAAAAGAGTCTCTTGAGTTTGCAGGTCGGACCACTAATCTTTTTTGACCTGACAGGGCTTATTTACCTTATCCACAGGCGGCAGGTTTCACAGGAAAATGCACTAGGGACCATCAGTTTGTTAGCGCCCCCCCCCCCTCTTATTTTCTCTGTGGCAGAAAAAAATAGTCTAATGATAGTCGTAGCAATTCAATTGAACCTAAACTGAACACAAAACAAGCGATTCTTTAAATGGTTGACGGTCACCTAGCATCTGATCCTCTTTCTTATCCCTTAATATTATTAATTTATTTTTCTACAGCTAGCGCTACCGTAGACGCTCACACATGTTTCATTAATATTGCATTTAAAAGTTGAACACTTGGAGAGTAAACAGGATGATTGCTTCAAGCAAATTCCACAAGAATAATGGATCCAATAATTCCTCAGTGACATTGCGCAATAATCCTGAAATATTTGAAGGCAGTCAGTGAGAAGTAAAGCGACTGCTGCTGATGATGACTGGGATGAAAAGGAACATGTTCATGTCATCTTATGTAAGGTATCACAGGATATAAAATGAATAAAAATCATCTGAAACAGATTACCGGATGCAGAACGCCGCCCACGATTGAACAGGTTTCGTAGAATGAATAGGATTGTCATGATCACAAAACCTATTCCTGGAAGTTTGAAATGCGGTAAACTGAAGCTAATTGTAATTTGTCACGGAGGAGTTACAATGACACGTTTCGCCTTTTCTTTACTGAATTATACATTTAGATGCAGTGACGCTCATACCTGCCATAGTAGAAATGCCAAGGATCACGCCGATGGACAACTCAATCTGGGTTCCCTGGAGGATGACAAACACACGGAGTCACTATAATAATATACAATATTATTAGACGCTCCTTTTTTTCTTAGATTTTGAACCATGCGGCTAATACAAGGGTGCAGCTTTTCTGGGATTTTTCTTTCACCGGTAGGGGGTGCAGAAATACGCTAAATAAATCTCAAATGTTTTTTTTCTGTTTTAAATAGCAAAGTTGTTGCTGTGTTAAAAGGCATCTGTTTATGTACCTTCATGTGTATTCACAGTACAAAAATTGTTCTGTACATGCAGTAAACAACATTTTTTTTTTCCAACATAGAAAACTGCGGCTCATAGCCTGGTGCGGCTTGAATATCGCACGGCACCAGTAGATAAAAAAATTTGTGACACTGACTGAAGTTTTAGCAGCAAATCGCCACCATTAAGGAGTAGACTGAAGGCCTGCACATATTTTTCCAAGTTTTACATATTCAATACAAAATGTTGGCAAAAGTCTCAACAAAGGTTGTAGTGACATTGCAGAAACTTATTTAATATCAAGTAATGAATCATGTAATCATAGCTTAAGGCGATGCAATAACTGCTAGCGGTTTATTACAACCTGTGTGAGTGGTGGCATTGTTACATGAAATTAGATTTCATTTGCCGCCTTTTGTTTGGTTGGCCTTCAGTAAGCATAATGAGTGATGATTCGAGGAGCATGTGAGACGCGATGCAGAATGTTAGGTTTCAGGATCAGACAGACGGCGTGTAATGATGACTGAGTAGCAAGTGTCACTGCCCCATCTGGACTGTTGTCTTTCTGTCTAATTACTTAACATTTATTTGTGTCGCATTTTCTTCATTTTTGGATGGTAGATTGAACGGTGCTGGTTGAGATGTTTAAAGCGTAAACTAACCCTTGTTTCAAATTTGCTGATCCCTGACACATCTGGTAAGGGAGTTCCTTCCCTATTCCATCATGATGCTGGCTAACAAACCACTGATGTCATCCCGGAGCAGGTGTATTTGTAATGAGAGTAAATTACACACTGGTGGATTCAATGAACTAATTAAGTGACTTCTGAAGCCAAATGATCCTCATGGATTTTATTTAGGCGTACCAGATTTCAGGGGGTTGAACACGAACGCACAGTAGACTTTTCGTATTAGCATGATTGAAACTGTCTATGATTTTCAAACAATTTCACAAGTATGTGCGGCTTCGTGTGGGTCAATCACATACATGTTCAACAAAGTAGATTCAAGTGTGTGATTAGAAGGTTGTAAAATGTGAAAACGTTCAAGGAGCATGAATACTTTTTCAGGGTTCTGTAGACCAGGGGTGCCTAACCAGTGGACCACGGCCCGGTAACGGTACCGGTCCCAGTCCGCGGTGGGCCACACAGATGAAAGAAAAAAAAAAACTTGCAGTTTGTTTATTATTCAACGCTGAAAAATATTTTACTTTGAAAAGTGACTGTTACAGCATATTCTTGAGATGTCACGATGCAAATTTTCTCGGTCGCATTGCGCTATTATTAAACCCATAGCTAGCAAAATGAGTATGACCACGTACGAATTCCGGTTTGCACAATATGGGGCGAGAACCCGCCCTCGTTGGGAGTGGGTTCAATCATGTGCCACTTGAAATCGAGATGAAAATATACAAATCATACCAAATGAATGCAGGAATCGGAATTGCTCCTTTGGACCGAGTGAAATTGAGCTACTCAATTTCATCTGTTTCATCAGCATCTATCTAGCATTTACTGTGTGTAAAACTTACGGCAACAATCATGATGCAGTTGTCCAGAAATCCAAATCCAACAAAAGGAAGTGCATTGTGCAGGAGAACTGAAAAATAAGAACCACACAAATCATGTCACCAGGAACAAGATTGCAACACTTTGTTGTAAATAAATAATTAATTTTGTGTTATTGGACCTTGTGAATGTTTACATAAACAATATATCCACGATATGTGTATAAGAAGTTGATGAAACTTTGCAAAATGCTTTTATATATTGTATATAAATTAAAATTGGAACCCAGCCACACAGATGAAAAGAGGTGCAAACACAATTTCTGTAGTATTTTCTTCTCCATTTAAATATTGTACTGTAATTAGTTCTAAATTGTGCAATACACTGTTTCATATTAAACAATAACAAATAAATAACATAAAATCTCTTGAAATATCTTGAGCTCATTACTTTAAAATAACCATGTTAGTCAAATTAAATGCAGTTCTACACTGAAAAAAGTTGTCTGTGGAATTGAATCAATTTTAATTTGGCATGTGGTTGCACGAAATAAAATCATCTAGCTCCGGATAAATTTTTAAAGGAGACTATACCTCTAATAAAAAAATGGATCTGGATCAACCACGTGACAAAATAAATTCAGTACATTCAACACACAATTTTATATTTTTGTGTACATCACTCCAAACTACAATAATAACAGTTAACACATTGTTCAATTATCGCAACAGGTAACAACTCACGCAATGGATGTCATTTAACTGCGCAAGGATAAATAATGCAATGAGTATTTAGTGCACATAAAGACGACGTGAGACTACAGCATTTCATTTACTTGAGAAACAATTTATAGTCATAACCTCTCTTTTGATGCAGACAAAGAGTAGGCCTCCCATTGATGGCCTTTGCAAATGTAGTAATTATCAAAATGCCAAGAGCAGCGCAACAATCGTCGCATTAGACAGAGATTATTGAGAGTGAGTGAGTGCATAGATTGCAGGATGAGTTGTGAACCATTACAGTTTATTTTAAAACCTCACGGAGGCTGTCAGGTTTTGCGTGGAGGAAGACCCAAATGCAGTGAAGCCAAGCAGGAGTAACTCAAAAGTGCATTTTAATGTAAACAAAAAGGCAACTGGGAAAAACATTAAAAATATTAAAGTATAAAAGAACACCGATAAAATAAAACTAAGAAAGTAGCAAAATAACCAAGATCATGACGAAGACTACTGAAACTGAGGAAGGGAGGCGACGTTGGCAACTGACATGAACAATGAACTAACGAGAAGTGAAGTCAAACAAGGAAGTAAATACAAACAAATTAACGAGACAAACAGGAACACCTGAACAAGACCAAGTGTTGGAGGGAGCTGATTGGTTAACCCAAGTCCTAGCGGCTTGGGTATATGAACACGGGTGGACCCAATAAGCATAACGAGACAGAAGACAAAAGGAATACAAGGCAAAGCATGAAACTAAAGTTAAAAACCTAAAATCGACGAAACAGATCATGACAGAAGCAGAAAAGACTACATTTTACCACCGCATAAGAAATACTATTTTGCACTTCATCTGACTCAAATCCAATTCAAGGTTATTATAGTTAATGAAAACAACTGAAAAGAAAATGAAAACTAAAATAAAAAAAACAAAACATTTGATTACATTCATTGTATTTGTGCAGAAAAATGTACTTCTTACCATATCTTAACTGTGCTGCAGTAGGTGGTGCGATGTCAAGCTGACCTGTTGAGAAAATGATAATAAACAAGTTACGATCAAGAGTAAAACATCTGGCCTCAGTGGCTTGCTTTGTGGGAAACATTTGAGAAGAAATAAAACATTGATGAGAGCAAGGGAAAAGAAAAGCGCATATGAAGTGCTGTGTGATAAAAAAGGACTCAGGGAGTAATCGCTGTCTTTAACCAGAAAGATGCATATCGGAAATTATGCAACATATTGATTGCAAATGGTGTTAGCCTTTATGTGTGTGTGCCTTAGAGCTACACAAGCTGAATTAAAGTATCACTTCAGTTGTCCTGTCACAGTTTTATTGTAACGTGGTATTCTCATGAGCTTCTCTTGCATTTTGTTTTACTTTCTTTATTTAGTATTTAACCGCCAGAGGTAACATGGGTTACAGGCTATATTTAAAGGTAGAATTTGCAACATAAAAAAACAACATATACTTGTCATCTACAGTATGACATGGGAGTGGAATATTTTGAAATGGCTTTTGAAAAATCTTCCCACTCTGGCCGCATCCTATGCCTTTAATTTATTTTGTAATTATTATGCAAGAATGATCATTATCAAGTATCGGGACTTGGTACTGGCGATTACACAAATCTACCAAAGCGCTTGTACTCATCCGTAGTCAGGAAAAAAATATGTTGTTGGTGCATCCTGAGTAGAGAGTCTGGTTGATTGATAGGTTAGTAGTAAAGTTCTTTTCTGACAACACATGAGCTCAGCCATATTGAATGAGCTCATTTGCAAATTTCCTGAGCTTCACATCACCTTAGATTGAGCTGAGTAGAGGGAGAAGTTACGGGGATCGAAGACACGTTGCCATTGGTAAACTCTACGGATGAGGAGATTTACCCTAAAAATAACCTTTTGAGAAATTAGTAATTAATTGAACGATGACAGAAGAAACAAAAGGTGACGCCTGTTAATAGATTATCATCTTGTCTGGGTTCAACCTCTGCTTGAGGTCATGCGAAATTGACAAAAAGGATGAAACAGGACAGTGCTGCATGATGACAACCGATAACAAGATCACACAACAGACTTTCTATCCGCCCGCCAACCTAATCCAAAGTATCTCTCAAAATGGGACCTCTTCTGGCCTTGCAACATGCAACTGTGACAACTCGTCAACCACTCAAAAGACAGCAACGTGCTACATTGCAAAAGGAACGCAACAGAATTTCTTCATTGCTGCGCTATGCAGAACAGATAGAAGCAGACGGCAGTTGCGTGAAAGGCCGAGGGCAATAAAATGCTTTCCTTTAGCAGGTTCTGTAAAATTGGATTGGTTTCACGCAGGTCTGTGGAAATTGGAATCCAATTTCCACATGCTGACGTCTATTTCTACTGTCACGCATCTCAGCGAACATAGTGGAACACACAATTTACAGCGTTGTTTTAAACTGTGACGGTTCTCATCAAGCCATGTGAACATAATTAGATTAAACATATTCGTGTTGTCAAATGCTCCTGTACATCCGTCGTTTTTCGGCTCCAGCGTCTAGTTTCATATCCTGCTCTCCATTCCTTTTAGGACGCACGGTCACATGACTTGTTTCGTCTAATGTTACAGAAGAATAGATGGGGATTTCACAACGGCACATGGTGTCTTTGCCAATCACTGAACAAGAAGTAGAAGCACTTGGCGGTTTTTCGGTTCCAAATTACAGAACCTCGCCTCGCAATTTATTGGCCGACATGGCTCACGAAAGGCCTCGGGTGTAAAGTATTGATTGTGTGGCATCGAAAAAGCCACAGTGCTTTCCTACTGCAAGAATTGGGCTCAGCAGAAAGGAGCTGTGGGAAAGTCTTTAATGGACTGTGATGAGCAGCTGTGCACGAGTAGGAACTCCGCAACGGCCGTGTACTATTTCCCGAATCGTGCATCCTCATCCTGCAGCAATCCAGCAGATACCAGCTAGCTGATTGGAGTCGTGTTCATAGATAAGACCTTCGATACACATTTGTTTACGGGACTGTCAGCCCCGACAACACCCTGAAGCAGAACTTTCACATCCTTTAACATTATTACAAGAAGTGGAGCAGTGCGCGCACACACACACAAACACACGCACACCCACTGGACTGCATATAAATGGGCTAGCCTAACCAGTGCAAATGTCACAAAATCTGCTCATGTCTGATTTCCATTTGCAAGCTCAATCGAGCTGACTACATTCTGAAAGTAAGTGACGATGATTTCTGGAAATAAATATAAAAGACATGAAAAAAAAAAAGGTTAAAATTAAAAATGATACTTAAGATCTCAAGTGCAGTGTGCTCTGGTAGTCAAACGAGTAAGACGTGGACACATGAATATTAAAACAACTCAACACCAACAAGCTTTGTAAGTGTCTTGACGTGAACATTGTCAGACAGTTTTAGTGCGCAAGTGTGTACAAACACTGCACCACAACTCCGAAAAGTAATGTTAGTACTGACATTTGCGCTAACATCTTGATGTAGTCCACCATTACTTCAGATGACTTAAGAGGGGGAGTGATTCATGGTTATTGTTGGTATAAATAAAGAAATTCTCCTCAATTCAAAGCATATATTGTCACTTTAAAGCGAATTTGCAAACATTTATTAAAATGACAACACCAGGACTCTCTTTTACTGCAATAGGCAGACAATTTCTCTTTGTTTTACCGGCTTTGGCTTTTTATGTATGTCATAAGTGAGAGTAATATGACAATAATTTTTATTTCATTATGACAGAAGTCCTATAGGGAAATAATTTTTAAAAAATCTGAAATGCTGGCTCAATAGTGAGCTCTGCATGGGCGGCGAAGAAAAACAAATGCAGAGGAGTTGTTCTTCCAAGATATTGAAGCAGCACTCTATGCTTGTGTGTACCCCCCACTCCCTCCCCTCAGGATTTGATTGATTGAAAATCTCGTTTCATGAGGAATGGCTTCTCATTAAGTGACAGTGAGATGCAGCACAAATTAATATGTGCAGATGCTGTAGTTCCCATTTGTGGGCACATGCGTGTTCGTGTATGTGTGCATTTGTGTGTGCGTGTGTGTGTGTGTGTAAAACACATCACATCTACTAGTGGCCATTCCTCCGTGTGGACAATTATTTCCGGCCCGCACAAGAAAATGCGAGGATGAGCTCCTTTCGTCCCATTAGACTGCATGTGTGTGTGTGTGTGTGTGAGCGTGTGCGTGTACGAGATCAATAGAGAACAGTACAAGGGGAGAGACATTCATCAAGCTAACAGCGCTGCAGTATTTTTGTATGATTTATGAGGCAGAACACAAAAAAATATCCACAGAGACAGAGGTTAGGAAAGAGTGAGTACAAATGTAGGACCCTCTACAAGAAAAATCAGAAATGAACCGCACCAAATGCAAGGATACAAGTGTCTAGCCGCTAAGCACAAGGAAGATGTCAGCAAATATTTCACAGAATAAAGGGGGAAACCTCAAGTAGAAGAAAGGCAAGTCGAGTAGCTTTCTCCTGACAGGATGTGGCAAATAGGCGCTTTTAATTGGGCTGTCTAAAATAACTCTAAGGACATACTACAGTGA
Source organism: Idiotropiscis lumnitzeri (assembly GCF_059441095.1). Taxonomy (NCBI): domain Eukaryota; kingdom Metazoa; phylum Chordata; class Actinopteri; order Syngnathiformes; family Syngnathidae; genus Idiotropiscis; species Idiotropiscis lumnitzeri. The sequence goes on along the minus strand of NC_142400.1, from coordinate 12,715,906 downwards.
ATTCACTTTGAGCATAAAGGGAAGCCGCTACAGTTCCTCAGAGATGGTGATGATGAAGCCGTGCACACAATTGATCTTGCACTTCATCCGTTTTAGTGTTGATACACACCATCTGCTCAGAAGAGTATTTTCTCGCACAATGGCTTGCACGCACACGAAAGCGGCTTAAAGCAATGCAATATAAAAATACTATTCAGAGTTACTCCAGACGGAATTAAAGGAAGGCCTGCTTCGTCGTTCAAAACGACTATTCATTTACCCCCCCATTTCAATTTAGATTTAACTTAAGATTGTTACCCCAAAAGGGACTGAGGCCTTTGCAACTGGAACAATTTGTCTCTGTCAATTATTTTCTTCTTGTGTAGAAAAGTCCACGCAAACACAAACACATCAAACTACACAACTCATACCATACATCCATCCATTTTCAATATGCCTCATCCTCTCTCAGGTCACGGGTGAGTTGGTGGCGAACATACTATGAATACCCGCCAACCAAACCATTCATACCCACTTCTAGTCATTTCGGATTGGGACCAACATTGGAGCACTCATGGTTAATGACTTGTAATATTCACACCTTCCCAAGCAAATGATAATTAAGGCTACGGAGATCGGCTGCAAAAAGACCTAAATATTGTATTAATACTCTTAACTCCATCAAACATTCCTTCTTCTTTCTTTCTAATGGACAGCAGGAAGCGACCGCACTGATTTATCAGAATCGCAGTTGTACCCAGCACAACAGACATGTACGTAAACGTAATCCAATGGAAGAAGAAGAATGCTCGGCTTTTAAAGGCACCAGGCAAGCCCCACGTGGCATCATGACGGTAACGCTCGCTTATTCAAATCATCATTGCTGTCAGGATTGATGAGCGATTGTTATTGGCCACCATCCGTCTGGCCTTGCTGGCACACTTCCTGTCATACATCAGCGCAAGGGTGGAAAGAGAGAGACAAAACTGATTTTAAAGTGTGACATGCACCTCGGGGATGAACTGATAGCAGCTGCTTGGTTGAGTTTCGCCAAAGTCACATTTTTTTCTTTGCTGATACTTTCCATATTTTGATGGAATTACTGGCGAGTCGGTCGTGTCAATCTCAGATAAAGCCAAACAATCTTGATTTTGGAGCGACACCGTGATGTATATCACAGATACGCGTTTCATGACGCTTGATCACAGTGTAAATCTGAACCATGATAAATTGCTATTGACAACATTCCACTTCGGCGTTATTATTTATTTATAAGTGGATGATGCGGCAGTCTATTAATTACAACACAGCATGGATTAAAGCAGCAGACACTATTTGAGGAACAAGGGTATACACAAACTACCAACGGCAGAAGCATGAGAATCATAAATAAGACAACAGCAAGCCTTAAACACTCTGAATCATCATAGGTAAACATATTTTGCACGTTTGAAATTCCTGCATGGACTCCAGCAAATGAGTTTCGGCTTCCGCCATGTCGAGGACTGAGCAATTCTCGTACACCAATTTTAAAGTGAATGAGAGGAGCCGCTTCAATTGGCTGCAAAGCAAGTTGGCAACTGTGCCAAGCTGCGTGCATCTTCAGAAAATATCAAAATTTGGTCTGCACAGGGAAAAGCGCAACTACAGATAAGTATTGTATGGTAAAAAAAAAAATAATAATAAAAATATTACTTTCAAACATTTTGATAAGACAGAGTACAGTTTAACAGTCTGGATTTGAATTACGATAAGTGCGGTGCATCATACCGCTTCTAAAGGTAGATGCATGCACCCTAATAATAATAGAGCTATGATGCCTTGTTTGCAGAGTTGCCAACTTCTAAAGTGGATTTCTGGATTGAAATCAAAGTATTAAACCGAGTTGCACGTTGTACTATTTTTTTGTATACTGTATACATTTTTTTTCATAAATAAAACAACCCTCCAAAAAATGAAAGCATTTTTTACTTAGCTTTGCATTTTAGGCTGAGAGCAGGCGAGCCATTCAACCCAAACACATGCAAACTCTTCTAGGAGCGACATCGTCTACTTTCTCTTTTTTATAGGCTGTTGCTTGGTGACGTTGCTTCTGAGAGATGCACATTAAGAGGACTAAAACTCCCAGACGAATGTTCAACCTTTTCTTCTTCCAGCTAACGGCCGTGCAGTAATATTGAAGGGTTGGGTATTAAATTATTTTTTTAAAAAGCATTTTCATTTTTATTTTATTTCGTTAATTACCTTTTTTGGGGGGGGAATTCTAGTTTCAGTTATTTCGCTAATTTTCGTTGACTAAAATAACCTTGGTACATACACAAACATATGAATTATGAGTAGTGCAAGACTAAATGATTAGAAAGAGAGGAATATAAACATGTCGCTTATGGGTCACTTTGGTGCCAAGAGAAGCCACTCAAAATGAATCAGAATAGGATGCCCAGACCATCATAACAAGTAGTCTAAATTACAGAAGACAAAAAGCGCTCTGACTTTCAGGATAATCATATTACCTGTAGTGCCGTTCTAATTAAATTTATAGAGTGGTCCGTCTGTTCTGATTTTTCAATAAAGGCAAGGCATATACAGCCACTTCCATTTTGAAGCCAGCCAGTTGGAGGACATGCATAGAAAACAATTATGTTTGTTTCCAAACTTGGCCTCTATCCTAAACTCAGAGGAGCTACTTCAATTTGGGCAATGCTCATTCAATTCCATATAAATCGGCATAACTGTTGTTGCACATGGGACTAGAAACTAAGAGTGTTTGGAACTGTCTTGCATGAACTAACATGAAACCATTCAGCAAGAATGGATATTGTTTCATACCAACATAAAATCAATTACAATGGTGGCCTTTTCAAATGCTCTGTTTGTAATGACGTGGGATTGAGGATCACTGTGGACTGTCTGATGCACAGCTGCGTGTGAATTACAGTAGATAACGAGGCACAACAGAGAAATGAAAAGGTGAGACTTCTCTCTACCTGTCTGCAAGTAAGTGAAACGCTAGACGTAGGATCTCGTGCGAAATGTAGAAAATGGAGATTCTTTTGGATTCAAGATAAGCTAATGGAAACAGATTATCGTCGCTGTCCTGTGAAAAATGCCCAATTTACTTATTTTTTTTTAAGCAGATGTTAATGTGATGTATGTCACGCAGAAACTCCATTCACGTAAAAAAATAAAAAATTGTGTTCAACTTTGAAGGTCCGACCAACAATTGACTGCAAACAAACACCAATAAAATAATAATAAAAAATAAACAATACAATAATAATAATAATAAAAATAATATTATAACCACACTTTAAACACCTATCTTCCGGATTTAATCGTGCATTCTAATTTCCAAGTGCCCAATAATTACACCATGTGTCTACACGAAAAAAAAAATTTTCTCCCAATGTAACAGTGTTTCAGGAAACTGCAGTCAGAAAGGAAACTTCTTAAAACAATGTTGACAGTTTTTGTGCTGATGGAGAAAACCTTTTTTTTTTAAGATGGCCATTTTGTAATTAACAATTTTAAATTCTAATGAGTGTCTTGACTTTTTCACATGAAATTATCCAAACAAATATAACACCAATGTTTTTACATATAGATTTAAAAAAAAAAAATCAAACTACGTAAGTTACTAGACTGGTCCAGTAGTCACTGATTCAGCTCTTTCGCAGCCTGCATTGGCACCAGGTAACGGAATCTCTTTGGAGTTTTAAATAGACGAAGGTGAAGGGGAGGATGTCAGCGCACTTGAATCTGGCCAAGCAGGTCATGCAACAAAAAAAGCTGATCTTTGCATAAAAGTCACCTCAATAAGCAGTCACTTGTGTTATTTTAATTTAAAAATGATAGACAAGAGGAGTACCTTTAAAAGTCATGTAAATAGGAAACTATTTTACATTTAGGGTGGGATTGTCACTCTGTTTTGCTGTAGTTGAAGAAATAATAGTTGTGCAGTGACATTGCAGCTTTAAAAATAGTTTTATGGGTCAGTGACCTTTAATAAAATACTTTACAACTGTATGTAGACTGCTGGAGCAATTTTCTTTTTTTATTTGACACCAAGTGTCATTTTATTCATTGTTACAATTCAGATTGTATTGCAATGATTTTCTGGGGCGTATTGAGGGCAACATATTCAGCAGTCAAATGTTTTGAACATTTCATCGGGCGAGTGGGGGCGGGGGTACTCCAGCTCGGAAAACTGGGGAGGAATTTGCACATTAAAGAGTTTATTTTTACTTTGACGCAAAATGTTGAGCTTGTGGGAGTTATAAATTGGGGTCAATATTTATGCAGCAAAATGAGACTTGTTTAATATTACCTGTGCCAAGGACGTTTCCATCATGATTCATTAGAGAGCAGGATTCTACGAATGCTTCACAAAATTCTGTAAGCATCTTAATGTTAGAAAGCAAGTGATGATTGAATTGAACCAAATTAGGATTGTGTGGCCTTGCTGGAGATTAGAACCCGTTCACATTTACACTTGACTTTCCATTTAAGGTTGAGGATTTAAGATTGCGGCTGAGCTTACAATGCTAGGATGAAGTAGAAAGCCAGCCAAGAAAATGACACAAGACTTTCTCGAGGCTCTTTGCTCGAAAAGTGAGAAAAACAATCCTGTGAGGTCTCACAAAGCAGAGCCTATCCCGCATGGCTCTCCTTGCCTGACTCATTGATTTGGTCTCATGATCAATGAATTTTGTCTCTTGGACCAGAGCAAGATTTGCAGCGGCATTAATTGTTGGACCAGAAAATGCATGGCTACATTTTTTTTCCCAATTGTAATGAATGAGTAATAACAACGATACAAATGTTAATTGTGATTACATTTGAGGACATTTAATACACAGTAATACTTGATCAAGTTTCAATCAGAGCTTTTGTTTTACTCTGATGTCTGCAGTGAAATTGGCAATGCAAATGATAACCTGTTCTCAATTGCTTTAGCTGACTAAATAAATACACACACCTCTCACACAATTTGAAATATATGACCGAATGTCCCATTTAGATGCAAAATTGATTTCTGATTGATGGTTTCAGAAATCAGCAGTTAAACATGATCAATTGATCCCAGTCAATGGATTATTTGCTCTACATACAAGACGGTCGAAGGTTAAAGATTGCATTTGAGGCAAAAACAGCACCCGGGGGGGAAAGTGACACATTCGCCGGTGCTTTCGATTCGTATTGGCTGACATTTTGGTAGACCTTTATTACCAAATGAGATCTGCAAATATAATAATAACAATAATGAGTGCAAATACGATAATAATATTAACGTTGAATTATATGCAGCTCTTGTATTAGATTACCAGTCGATTGTGTAGGTGTACTTAATGAAGTGTCTTGGGAGTTCATTATTGCAGAATGCTGCCTGGGAATGAAGCTTGTGACTGCATGAATTAGTCAGTCAGTACACCTTGCAAAAACAAAACACTACCGCAATAAATCGAATGAAACCAGACTTTTAAAATGAATGTAATCACCTTAATCTATTGTATAAATATCAGACTGCATGATTGGGTATCCAATTCCTCTGGCTTCTATAAACGTTCTAACGGTCAAACATTGGAAATGGAAAAATAAATTCTTGCTATATGAGGAGGATCAAGGAAAAATTAAGCACTGACGGAAATGCCCCCCTCGCAACAATATTTACTTTACTGCTGACGTGCAGTTGTATAAGTTAAGATAATAATAAGGTAATTTAAGACCTGTATAGAAAAAGAAAATCACACAAATCCTCTGATATAACAAATATTCTATTATAAGAACGATAAAAGAAATCTGCAATGCATGTACCCGCGAAGAGGGAAGTTCAATATATCAAGGAATGGCTGTAAACGGAAGCAATCATGATCTTATGTAGATTTCCTCGCAAATTTACTTCCTCAACGTGAAATATAATATGTAAAATATAAACTTTTGGTTAAACACAAAGCTCTTATTCTATTGTAATAATAATAATTAATGACGAATAAAAGATTTTATTTGTAACAAATGCATAATTCAACTTGGGCAAACTAGTAATATTATCATTCAAGGTAATGTTACAAACCTGGGAATATGGGTGTGTTAACCTGGAATAATAATCTGAAATTTTTATCTCTTGTCTCTAAGGCAATTCGGCACAGAAGAATGAGAAATGTGCACTAGTAAAACATGTGTTTTACTGGCAATTATTCCACCACCAGTGCCACTTATGTCCTGCAAGTATACAATAAAAGCTTTTTTGTAAAATACTATGCTCCACTAGTTACTAGTACTAGGTGCAACTAGTGGGCATACATCATGCACTAGTTGCCTTTTGGTTCCAATATGTTATTTGTAGGAGCCGTACAGTGTTGGGTGGTTTTCTTTTGTTGCGATGCATGCTCGTGTGTTGTGCACGCACCAAGCGTGCACACACTCCACTTTTATGGTGATTGGTGATGTCACAGGGGGGGAGTGGTCTTCTCTTATTAGTAGTTGCACTCACCTGTGGGTAGTTGTTGTTTGGTTTTGGATCGTGTGGTGGGGTGAGCAAGGGGGAGAAACCTTTTGCTGACCGTACAATTCTGCGTAAACAAACATCGACTGCGAGCGCAACGTGTCCTGAACTGGAGCATAAAACAACCGTGGAACATCGGCCAACTCTTGTTGCGGAGAAAGAGAGAGAGACAGCAGAGCAGCCAAAGAGAGCGACAATGACAGACAAGTAAGGGCCTGTCATTTGCTTCCGCGATGGATGCGTCTCTATAGACAGTCAAGCCAGTTGGGATGCGCGTCATCAATGTTTTCCACCCCCCTTGTCTTAGCCCGCCGTGGCGTAATTTAAGTTGGACGCCACATTATTAGTGAGTCAAAGTTGTGCAATAGTTGACATATGCACATCAGTAGTACTACCAGTGAAGCACCAAATGTTCACCAGTAGAATTTTAGTCACTACTATGATAGCATGCGGTTGTCAACTCGTTTCACAGTCTTTGAACAATTCGGGGGTGGGAGTGGTTGTTTGCAATCTGTGACCATGTTGAAGTGTCCTTGAGCAAGATACTGAGCCCCCAGTTGCTCCTGATGCTGTGTCATCAGTTGGTAGAGGTGAATCAGTGTGAAGCGCTTTGAGTGCCTTAATAGATGGAAAAGCGTGACATAAGTGGAAGGCCATTTACTATTAATTACTACGTTGTCTTGAGAGGACAAAGAGCACTTTATCTGGACCTTAAACTGGATCAAGGTAAGGGTATATTTTAAACGATTTAGCAGTGGTATCAAACTCCAGTCCTCGAGGGTCGGTCTCCTGCATGTTGTCCCGGTTGCAACACACCTGATTCAAATGAAAAGGATATCAGACTTCTTCAGCACTTGCTGATGAGCTGATCATTCCAATCAGGTGGGTTGCAGCTGGGAGAGATTGAAAGCATGTAGGAAAGCGACCCTCCGGGACAGCATCTTGACACAGCTGCTTTACAGTTCTGCGATGTTGTATTCACGCCTGCATTGACCAGAAAAAGGGTGATTTACTTTCCAAAAGACATGCCGTGACACATAATCACCAACCTTGCGCTATGGCAATGGACTCGAACCTGTGCAGTTCCCGCAGCAAGCAAGTGCGCTCAGACGGATGGAGGCTATAAATAAACTCCTTGGCTCCGCGGGGCGAGTTGAGGGGTTCCACGGGCTCTTTCAGCGGGTGTGTGCCGAGGTGACGACGCTGAGCAAGCGCGGACACCGGAAGCTGTGCGGCCGACACACCCGGGAGAGATACCGAAGGTTCGACTTGGTGGCTCGAGAGTCCGGCTTGGAGCGGCCCCCTACCGGCGCCCAGGTAGAGGACGGGCCGCAGGACTCCCCGCAGGCGGGGCAGCATCTCGTGGAGAGGACGACCGTGGTAGTGGGTATGACTCCGAAAACTGGAGGGTCAAGCAACAAGCCCCGTTATTACGCTACTTACATGTACAACTCCTCTCAGAAGCGGTCACATGAAAACACAAGTCGGGTCATTCGAGGGCTGAAAGCAGGCGTGGTTGGAACAACAAAGCACCAGTGTAATACGCCGGGACTGACAAATAAGGCTCGAAAATGAGGCGATAATGGTCGAAATCCAAGTGCAACTTGTCTCACCTCAGTCGATGCTCGGCTGTCCCGTCCAACTAGCTCCGGAATACAAGGGAAAATAAAAACAACGACTACCTCGACGCATAGGTCTCTTCTTTTCACTCGCCGCGCGGTAACTGCAGATGGGAGGGAGAAAAATCTTCTAAGCATTCCATTTTTTAAGTTGCAATATTGGTGTAAATGATTATATCAGTAGGCGTACAACGGGTTGTTGTAACCTTCGGTTGACAGGACGCTGTGAGGCGGATGGGAGAGGACTGGAGCGGCTGGAAGCATCCACACAAGTAACCAATGAGAGAGCAGCTTTCTTCAGCGCGTAACCATGACGTCACATCTTGACGTGGGCACGTTCAGGAAGGCTTCAACTCGCCGACAGTCGAGTACTTGGGGAAAATCGAAATCGACAGTTTAACTGTGAATTCTAGATGATCATATATCAAGCTTATAAAAATTACAATCTTACTGCTTTTAGAGGTATTTATTTTAACTTTTAATTTTAATGATCAACTAACTTTTATAAACTTACAGGAAATCACCACGTACAATGGTGTGATAAAGATCGTAATGTTGAATTTAAGGGGTTATCAACGTTATAACGTCAAGTAATAAGCATAAACATGGATGGGCGTGATCACATTCCTGCCTTTAACGCACGTGATGTGCTCAAGCAATCCCACAACCTGGCAGAATTCCACACCTCAAGAAAAAAAATGACTACGTGGAAAGCTATGCAACCGCACACACTTCCACCACAGGAAAATATTCTGCCAATGAGAGTTAAAGCTTCCATCATAAGTCGATTTGTTTATGAAGCCTGCGTGTTTGGTTCAATACACGATTGTTGATCAGATGACTGGTTTCGAAGACTGACGTTAAAGAGCATTAATTATTTATGTATAAAGTAAAAGGACGTGAAAAACACAGACAATACTGACCCCTGGTGGCCAAAATGTTGCACATACGTGATTGTTTATCCGTCCAATTTCTTTAGAGGTGGCACATAGACAAGCATTCATACTCACAATCACACTTATGAAAAATGTATCCATATTACATATTTCAACATGCATGTCTTAGTAAAATTGAAACTGCAAAATTCAAATGCGGATGTCAGGGCCAGCAACCATTATTTGCCTAATTTGAAAGGAAGTAAATAAATACTTCTTTAGAGGTAGAAGAAATAAAATAGGAGCAAAATCCAGCATTCAAAGTACAAAGAGGGAACAGGTGTCCTTTTGTTGTTGTTTTTATTATATTACTGACATGGTCATTGCACAAAAGAATATTGTACTTTTTGGAACAATTTGCCCGTTGAACTGTGTAGATGGGCAGATGTGTCAAAAGCGGTGTGTGTGAAATTATAAACTCGAACAACTAAAACAACTCGACTTTCCACTCCTTCAGAATATACTGTAGATACAAACAATAAGAAACTCTGGTATATATATAATAATCACTATACTAACTTTTAAATATGTATATTCCAAAGTGGATAATACACTATGTACAAGCGGACGGCTGAAATTAAGATTGCTTTTCGATAAACCAGGTTATATTAGAACACAAATGAAACATTTCAGGCTTTACAAACGCTACCAACTAAATTCTTTTTTTCTTTAAGCTTTCTTCCCAGTCTGTTCTGACAAAATGCAGGTTATACTGTGAATGTAGGTGAAATAATAGACCAAATGTATATGGCACAAAAGCCACAAAAAAAAAAGCTAGAAAACTCAAACATGGGTGTGAATACAACAGTTACGATATAAACTGGCGACCTGTTGCAAAATAGAATAAATTCAAATGTTTGTACAGCTAATTATTTACACAATCGCACAGTGCTATAACTGAAATGCAGACACACAAATTAATGAAATGAAGCCTCATGTTGCTGCAACATCTTGTTGTCCTGTAAGAAGAAAACTACACCATTTCTTAAATAAACAATTTGTAGTGGTTGTGTTTCCATAGCCCCGGTGACAGGGCATTCATTTCCAACATCAAAGTTGGAATTTGTCCACAGATGACAGAAGAAAGAAACGCTTACGTTTTCAACTAAAGACGGCCATAAAAACATATACGTGTTAAACATTCATGTTTAAATACATAAAATTTATTAGTCAGGTCTATGCGCGAATAACTCCACAGTATGTGGCAATGTTAATAAATTCTATTAAAAAAAAGGTCTATATATGTACACAACGTTCTGTATAATATTTAAAAAAAAAAAAAAAACGGTGCTGCTACACAATCATGTTAAAAGTGTCCGGCACTGTGGAAGACCATGAGGAGTCAAGTGTGCACGCTTTTGGCAAACATGGACATATAATCAACAATTTAGCCCGGCAAGAGCAATACTCGTTGAATCCGACCGAAAACGCACAACCATGTATTGCTGCAACCCACAACTTTAATTAGAACATCAAGCATTGATGTTTTCTTTGTAGTGAATCTTGATGGCCACCTCAAACAAATGTCCACAGTGGTGCTGAAGTACACAAGACGGACGACAGCTTTGCTCACAACACATCAGCGTGCAGTTGTTTTAAGGTCCTTTCAGTTCACAGTGGCTTGAACGCACCCATAATTCTTTGGGCGCCATAAACTCCACTCGATTTTTTTGCTCACTTTAAGATAGTGTCCTCGGACGTGAACACACGGTCATCATATTAACCTCTGAAATTAACAATCAATTGACTCAATTGTCAAATTGTGGTTTGCATCACGGCACATCAAGAAAAGTACCCAAGGTGGTTCTGAAATCCCAAAAAAGAAAAGGTGGAATTTGCTCGTTGAATAAAACGTTATGTCAAAAAATCTCTTTTCACTCTCTCAAGGTCTTGACTTTGCATGTCGTCTGGATCACGCAATGCGAGGTGCTGAGCGGTCATTGGTGAGGGTCCTCTTGAGCTTGACTCCGTTGCGGATGGCCACTAGCATGTTGCCATCTGTCTCCTCTCCAGTCTCGGTTTCTCCATGTTCACTGTGAGGGTGCTGCTGCGCCAGTTGGTTGGGCAGCGGGACGGTGGGAGGATTGCTCGACGCCTGACCGCTCCAAGACACCACACGCGGTCCTCCGGCATTGTCGCCTCGTGGAGAAGTGGAACAATCAAGACTCCTTTCGATCTCCTCTGCACTCCTGCTCCCATTTACCACTCCTGGCATGTCGGGAACTGTTGGAATTTTTACCGGGATGACTGATGTGCGAATAGGAATTGGACCTGCGCCTACAACGGAGCCTGAGCGGCGGACGGATGGTTTGGAGGAAGGCGTGCGGCGGATTGTGGCAACACCTGGGGTGACAATCACTGCACCATGGCCCGTAGAATGGGAGCCAGAGACATTGTGGAATCCAGAATAAAACGCCTGATTTGAACCACCTGTACGGACAGAAACACAAAAGATAGTACTGTATAATAAGTGTATTGAAAACAAAAAAAAGTATGCACACAATATATCAGACGCAGGCCAACAAAAAAGTTCAGAACATGTTTTAGAAATGCAGTGGAACCTTGACATGTTGTACTAGTGACACCCTTGCATGTGGGCAAGGAAGGCCAGAGTCACTGATTCACTATCAGTTGTTTATTAAATTATACAATGAGTCAGAGACCAAATGAAAATTAAATTCACAAGTAAGGCTCCAAAGGATATGCGACGACATATGTGTGGTGCGTGTACCTACCTGTTGGAGTAGGTGGATAAGGCCCAGAAGTTGTATATGTGTGGGTGGGTGTTGAGGGACAGGTTCCGTTGGGGTAGCCCCCCTGTACAGGGTAGGGAACATGCGTGCTGGGCAGGCCGGCTGTGGAGGCGGGCCTCTTGGTCTGAAACATGCGTCGGTACGACTGGCCAATGTCACTGTTTCTGGGAATGGTGGACGACTTGTCAAAGTCAGACTGCTGTTGCTCAGCGTCCTGTTCCTCCGCCATTGAAAAATAGTCAAAATCTGACACTGGAGGGGAAGAAACAGAGAGAGATTAAGGTGCTGACAAAGCTAAACTTTAGCAATGCTTGACTAATTTGTGTTACCTTGTGAGGGTATCGTGTCCTCAGAGCAGCACGGTGTATTGGTCTGAGTGTTGTACCCACTGGAACACTGGATTGAGTCCCGATTGGACCTCTGGGGGTCTAGTTCCAGGCCTCTTGATAAGGCCACAGCCAGCTCATCGTGGGCCTCAAGCTCACCAGGCTGGAGTCATGAATACAGTTGAGGATGTGGCAGGGAGAATACATGAAAATAACAAGCCATGCTGACATGAGAAGACAACAAGATAAGCAAAAGTAACCTTGACTGGAGTTGTCCTGTTCCTTTCTTCCAGTGACACCTTTTGAGGTGTTTGCATCTCAGCTGGAGCCAGAGTAGTGCTCGAAAGGCTTTGCGGTGCGCAGCTTTCCCTGCCTGTAACTCCATTACTGTACATTACAGCGGGAGGCCCCTTGTCCTTCTTCTTTCGCAATGTATTGACCATGGGCTGGTCATATGGCCCTGGCTTGGCCCAGTCCTGGAAAGAAACGCAAGTTAGTGTTCTGACGAATGTTACAATAATACATACTGCACAGTTCTTCTTATTTTATAGCACAAACATGGCATGTGGATCAGACGATGGAAAATCTTCATTACAAACCTTCCAGCTGGGAACACGAGAGGAATGCATAATGGGAGAGCCCATTGGGCAGTTGTGAGTGAAATCTGGCAGGAGTGCTGAGGCGGGACGTGACCATGATCGTGTAGGGCAGGAGGAGGAAGTGGAGGATGAAGGGAAGAAGGGGAATGCTGTGCTGGAGCCTGAGCTCAAACTCCCACCATTGGTGGGGGAGTTGGCTGGGCTGTAGTGGTCAAAGCCATTGGACAGCTGCTTGTGTATGTTGGTGGATTGTAACAAAACGAGACAACAGAAACAAAGAATGGGATGAATTACTCAAATGAAAAAAGATATGAAATTAAAAAAAAAAAACACAAACATTACAATAATAGGGAGAACAACAGAGTGGGCACTAGAAATTAGAAATGGAATTTTTAACATCACTGATTTTATTTATCTATATTGTTTTTTAAACAGAGGACACTAATGAGCATTTCCGAGTTTCATTCATGATTTTCTAGACGTCCAGTCATGTGACACCTTACTTTCTTCTTATATTCTTTCATTATCTTTACTTTAATCGCCCCATGTACGAACATGTAACATTTGCTTCAATACATTTGTAAAAGGAATATGAATTTATGACCAACTTTAAATGAAAAATGACTCTTCACCCATCCTGTATATCAAAATGGTACAGAGCCCCTAAGGTGACATGGAAGACGAAAAAAGCTTTTTGTGAGGAAATGCAAAGTTGTTTTTTTTTCCTTGTCACATTGAGGGCACTGTAAAATGGCACAACATAATTAAGAACAGCTAAATGAAAATTGTTTAAACGAAGAGAAATAATGTCAATGACATTGGATTTGGAGTCCGTATTTGTAACAGGCCACGCTTCCCTTGAGCTTGTCAGAATTATTTTTTTTGTCATGTGAGGGATAACAGATAATGTGTGATGATGTCATGGTATGAGGTTTAGTATGATGCAGGATGTGGGCTGGGATGTGGGGAAAAATGTTAAAGAGTGAACGGAATACAGCGGATGAGTGTTTTCACCTTATCATTAGTATGCAGAGATGCAGGAGCAGCTGCTGCTAGAGAGGGGTCGTCCCTGCTCAAGTCACTGTGAAGGTGCTCGTACTCTGACACATCAGAGCAACCGGCACTGGAACAAGGCTGGGACGGCAAGCAAAGCAGCAGCAAGCGGGGCAAAAAAAAAAAAAAAAAAGGTAGCGGAAGACAAAGACAAACAGACGGACAGAACGGCAGAAACAGACAGTCAGCGATACAAGCAGTATGTTAGACAGAACGGGTAACTTTTCCATAGTGCTCAGATGTGCAGTCACATAACCATAGTGGCTGTGGAGTAGCTGCAGCGGGAAGTGTATTAAAATTAAGTACAAGACATTTATGTTGGGAGTGTTAGCTTTGCTAAAGGAAGAGTCCTGTCTGCTCCCCCAATTTGTATCATAAATTATTGGCGATCAAGCAAATTCATATTTCAAGCCACTAGTGTCGAAGAGCTTCAAAAAGTAAACACATTGCATCATATTAGCTTCAAGTGGGGAACTCGGCATACATGGTCTGGCATGCATACAAAATAACTAATATGACCATAATCATTTATTAGAGCCTAAGACAAAGCCAACATTACCAGTTTTATTATTTTTTGTTTGGATTGAATTTCAAGAATGAAACCCGTGAATAAGTATGCAGTAAAAAGTACTCCCAGTGTGTGTGTTACATTTTAAGATGCACGTTTGGTAAAGATATTAACTCAGGATGCTCTAGCCTCTCCAAACCACAGTTTATCACAGCGGTGGACGGTTTAATAGCAGGACGGGAGTGACCTGCTTTGCCCTAGGCTACGATGGAAGCACACAAATTTCCTGTGCAGTCAAGCTATAATAACCTCACCACAGTCTTATTACGTTATTGCCCTAATGGTTCTTTAAGTAGAGAATTAATGACTAGAACCCCCAACTCACGTTGTAAGTCAGACAACAATGCACAATTTTATTTTCCGTTACAGATGCAATTAAAAGCGTTAAGCAGAGAGCATCTTCCCACCTTGCTTTTTGCGGGCATCGGTGACGATGACATGGAGGATGTGCACTGGTCATGCGATGACGAGACGAAGCCAGAGTCGTGGGAGGAGACGCTGGAGAGACGAGCCGGGGCCTGCTGGGACAGCGTGGAGCTGCGGTACCGTTGGCGAGGTTGATGGTGGTGGAAGAGGTGGTGTGAGGAAGAGGAGGAAGAAGAGGAGGAAGGAGAATGAGAGTGAGAGCCACTTGATCCCCTGGAGTCACTACTGTTAACGCTGTTTAGACTACTTTGATAGAGAAGGGACATTGGCAGGAGGAGCAGAGAGCCAAGGGCACCAAAAGAGGTGAAATAAAAGGATAGAAGTTGCGAGAGTCGAGGAAAAGAGGAAATGAAGACAGGGACGTGGGACGTGTGGAGGGAACAGGGTAGGAAACCATTAACACGGCCCATCATGACGTATCGGTGTCTGAAGCATATTGTACATACGTTAAACCCCACCAAAGGTATTGGAACAGTGAGTCCAATTCCCTTACTTTGGCTGTAGACTGAACACAGTTAGGGTTGAAATCTTAATAATATGAAGCTAGGTATAACACGTAACATTTACATCTGAATCTGATTCAGAACTTGAATTCAGCCCAAGATGACTTTTTTTGTCACCTGCAAGGGGCATTTCCACATGCTGATGGGGGCTTGGAGTTGGGAAGCACAGATCACTAACAAATATAGTTGTCGTAACGTGAGTTAGAGATTATTTAATCATTTGCTATTATTTGATGGCGTGCATTAGATCGCATGTGAGGCAACATTGCACAATTATGCAGTCACTCACTTTGCAGCAGCTGCAAACATGCCTTTAGTCAAGAGAACAGTATTTTTGATTAAATTATTTTTATTTGAATAATTAAAAACAGAATGGAAAAAAAAATCACATGCTCCTTCAGAGCAGCCTGCTAGATAAGCCACGCTCGTCACAGGCGACGATTAGTATAATTCACAGGCTGTAAATATCCACTACTAGAGGGCACAAGTGAAAGATGCCTTATACAAGATTACAAAAGATTTGTGATTCCATTTTTCATTCATATCATAGGTAGATAAATGTACACCTAATCTAAGAATTATGTCCCGTTTCTTTTTTTTTTTTTTTTTGGTATGTTGTGCATGTATATTGCATTTTTACCTGCACATGCTGGACTTCCTGGATGTAGTGGTGCTAGGGGAAGAGGGTGGCGTTTGGTATGACCAACTATAGTCAGAACCTTTCAGATCCAAGATCACCTGAGAGGAACAAAGAGGATTGTAATACCTTATGAGAGTGATCATTAAAAAAAGAAAGATGTATTACTTGTTCACTGGCAGCGGGTAGCTTGTGTGGATCAGAGGTCAGTGATTTAAGGTCGTCAGAGATGGCCTGGAGATGGGTAACCTCTCCCAACATTGAGGTCTCTTCATCCTGGAAGAATCATTCATAGCAGATCAGAGTAAGCCATCATTACAAGTATTGACTTGGCAGTGCAAAACAGTTATCCAGTATATGCTAATGTGTATCTAGCGTAACTGCATAAAGAACTTTAAGAGTATAGGATAATCAAGAGGTGCTGCAAAAAAACTAAAATGTTCATACTACGACTTACTACATACCACTACAGGGCGCAGCAAGGCTACAAAAGCGCAGAATCTTTGTCTCTCCTCTATTAGTGCTTTCCTCAGGGCCTCTTTCTCAATTTCTTCCAGAAGGATGTATTTGTCATTGACGTCTTGCATTGCGCAGTCCAACTGGGGCAGGATATCACCGCGGCCTGCCACGTAAAAATTGCACACAAAAAAATTAACAACGCATATGGACAGAAGAAAAAGACTTTACAGTATTGACCACACAGTGGGGAAATTCACCGGTAACAGCAGTAAGAAACAATATACATTATTATATAAAAAAATTTATAAATGCAATTTTGATCAAAATACTTTGTTTAGACTATGATCATGTGTATCATCCAGTCATATTCAACAGACTTTGATTCACGCGCGGCGGCATCACTTAATAGTATCGGTCTAAACACACTACCTCGAAAACATAATATCACACAACACAATAACTAATTATATACCAAACTACTAGAAAGAAAATATTCGTGTAATTTAGTCTGTATGATGACAGACATTAAAGATAGGAGGACACTGATGCATGAGACTTCAAATTCCCTTTTCCTGATAGAAACACATTCGATTTTTGTGCTTGGTAATACAGAGCTTGAAAGCCAGGGAAACTAGAGAGTCTGAAGTTCAATTCTACATGCTGTGTAACCGCACAGCATGAATGAAAAAAGCCATGAGAAAACAAAGGAAAGGAGGCAGAGGATGACGTATGAAAGGGAAGATCCCGGGTGTTAGTTACCTTAAGTACGGCTCTTAAACTCGTAGCATACCACCAATGTACCCATAGCACTTAAAATAAAGATGACACCTATAGAGTTGCCAACTGATATTCCATATCAGCCCATTTTGATGGCTTCTTTACAAAGGAACCAAAGCATTGCAAACATCTACCTATGCAGTGACACTAACTGACTTACCCAAAGTATCTGCTCCGGGAAGAGAAGGATGGTTATCAGAAACACATGAGAACAAGGAGAGAAACAAAGTCAACTGAAGGAATGAGACCTTCCTTTTGGAAGTGTTTGCATTGAACTCAACTTGCTGTGCAGAACAACAAGGAACAATCTCCAAATCCGTTTTACGAGCCGAACAATTCAACTGAAGTCATGTTTTAAAACGTCAAATTATAAATATCCTAAAACAAAGTGGAGGGAAACGTATCCCACTGCTTTTGTAGCACATTTATTTTTTTTTTATATGGGTACATGTGTTTGTAAAACCAGAGCAAAGAGAACTTAAGAGAGGAAAAAAAAAAAACTCCCCGGTGCAGGCTACCAAGTAAGGCAATGTTTAGCTGTGCCAGATTTGCACAAGTCTTCCTCGTTCAGGACAAAGTACTTCTGCACACATCACTGTGGTCCAACTCTCTAATGTATTTATTCAGAAAACATGAAGAGTAGAGTCAAAATAAGTGTGCTTTACCTTTCTTTGCTTTCTTCTGAAGTTTGAGTGTGTCTGATGACTTTTTCTTGATCTCCTGCCGAGCTCTTTTATATTCTAGTGAAGACAAACGTGTGCAGGGAATTTGTTAATGCCAATCAAATCTTGATACGTCTCTGTTCAATGCGATGACAGTGACTAGGCCTTACATGATCATTTTTTTAACATAACACATTTTGTTATCATGATAACCGATAGATAATATCTCTTATTTTTTAATCCGTCCACGATCTGATCCGTTTTTCCTCACGAGAGTCGCGAGGGTGCTGGGTGTCACGGATAATGAGATTAGAGCATAATAATTGAAGTAGGCTTTATCTTTTTCAGGAGCATTTAACTTTGAATTCTCGTGTATATTAACATTGGCATTGAAATGTAGAACACTAAATAAAATGAATAAATAAAACAGACCAAGGCTCTGTTCACAAAAATTGTGCTATTGGTAAATAGTAACGTAACACAAAACGACATAACTGTAGTGGCAGCGTAAAATGAGTTTTCTGAATACTTCTATCTCCTTCAGAATGTCTTCTTTCACCTAGTTGTACAAAAATGGAATAGCTGTTTGTGTGTGGGCTTTATTTTGGGGGGGGCAATTTGTACTGTCTACCAAAAGTCTGCAGGATTCCTTTAAACGCTGGTTTTGTAACAATGTTGAATGGCTGCATCTCTTTCGCCTTACGGCCAGTAACACTGTCTGTGAGGTTTTGTAATTGCAAGGAAAATGAATGGCCCTCCATGTTGCGCCATGTTTTTTTTTTTTTTTTTTACTTCCAGCTGCAGAAATTGGGTGGGATGGTTGTGTTTTAAATGGACTTTGAGGTTCACTTTACTGCGACTTTCTTCATACAAATGCGACATGCCCACTTGTTGACGTTAGCTGGCCTCTTTTCACATTCAGCTGGCTTGAATGCAAAACATTCCACAATGGCATGAAGCTTTGGAACAAATTTGATTCATTTTGTTCATGTTTCTGTAACTGTAGAACGACAGCTATCAAAAAACGTAGCTTCAAGAACACTACGTCTTTCACTCTGCTTCAACGCTGTTCACACCGTCTGTGTATACGTGAGACCCGCCTCCAACATCGGCGAGCACAATGACTGACAAAAGAAAAATGAAGCAGTGCGACTAAATGTTGACGTACGTGATCTAACATGCATGCACATCAATTTATCGAGTCTGGAAAGGACAATCACATCCGTTTTATTTTGCAAACAAGATGGCGATAACGTAATTTTCGTGACAGGCCTAAGTCCGTGACCTATGACTGTCCAACCTTTGGCATGGTCCTTGTCCAAAGTGTAGACGCCTCGTTTCCACTCTTCCATCTGTTCTTGTAGGGGGTTGATAAGAGCCTCCAGGAAGGTCCTGAAGAAAAAAATAAAAATTGGTCAAGTTAATTTCAAATGTAAAGGTCCACCAATTATCAACATTTTTCGTGGATTTCTTTAAAACTGTGACAAAGGCAAATGTTTTCATGTTTGTCACGTTACAACCTCATTACAGAGTTTAATGGCGTATATGTCAGGCAATTGGATATTACAACCAAAAGGTGATGTCTATTTTGTCAATCATTAACAGCTGGGAGACTGGGCAATAGTGTTTATATCCAACTGTGTCACAGTAGGATGCTTGAAGCCTGTGCAGTTCTATCTGTCAATCATTACTTAACTGAGTCGAGAGACATTTGTGCATTTGTGACAGTGTTTAAGAAGCTGTGAGTGCTCGGCAGCTGCAGGCTTAGTGCATACGACTAAAATTAGACTACACCCCTCTCTTGTAGACATTTCTCCATGTGTCTGTCTGTCAGTTGTAGCCCCCACCCATGTACAGGCTCCTGCTATGGAGATCCAAGAGGAATGTACTGAAATGCCATTTGAAATTAAAAACCCTTGTCTGGGTAATGTGTGTGTGTGTGAAATGGCGACAAATATGTGGTGTACATGTGTGAGGGTCGACGCCAAAACAACGTAGAGGACCAAGGCTAGATGCATCGCCTCTTGCTCAGTACAGCACTACAGGGGGTGTTCTCGCAAAGTAGAGCACATGACATCAACACTTGGTGCGTAGAGTGACATCACATGTGCAGAAACGTTTATTAGCTAGACCTCATGAGGGTCAAAGAACACCAAATGTGTTGAGTTACGACATACTTCATGGTGGCAGGCTTGATTGTACATGCAAACCCAGACAATCTCACATTCCTGTCAAGCACTGAACAAAACAGTACTGGCATGTAAATAAATGTCAGTCGTGTTGTACTTGAGCAAAGATAGGTGCCACACGCATTCACAAACACAAATTCAATTCCTTACATGGAGAACTGTTTGAATTTAGCTTCAATGCTGCGATGTCTCATGCACATCCTGGTCAAAGCTGAACCGATGTCTTTGGTGCCTCCTGAAAGACAAAAATAGACAAACGTCATTAAAACGCAGTCGTAATTGAGTTCAGTGAATCTATGACAAAGTCAGTGTTTTGGTCTACAGAGTTCAAGTGCAGAGACTGTACAGACAAAACATCTTGTCAGGACATCGCACAGTTTCCTCGTGACAGTCTTTTACTCCCTCTGACTGACAGTAAGGTGACAAAAATAGAGGCAAGAAGACACTCAATGAGGAAAAAAAAGTCACAAATATGCCTAAACCAGCACCAGCACTGAGCCGTGTTGTTCTCTCCTGCGTTTGGGTCTTCTCCAAAAACATTTACCCCGAGTTCAACCAATTCCAGCAACGAACCCGAACAACACGATGAATTCACAAACCTCTCATTACAACTCGTCACTGGATACTTGCGGGCTGGCCAGAGGAGTGCTTCGTAATTACGTTGAATGTTTTTGGCAGTTCAACAAAAAGAGAAGTGACCCAAGCATATACAGTAGATGGAGAGCTGCAGGAATGCAATGCACAAATGCTAAATTTGAGCGTAAGAACAACGGAATATATTAATTGCTGGTAATATTTTAACATTAATTCTCAAATTATTGTGATTCCACATACTGCACTAGTTTTATTTGCATTTTATGCATACACGATGGTCTTATGGTATTAGTCGTTTTAGAGTGACTTTACTAAAGAAGAAAGCTCCATTTCTGTTTTCTCCTTAAAATAAATATAAACTTACAGATATATGCGTTAGGAGTTGTCCACATTGTTGAGTCAAGAAATATGACGGGAAACTGGAGGAATCATGCAAGACTAGCTATGGATGGAACAATACCGAAATCTCACGGTTGGGTTTTATCTAATTATTACGACATCTTGGGATGTTCACGGTTCTGCTGTAAGACTTGCAGGAAGGTTGACTGTCTATGTGATTGTCTTTTTAGATTTTTTTTAAAGAACACTCTCAAAATGAACGCAAACAGCCAAGTGACAAGAAATCCAACCAACAGGCAAATTCTTGTTAGTTTCTTTAAGTTTGGCGAGATGGGACACGTGCTGCTCCAATCGGTGCGAACCGGCACTTGGTGGGACGGACGCAGGTGGAGAGGGTTGCCTCTCGCCCGATCGATTGTGGAGCAACGCGGAATAAGGTGTAGCTTCAGGAAGAACTTGAGTTGCGTTTGGAGTGTCAATGATTTGTGGGTAATACAACTCACATTAGAGCTTCCAACTTTTTTTCCTTCTCTTTTTAAATCGCACGATAAACATACGGCCCTTAGATAACCTGGAGCTGCCGGTATTTTGTCCACTCTACTTCCACAATACACTCACAAGGGCCAGTCAGAAATGTATCAGTACATTTCTTGTGACGTGATCACATGTGTTAAATGGCCAATTGGGTGCAGATATATTGTAACAAATGGATCTGTGGCAGTCAGGCTAAGCGACGTGCTATATCTGACCCAAAACATATTTTAAACAAAACGTCTCATTACATTATTCCGAAACAAGACAACGACGATGGAGGCACTTTTAATACAGCAATATCATGCTGTCGTGAATATTGTGACGTCCCTAAAAAGTCGTGTCATTTTCTTCCCTGAACGCTCAGTAGCTGCCCTTTACTGAAAGACCCTCAGGCTGGATGTCGACACAAGGACGTCATAACGACTGACAGGACTTTTGTGTGAGTGCTCAGTGTGACTCAGGTTTCTGTAGACTGTTCGTGTCTTTGTGTTTGTGTTTGCATAACTTTGTGTGTGCATGTGGGAAAAGGTGGGGCCAACAGGTTTTTCTGTATGGATATATAGGACTGTCCTCTCTTGTGAAGTGTGAATTCATCCAGCAGAGCGAGCTGGTTCAAAGTACAGTTTGTGCAGCAAGCAAACAGGCTGGAAACAACAATCGGGCTACTGACGAGGCTTGCTTGAAAGTTCGTTGGCGGACACTATATGTACATTTAATATCTTGTGTCCTCCCTCATTGAGGAGCAGCAAACGGAAGTGAATGATACTAACCCTAAAACACAAGATGCTTTTCATTTATTGCTTCACTTGTTTCATCATCCATTCATCCACCACTGGACGGCTTGTTATTCTTGAGGGTGGGGCTGACAATGTCAGCGTACCACGGGGAGGCCACAAGGCCCACGAAAGTGTTAGTCCTGGCAAAATCTATTCATTGCACAGTAATTCAGCAGCTCAAGTCTGCACTGTCAGGGGAAGAGTTTGGTTTCAGCTGATAATGTATTTTTTACTACCACACCCGTACATCTGGAATTGATATGAAGCATATGTAAAGACCACAGTCAGCTTGCAGCAATGTCGAAAAGGACCGCCTCTGTTAAGAGTTGGGAAAGTGACTGCAATACCTGCAATCGGTTTCATCTGAACAATGCTTCATTGACCGGAGAAGTCTGATCTGAAATGACCCAGGCAGACAAATGTGATGGGCGTGGCCACAACTGTGTCGACTGTAGTGATGATGGCAACAGTGTGTAGCTTTGCCAATGAGGCTTTTCTGCAACAGTTGCCAATTACCATGGAAACTGCACTTGTGCGTGTTAAAGATGGCATTTGTACCACTTTTTTTCTGGGTGGCTGGTCTGTACAGATGGCATGGGAGATGAGTTCCAGGGTGGGGGGAGGCACTGGGGTAGTATCAAAGCAATAAAAGAAATACGGAATATCTGTAAGGCGATGCTGTAATGTTGGTTAACGGGAGGTGTAACTTAACTCATGGCTGAACACTTTACCCCTTGTGTTTCTGTCCGACGATTATTATATGTGGCATACTAGGCTCTGCAGCTGACATGTCACATGTCAAATTATTTGCTAGTGGAGATGCAGTGTTGCATGATCCTGCTTTGCTCGGTTCTATGTAAAAGGCAAGACCAGATGCATGTAAATCTTCCATTATGGTTCTGGCGTGTCACTTTTTGTAAAAGAGGCTTGTATATACCTTAGCTGAGGATATTTAATGGTCTGGTTTCTCATAAAATACACCGTTGGGTTCATATGATTTTAGGTGCTCTTTGTTTTGAGAAAACTCACCTCAAGCCAATGTCAACTCTCTATTCCTTTTCATGAGTACAATAATATTCCCATTAATCCTGGTACAAAGTTCACAGTTATGCATTCTCTGCTGTGCAATGGAGGTAGCAAAGGCATGCTGGTGGCAAAACGCAAACGTTCCCATTTTATTGTTGAAAACCCTCTCAGGAGAAAATTGCCGTAAACACACAGCATCTACTGTCTGGCATCATGTGACCTCTGACAGAAATAGACACAGCTCCAGTTATGTGCCACACACGCTGTCTCATACACATCAACGCAAGCACGCAAAACAACAAGCTCCAAGCACCTCACTGGCAGACAAGGCCACCAAACTGCTATAAGAGTGTATGTGGAGCTGTGTAGCTGGCTGTCAGCAGAAATAGCTGCAATGTGACATGGTGTTTTGCAGTCTTGTAATTATACCTGCTGACTTGTCGGGTGGCGGGGGGGAAGACGCCATACGCTCAGAAACAAGATAAGCTTCATTCTTACATTGTCATACACAATAGTGGTAAACTGACACTAAGACAAAAGTAAGTCGGCTGCAATTGCATTTTTAAGTAAAACTCAAGGGCGGAG
Source organism: Idiotropiscis lumnitzeri (assembly GCF_059441095.1). NCBI lineage: Eukaryota > Metazoa > Chordata > Actinopteri > Syngnathiformes > Syngnathidae > Idiotropiscis > Idiotropiscis lumnitzeri. The sequence continues at coordinate 12,692,065 of NC_142400.1, read as the reverse complement.
GGAGGTGGGCTCACGTTACATTATTTGGCTTGCTCTTGCCCATCCACATCCAACATGATCTTGTGTGGCATTCTACATTGTTCCTTGGTATGTGACAGCATATTTGAATGTGTGATTGTATACTTTATATAGAAAGACTTTCTAAAACATGCTGGGGCATTGTTACGCATCCACACAAAAATGACAATGGTGGCAGTCTGTCTATGCTACACTTGCCCATGATTTATTCCTCACTGCTATATAGCAGCAATTTTCCCCAAGTAAAAGATTTAAACAAATTAGCGCTGGAATAACAACCCCTTTCGTAATACATCCTATTTAGAAAGCACATTCAATGACAGAGTAAAGCTAAAAATAGTAAAAGACAAATGGTCAGGGGGAGTAGTGGGTCTTGACCTGATTGGAGTGATGTGTAAAATATGGTCAGAAAATTAGGCAGGCATTCAATTTAAGACGTTTGCAGAACACAGAATTTGTTCTAATCCCAACAGCGTGGATAGCAACAGATGTTTGCTGTTAACCGAGGGGTAGTGGTTACACTGATAAGAGGCTGGAGACCGTACAGCTGGATTCAAGCATACGCACAAATACTCACTCAGCTGGACAGAAATACAGTGATCTATCTGTAGGCCGACTAATTAGAGAGCTGGGCTAAAGATGACGGATGCAATAACATAAGATGGTTGAAGAATTAACATGATTGTCATTGATGGCCTCCACCTTCTTCCAAATGTTGTACTTCTGCCTTTCGGATTATCGGTTTGATATTTTCTTGCGTTTTATATGATAAAATGGAGGAAGCGTATATGAAAAAGTTAGTTTCAGGATTAAGAAAAAAGAGGGACAGAATGTACACTGGAAAGTGAGTAATATTTTAATTTTTAAGGTGCGTTTTTCTCCTGATCAACCCTGACACCGCAGCATGACCTCACAATTAAGAATGCAGATCTGAGTCACTTGGATGTCTAATGCAGTTTAGCTTGTTGACATGAAATCTCAATCCAGCCTGCTCAATAAAATAGTAGACAATATTAATTGTCTGCCCTGTGACCGGCTGGCGACCAGTTCAGGGTGTAGTGCGCCTTTCGCCCGTAGTCAACTGGGCTCCAGCACCCTCCCGCGACCCTGTACAGGATAAGCGGTGCGGAAAATGACATGACTTGACATGACAATATTAATTGATAAAGATCCATGCCCGTCTGCTGGCCGCTGTCAGCCGCTGTCTGCCTCCTGAGAGTTGACGCGACTTTAGCATAGCTAAATGTCAGAAAAATAACCAGTCGGGGTTTGTGTGCACATTCTCACTCTTGTCCGCGTCAGCCTGTGTATGCGGAGAATCGATTGGCACGGTATTTTTGCTTTTGTGGAGGTGATCACATGAGCTCATGTTTGATGTCAATAAATCCAAACTATCATGCAGAACACTTTTATACTTTCACAGATTGTAGTGGGCAAGACCAGTAATTTGCATTTGCATTTTGGTGGCAATCAATCACCATTTTAGACAACAGAACTGATAAAGTAAGCAATATTACCTCGTCAGAGCCCAACCAACACCCCAGAATAAATTGCAGTCAGTTCCACTGTAGTACACTTATGCATGTCGGTGGAAATGGAGCAGGAATGTTAAAACAATAGTATGTTTTGCTTCCTGCAAATACAGAATCTATCAGTGAAAACAAAAACACATTCTTGTGACAAGCTGCATCTAAATATTCTTTCCATAGAAAACAACGCTGTTTCTATTTCTCTGCGACAAGGCTCTCCAAAGTTTTTCCTCTGAGGGCTGAATACAGAAAATTCAAAGGATGCAAGAGTGACTTTGAAAAACTTTCACTGAATTTATGCTCGAATTAATCCATAAAGCAAAAATATATTGTTTATAGAGTGGTTCCACAATTTATGTGTTTTTCAAAGTATGAAATATCGTTCGGACTTTATTGCCCTGACTATTGTTATAAGTGTGGTTTAGACCTTCCAGTAATCCAGAAGGGCTGTCGCTGATATTCTTTTTAAGGCAATGTCATTTTCCAAGAAACTATGAGAATAAACGATAACATGGTCGATTGATATACTGATATTACAGCAAAAATAATTCAAGCGGATCCTTAAAGTTTAATTTTCCAAAATATTGACCATTGGCATTAAAATGAAGAACATTAAATAAAATAACTTGGCTAAATAAAAAAATAAATAAAACAGACTGGCTCTGTTCACAAAAAAAAATACACTTCAATGTGAACATATGCAACCACATATCTGTTGAGGCAGAGTAAAAGAAGAAGTCTTATTTCCTCCAGAATGCCCTCTTTCACCTGGTTGGAAGGGCTGTTTCGGAACTCAATTTTTTTATTTTTTTTAAAGCAAAATAATCTGCAGCATTTCTTTACACTTGCTGAATGGCTGCATCTCGTTCACTATAGAGCAAGTAAAGATATCTGCGAGCATGGGCGCGGCATTTTGCGTTGTCACAATTATCTCTATTGTTGGGCAAAGGCATCTTTGACTGCAAGGGAAATGGAAGGCCCTCCGTTTCGCACTGTTTTTTTTTCCAGCTAAAGAAACTGGGTGGTTTAAGATTGTGTTGTGATATTCCTGATAAAATGCGACATACCGGCCTTTACGTGAGCGCGGTCATAATTCCATTCAACTTTCTGTAGTTGTACAACTAAAGTCGTTGGCAGTAGGCTAATTCTTTCACTCTCCTTGCTCTAAAAATGTTTACACCAGCCGTCTGAGAGTGTGAGTGTAGGCTTGCGTCAGTGAGTCCCTCTTCTCACGGCGACGAGCAAGTTGAAAAACAGGAGTGAGAAAGAAGCCGTGCAACCGACTGTTGATGACATATGTAAACAAACACGAATGTTAATGCCAATTTATCGAGTCTGTAAAAAAAAATAAAAACTATTGTGTCCAATATATTATATCGAACACTAAGCTGATATCCTAATGACATGCCTACACGCCAGTGAAACTCTTTGTGGAATCACAATTCTCTAATAAATACCTTATTTCTTCTGACAAATACCGTTTGGGGTTTGCAAATTAGGCTTCCAGACATCCAAGTAGAATACTCAGTTGTGCTCTTTCTCACACAGCGTGAACAACATTCGCACAGCATGGCACGTCTTTCAAGTATGTTTGTTTTTTTCATCCTGAAAAAAAAAGCCCTCCGGTTTCCATGAAAATGAAAACTGCAAGTGGTTATGCTATTAAGAAGCGGAAGTTATTGGAATGAAAGTGCCGATAAAGAAAGGCTGCCTGCCAGCTGCAGCAGCTTCTGCTCACGACAGGGTGAGACAGTGGAGAGGTACAAGAAGAGATAAACGGCAGTCGCTTTTCTTTTTGTGTAAAATATACCATGGTTAATAGTAAAATAGTGATTTGTTCAAATAATTTCTTTTACTGTAATTTTTTATTGTATTTATTTTACAGTAATGATGTCTACATTCAGGACGAAAGTAAGAATAATCTGCAGGAAGCTGACCATTTTTAAAACAGTATTTCCTTGAGGGTCACGAATATAACAAGTTCACAAATCAGACCTTCATATAGAGTAGAAAGTGGAGTTAAACATGTTTGCCACGGACAGTTTTGGTAAGCGTAATGTTTCGAAAGTAGTCGTTTCATCTTTATTAAAACAAGAACAAAATTTTTTTTAACAATTTGTTATGGCATTTTACGCTTGCCACTGTCATGTTTTTATTTATTTATTTATTTTTTTGCACAGCAGGCAAGGTCAAATGTTATTTTTAGTACAGGGTGTACCCAGGGGCGTTTAAAAAAAAAGGGGGGGGGGGTCCACAAATTGGATCTTCCTGCTGTACACACTTGCCTTTTGGAGCTGATGGCATGTCCAGATTGAGCCACCCACATAGCGCTGTTAATGGATTGTGTTTCATTCACTGATTTATGTGCCAGTGTAATCAGTCTCTAAGTATGACAGACAAATGTAGTCACAACTAATTTGGATGTATGAGTAAAATTAACTGTGAAAAGCAGTTTTCAATTTGTTTTTAACCAAATTGCACCGTGAACCCAAGAAAAAGAACTACATTTCAATGACGCCTCATCTATGCTTTAAATTTTGTCAGGTAATTCTGAAAAATGTTGCTTTCCCATACCTTAACTTGAATTCCATATGAATATTTATTCAGAAAGATTTTCTTACAAATCTAACTTTTCAGATTTTGAGTAGTCTTTGACTGGAAGACTAGAAGAACCAAAAGCAGAGGTACAAGCCTATCAATGAGCATGTAGACTTTTAGAATAATGGCCTGTTCTCTTAGTTGTCCTGAAATGTGGGGGACTGATGTGCCACTCTCTTAATAGATCAGATGACAGACTGCCAGCTTCCTTAGCGGTCTTACTCTGGCATCCGACATACTCCATAGTCAGAATGTCTAGCCTCAGTGGGAAGCCACAAAAGAACCGCTGTGGGCAAGCTTACACACACACATACACACACCCGAGCACACACCCACACACACACCCGCACGCACGGGACTCACCTGCTGCAAACCGACGGGTGCTGACATGCAAAAAAGAGTCTGAATACATCTATCAACAGCTGCTGACAGAAGAGGAAAAAGAGGAGAGGAGGATATGAGACTAAAGAGCTGAATAAAAATGTCAGTTTTTACGACAAAATTAAATGACTGCAGCTGATACGGGTTCATTTTTATGAAAAGTAATTTCTGCTCATTCAAATATAGAGGCGTCACACTGAATGAAAAAACAAGTAAAAAAAGATAAGAAAAGACACTCCACACGAAGTAAAAAGGTGCAGAGTTATTTGTCGGGGGAGCAAAGATGACAGCAAAGAGTCGTTCGAGTCTTCCACCTATGTGTGGTTTTGCAGCTTGAATGTTAACGACGTCTTGAGAGCACAGACAAACAAGAAAAGATAGCTGACAAATGGCAACTCAGCTCAACAAATTAATGAACAGCTCAATCCCTACGACCTTTTCAGACTTAACCTTCTTTGTTTTCCTTACCAACAGATGCAATGCATGGGAAGCATTTACAATAGCAAGAGTGAATTGTGTTTTACTAGAAAGCGTAACGTCATGACATGCATCCGAGTTGTACAGTAGAACGTGTGTATATGCATGATAAATGTATTAGACACCAAATCCAATATAAACTTCATGCGACACCTGCCTTAAATTAATATTAATCACCCAAATATTTGTCATGTTTCTACTATGGTTGATAGTACATATTAGTTGGGGAGACACAGGGGATGCACGGATTTATAACTCCCTTCGTCCCTATGCTTACTAAACTCGATCAAAATGCTTATTTTCACTCTACTTTAGACTATATACCACAGGTGTCAAACTCAAGGCCCGGGGGCCAGATCTGGCCCGCGACCTCATTTGATGTGGCCCGCGAAGGGCAAACCCTGCGCGTCAACTTCCTGTTTCTAGTACATTTTCTTCACTTTTAACAACCTTGAGATAGGTCATTTATTTGTTACCAATCACCCCCTTTTAAAATAAATTGAAGTATTGTTGAACAAACAATTACTGAGTGAATTCCTGAATTTGTTGTGTGAGTGTGTGATAACATTAGGTGATCATACAGTTATTTGGGTTCCCAGTCAGAATGGCCCTTTGAGGGGCAAACCATAACTACGATTTGGCCCGTCCAAAAAAATGAGTTTGACACCCCTGCTATATACTCTCGATATTCACTCCGACACAGCTTCCGCATTTCTCTCCCCCTCCCACATGCACACGCCAACCACAAATATGAGGGTAACCTCAAGACAGTTTTGCTGGTCCACTGTGACGTGACGAGATAATGAGTAAATCTAAGGACACCTTGAAGTTTGTCAGTAAATATTCATAAATAAACCGCACAAGCGTTCAGAAAGAGGGTAAAAAGCAGCAGCTTATAGTCCGTCAAGTACAGTAAATATACACAAAGTAAGTAAGTAAATTAAAAATAACCTTCTGTTTTAATTACTCTTTGTAAATCACAGTGTCCCATCACTGTTGCGCTTCTTTTAGAACAGACCGGGAGGCTAGACCTATTGTCCTCGCTTGAATTACGTTTTTTTTTTTTTTTTAACTAATGCATATTACTCGACAGCAAAATGTCATCCGTGTAAGCATTCTGGAGTTATTTGCTCTTTGTTATCTCCCTCCATCCTTCTTCTCAATCTCTGTAACTGCTCACCCCTCCCCTCTCTGCTCAATCGGCTCGGCAGGTCTCTTGTCATTTACTTCAAAGCTTGTTAACTGATCTCTGTAATCAGCCAATAATATTGCAGCTGCTTACAAGTCCCTTCAAAAAACAAAAGAAAAGCTTATTACTGGGTGACGGACAGTCTTAATGGTGATGGAAACCTTGACTTTTTAAAACTACGGTAAACCCTCAAACCGATGATCGGCCCATACCTACTGGTGATAATTAAACCCACATAAACAGAAGACACTGAGCAGTTTGGAAGTACAGCACAACACTGCCTTGTTCAAAATAATGACCAACAGATTACACCCACCATGTGTGCCTTTGTGTGTGAGCGCCACTGATATTGTCAATGAGCAAGTGAGGTGACATTATCCAACCCAGCGTCACCCCATATCCATCCGCCCGCCCACATACACACACAGTCTTCAACACAAGCACATCATTCATACAGCTACGGCACAACAAAGAACAATCAGGACGAGTCAACTCACTCAGTAGCTTCAATGGCTACAACTATTGCACGATTTCCAAAGTGAAACGCTGAAGTCGAGAAATATAGTACCTTTCTTGGAATTGCGAATCTGATCTGGAAAATCGATCAGCCCTAACGCTTAAAATATGGACTAGTTTTCGGACTCAAACTCAACGCCAGTGGGGAACGTCCTCATCGTAGACGAGATGTCATAATTCTCTGATCTGAACAATGATCAGTGAATTATGACATTAAACCCATCAGAAAATCTGATCTGATCTAGCCGGTCAGATGGGTGTTAAGTCTACTGTGCAGTAGATGTCATTGTTCTCTACAACAATTGGTCCTGCTGTTCGGTTTAGATGAGTACTGAAGTCTCTGCATGTATTTTTAATTTTTTTGGGTGTAGACTGATTTGGGTTCGAACTACCAAGTACTGATTTAGTTGAACGAATGCTACCGTGTTGTGTTACCTAAGTTAATTCTTGTAAGTTGCGATGGAGCGGGAGTGGAAAGGGTAACGATTTTCCATGCCGCACAAGAATGCAGCAGAGCACGCGCAACAGTGGAAATGATGTCATCCACTCAGACATGCTTTCACACACACTAACAATACATTTCCAGGTTTTGAGCGAGCGAGACCCCAAGTGAATGTGCAGCCTCCCACCAAATATGCAAAGTATATTGTAACAATGGTGAAGATGAGGAAAGCTTATGGATAAACGTAGCGAGTGGTGAATACTGCATCGGATACATTCAGGTGATTCATTTGAGCTCTCTTCTTAACTTTGACATCCTCATCCTCATCAGCTGTCATTTTTTGTGATGGTCTGGTCCAAGTTGGGTTTAAATGTATGGAACAGCAAATAAACACTAATACAATTACATTTGTTCTTTGAATTACTGTTCAAATGTGAAAGGTAATTAATCATTGATCCCTGAATATATTTATAACTGTGTTGAGGTTATTCCAATGTCAATTCCCCAAACAAATCACACAGAAAATCCTGCTTATATGCTTTTGTTTAACGATTTTAGGCCTCTCAACGTGGCGTGCAATTCCTCATTATTAAGCAAATAACAGTTTAGTGTTACTTGACAGACCAGCTGATGAACACCTGGTTTGGTAAGTACTAATGTAGATAGGCCAATACAAAGAAGAAAGAAAACACCGTGGAATGTAAGAAAATAAAAGACCGAATGTGCTTGATGAAGTGAGACAAGAGCCATAGAAAAATATGAAGTCTTTCATTGTTGTCTGTATGAAAGCCAAAGTTCCTTAAAGTCATACAACGGTGGCCAGATTAATGCACGTGTTTTATTTGGGATTCAGTCAAGGTCCCGTAAGGCACCAGCGCCATATCTCTTAAAACGAGCATGAAAATGCAAGGGCCCACACGGTAGTCATAGAACAGAGGTTGGATTGTTGGTTGGCAGCCAAAGGTCTAAGGGGACTGTGGTCGTCAGAACAAATATTCAGCAGAACTTGTTAAAAAAAAGGAAAAACTATTTTCGAATACATGGGGACTTGTGACGGCTTTCCCGACACGACTCACTGCTCTGACCAGGTTAATGTTTAATTAAAAACAGATTGGTGACACACATGCGCCAAGGATTCTTTCCTTCTTTGCACTAGAGTTTGTTTAGCCTACTTTAAATGTGTGTTGAAAACTATTGGTACTTGTTTGTTTCCTCTGTCCTTGTTCTCTGTCTGGAGCACGCATGCACAAACACACTTCAGTGTCCTTTAACTCCGATACAAGGACATTGTGAAGCTCATCTGTAGCAGTAGTAGTAATAGCAGGAGTTGATATGAGATAAGAGTGGGCTGCAGAATCATTCAAGCTTAACATACGTCTACATTTGTCAAATGACATAAATGCTGTATTACCTAATCCAACGTAATTTTAGTGACATTATTAGGCCTGTCATGATTTGAGAAATTGTCATTTACGCTGCTTCACTCCCTCCCCTGTCAGTCAACTGTGGTAGACAGGACTCACACACAAAAACAAGCACACGCGCACATGCGCAGCCCAACTGTGCGAACAACATTGAAATGGGATGAGCAAACTCAGGACTATGTTTTCAGATTGATGTTGTACAACTACACAATGTTCAGCCGCATAATTGGAATTAGTTCCAAAGCCTAATGCTACATTGGCAACATTTTGAATTCAAGCCAGATGAATGCAAAGCAGCCTGCTAACATCAACGAGCTGGTATGTTGCAGTTGCATGAAGCGAGTCGCAAACCAAAGAACCTCGGAGTCCACACCAATATCCCACCAAATTTCTTCAGCTGGTAACGGAAAACACAGCTGAAAATGTAGGGCCATCCATTTCACGAGCGCCACCGATAGCATTACGTGGCCTTATAGCGGACGAGATGCAGCAATTTACGTGTTGAGGAACCAGCGTTTAAAGAATTGCTGCAGACCTTTGGACAAATTGCCGCAAAAAATAAATAACTAAATAAAAAAAGATAAAGCATAAATTTCCAAACATTTCCTAAACAACCATTCCAGCCGTATATACAAGCAGGTTGAAGAGGACATTCAATGGAGATATTTTACTCTGTCACTACAGACGCGGTTGAACGTATTAATATTTCAATGTATTTTTTGTGAACGGGCCATGAGTTGGTTTTATTTCGTCTTTTAAGTTATCCAATATATTTACTTATTCACTATTTATTATTTAGTTAAAAATTAAATGCCAATGTTTAAGATTCTTGAGAATTCAAAGTTAACTGCTCTCTACTTGAATTATCATTGTATCATAAAATTGTGGCAGAAAAAAAATGTGCTTTCGTGAGAGGCCTAGTTATTAAATGCGTTATTAAAAGTGTCAAAAGGAAAGCGTTTCTGTGAAAGCATTAGCAAAAAAACTATTTGTCTTTTATATGTATTTATCAACTGTTATGGCGCTTGAGGGTGTGCACACAAGGTTGTGCAAGCGAGTACTTGTCAAAGACCTCCTAAATCTATGGCTGAGTGTGTTTTTGTCCCTTTAGGTGGTTTAATTGCTGGCTCCAGTGATTTGTAAGTTTCCTAGGGTGGGGGTCATGTCAAATAGGGAGAACAGAAACTTGATTCAGAGCCATGCACGGAACTTGCAGGGAGAACGACATTCTGAGCGGGGTAGAGGACAGACAGCGTACATGCTTAGGCTAAAAGTGAAAAAGAGGGCAGGCATACTTTTCAAAGGAGGCATTGAAGCAGTGGACTAGTTCAGGATATGAGGCTGCTCTGTAACAGAAGCCAAGCAATGAATTGAACGTGGCAGAGAGGGAGGACCAGCAAAACATACGCCACTACTCAAACGGCAGATTATATTCTGTTCATTATGGTTTAAAAAAATATTAATTTCAATAGGCAACAGGGTCAGTTGCGCAATGAAACAAAGCAGATTGTTTTCATGATAAAATTGTTTGATGAGTGCTCAACAACACAAATTAAACCAGGTTGAGACAGGGAACAGCAGTGTCGCTGATGGCCATGAAGGTCAATGCTGGGCACATGACAGAGCAAACACAAAAGCAAAAGTGGTTAGCGTGTGCTGGGCAAAATGTACACACAAGCACATGCTAACTCTTACGCACACATGAGAATGTATAGGCATACACTTGTGTCCGTGGCGCTCCATGGCATATGTGGGGGTATAAAGTTCAGAGCTTTGGCCCCTTTTGACTCTTTTGGAATCAAAGACTGCTTAAAGTTCATGTAGACACACACTCATTACCAACCTCAAATATGCCTTTTACAGTTTTGGACCCTGCTGTTTCTCATCCACATTTAATGAACTCTAAGCCATTAGTGTACATTAACTCAACTTTCCCATGTCTGCTTTGCGAGACCTTTTGCCCAAAATGGAGCCTCATTAAGCACAAGCATTAACCTGAAAGAGTGTTCGGCATGTGAATTGTAAAATTGTGAATATGATCTCTCTGCAAACAACTTCCATTTCTTATGCACCTCATGTTTTGACAACATACATTTAAAGAAATCATTCTTGTAGAAACATATTGGTAATAAAATTTGCATTATTAAATGTCAAAACAGCTGTAACTGGCAGGGTCCAAGTGCTCAATATAAATGAGTACACACCAAAACATTTGACGACAGGTTTCTTTTCTGAATTTCATATGACATACAATAATACAAAATGATTCGGCAAATGCAGCGCATTAATTGCAAATGAGATTTGTTTTTGCACACCCAAAAAAATAAATGACTTAACCAGAAGTAGGTCTTGTATTTACAAGTTTACAATAAGCTAAAAAAAAACATGGATTTTTGGTGGATTATTGTGCTGGATCGATGCCTGTGAGTTTGGAAATGCAAAATGGAATACCTTTGGCACATTTCTCCCAAATGACTATTCCTATCAAACTTTATCAAAGTGAAAGTTTTAACTGAACCCATGCAGTCTGTGGGAAAATGATAAATGAGTCTCGGCTTTTTTTATATCAGTGGTATCATAGATAGCAGGGCCACAGTAATAACATTCATCTGAGGTTCTTTGCAACTATAAACATAACAGACCAACGGCTGCCGCATGTCAGTTGGTTGAGTCAATAGATCAACTTGTCGATCTTTACAACATAAGCGTCAACTACAAAGGCGGCTGGTGGCTTTGAGAATTGATAAATGTTCTGCCGATTATCTGCTTATGCTCTATTTTCTCCACTCAGTACAAATGCACAGGCCATAGTACAGTTCAGTTTGAATGGTATGTTGATTAAGAAAATGTGTCTTGTGTTTTCTTCCTCATTGCATTTTAGTTACGACAATTATCTGTTAACCACTACAGAGTGAGTTTGCTATACCTCCACCAGGATGACAGAGGTAATGAAATAATGTGGATCAGCTGATTTTGTACTGCAAGTCAAAAAGGAACGCACGCAAGAAAGGTCATCCTCCATTCACCTTAGCGGCCTATGGCTCACTTTGCCAGTGGAGAATGGTCGAATCCAAGGAGATGCTAATAGAAATTTTACGTACAGGTAACAAGCTCACATAGAGCACGCATGCACCCACAATGAATGAACACGGCGAAAAGTTGATTTTGTCATTGAGAATTCCATTACATTCAAACGACAAAAACTTTGTAGATTGCAACAAAGAAGTGAGATTTGATGACAAGCGTCTCACTTATGTAATAAGTCAGACTACTGTAAAACTATGAATTTTTTTTTTAGCGGTAAAAGATTTTTAAAACTTTTGTGGGCTGTGGTGTTGGAGATGAAATTGAAAAAAAATAGATGCATCTCCAACTAGCTCCAGGTAATTACTGTATTCACCAAAGAAAAACATGTTCTGTCTCCTTCAGGAATATTATGCAGATAGCTAATTATGTATACGCACGCAACGACCCACACATGCATGCACTCACATGAAGGGAATATATTTATAACGAGAGTGACAATGGGACTAAATCAAGGAAACAAAACTCAATCCCTCAATTCTACTTCAGAATGGATATCCCTGATTCCTCTCCTATTTTTAGGAGGAGGCGGGGGCAAGGCTCAAGTCAAGGATGGGGAGGGAGAAGATGGCTGCAGGTCCATTTGCATCTGAATTTAAGTCCAGGTAGAGAGCGTGGTGAAAACTAGTGATCAACCAAATATCGGCTGGACTGGTTATCTGGTCCAATAATTTGCATTTTGCCGACTATTGGCATCTTCCTTTTAGCTTTCAAGGCCGATAAATTAAAAGCTGGTTTATTTTGACTCGACGCAGCGCTCTCTCGCTGATGTGCTGGTGGCCCTGCCTTGCAGAAGCAGATTGGCCCTCCCACAGCACCATCTGATTGATTCCTTGTGCAGTGGGAAGCAGCTAATCAGCAGTAAGCTGACTGTTTGCTTTTTTTTTTTTACCTCGAGTCACACACGCTACAGGAAAGGTAAGGCAACAGACTTTGCTGAAATTCTAATGTCAGTCTACTACAACTCACAAATCATAGAAAACTATTTACAGTAGTAAACTCTAAAGAAATGTTTGTCTTCATTGAACTATAAGACTGTTGCAGCTGACTATTTTCTAAGATCTAAAAAAAAAAAGCTTTAACATGTAAATCACATTTTTTAATAAACATGAGCGTAAAGGCCTTTAAGCACAAATCAAGTTTTGGAGTTTTTATTTTTCAAACTTTGGCACCATTTCACTCCTTCAAGAAATTAATATCGCCTTCAAATATCGGTTATCGGCATCCATGACTACTAATATTCAGTATCGGCCTTGAAAAAAGTATATTGTCTATCACGAGTGAAAACAAAACCAACTCTGGCTTCACAAACACCTTCATGATCCAGTTAATACCCATGTGTTAAAGGAACCAAAAAAAAAAAAAAACTCCCCTGGACACAGGACAACTTAAACCGGTTAATATGCGTAAATTGATTCAGAACGGCTGAGAAAATATTTAATTTGAAGTTCCCTTGACCAAAACACCTGCTATATGGCCAGACCCATTGATTTGATTCCTACCTCTTGAGTTTGTTGCCAGGTCAGCCACTTTCTGAAAGGCATCCAAGAAGGCAGCCAAGGCGACCACGGTGGCTCTAGAAGAAAAGAAAAAAAGCCTCAGTTACATAAAACACTTGCTGATGAATCCCTACAAAACAAGCATTTTATTTTGCTTTCCATGCGTCGGCTACAATATGCATAGAAAAAGTGACTGAAGGTGACATGTGCTAATCACTGCTCTGTGTTCTCATGTACTGTATGGAGCGAAAACACGAGGACAAAAAGAGACCAAAGGCCTTCAATCCATTCATTGAAAAGAAGCTTGATGTAAATCATTCCAGAAAACAATTGGAGGCAGTTGAAAGTACCAGTAGCCTCGGTGGTGGTGCTGTTGATTGGATAACTAACATACAGTACGCTGACAAATTACCATTAGGTGACTGACATAGACCAAGCTTCACTTTTTCATACTTATCTGTAAAGTTCCAGTTTACATGCTTTGGTTAAAAGTTAATTTTTGTCCAAATCATGTCTGCCTGGGGGTTGACCATAAAAACAAAACAAAAAAAATAAATAAATAAATAAACAAACAAATAAATAAACTTGGTCACACAGATTCCTTTCTATTTCAAGTACAGCACGGGGACCGGAAGAGCTACGAATACTCTGTACTCATGGATTAAATACTCTCATGAAGTCTGGTCAACTGAAGTTATTCATTGAAAAAAATGTAAACACCCCCCCGAAAATAATTCAGGATTTCCGTCACGAGAAAAATGATCTAAATATTCTTACTCGGCCTGCACTCCCCATCAACCGTGGCTTAGCATAGCAAAGTGCCTCTGACAATGATACAGTACATGCTGCTGCCACTATCTATTTTTAGTGCAGAAACTGGAATGGAGCTGTGGTTGATTTGGATCCCGGAAAGAGGGTGAATTTAACACCACTTTAGAGAAAATAAATTCCGACAATTTTGAGATGACTATATATGTCAACTATGCCAATGTGTGCATGTTAGGTATTATTCCAATTTAAAATAAATGTCTCTGTATCTTTTCTGAATAAAAAAGCTCAAACTAATTTTATTGATGTCTTGATAGGATCTTTCCTTTTCCAAATAAAGTCGAAACCGGAACAAATTCTTAGTTCCGACACAGCTGCAACAGCCAGCAAACAGACCAAAAGGGACCGTGATTAGAAATCAGCTAGCCTTTATTCTACACCATAATTCAAAGCAAAATGAGGAGGAGGGGAAACCCCATAGTTGGACTTAAAAAAAAAAAAACGCCTAAAAACTATAATTGGTTGATTTCCTAGGTGCTTTGCAAGAGGGGTGTAGAGGGGCTAAATTACAGAGCAGTACCCCAAGGACATCATTACACACATGCATAGACACATGCCACAAGCACTGCTGGCTAGCCACTTATCCGAGCCAAAGCGGCAAGGTGGGTGTGTTTGCGTTTTACCATGTGTGTGTCCCTTTATGTAACCCAGTCCCACAACAGATTACAGAGCTCCATGGGTGGGTGGGGTGTGGGGGTGGCTATGCCGTGGTCAAAACCGCTACTTTTACCAAATTGGAAGTGGCTATAGAAAACATGAAAGAAGACCAAAAAGGCGGTATACTGGTTTACCATTAGGGCAAGTTAGTAGTACACTGTTAGGGATCGATCTCAACGCTTGTAAGCTATCCAGAAGAAACTGAATCAATACAGCTGGCACAACTACAGCAGCCTACGACAGTGTCTCGGTCCAGTAATCGGAGCAAAGTTTGAAATACCACAACAGGCAGACTATAAATAGCGCGGCACTCATGACTTGGATTCTCCATATCCAAAGGATATTCCTCTTAATTCGTTTTGTCTTGGATGAGAGTGTCATACGTACACGCAAATATATATACATATATATATATATATTTTTTTTTAACATTTTAACAAATTTTTAAAATGTGCAAAAAGCCGACGTTTAACATTTACAACTGTCTGCCCTAATAAATTTGGGTGAAAATCAATTCAACTCTGGTTGAAATTGGGTGTGACGAAATTATCTTTTTTGTGTATACAATGCAAACTAGGTGTAATTGTGATTTCAAAATGAGTTAGAAAGCAAGCACTAATGCCGAAAGGATGACACACTCTTTTGATGGTGGACACCTTCTGAAAAATGTTTACTGAATTATACTAATCACAAGTCTTTATCCTACGTTGTTTTCATGGAATTTACACTGTTAACCTCATTTCCCTGTTTAATTGCAACTACTCAGATAAACAGATCCAAATAACCTTTTGACCAGAACGTTCAGTGGTCACAATCTACTTTTAACACCATCGCAGCGCACAGACCCAAAAACACCTTACTGTCATATAGGCAGTCATTAGCAACAAGTCCACAAATGCTCCCCCTGATCTTAGGTATGACAAGGTCACATATTTAACCCCCAAATGATGGTAACAGTCGAATAACATATCACCACAAATCAGTTTTAACGCTGAGAAAACAGACGAATGGAACACTGTGTGCATTCTAGACGCTATTGTTAAGTCCCTGAGCCTTTATACAGCTGTCACTTTGAGTCTGTCCCGGAACACGTGGACACTTCTACGGCAAGGGATCTGCCGTGCACTGTTAATCAAAGAATATTCCAGACTGCAGGACAGCCACCGTTACAGTACTTGGAGAACAATAAGCTTTTATGTCAGCTGTCGGAAGCTGTTTGGCTATTGACACGTGGCTATTTAAAGACGGCCGAGAGAACTGGTGAGAATTGGTGGCAATACTTAGCAGACAAATGGCAGGAGGTGAGCAAATTCAGTTTGAAAAAGACAAGACAGAGATGAATGGACAGGATGGACACTAAATATGTTTAGAGCGTTTGAGCTTTCTAGTAAAAGGACTTATAACTTGATCTGAAAGGCAACACTCCATCTTCAATAGAATTACAATGTTTGAATAGAAAAGTAATTTGTTAGACGTTGATTCACTAAAGGTATGAATGTAGTCACCAGCCATCATAATCATGCCAATGTGTTGCGTAAGAAAAAGCTCACCTGAGCTGGGACTGCAGTTTGCCTGCCTTGGTGATGAAGTCCTCCCAAATCGGGTATCCGCTCTGTGAAGGAGGGAAAAAAATGTATGTTGTAATCAAGACAGATTTCACAATCGCCATTAACATCATATTTTGATATTGCGCAGGAGACGAGAAGGCTGCGACGAGATAATTGTTTCCCAAACAGATTCCATGAATCACTCTTCATACTTTTATTTTCTTACCTTTAAATAAATTAGAGCAAGTCTGAACACAGATATTTACCATCATGTCCTGTGGGCTGCAAAATGGGTCACTGGCTTCTTTGGGAAAAGTCCCCTCACAGCAAAACTATTAATACTCTGTCATAATGAGCCCGGCACCTAATGGAACTCTAAATTTACCTAATTGAGGTCTTCTGGCTGAAAATAGTTGAATCGAAACTATGGCAGTCAAGGAATGGTGTTCAGAGGAGCCTGCAGGCTAAGAAATGGAACTCGGCAGTGGAACCGCACAAGATAAAGAGAGTGAGGGCTTGAGTAAATGTTTGCCAGTGATGTGCCACTACTGTCAAGTGCCTTAGGAATGTTATATTATGCTGTCAAACATTACACCCAACAATGACTCAAGTTCTCTCTGTCCTCCGACTTCTCACTCACCACATTACATCACTTGCTGCATGTTGCATGTATTCCGTTCTGATATCCATCCATTCATCTTTTTTGATTATTCAGGTGGGCCTTTTTGAAATGCTTTTCATATTTTATCCAGAGTACCGATTCAATTGCGAAATGTAGGTGTCATTAATTGAGAGTTGTTGCGGGGATTGTTTGTTCATATGAGGGGTGGTTGATATATATAGACTCCGATATTATCGTCAAAGTTGCTTTCACGATATGCAATTGTAAGTTATCAACTATTAATGCAGTCTGAAAAACAGAATCGCTCGAGTCCATTGATTGGCTGCAATGTAGAAAGAAGCGATAATATTGTCATTTGGCAAAGCAGCGTGCATAGACGAGGGAACACAATTTTTGTTTTAAATTAGGAGGAGTGTCTCATATCAGTAAGTAATTTATTAGCAAGAATTCAGTCCACGTCCACAGCCTGGAACAAGGGACGAAAAACAGTTTGCCGTTAAGAGCATTTCATCTGCACTTCACTTCGACCACAAAACGTATGAAGGCTTATGTGATGTCACAAGCCATACAAAAGATAAGTAAAGCAGAGTTAAGGACTGTCTACAAATTCCATTTTCCAAGGTGACGTGTATTTAGCAAGCATTTCGATGATTATAAAAAAAACTTTGGAAAATAGGCCAAGGATTAAGAAGCTTATGACTGTTTTGGGCCATCTCTCACAACTTTAAACCAATGCGTTATCATTATACATTTTGTACTAGTGTACGCCTGAGCATGCACACCCTACCAGTCTAACGTCAACAAATATTTTTGGTTTTTAAAAATAGTAAAAAAGTAGGTCATCTTTCTACATTAGTAAAACCCAACTTCACAACCACGACTTTAGGCTACGTGTAAAAAAGTGATTCATAACTTATTGATTGCCAGACCCATTCAATGACTGTATTTAAATGAAACAAAGGGGAAAGAACCGGTTGTGATAGCATTTTCTGAGTCGTAAATTATGACACCATTGTTATTGATGTGCAACAGAATAAATTGTTAGTGTATATGGTCAGGGAAAAACCCGCGCAAACATTGGTCAAAATGCTGATGATTTTCACCAATCTTAGAAAACGTCTCTTTCTATTAGGAAAGTGCAACATTAATAGTTTGTCTTCTTTTTATGAAATGAAGTATACAATGCAACAGTACAGTTTTACTTTTATGCAATCAAACACCAATGGCATATGTTATGCAATACGTTTCTCAAAACCTGTTACAAGTTGAGTTTACACTGTGCACAGGTTGAGCAGCAATATAGCAAAGCACGTCCATAACATGACGTTCTCCCACAGTTGGGATAAAGTCTTGCTAGTTGTGTACTTCACCATTGTCCCTCCCAAACAATCCAAATATGGCTATATCCGTCCACAGATTATTATGTCGGTAGTGCTGTGTAATATCCAAGCAGTCTTAAGAAAACTTCAAACATACGGCAATGTTGTTTTAGGTGGCAATGGCAGCCTCCTTGGTGTTCTGCACTGAAACGCTGCCTGTTTAATGATTTGCATATGTTTGATTAGTCAACAGAGATGTTGGCATGTGCCAGTCATTTTGATTAAGTTTTGAGATGCTTCTTTTTGTTAAGTTAGTTTGTTTTCTTTCTTTTTTTTCTTTAATCACATTGATCCTTCTGAACTGTCCTCTCGCAGTCATCTTTCCAGGATGGACACTCCTTGGAAGACATGCAACAATGTTATAACAAAAAAAATTATGTGGACAAACGACCAACAAGACATTTAGCCACACTTTTAAAATATTTTCCAGCTTTATACAAGTTTGTTCATGAAAACCTAACCTCAACCGATTGGGATACGGTGACAAGACCTTAAGAGAGTTATTGACAGCAGACATTCATTGAATCTTGCTTAACTGCAACCGTTTTCTTATGAGGAATGGTTAAAAATTGATGTGCACGTCTGATCTCAAATGACGGGCAACTTTTGTTTGAGGTTATTACAATTGCAATATTGAATTGTTATGAAATCAAATGGTTTTCTTACTTTTTCCTCCCAGTCCTGTGAATGTTTACATGTTATTTAAAAAACATATATGGAAAACATAATTGTTTGTGTTAGATTGGTTTAAACTGACAATTTGTTTATTCTAATTATGATTTGCATGAACACCAAAGCACATTTTATGACCAAATTATGCAGAAAATCAAAACATTCGAAAGTGTTCACATACTTTCTCCTCCAAGTATCGGTGGCTGACATGAGAGACAGTGTTGACTATGAAATTTAACACCAGATCGTAAAAGTTTTCAAATTTCTATGTAAACGGACGTCTGGCCATTTTGATCCCCCAATTCCTCCATATGTCAACGCTTATAGACCCCGTGGACATTGTTCCAACCCGACAGTCACATTCTTTCCATTCCTTCGGGGCAAGTGCAGCAGCTGAGAAGCAGCTAATTGTCTCTACAAGTCGTCTCTGTCAAAAAAAATAATAATAAAAAAATAAATAAAAGGAGGAGGAGAAAGAAAACTGCGAAATAAGACGTCCTACATTGCTTACGCTTCCACCTGCCCGCCTCAAAACGGAACATCCCAAATTAAAATGACAAAACAACTAAAGTAAATATGTAATTTTTAAGTGTATAAAACAAACCCACTTACCATACATGAATATATACATACATGCATACATGCACACATTCATGCATACTTGTATGCATGCATACATACATATTTTGGAGTAGTTTGAAGGGTTTGGAACTTAAGAGCAAAGCAAACATTAAACAAGTTACGCTAGCCCGAGCAAGAAAAAAGTCTCGAGTAAATCACCGACGCAACACAGAAGTTAGTCTAGCAGTGGAAGCTGTACGATAACACCGTTTATCGTACCTTCATGTCTGCGATAAGAGTTTGGAAGAGTCCTCCAAGCGCACTGCAGTCCTTCTCGATAACAGCCTCCATTTTCAGAGAACCACCTCCAAGTGGTCACCCCCGACTTCAGCTCGCCACCTCCGAAATCCAGAAGGTGAGGGTGGAAAAGTCAAGACGAAAACGAGAAGGGGGGGAAACTAGAAGTGAGCTCTAACCGGAGCGTCCGTTGCTGAGTAACACAACAAGAGGCGTTTCAACCAGAAAGTTGTGAGGAAAAAGCGTTCAAGACTGTTCCCGGTGTCGTGCCAAAGTACTTACCCCCGAAAAAATCTGTATCCCCTGTCGCGGGAGCGCGCACGCATTGACACCGGTGCACCTTTCACTTCAATTCAGATGTTAGAACGAGAGTGAAATGAAATTCCCAGTGTCTCCACGCCGCTTGCTTCGGAGCCATATTAAGATTAAAGTTAAGATTTAACATTTCAAGTGATGTTTCTCAAATTTCCCCAATGTGGGACTAATAAAGGACATCTTTATCTTTATGTCGAAAGTAGAGACGCGCCACGGTGCTCTGAGGATATTGACAGCTAAACCAGTTATAATATTCGGTGGTGTCGTCGGTCGTATCTTTCAAAACACCGACTGAAGAAGCTGGAGCGAACAAACACCCAGAGGGAAACACACCAAGCTAGCGATATCATGGAAAAAGTTAGTTCCGGTGAATTTACAAAATAAGTGTTTTCATCATTGCTACTTCATATAGGAGCATCCACTTCCTAACCAGATGTACGACAAAAATGCAATTTTTAATATGGACAAAATACGCTCATACGTGCAAAATACATCATCTTCGTATATTTAGTTTGGAAAATACATTTTTCATTGCATGTATAAAGATCAGCTATCCTAACACAACAACATAGAGTTTGGAGTAAACAAAAAACACAGTTTTTTTCCGGCACAAAGGGCTCTCTAGCATAAATATTATCATTCAAGGAAGACACAAAACCACTGTAGAAAAAAATTCAACCAAGTACAATAACTAATTTTAAAAATTATATATAATAATTTTGGTAAGCCGAATAACTCAGTGCAGAGGCGCAGGGTTTGATTCAGCTTTTGGCCTTCCTGTGTGTAATTTGTATATTTTTTTTCCTCCAAGTTTTTAAGTTTGGGATTTTTTACGATTTTTTTCTGAATTGTCCTTTATTTACTCATTTTTTTGTGTATTTATTTATTTATCGGGAATTGGCCATTCCTTGGTGGAAAAAAATCTGACTTGAAGTCGTTTTTAAAATCAGTGCTGTTAATGTGAAGACTCGCCTGTACTCCATGTGATGAAAGCGGTGAGCTCAAAAGAACTAACGTCCATGTCAAACATTCAAAATAATTGAAACAGATCAAGAGCATGTGTCATTTAAAATTCTATGGAGTACTGTAATGTATTTGCTGCTTCGTATATCGTGATAGTGCTTTTTGTAAGGTTTAAGTAACATGTCTGGAAAAAAAAACCTGTACTGAATGTCAGTCAATGAGCGACATCTACCGACGCATGTTTGAATGACAACAGACGATAGCCTGATCTCAAACTATAAATGATAAATCGTGTTGCAACTTGATCACCATTTCAATGAAAGGAATGTACACTTTACAGATAATGTATTTGGGGGGAAACAACTAAGTGAATGTGCCAGATTGAAGAAAACCCCGTGATGTATTTTATGATGGAATTCGTGCACAATAAATAAATACATAAAATAAAATAAAATAAAATAAAATAAAATAAAATAAAATAAAATAAAATAAAATAAAATAAAATAAAATGCATGCTTAGTTAAATGTTTCATTTGTCCGGAAGAATATTGCAACAACAGACTTCCGTTTGATTAACGTACAGAGGTAAAACCTTTAAAAATGTCTTTATAAATTCAGACGGTGTCCATTCCCTGTCAGTAAAAATATATGCCATAAAATAGTGGGTAAACATGTTTCAATTTGTCATATTTAAGTTATATTTCTCGTGAGGCATTATGAAGCAAGCGTGCCTGTTATT
The DNA here is from genome assembly GCF_059441095.1 of Idiotropiscis lumnitzeri. Taxonomy (NCBI): domain Eukaryota; kingdom Metazoa; phylum Chordata; class Actinopteri; order Syngnathiformes; family Syngnathidae; genus Idiotropiscis; species Idiotropiscis lumnitzeri. The sequence continues at coordinate 12,670,328 of NC_142400.1, read as the reverse complement.
ACACTAACTTAAACTACATTGTATTTGGAAAGAAAGTACTCTACTCCTAAAATTCTTTTTATGTTTACTGTTCACCCTGCACTTTATAATCAGTGTTGATGATGATGACGCGTTAAAATGTGTTAACATATTTAGCCACTAGAGGTTGACAGAGATACATGATTAAAATGAAGACAATGAATTTCGCTGTTGTTGCTATAACACGTCAAACTATTTCTTGAAAATACTTGTTTGTGATCATCAGACACAGAGAACTTCTCTTTTCTGGTCATGAACCAACAATATATTCACCCCTGATGTTGAATGGGGTTATCGCCTTTGTGTCCATGTAATGTATGTTATGTACTGCCCCCACCCCCCAAAAAAAACCTAATCTCAAACCATTCCCATCATTAGTATGACCTGACTTTGTCCATACATGTCTAACTTTGTCTTTCAATACTCTAAATTTGGTATTGTGATTGATCTATTTTTTTTTAAATGAAAGGACCTCCTCCTTTATGACATTAGGACTTTTGTAGCATAATCCAAACAATGTATAACTGATTAATTAAAATTATTCTAATGGAACACAAATAATTAACAAATCCCTTAAACTGTATATTTATAAATCACACACACATCTGTAATGACTTTAAAATGACTAATTAACCCAGTCTTTTTTTCTTTTTTAATCAAGTATCCCAAAAAACTAGCATTTGAACTGGGGCGTGTAGATTTTTTATATCCACCGTACATAAATAAAATGTGAAAATTGTTTTTGCATGATTTGATTACACTTTCACCTTAAAATTTGTATTATGTAACAAAAAGTATTAAAATGTTAACAAAGGCACAAGAATTCAAACATTGTTTTAAATTAGTAATTTACTACACTTATTGTAAATAATTATACTAAAGTGGCACAGCAAGCAAAACTGATAGAGTATTTATCATTCTTTATTGTTAATGTAAATTAAAAATATTCTTTAAAACATACCAATATTGGCATATTTGAGTGTTTAATCCTATGCATGAAGGAGAAGATGAACAATGATGTGATCCAATGAACTGTTAATACAAATAACAACTGTGTAGGTTGTGTTCAAATTCTTTAAAACTCCAATATAGGGAGTTTTGTGTGTTGAATCCTACCTGTTAAGGAGACACAATGACGTCATCTAACAAATCAACAAAACAAAAAAAAAACATATCAACACAGATTCAAAAATATATTAAAAAAATTCAATAGCACATGATGTTTATTGTGACGTGAGTTTCCACTTCCTTTGCATCACTGTAATATAGGGCCTTTCCTAGAAAATGTTCATGCGTAAGGAGTTTTTGATGAGCATGAAACAAAAGCAGCACGATAGAGAGAGAGAAAAAAAGAGATTTAGCAGTTTTGGAATTGGGAAACATTCCTTCCAGTGAGGATGTGAATCCAGTAGAATGAGGAAGTTACAGTGTTGATGTGAATAAAAAAAAGAAGGTTGCATAAGCATTAGTAGCATGAGTAACGTGAATGAAAAAGCAAGGTGCATAATTGTCACAACATGACTAACGCGTGCATGCCATATTAAATGTCAAAATTGTTCATTGTTTTCTCATTCCTTCACCACACCACTCAACCTGTTTGAGAAGTTAATGACCTCAGAACAGTTGTCGGTCATTCTGCAATTAATAAAGTCCAGAAAAAAAAAAATCACAAAATGTTCATACTTGAAACAGGGCATTCCAACTCCTACAGATTTCGGAAGCAACTGCATTTTTATATTGGGAATGTTTCCCCTGTAGGTGGAGAACAGGTGCAAAATCAGCTTGAGTTTCAGGTTAGATCCTCCACCTCTTGAAGGCCATCACCAAACTGCAGCTGTAGAATAGCGTCACCACAAATGCAAATATCTGTGACAAAAAAGGAACAAAAGAGTGTGAAGATTTTGGGACAAGAATCAGCAACTCCAAATCTGAGACCACGGTACGCAATTGTCGGAGTGTCCTCTCCAGGTTGGGATAATGATATCCTGCACTAAGTGGACCCTTTCCAATATCTTGGGGTCTTATTCATGATTGAGGGGGAGGATGGAGCGGGAGCTCTACAAGACAGATAGCTACAGCCTCTGCAGGGATGCAGAGAGTCTGTATCGGTCTGTTGTGGTGAAGAAAGAGCGGAGCCCAAATGCGAAGCTCTCGGTTTACTAGTCCATCTACATTCCTCACTATGGTCGCGAGCTGTGGGTTGTGACTGACAGAATTAGATCCCGGATAAAAGCAGCCGAAATTAGTTTTGTCCACAGAGAGTCTTGTCAAAATAAATGTTTTAAATTTAATTTCTTTGTAAAATTTTCTCACAAAAAGCTTACTTCATGTAATTTCATAATCAGAATGCCCTTTATTGTCATATTCAGTGTACAAGGAGATTGGAGAGCTGCCCTCCCTAGCGCAAGATAAGAAATAATTTAATCATGTATATCAATTAATTAAAGATTAAATAATTAAATAGAAAATAAATATGAAATTAAATAAGTGAAGACACCAGAGCCGGGCACTTGACCCTTTTTTGCCGGTTAGTACCCCGCCCTCCAGCCGCGACTTAGGTACCGTTGCCGCCTCGACCCTCCGGCCTTATTCATAAAAATTGTCGTCTCTGACCCAGTTGTCCTTCTCCTCCTCCTCCTCCTTCTTCTTTGTCTCATTCTTCTTCTTTCTTCTTCTCCACGAACGTGCCCAATGCAAGTAAGTACGCACAGTTGGTATTGACACTTTTGACGCGTTCTGAGGCAATTTTTGTCATTTGCCCAGTTCACTGAGTAGATTTCGATGAACCTTTGGGCTACTTGCAACCAAATCACACGGACGAGGGCCAGACAAAAATCCACCTCCGGCCTTGCTTGATCGAGCCCTTTTTTTAAATTTGCCATCCCCGCCCTTAAAAATTGGCGGTCCGCCCCTGGGACGGACTGCCCAGCTCTGGAAGACACATTTTGGATGGTTGAAGGTATGAAGCCAGTATTTATCGTACAGGTACATACAATTAGATAGACTACCCAAAAAGATTTTACTCACCGTGGCCACTACGTTAATATTGAACTCGTTGCGAGTCAGCACAGTGAACACATTTCCCCGAGGGTAGTGTATACACATTACAGTTCCTGTGCTGTTTGGCAGGGGTGTGATGATGGCTCCTCCATTAGCTGCCGTTGTCGCCGCCTCCAGCACAAAGGCGGCAAAATAAAAAAGCAAAGCTACAAAATGATAAAAAACATCCTGAAAATGAGCAAAGAGGACATGTTAGTATGGCACTCAGCACACATCTTCACCAAGGCCTGAAAAAAAAGTAGAAGGCCTATCATACTTGCCTAGGCATCCTAAAAAGAGTTTCTGAAGTTTACAATTATGACAAAATTTGGCAGCACATGCCCTTTCAAGGACCAGGAGGTGGGAGCAGATCTCATCGATTTTAAAGTCACTGCATTATCCTGATTGACAGATAATACTAAAAGAAGTCAAGAAACTAGTGATAGTAGTAGTAAGTTGTCGTCGGATGTGGGAATTGCTCACAGCCGATTGACAAATGGCGGGACACTTTAAAAAAAAAAAAAACGAATGATGAGTGACGGACCAGCAAATTTTTATAAAATGCCCACCTGTCGTAGTATTAGTGGTGGTAGTAGTACAAGATGAAATGGAAGAAGCTAAGAAAAGTGCTTACTGGTTACTATATGCGGTGGCACTCACTTCTCTTTGTCATTATTAATGTGACTTGTAAGACACAACCAGTTGCTCGTCTGTATGTGAGTTCTGCAACCACGTGAGCTTCACACGCCGTAATGGAATCCGTTGCTCAGTTATACCGTAATTGATGTTGAGTACACACGCGAGACTTTGCAGTCATAAATATTGATTCACCGCCAGCGGCATCAAACATTCTGCGAGCAAATTTAGGGATAAAAATTACGCATCTCACACCAGAGGATAAATGGACAGGATAATATTTTAGAAGAATTCGGCTTTTGCTGACTTTGGTCTGAAGTGCAGATTTTTTTTTTTTTTCCAAATTCGGTTTGGTATGAGAGCACTCTTGTTATGACTGCAATGTCCAGCACGAAGGCACCTGGGTAAGATAACATTAATTAATCTGCTCAATTACCAGAGTTTTATATCACCCATATGGTATCAGCTCAGCACACCAAGTAGGTTAGGAGTCATAACAAACCATCCATTATCAAAACAAAACCTTGGATTAGTGCTTGGTCAAGGTAATAAATAAGGTTTCAGTTTTTCAACTACGGGAACTGTAAAGGTTATATAAACTTGCAGAACAACTGTAGTGTGTACAGTACAGTCAATAATTCCACACACTAAAACAAGGCACACACTACAAACATGGCCAAAAGAAGAGGGCATCTTTAAAAAAAAAAAAAAAAAAAAGATTGTTATCAGATTACATAGGGAAACAAAAGAGTGAGAAGGGAGTTTGTGTTGTCAATTCTGTGAGGCGGATGGGACACCAACAACGAAGTCTTTGTTGTGTTCTGGTGGGACCTCGTCATTCATGTCGCTCATTGTTCTGATGAAAACAAACAACACATGCTCGGCTTCTCTTGGAGAAAGCTTCGCGCCTAGCAAAAGGATGGGAGGCTAAATGTCACAGAAACGGCACAGGTTTGAGGGCAATGCTAACCAAAATTTGCAACAAATACACAATATTTGTGGTAATAATGTGCTTTTGAAAAAAATAATTTGATATCTTTGTGAATTGTAGTTTTCCCATGTTTTACCCCCTGGTGTAAATCCTGATATTGCACTACTACTACTAGAGTACAGTACTGCTAAGATTCTCAACACCCATGAAAGCAACATTTAGCACTGTGAGTAAAAGGAAAACATCCGTTTTTCAGGAGATTTTGCAGGTTTCATTTAGACCGAGGTGAGCAGTCAAGGGCAGCAAGGCCTTCTCTGCCGGCCTAAATGCCATTAGAAAGCAGTGACCTACATTTGCAACCCATGTCAGTTCTTATGTTTTTTTTGTTTTTTTTCCCCAGTTGTTTACTTTCGTCGTTTGGTCATGTTTTTCTGGACAGCACTACATCCAGTACGTGCATATGGATATTATATATTTGGCCCACAATGTCAGCAATTTTTCATCTTCTGATTAGTTGCTCAGAGCAAGACAGTTACAGGCTAAAAATGGGGGGGATTTTGCTACTTACTTATGTTTAGACCAGTGAAGGCTCATAGGACATGTTACAAATAATTTATTGGGGCTGACTTCCCCTTTAAGTTTCTGAGACAGGATATTGCCCATGACTGAATTCATTTTAGCCTGGATCTGGCTAGTGCCGTACGATATTCAGATACATATTTTAGTGGGCAATAAAAATGTCTACCGCACGATTATAATCCTCTCTCATTTATGTAGTTATGTTGTTATAGTTATATTATTCATTATTATGTGTGAGGTATTAGGTAAGATCTATTGCTACACTAATGTAGCATCCGAGAGGGTGACACAAGTCGCCTTTCTATTACGTCATGTTTGTGTCACACACTCAAGTGTTACACAAATGTAGCAATTAAATTAAATTGATGAAGCATGCTTGGTGATGTCAGAAGTCTTTGCAGTGTGCTTGTCTACTAAGGCAGAATGTGAGTTTGTGAGTCTTTTTTGTTTTTTTTTAAAAGAGTAGTTTAGATGCACTTGACCTTGGATGTCACACTAACGTCTAATGTACAATGAATTACGGCTAAAGTATTTACAGCAGTGATTCCATTTTGTAACAGCATGCTCACATCCCCTGAAATTTGTTTTCGGCACTGCAAGGGGCGCATGGATGAAAACAATATTACAATGTACAGTACAGTGAGTCCACAACACTGTACATTCCTTGAAAGCTGATTGTACTACCAGATATTCATGCTTTAATGCAAGACATTTTCTCACTGCACATCTAGTAAAAAGACAAAATGACAGCCGCTGGGTTTATGGATACATGATTACACGGCCGATCAGAGGAGGAAACCAACGGCAGTCTCGAATACTACTTACCAAAAAGTTCCAGTCAATACTGATGCGATCAGCCAGGCCAGTGATGAGGAGTATGAGGTAGGCGGAGGAGAGGAAGAAGGCAGTGACAGACACAAACATCACCCAACCTTGCAGCAGGGGGACTGGCACATTGGAGGAAGCCACCAGGATCCATACTAAACCACCAAATAACTGGAGGCACAAGCACTAGCACGTTAACACATAACAATATAAGTCAACGTTTCAAAATACTGCATTATTGTACCAAAATGGTAATTTATTTTGTATATCAACTGCAGTTGTTCACCACTTTAAATTACAACTACGATGATACAATTCAGCCCAAAAGTTGACACTGCCCCCCCCCCCCCCCCCCCCCCACTTTGCTTTTTTGCGGCGCAGTTTCACATTATTTGTGATACCAACACAAGGGCTACCAATGACAAAGGCGAGGAGGAAAATGTGTTGATAACCTTAGAGCGAGAAGTGTAACGTACATTGATAGAGGTCTGGCTGCTCATTACAATATGATCCATGCAATAAATCACATAAGCAAATGATTGTTACTATTTAACAGACAGTATAATATGCTGAAAAGTATACTTATTATACTTAAAATGTTAATTGTAAAAAATCCTATACAAATGGGGAGTAATTTTCTTTCTTTTAGTTTTAAATGGTGACACAAAACACTATTTTCACAGAGTTTCACACAACCAACAATGCTATCAAAAAATATATACTTTCCTAACGTGACAAAGTCTGTCCATTGCAGTTCTAACACGAGAATACAGAAGAAATAGTTCGAATAAGCAAAAGCTGTGAGGAGTCAAGGACCGTGCGATCACCTTGCAATACTAAAGGTCGTCAGGAGAGACCATGAGGTTGCTACAAGTACCCGATGCTTCTAAACATTCACTATAGTGATGCCTTGAGTTCCGGATCAAAACTTACTATTTCTAAGCAGATAAGCGCCCCGGAGTAGGTTCTTAACACTTCCAGTCCTAAAGGGAGCGAAATTGTTGGCGTTGAGAAGGAGGTGGCAGCGGGATTGGTGGCCGGCTCCGACATGTCTGCGTCCGCCTCTCTCGCTCTCTCTCTCGCCGCTTTTTTCTCGGCCTCCTCTTTGGCTCTCTCACCTACCAGGGAACCCACTGGCACAAAGGAAAGGAGGTGCGGGGGGGAAATTCCTGCGGTGTCATGTGTCCCTCTCCAACAGAACAGGTCGGACAGGTGCACCGGCCACTCCCTTGGAGCCACGATGCTGCGTTCAAAGGCATCTCGGATTTACGGAAATCTCTTCATCCAAATGGCCCTAGGCTAAATAGTTTTAATGTTTGTATTCCCCCATGATTGATTATGTGGTTACAAAAGATGCACGTGGATGCAGATTGATCATGAACTTCAGCGGTTCTTTGTTGCTGTTGTCTTTTATGTTGTTGTTGTAATCAACATGTTCAATTAAATCGCCACAATATCATTAACAATGTACTTGACGTAGTTATGGTCGTTCCAATGACATATGAGCGCAGCAAGTTTGTTCTTGGACTTCCAGTTAAAACACTTATTTACTGTATTGCATTTGTCAGAAGGAAAATGTGGATGAACTGGGTCATTCATTAATAACTTATAAGTGACCAATAGAAGAAATGAAGCCGTAAAGCGACAATGGGGTGGCTACTTGTCCACTAACTACATGAGTCAAAAATTAACCATGAGTGTAGAATTAAAGCAGACAATAGAATGAGAATGAGAAAGACTTTCAAATTGATATAAAAAAAACAAAACAAAACAGAAAAAGAGTTAAAAAGAGTTAGATTTAACGCGTTGACAAGTTACTTTGTTGTTGGGTTGCCAAGACCATGCCACAGTTAATGTTTAGACAGGATTTGGAATACAAGTACCAATATTGACCTAACCTCCAAGAGGGCATTCCAGCACTGGGTTAGCAAGGGTAGTGACGAGTTCCAGTGAATCAAGGGACAGTGCGAGGGCTCATCATTTGCGTCATGCCTTTGTTTTAAAGCGGCCTCTTGTTTGCTTGGCAAATCTTGATCAACTGACAATGTGATATTTTCAAGGAAAGGAAATGTATTAAAGTTTTGAGAAGCAAATATTTGACTCTGGACGCCCTTGACGTAGAAAAAAGACAAGAAAAAAAAACAGAGATCCAGGGAAGAGTATTGCCTGGTTAAAAAAAAAGGCGTAAGCATTCCATAAACCAGGGGTCACCAACATAGTAGTTTGTGGCGTGGCGCAAGGATTCTTTTGTCTATGGGGGTGAAGGGCGCTCAACCGATACGTGGAGGGGGTGGGAAAAAAATAATTTTAAAACTTCACTTATACTTGCGAGGTTCTCTCGTTTTTTAAAATAAAAGTACAAGACTCACTAGTAGTGCGCAGGAGACAGGTGTATTCAAGATAAGGTATGAATGTGCCCAACGTTAGAGATTTGGATCAATCGTGGTAATTTATTATGTATTCGTACCCCTTAAATCAGTGCGATTTAAACCCAGCACCTCTGCAGTGAGAGGCAGATAAACTGTTGGCCAGCAGGCTGTCGTTTTTGTTTTATTGCATCAAAATGAAAAAATGTAAGTCACGGTTTTCCTTTTTTGTGTCTGTTTTGATTTTGGAAAGGTAGACACAATGGGAAACTGGTTGGAAAATTGGCCTCACAGTTCAGATGTTATGGGCTCGACCCCGAGATCTGTCCTTCCTGAGTGACGTTTGCATGTTCTCCCCATGCCTCCGTGGGTTTTCTCCGGGCACTCTGGTTTCTACCCGCATTCCAAAAATATGCATGGTAGATTAATTGAACTCTCTAAATTATCCCTAGGTGTGACTGTGAGTGTCAATGTTTGTTCGTCTTTGTGTGCCCTGTAATTGGATGGCAACCAGGTCAGGGTGCAGCAACTGCACCAAGGTGGCTGGTATAGGCTCTAGCACGCCTGTGACCCTTGTGGGGATAAGTGGTTCGGATAAATATATATATATATATATATATATAATCATTTAACAGATCTCATTGTCAAAAGAGCTATTTATTTATAGATTTTGACTTTACCAAATATAATTGTTTTTCAACTCTCATCTACCATTACCTGGTCTGTCAGGGTTCATATATATATATATATATATATATACGTGTGTGTGTGTGTGTGTAAAATATAGTATATTTACAAAAAAATGAATTGATTTACACTATTAGACATCAAAAAGAGCGCTAGTGCAGTATTTGCATTTTCTTTTTCTTTATTAGCACAGTGTTTAACTTTACACTCGTACGACAGTTAATGTTGAATGTTAAAATGATTATGCTGGAGACGGTTTGACCTGGGATTACCTCGATTCTCCTGTTGGTGATGCATAAGTATAGAACATACGGTATAAAAAAATTGTGTTAATTGTTTTGCACTCAATTTAACACACACACACACACATTCACTCTCTCTTTCTGCATGTTAATCCTCACAAATCCAAGAGAGTTTCTCAGTACAGGGCATGTCATTCCATCCCCGCCCTGAATGTGACAGCTCCACACAGTCCTCTGCACCGACATCATCGTTTGGCTCCCCTTTTTGCCAAAATCCTTCGAAGTCCAATTTGTCCCCATTCACCCAATGCCACTTGCCCTCATGCTCCAAATCAGACAGACCAATCCACACTCTGTCGTAGTATACAGAGATAAAATCCTGCTCCTCTTTAGTGGTGACAATGACCAGGTCACCTCCTCGGTCTTGACAGTCTCTTCTACTCGATCTCCAAGACTTCGTTTCACCTTTCTCAGAGATGTAGTAGCATTTATCCTTGAATTTAACCCATAATGTTGGGCAAAGTTTTTCTAAAAGAAAGCACAAACATTTGACTATTTTAATGCGACGTGCTCACACACAATTAATGCATTCATAGTAACCATATAGTTTATGAGATCCAATCAAAATTGCTTCATTTAAATTACAAACAGACACTTGTTGTGAAATAGCTCTTATTTGCGTTTCAATAGATGGTGAAGCTAAAGGTATCAGCTTAGTTCTTCGTGTAATTTTCATCTTGCCCATTTAAATGTGCTTAGCAGGAATCCCAAACCAGGAAAGGTTTGCTTTCATCATCAGGTTTCAACTTGTCTTTTTTTTTTTGTAGGCAGTACATACCTGTTCTGTTCAGATTTAACTCATGAGCCTCCTCCTTTAAGCCGTCTCGACTTGACTCCACTTTGCTGAATCGGCTCCGCAGCACCTCCAGCTGTTCGGTCAGGTTGCTGGAAACCGACCTCAGTTGGTCTCGTTCAATTGTGAGGGTGTCCCGCTCTGTTTGGAGGGTATCTTTCTCATTTTTGAGGGTATCTCGCTCACGTTTGAGAGCTTCTTGATCCTTTTGGAGCATGTCTTTCTCATTGTTAAGGGTGTGTCGCTCATTTTTGAGAGCTTCTTGCTCTTTTTGGAGAGTGCTTTTCTCATACTTGAGTGTGTCACGCTCACTTTTGAGAACTTCTTGCCCAACTTGAAGGCCGTCTCGCTCATTTTGGAGGGTCTCTTTCTCTTTCTTGAGGGTGTCGCGCTCACGTTTCAGGTTTTCTTCCTCATTTTTGAGGGCTCCTTGCTCAACCTGGAGGGTGTCTCGCTCATTTTTGAGGACCTCATGCTCATTTTGAAGGCTGTCAAGCTTAGTCCTGAAGGTTCCTTGTTCAATTTTGAGGGCGTCGCGTTCACTGTGGAGGGCGTTTCGTTCCTTCTCGAGAATGTCTCGCTGGTTCTGAAGGGTGTCTCGCTCATTTTGAAGGCGGTCTCGCTCCCCTTCGATCGTGCCCTTCTCTTTATTCAGAGAACATATCTTGGTCTCTAACTGGTTATTACTTTCTAACAAGGTGTTGTATTTGCCTTGCAACTGGAAGTATTTTGAAGTCAGATTATGACCGTTAGTGACACCAGTGGGCAGTTGTTCAGAGTCTTTCGGAAGGCTCGAACCGATGTCTGTAACACAATCAACACATTCGTAATCGTTAAAAGAACCACGGACGTATGAGGTCCTTAAGTGTTGATGAGCGTACAGCCAACACAATAAGCACAACATTGTTCCGACTTGTAATCATGTCAAGGCATGCACTCACATTGTCCCACCATGGCTATGATAGTAACCAGCAGGAGAAGATAGAGCAGCCCCAGACACGCAGCAACAGCTTCAATCCACCATAAAGAGTCCAAAATAACAAAATACAGATAAGTAGTGTTAATTGATAGTGTTTGCTTAATTTTCTTAAAGATATTCTTACCTGTTTTGGTAATTCTCCTTCCATATTCTGATTTAGACTCCATTAATTCCCAACCATCGCCTGTAATCAACCCTGATTTGCTGTTAAATGTCACTGACATATCTAATTTGTATTGACACCCATCAAGTGTTGCAATAAAAACACTTCTCGCTAAGGCTCAGGCATCTGCTGAATCAGGAAAAAAAACTAAACCAAAACAAGGAATAGCCACGCCTTTTGATGGATTTAAAGGAACCGTCTGGAAAAGAAAGTTGGGACATGTCATAAAAGTATGAAGTGGGTATTTTTTTTTTTTTTTTTTTAAATATAACACAAATCCAAAAATAAACTCTCATCTGTGTATCATCTATAACCCATCTGTACCTTTATAAAGAATGAGCAACTTGTAAAACTTGTAAAAGTTTGGGTCATTTTGGGTGTGTCTTTCATCATCAGTTGAAGGCGGTCCGAATCGTTTAGACCATTGGACAGTCAGCAAACTTCATATTTCCTCCCTGCAATAACAGGAAGTCACCAAACTGTGCATGGGCAAAATTGTTAATGTGTATGACATTGCAGTTCTTGCTCAACTTTTTAACACCTCACCGTCAAAATAGTCTTTTGGATCGAAATTTGCACATGCATGTCAAGGTTACTGACATTGTGGGGCAACATGGCGCAGGTGGTAGTGGGGTCATCTTCCAACCGGAATGTTTTGGGTTTGATCTTCAACGATTGTGACCATGTCAAAGTGTCCTTGAACAAAGGATCTTTCCTGAACCTCCAATTGCACCTGATGCTGTGTCTTCAGTAGATAAAATAGGAACACAGTGTACAAAGCGCTTTGAGTTGAAAAGTGAGATCAACGTGAAAGGCCATTTAACCATTTGCCAGTCAAAACGTAGGTTAAAAATATTTGGTTAAAAAACAAAGCAAACTTCTGTTTGTAATCCTTGGGTTGTGCAAGCTGACTAGGTCATAGTTGGCCTCACTAATCTACGGATGCACATTTGGCAATCAAATCTGAGATTCCTCAATATCGTCATACTTGGATTTAGATGAATTTTGCAGACAAATTTAGACCCAGCATCAAACGCAAATTGTTTTACCCGTTCATTACAAACGCGAATAGTTTTAACGGAAATAACTTGGATAGAAAACAAATGTTGACTTATGATGCAATGTTAATGGTGAACAACAATTCCATTTTTGTGGTCTCGTGAAAAGTGATGATTTTGGAGGTACACAGTAAATTTCATAGGGTATATTTAACTCTAAAAAGACTATATTAGGTCCCAGTTTTTTATTAATGTACTTATAGTCTTACATTATTCTGTATATGTTACAGTGCAAGCCAAGTATACTTAAGCATACTTCTGTGAAATAGTATTAAAAAAGTACACATAAAGTATTCCGCCTCTGTTTCAGTAAAAAAAGTCTCTCACAATATACTTGACTAAACTACTTTTTGCTAAGGACAATGTGTCAGTGGAGCACCGAATCTGTCTGCGCCTCGATTAAATACCCCAAAATCGCATTAGACCACGTGGGCTGCAAAATAAACCACCTTTTAGGAGGTCTATCTACTTTGTGTTTCCAAATTGTCCAACACGCTGAACTGGACCATTGCCGCCGCAAGAAAATAAAGGTGGGCCCAATTTTTTACGCCAAGCGCAGAGTACTTTTTGTCCCCAAATTAGCATGTGCTTCGGTGGCGAGGCTGTTTTGTGCGCCGGCACACCCCGCGTGGTGCAATACAGCCCCAAACACGCTAGACTTGACTTGCGCTGGCACCAAAATGAAGTTGGGCTCATTCTGCACACGGGCGCCAGCCTACCAAAATAGGGCCCTCTCGCTCAAAGTCCAGACACACACATTCAAACTGCCTAAAGCTGCAATTTGTTGGTCATTTGTGGATGAATTGCCGCCACAGTGTGAGGTAAAAGTGTCCACGAATCGGGTGACAGAGGTCATCCAGTTAAACTCAAACAGATTTTAATTGTCTGTAGAAAAACAAAAATACAAACTTTCAGCATAAAGGTTAAATCCAACATGTTCTGAAATGAAACTTAAAATGGACACATGAACATCTGTTCAGTGACTCAAGCCGCTGTAAGGAGCCCCTCTCCTCCCCCTCCTCCTCCAACTTCTCTTATTCTGCTTTTTGGAAACTCACAGATGAAAAACATTGCCGTATCACACTCCACATGGTTCCAAGTCCCTGTGTTGAGCATCTCCACACAACTCGCATTGTGGCTGGATAAAGTGAGCTCCTCATCTTGACTCCATGCAGTAAAGTCCTTGAGTGGGTTGGAATCTGCAACCCGGGAACTGTTTCCTCCATTATCCTAACAAATAAATCGGAAAAACACATTGATGAGTGGCTTCTCATACAGGGAATTCCAAATTTACACAGGATATTTGTTTTTTTCTGCTCTACAACATTAGCCTTCTGGTGAGGCATGTTTAAGCACTCACTGGATTTACTGAAACCAAAACAAGCGTTGACAAATATTAAAACTTTTTGATTCAAAGCAGTGACTGTATTATAAGCATGTACTTACTCGAAGTGTGTCTGTGCTTTTAGGCTGCACTCCGATGTAAACCCTCGTGAGTCCAGACTGACTGACATAATCAGCCATGAGGCGGTTACTCTCCATATTGTTCGGCATGGCCAGGATGCCACCTCTCAGCTTGCAGTTCATTGAGGCCTCCTTGAACCGTTTGGCCTCCTTCACCAGCAGATAGTAGTGCTCGTCACTTTCGGTCAGGCCCAACATGACTGCAAGAGAGAGACGAGTACATTTACAATCCGTTCTCGAATGATAAGTGTCTCAGGTAATGATGTTGAAAGCGATACATTTTGACAAACTCACTATTCTTGACAAACTTGACCGTGTTCCTCAGCTTGCCCAAATTGACATCCATCTGTCCGACCACCCTCCTGTACCTTCCACAGTCACATGTAGTGCCTAAGTGATCACACACACACAAGATCTTTTGTAGGAGCAGAATCATCTTCTATTGCTGAAGCTTTTACTACAACACAGTTAAAACTACCACTCTAATAATTGGTGACAGTGAGTGCAGGACTAGTCATCTGGTGTGCGGGGCAAATACTGGTGGGCTGGCATTTTTTGCGGCCCATGCGGTACTATTAATTTTTTTCCCTCCGTTTTACCCCAAGAGACTGACCCAATATTGAACAGGCGCAGCCCATGAACCCATTTCCAATAAAGACCAAGCCAGATCAGTGGAAGAGCTACATGCTAGGTATCTTCACAGCTTCCCAAGCAACAGACAGCAGTGAACCCTTGAGCCAAAAGCAGCCACCTTTAAGCTGAGCAGGTTTCGTACGTCTCATACCACAGTAGATGCGAAATGCCCTTGTCTAGCTGGGCCACGTTGACCACTCGGCCATCCTGGCTGTAAGCTTGCAAATGTTTGAGATACAAGTATGCTATAAGCAAAGCAACGGCAAATAAAATGGAATTATATAGTAAATTAAGCACAGCTAAATCTTGTTTTTTACTATGACTTGACAATGCTTGTTTTATGAGTGTCTTGAGCAAGGCACGCGTGCATTTTTTTTTCATGAACCTCTGACTTTGAATGGTATGGCAAACAATGACTTTTCCGTTAAAGAGCACGTGTGCATGTGCAGGCCAGTCAAAGGCAAAATGCCAGCACTGTTTTATTTTTTTGCACCTGGTGACGGTGTAATTTCATTGGATGGATGTCATGAGGTTATAAAGCCTTACCTGCTTTCCCCTTCAAACCCGTGGGCCCATCCAAGCCTGCATTTCCTTTATCCCCTACACAGAAATACAGCACAATTAGGGCCAAGTGCAAGTTTAGCATGTGGTGTGGGTAAATAAAAATGCACACACAAACATGCCCAGAAATATAAACTGCATACAATATATTTCATGTATCTATTTTAAATAATTGAAATTAATACAAATTTGCATGACAGTCAGTTGATGACAACACATTATTTTGGAATTTTTAAAAAAATATTAGCGATTTTTTTTGTTGTTGTTGTAATAACACAATATCACCAACAGATGGTGATATCACACAGATGTGAAAAAAAAAGGATTTCTCTAATGAAGTCAACAGTATTTATATGTATTTATATATATTTATATGATCTCATATAGAGTTCAGTCCATGCAAAACTATATTACTATAAATATATATATATATATATTTATATATATATATATATATATATATATATATGTACTAGGTGATTATTGGACACATATGAGTACGTCAGTGATTCCAATCCAGGATGCCGTGGCACCAGAGTGAGCCACGAAAGAGCATTAGGAGTTTTGCAGGAAATTCTTCAATTGCACTTAATTTGATAATTGACGGATGCATGTATGAAAATTATTCCATATAATTACAAATATAGATGAACAGCATCTATGTCATACATATAGTTTTCTTCCATTGGATGGCAGAAGGTACAATAAACTGATTGTCATTCATACAGTAGTAGCCTTATCTTCCTGCAAGTATATCAGTTTTGCATTCAATTAAACCAGCCCGGATTTAACAAGGAGTCAACTTGAAAACAAAGATTATTCATATTTTAGTGTTCATACTTTTTGCGTCAAACATTTGTTTGGTGGTGTGCCATGAAATTTTTCTCATTTAAAACAAGTGGGTTTTTTTTCACACTGCACTTGGTTTTTGCGGCATTCACCACAGGGCAGGGATAACAGCGGCCCTGTGCAAACATGTCCATATTTGACACTGGATGCGAAAGTAACTAAAGTGGTAGTAGTGACAACGGCAAGGCCTAATTACTTATAATGAAGATGAGGGAGAGACATATATACATATATATATATATATATTTGCATATATAAAAAATACATAATCATTTACCAGATCTCATGGATTTATGAAATTGTTTGTTTAACTAATTACATTGTTTGGTTGAATAACATTGTCAAAAGAGCTATTTATTTGTAGATTTTGACTTTACCAAATATAATTGTTTTTCTCCTCTCATCTGCCATGACCTGGTCAAAATCAAACGTGAACCTTGAGGACAAGAAAATTGTCCACTGCTGCTTTTGATACTTAGTGAGCTGAAGTTTCACAGGTTTGCTGATAACAGACAGGATGGCGGTTTAAATTCCGCTTTGGGGAGTCCACTGGTGTTTATCTGACAAGCAACACTGCTCCTGAAAATGAATGCTATTGTTCCAATTGTAATGAGTTGTGACCACATTGATTGCCGGTTACAGAGCCACTTTTACTGTAAGCATATTAAACCTAATGATTCTGGAGAAAAGTGATTGCTCACAAACGCAGGGCAAGAGTAGCCCTCATTAAAACAAACTCAACCACCCAGGGTTAAACACAACAGCATGACATCTTTTATCAGGTAATCATTTCTGCTAATCCCAGAAATAGATTAAAGGGCAACAGAATGCAAAACATGAATGTATTGTGTATTTTTATGATTTGTTGTGAAGCGAAAGGAAACTCCATAAATAAATAAAGTGGCCACGACATTAGGGACGCCCACATTTTTGTTGTTGTTTTTTTATTGCATGATGTACAGTTCTACACCACTACAATCTATATCCATCCATTCATATTCTATACCAGAAGAGAGGGTGAGGTGGAGCCTCTCACGGATGACTTTGGGTGAGTGGCCAAGTACACATAAAAGGGTGAAATAAAATCCTAAAGAAACCCAAAAGAATCCAAAATCAGAAAAAAATATTGAAAAGTAAAAAAAATCTGCAAATATTCCAATCCGTGGATGTGAATATGCTGCGACTCTAGTTTTAAGTTGTAATATCACCAATCACCACTAGATGGCCGGCATGTCGTCATTGTGCTTTCATTGGGTCTACAAATCCAGTATACCTAATATTTATTTGCGTATTTTTAACAATATGCGGGATGAATGTATTCCAATAATAAACATTGTGAGTGAGTTTGGCTTTGTGAAAAAAAAAGTTAAAACAATATTTTTACTTCTCAGATACCTTGAAGAAGTAACTATATCTGAAATTATTAAACACCGGTACTCCAAATGAAAATAGATTATAGCTATTTTGATGCAATAAATCAGTACTGCGCTAGTGTGCAAGAGTGCAAAGTCGTACCTTGGGCTCCAATGGGTCCCATCTTTCCGATGTGACCAACGTCGCCCTTAAATCCCACCTCTCCCGATACTCCTGGCAATACAGAAAAGAAAGGGATTAGACAAGTGGAGATATTTTGGCAAACTTTTGACATCTTTAACACATGTTGCAAAGAAAAGATGGTACACAACATATTTAGTTTTTTTACATATGTTCTTGGTGGCAAAAAAAAAAAAAAACATCCCTTATTTGTCCTTGCCCTTCATTATCATGAGATTTTTGCGAGTGCTCAAAACTTTTATTGCATGAGCGATAAGGATGCAACAAAAAACAGTTTGAATCCAAAAATTGATTTAGTTTTTAGTTTGTTTGTTTTTGTTGTTTTTTTTAAAGTTGCTTTTCACATATTTGTGTCCTAAAGGTGCACAATTTGGTGCAGTTCCAAATTGAGTTTGTTAGTTCCGCCTGCTTTTTAACGTAATATTTATATTTTTGTCCATTGTCATTACTTCTCTTTTTTTTAATAGCTTGGTTAGGTTTAATTAGCAGATGTAGAAAATAGATGTAATTAATGAAATGGAGTATGTAATTATCAATGTCAATATAAAAACACCCCAAAAACTATTTGAGTCAAACTGGATTATCCTCTGCAAGGGAAATGTCTTTTTTTTCGAAACAAAACCCACAGATTCAGACTACTTCATACTAAGTGTGTGTGTGTGTGTAAAGTAGAGCCAAACCATGGCCTTCTGCTGTGATTATTTCCTCAGGAAACTATTCCACTGGAAATTAATGAGATTTGAAATAGAAAGTGACACATTGGAGAGGGCTGTTGCCCTAAGAGAGAAGTGGCACACAAGCACGTTCACAAGTTTATTTGCTTTTCGATGAAGTGTAAAGTGTGTTTGTGTGGTCTACTGAAAATACAGTCCAAAATATCTGTCAATATTAAATACAAGAAATATAATATGTGCATATAAAATAATTTACTAATTAATACAGTATCTTTCTAATTACACATTATAATTAAGCATGTGACAAGAAATTGCAAATGTTCTGTACTGCTTATAGAAATTGCACGTGTTGCTTTGTCTTCCCTGCGTTTAGAGTTGATGAATGTTGTTTTCCGTGTGCTTACACTAGCCAGTTAAACCGTTCATCCATCTTTCAGATAACAATTGTTCCTATCACTGCTGTTGCTTTTTATAATGGCCAAACCCTCCAACTGGCTTAACGTCTGGACTCCCCATGCAGCTGCTGGAGGATAAAGAGGTGGAAGGCCTCGTTTTTCATTTTGAAGTCACATTTGAAACCACCGAGAGACAGTGAAGCACAATCACAAATATGCTGAAGAGTCTTTTCAAACTCTGATCAAAATCCCAAGATTGCTCATCCAGTTATCCTGCGCTGAGCCACATTTTTCATTTGTCAACAAACCACCACAATAACAATTCACAGCTCAAATTAGACTTGAAAGTAAAAGAGGGGTGGTGGGGTAGTTGAGTCCATGTTGACATTAATAAACCAAGAGCAACGCATTGTTTTTATTTCCAGGGCCTTAGCTGTCCTTCAGACCCTCTTAACATTCCAAAATTAAGCCACGTTTTCCTGTAAAATCTCCTAAATTAAAAAGGGGAATTTATGCGTCATGTGTTGAGCTCTTGACATACTGCAGCTAAGATTTTGGAGGCTGTGATTGTGCTACAGTAAGTAAGTGTACCCAGAAACCAAGTAGGCTCTGAAGTCATTCCAAGTTGAACAATGTTTACATTTCCTACTTACATTTACAAGATTACTCAATGAAGATGTGTGGAGAGTAACAACTTGACAATCATCGTGCGTGTGTTTGTATTCAGATCTTACTATGCTGCCACTAACCACATTCCGTGCACATGCCCAATCCAATAGAAACGAAGAAAAAGGCAGAATTAAAAACATTTTTATTCACGTGAAATGCTCTATCGTTTACTATATAAGGGAAATAACATTTGACATATTGTTGATTGAATACCTCTGTGACAGTGTCAATGAAAACTTAACCATAGCATTTTTTGTTAATTTCAAGATGCCTGATTCACTAAATATTTCCCCTCAAATTGGGTTATATGTCACAATTTTTTAGGACTTTTTATCAAGTAAGTATGAAACATATTTATAGTCATTGCGTGCTATACATAAATGTCATAGTGTCTTATTTATTGCACTGGTTTGCACATGAAATATAACAATGTTGTTAATTATGTTCCTGGCATTATGTAGAGCAAGAGTAGATTTAAGGCTGATGCATCGGAATGTAATGATTAATTAAAAATCTATTCAAAATCAATTTCAATCACTTAAAATATGCATTGATGTAAAAAAATTAAAATGAACATATCAACGAAAGGATTTGTAATGATAACAGGCAACTCTATTGTACACTTATTTATTTTCATGTTTAGTTCTGGCACTAACATAACACCGACAAGATAACATGTAGTTAAACTGTCCAAATTATTTGTTCATTTTCATTTTTTTAAGGATAAAATGCAGAGAGTAAAATAAAAACATTTTGGTTAGACAATATGTTATTTATTTTGAAAAAAAAAATAAAATAATCGAATTGAAATCGAACATTGAAAATCACAAATCGAATCAAATCAGGTGCTGAGTGAATTGTTACATTCCTACTTATGCATCATTTTTCAAGGTCAATTAAGGCCTTAACATTGGAAAACCAAATTTAAGGCCTGTAAGACTTTCCATACACACGGTCTGTAAAAGGATGAAGAGGACCTAGCAATTTTTCAACATTTTAAAGTAGCAACCGACACATACGATAAGTTCGACAACAACTGTAACTATGGGAATCACCCAATGCTATGACAGGGTTGTGGAGTTTTACACCCACCCATTTCACATGCCCCTGTCATTTAGAAAGTTATCCTTGCTGTCCTGCTCAACCTCACAGAGGAAAGTTAAGTTCCATTTGTACCAAATGTTTACACATGAAATGCGCTCGTGTTATATAAAATTGTGGCTGCATTTTCTTCATTAAACAGAATGTACAAAGAAATAGCTGTACAGATAGATTTGGGCTTTTGAACAAGGAAAGTAATCCAGGTGGTGTTACCTGGATGTCCTGGTGGTCCGTTCTTCCCCATTCTGCCCTCATCTCCTTCGTATCCAATCTCACCTTGGTCTCCTGCATAGACGGGAAGAGGGTAAAAGAAGCACAATATTTCATCAAAACCTTTTGGATTATATATGATACTCTATATGAAAATGGCATCGATGTCACACATTATTGAGAACTCAACTGAATCCCAAATTGAGGGACGTGATTGTGTGCTAGTTTTAATGTAAGGTTAATCATCTGTGGATGTGTTTTGAGACTTTGTATGGTTAAAAAAAGGGGAAAAAAAGAAAAGAAAACAGACCAGTGCTTGTTTTTTTTTTGTTTTTTTTAAAGCAAAGGTTCCATTGAACTAATAATTATGACATCATTTCGGGGAGTTAAAAACAAAAATGAGGTGTACAAGAGAGGTTTTGGCTACGTGGGATGTCTGATGAACTTGCCAAGGACACTTTGTAACCTAGGTGCTGGGCAAAGGCAGGAAAGCAACAAACATCTTTGAACTGGGGCATATTACCGTACTTCTGAAAGCCTTATTGGCTTCATTAGTTGAAAATTGTTTTCTGTTCGCCGAAATGAAAAATGATTTCATGCTCCGTAATTACTTCATGCTCAGTTTCACTTCGATGGTAATTGGTGTGGCTATTTATTTCCTACTGATATACTCTAGTTTAGCATCAAGGATTTTGAATTTAGGACCCAAGATGAAAGACGCACGATGGCGACGGAAAAGGAAGTTCTTTGGAGAGTTTTAAAGCAGGGGTGGGCAAACTTTTTGATTGGCGGGCCACAATGGGTTCTAAAATTCGAGAGAGTGGCCGAATCAGGAGTAGATGGATGTAGTGTTTTGGTAACCTCAACTCATTGGAGAAAAAAAATACATTTAATTTTAAATGAAAGTGAACAAAGGCATCACAACAAGATATATGTGTTTGACACACCAAAGTATTTAGAAAATAAAACAATAAGGTTTATTCATTTAATTTTTTTCAAGTTCGGCGGGCCGGATTAAAACGTCTAACGGGCCACATGTGGCCCCCGGGCCGTAGTTTGCCCATACCTGTTTAAACGTATTGCTGGAATTATAAGTGTAGGCCTGTTACAGTACGTTAGCATTATTAGTGTTTCCTATTTCAAGTTGCATATCTAGTTCACAAAATTAAAAACAAATCAACAGACCACCTCACCAAATTCTAATGTGCAGGATGATTTCATGAATGTTGTAAACGTTTTATCAGAAAATGTCAAATGTACTTGCGTTCCATCACACACACATCTTTTAAAAAACAGGATAACGATGCATAAAATAAATGTAAAGAAATATATAAAAGTATGACTTAATATGAATCCTGAAAAAGAAGCACAGAGAAAGAAATGTGACAACGCGTGACTGCAGCGTGCTTCACAAAACCTGAACAACACATCAGATCGCCCCTAGAATACACAAACATGGGCAAGGTCATTGTCATATGATGAATTCTGCAGTCATTTTCATCTGAGAGTCTTGTCCAAATAATCGGTTCAGTTTATGGCAGCTGTCTAAATACACACCGTTTCAATGGGACTTTCTCAATGGCACCACACACACAAACAGGTCTTAACGTCCTCACTCACGCTCTCCACGTCATCTCACATTACGTTAGTGTCCTCTTGGCACAAAAGTGGGGGGAAAAAAAAATCCTGCTTAACTTTGCCCGGTGTGTGTTTTATTGGCTCGGTCTGAAATCAGCGGTGGAATAAGCTACTGGATGTTGTAAAATGGAAAGGCATTCCCTCCCCAAAAATCTGTGGGGTAGCAGTCAGCTTGCTGTTAAACGACAGGATATTACATGCTGCGTACCTTTATCAACAACTCAATAAAGCCCTCCAAAATTATTCTTGGTGTTTCCTTAGAATTTTCCATTCCGTCCTACTTTTGACCACATACTGACATTAACCACAGAACCAAATTACAAGCCAACCTGTTTAATAGCACGTAGAAAAAAAAGGCAAACATTAACAACACACTGTACATGTGGTAGTGTTTACCTTTAGCTCCAGGTATGAGGAAGTTGCTGCAGACTTGAGGAGATGCGGAAACATAGGAGAACGTCGCTACAACACAACATAAGAATAACCCAGTTGTATGTCTCGCCATCATGTACCATGGGTAAATTATTGAGAATTCTACGTGCTAATGTGTGCCTACTGAGCGATGAGCCGGCGTAGCAGTGTAATGAGCAGATATCTTTAAGTCAGAAAACATTATCTCACGCAAGACACACATATGCACGCACACACTTTTGTTTACATGGGTTTATCAGCTCCTTGTCAAACAACACTTCCCAGAGTCTGCATTCCTCTGTGGTTTAAATCACAGTACTAATGAACATGAATCTTATCCAGCATTATAAGCTACTGTAACACTTTTGTTAGCCATATGACATCAATATACTAAAACAGGGGGTCACCCAGAGGCACCAGGTGGACCCCAAGGATCTTATGAGTAGCCTGCAGGTTCTAAAAATAGCTCACTACCTATTTTCTAGGTATGTTGCGCATGTGATCACTTGAAGATATAAACACTGGCAGAGATTTATATAAGCAAAGTGTTTTTTTATATATTTTTTTTTAACTACTATGAAATGGGAACTTGAAGATCACTTTGCAACATGATCATTTGTGTCCATGTGTGACGAACCAATCCCAAATACCGGCGCTGTGCCGTGGCCCTAGATGGTTATTTTAAAAAATATAATGAAGATAAAGAAGAGAATAAAGCATGAAATGAATTGTTTTCTACAATGATTCAGAGGCTTTGATGAACGCTGTTGTCATATTTTTGAGTGAGATACAATGACATTCACTACACATAAACTCAGAATCTGTCTGCCTGCACCTAGATCGAACACAACAAAATCACATCGCACCACCTGAACCACAACTTAGACCTGCTTTAAGCTGATCAAATTTCTAGTCTATTCTCTGCTTCCAAATTGTCAGGTGTGCTTGAGGCCTGTAAAAGAAAACGCCCTCCGTTCTCCAACACGCCCAGCCTGGTGCAGTACATTCTGCCAAATTCCCAAACACGCTAAACGAAGCTCGCACCAGTACACAAATCAAGATGTTTCAGACAGTTTCAACGCCCCAGTGCTCATGTGCTGTCTTTGAAAATAAAGCCCTAAAAGGGAAAACCTCTTCTAAGGCCAAACTGTAATGCCCCTGTCAGACCGTGGTGGATTCTTCCCTTGGTGGTGACTTTGGAAAAGCATGTATGAAGAAACAACAGAAAACAGACCAGTATGCAGAAGAGATGCATTTGTAAACATGCTCCACCGTTGACAAGAGGATGAAAACGGGACAGACGAGCAGTTGAGTCTTTTTGTAGTATCTTGCTCAATGTTCACCCATGGCCATGAGGACAAGATAGAGAAAGGATGCGTGTAAATCATGTGGGTGGCATTAAAACATTTAATCGCTGTTGACAACAGCCCAAAAAACAAAGGGGAAGACGATACAGTATGTCTGCAGTTGTCCTTGGATTTTCAGAATGAAAGTGATGAAAAAAAAAATCTGGATCTGCTCTAAAATTGAATTTCTTTTTTGGCCCACGCCACGCCCCTCCACATAGTTTAGTGGAAATTGGTTCCACATTTTTTTAGCTGTGTGTTTGCCATCGACTGCACTGATATTGAAACCAACCCAAGGATGACTTGGGCTTCTGTTGTTCTTTTCATATCACTCTGAATATCACCAGATCAAAACGCTTTTTTTGAGCCTCGAACCGATGCCGATGAATACCACATAGACACAAAACTTACCCGTGAACAAACTCTGGTTTCTAAGTTTGCGACCATGCCATGATTAGAGGAGTTGGTGGGATAGAAGAAGGAAAACGGGGAGAGAGATAAAAAGAGAGCTAATCTGAAAAAAAGAAAAAAAAGCCTGATTACAGAAGAAGGCAGAGACAGTGAAGTTAGGGAAGATACTGTGCCTAGTGCAACATGTTTTTGGCTCTGAGCATTACAAGGAGCACCCATGAGCGGTTGTCGGAGGTACAAGAGTTTGACAATATCAAAAGAGTATTAGTCAGAATGAAAACAAATTCATCAGAGTCAATTGCTTCGTTTGGGATTGGTCTGGAAGTCATGACTTTGAAACAACAATTTCAACTGGAGCTTATTGTTTCAGAGGCTTTGCTATGCTTGGCATTTGTTAGCGTTATTTGTATTTGCAGGCACACGAGAAAAATAAAAAAGATGGGCCAGATTCACACAGATCTGTTGGGAAATGCCAAACAACTCGTGTTTGCAGTCATCAAGCGACCTGATTAAACTCGTGAAAGGAAATGATCCAAGCTTGTAACAATGAGGGAGTCAGTCATTCATCACTTCTTCATCCTGATAGTCGGGTTTGTATCTTTTGCTCTTGCACTGACAATAGCAAGAAAACAAGTCAGGCTTCATGCTTGTGATATCACTGATAGAGCAAGACCAAAGTTTCTTTTGGCATTGGGTCATGTTTGTTCAAAACTTCGAAGACTTCAGGATATAGTTTCTGCTGAGGAATTTATGGATTTCAAAATCTGTGTATTTTGGTTCAGCAGCACTTTTATGGATCTGGCTTTTAGTGCTGCTGACAATAGCTGGCTGGTTGGGGAGACGTGCTGTGAAGAACAAGCAAAGCCAACAACATGCTTTTGGAAGAACAACATCATGCTTATAAACTGTTACAAGGAAGAGGCCATGTTGTTTAACCCTTTAACAGCCGATGTTTCATGCGTCATACTGTCTGACCACAAAGAAACATCGGAATTTCCTCACAGGAACAACACAAATGCTTTGCTATCAAACTGACGTCTTTTCAATGGAAAATGGTCTAATGGTCTTTCGCTTGCATCGCACGTTTCCACCTACAAGGCACTCAAAGCACTTCACTCTAACTTCTCATTCACCGACTGATGACGCAGCAGGAGGAGAAACTGGGGATTCAGTATTTTGCTAAAGGACCCTTTGAAATGGTCACAAGGGTTGAGGATCGAACCCTCAACCTCTGGGTTGAGAGACGGCCACAGAGAATAAATCTCCTTTTAATTGATTCAGCAGAAGAATTTTCCCAGATTTTTAGGTTTTGTCTGCATCCTCCTTCATTCCAAAAATATCCAAGTTGGCTTAATTGTAGACTCGATATCAGGGGTGGGCAAACGTTTTGATTGGCAGGCCACAATGGGTTGTAAAATTTGACAGAGGGGCCGGGTCAGGAGCAGATGAATGGAGTGTTTTGGTAACCTCACCTCATCTGAGAATAAAAATACATTTAATTTTAAATGAAAATGAACAAAAGCATTACAACAATATATACGTCTTTGAAAAAACCCCACAGTATTTAGAAAATAAAACATTAACAAGGTTTATGCATTTAATTTTTTTCAAGTTCATTGAGGCGGATTAAAACGTTTAATGGGCCGCATGTGGACCCCGGGCCGTAGTTTGCACACGCCTGCGCTATATTGTCCACTGATTTTCAATGTGAGCGTGAATGATTGTTTGTTTATATGTGCCCTGTAGTGACCTTGTCCAGAGTGTACCCTGCCTCTTTCCCTAAATCAGCTAAGATAGGGTCCCGCTTACCCAAGACTCGAATGAGGATAAATTGTATCGAAAAGAGCTGGATGGATTAATCGATCATTTGAGATACTACATTTAGGTCGGATCTCAACAACTCAATTTGCATGCAGCTTGGTGTATTAAGCCCATTTTGTCATGATTTGTATTTGTTATTTTTGGTTTAGTATTTGGTTTCATGTTTTGGCCTTGTTCATGTGTCTTGTCTCGTCTTGTCTATTGTGTCCACCTGTGCTCGTTTACCCAAGCCCTAGTGTTAACCAATCCGGTCCTTCCAACCCTCCATGTCTTGTCCAGGTGCTCCTCGTTGTCTCGTCAATTTGTGTGTATTTAGTTCCCTGGTTGCTTTCAGTTCTTGTTGGTTCATTGTCATTTTCACTGTCGCTTGTCCCTGTTGCCTGTTCCTGTCGCCTGTCCTGATCATTAGTTTCCTGTCGTTGTCTAGTTTTTCCAAGTTCCCTGTTTGCCTTAGTTTTCTGTTAATTAAATGCCCTTTAAGTTACCCCTGCCTTGCTTCCTTGCGTTTGGGTCCTCACCTTCCTCAACCCTGACACATTTCCTGCCAAGCTGCAAGCATGTTCAAAGAAAAACTCTTTGCAACTATTAAATCTCTTGGCGAACATTTGGAAAACGTCTTTGCAACCATTTGTGGCCTTAAACGAACCCTGAGGAAATATCAACATTCGCTACCTTCACAAACACTTGCACAGTTTTGACACTTAGTGGCTAACGGGCTATAAAATTAGTATGGCCTGTCCCAAGACTGGATAAAAAATGGTTGGGTGACGTCAGGAAGGGCATCTGGCATAAACAAATGATGCTCGTAACTCACTGTGGCAACCCCTGATGAGGCAAAGTGAAAAACAAAAACTTTGAGAGGACACAGTCACTTTGTTTTGTAGGCTACACGTTTGTATGTGTGCGTCAGGACACTCGTATTTCAGCATTTTGGCGTGGGCTTTTGCTGCATTCCTGCTTGATGAGCACAACCTACACAAATGTACTTTACAAGCAATCTGGAGCTAATTGATCACATGTGCTTCATGTTGCTTTTGCTAATTAGGTGTGTGATTTAAGAGATTGAGAGGTGACCGTCATGGTCAACGCCACAAAAACCACTTATCTTTTATAGAGAAGACGTATGTCAGTCAATCAAATCAATCAAGGCGAGAGAGTGTTATTTACAGAGTACATTTCATTCGCAAGGCAACGCAACATGCTTCATGTGCCACTTTAACGTCCCGGCTCACATTTCTAATGTGTCTTTCCGTGCCTTTGTTTACAAAAGCCTTGTCGTCGGAGGTTTGCAACACATGGCACAACCGTGATAATGACGAGCCGCAGTCTGATCTTAGTTTATGGCCAAGATGATTAATGATTAAGTGTCAAAGACGGCTCCTCCATGATGGTCTTTGATGCTATTTCCTTTGTCTAATGACTTCAAGAAACCTGCTCTCAACTGGTTGGGTTATTTCAGCAGATGAGAACAGTCCAGAAAATGGAGCAAAACTTGGAAAGTGAATATATTATGGGCCAAGTTGACAAGTTTTATCCACCCAAATCATTTGGGCGGCACATTAGGTTATTAGTTGGAAGTACAACTTATTTCTAGCTTGTCTGAAAGTCAGCATGTAAAGCAACTGTGATGTAATTTGTATTTGTCAATGATCGAAAGTATGTAAGAGAGTGTAACAACCAACTCAAACTGCATTACAGGCAACTACATTAGGAAGTCCGAGGCTATTATGACGATGAAGACGCTATTCATCTTAATATACAGCATGACAGTAAATCATCCATAGATTTTGAAATTGTTACTTTGATGTAGGATAGGATTCATCTCTGGCTTTTGGCTTGGATTTCAGTTCTGATTTAACATGACACAAGAATGGTGTCGACATGAAAAACATGGAAAGGTTGCGGGAAACGTTTTGTAGTCGTTTCACACGTGTTGTGGAATCTCACATTGCCAAAAATAAATCTGGGGAGACACAATCATTTCCAAGTTTTCATTCCTCACTTGAATTTCCTGAAAATACCGACAATCACTGTGAGGAATTTGAAAACAGGCATCGTTTTGAGCCAAACTAGTGCAGTTCACCCGCAGGAATTGTTGAGCTATGATGATCAAGGCAAGTCAGCATTCATAGCACAATTTCATTTCATTAGGAAACCCACTAACATTTCCGTTTTATCAGCGCCTGTAGCGTATTACTCATGGTGGGACGCTGCATGACCGCTTGGATGCTAGTGAATCAAACGCAGGCACATCTAGTAAAAGCAAATCCATGAATCAAACAACAAATGGGACTATGATATCGAAACTTCAAGTAGATTGTCTGTGAAATTCACAAAATTTCACGGCTCGGGCTTGCATGGCTTGTTCTGGGACTGTTTCAAAAATGTCAATGATTTGACGTGTGATGCCAGAAGCAAATCAGAAATGTACAGAAACATTTGATCTCCAATTTAAAGAGATATGCGATCAAACTGAACGGGAGATCCATCATCATTGCTAGATAATGACATGAAATACTATATAGAAATTCAACATGGAAGAGAAATAGAAGGTTTTTGACTGGCCAAGTCAATCTCACGTCAGCTTGTATTTTAACCGCGTCAAAGAAAAGTGAAAAAAAAGGAAAATCGCAAAAATTTATGAATAGTACGGAAACGTATCACAAAAGACTAATGTAAAAAAAAAAAAATCAAGACATTCTGTAACTCGCGTGTCCGTGGCTGAGCCAAATTGTGTTGCCCGCAAACAAAAGAATTTGTCATTGTAAATTTCAAACTAGCTAAAAAAAAAAAAAAAGAGAAAAAAAAAACAAAGAAGAAAAAACTTGATGCAGTGATTGTAAGCAAAGGATTTGCCACTAATGTCTCTATTTTCTTGCCTTGCAAATTCAGCATGTCCATCCGGACCACCGAATGGCCCATGCCATGATTTCTTTTAAAAAAATATGATAATTATGACAACTAGTTTAATGACATCTGCAATGAGCCCTAAATGCAATATATGATTCCGTTTGCTCAAATACTCTTGGTCACCTAAAATATTGGTGTTAAATTTTTCTTTTTAACTGGTGACACCAAGACTCCGATTTCCATGTCTAAATTGAATATTCATTGGATTTTTTCACAAGCAATTTGAAGCCAAACCGGCTTTCTGAATAGCCTATAACGAGCTTGCGCTGTTGAACATTGGCATTAATGACTAGTTGACAACAGGAGTCTGTCTCCTAAAAGGTAACTTGTCATGATCCACTCTGAGTTGTGTTTTTGTTTTTCTGCCAGTTGGCTCTTTCCTGTATTTTTATCCTGTTTCCCCGGGGCAGAAGTTAAGCAAGACATTGAGCAAGATGACGGGGGCCGCTGAGAGCTTTTGTCGTCAGCTCCCAAAATTAAGCTCTGAGGCCTGACCAGGTAGAGGCTCGTTCGTTCCTTTGTCTTTCGCTCCCATAATAGTTACTGCTCCTAGTTTGAAGAAGAAAAAGAAAGAAGAAAAAAAAGAGAATCACCGTGCTGTAGCGATGGTTAATCAATGTGTGTATCACCTCTGTTAAGAGCAATAAAAGTTCAAACACCTTACACCTAACTGTGTCCGGTCAGTGGTGTAACATACATTAGTAGCACTTTATGTTTACCAGTCTTTTATTTGGGTCCGGCACGGAGGGCGACTGGTTAGCACGATGGTCTCACAGTGCAGAGGTTGTGGGATCGATTCCTTCCTGTGTGGCGTTTGCATGTTCTACCTGTACCGTGGTGAGTTTTCTCAGGGTACTCCGGTTTCCTCCCACATTCCAAAAACATGCATGGCAGATTGATTGGCCAATCTAAATTGTCCCTGGGTATGAGTGTGAAAGCGGATGGTTGTTCATCTATGTGTGGCAGCTGGGATAGGCTCCAGCATCCCACCGACCTTTATGAGGAGAAGCACCTTTCTGGGCATGAGTTTTACATGGAGAAGTCTCTGAACTGACAACGACACAGTGACCCATGTGTCAGATTATCACTTTTCTGGGCGGAATGACCTGGCCCATCTCTCCATTGAAAAAAAAAATAAAAATCAAATGCGCCGCTTGAACACAAAGGTTTGCCCGGTCGGAGAGGTGTCATTTTCTTCACTGTAATTTTTCTTACATTTTTTTTTTTGCCAAGGCACACATAAGATTGACATGGAAATATAGTGTGTATGATTCAAAATACCAGTGCTGAACCACAGTTTGCTGACTTTGGTTCAATGTCCAGCGCTTCTTTTTTAGAGAATAGATTTAGTTTTGAGACAAAGGTTTGTCTTTTTCAACCATGACCAGTGGCTTTCCTCAAGTTGACACAAACTGCTCTGTTTCTAAACCTCAGGCATTGGTTTATTGCCTTAACCTTATCTTAACCTTGACTGTAGTTGTCAGACTTGCTTCCCATGTGTCGCCTGTTTGTACATTTTTCAGTCTGGGACACACATGAATCCCATTTTACTGTTGGTTTGTGTGTAGAATCCAATCTGACACTAAGATCCAACTCGGAATATCAAAAGCAACTAATTGGAGCATCCATGTGCGGGGTCCATGCTCGTGATTTTTGTCAGTTACTGCACCAAGGCAACAGCCATTTTCACAACCATAGTTTGAATAACTAAATTGATTCCCAATTCTTTTTAAACTATTATCATGCATTTTTTGGATAATGGCATCAAATTTAGTTGCATCTGTAAAAAGTAAAACAAGAAGTCAAGCAAGCATTCAAGAAAATGGGTAAAAATTAATATGTTGAAAGCGTTAACCACCATTTTTGTTGTCATTAAATGGATATGGTACCTGACACCGAGGTCAATGGGTTTCTACTCTTGATCACAATACAGCTTTTGATCATGAATAACAATTATCAACTTTACATTGTTCCAAAAATAAATCCAAGTGTCCATTTATAATGCCACAAAAGTATCAGTAATTCTTAAAGTACCCGCAAAGTTAAAAAATGATTACAAAATTGCCAAGTATAGAAAATGAGGATTCAAAATTGTGAAGTCACGCCTGGCTCATCGGTCAACTGTCAATGAAATCACATTATGTCAAGCATCTTTCTTATGGCTACACATTCTTACACGTTAGAGTCGCGAAAATATATCACTTAAAGCCTCTCGTGGCTGGATTATATCCCACTGGATCATCAAGGGACTTTCCATGCCATGATGAGAGGTGCTAACCACCAGCTAGCTTGTGCTAACCTGGGCTGTACCCAGCTTACAGATGGGCAGCGGGCTTGTCTGCTGTGTTACTTCCCTTCCTTGTTGTTATGTCTGCGTGTGGATCCACCCGACAGAGACATTTCAGGGAAAGTCAGGAATATATTAACTCATTGACTGCCATTGACGGCTAAAGACAACAAAGGTCCTTTTTTTAAAATTTTTATTTTATTTATTTATTTTTTTTACTTGGCTGGTAGTGAATGAGTTAAACTTGTGGTACACAAAACATGACATAAATTTGAGCACCGCTCAGACGTCCATTTTTGGGGCGTAAACAAATTTAAAATGTTTTATGGATAAGGCTGGAGGCTCGAGGCCGGAAGGCTAGCCAGATCGCGGCCGGAGGGCGGGGGACTGATCGGCAAAAGAGGATCAAGTGCTCTGCAAACAATACATGCTTAGGAATTTAAATGACACTGAGATGTTCTGTAAACTGTGGCATCATTTCAGGGTGTAAGCTAACTACACACTATAGTGGTAGAAACGGGCCAAGTTGTTATGTCACAATAACTCACAATTGTGTCGGATAGTCGCTGATGCAAACAACAACGCTAAAGTTTTCATACCGTGGGAGAGGGGCAACGCATGGTGGGGGCCCAAGTGAGCCACCAGGATTTGAGTTAGCCATGGCCAAATAAATCAGGATGGTGAAAAACACTTCAACAGTATATATCCCCAACCAAGTACTACATAGTTCTCAGCATCAGCAATCATTTTCACTCATGCATTATGTAGTTAGAAACCAATCTCTGAATTCACATAACAGGATACTCAAGGGCTTACTTAAATATTCAGACACAAATCTGTTTAGAAAGATCCGAAAAAAAAACACTGCAGCATGATAAACAAATATGGTAGAGGTGTATAAAAATATCACCTTCAATACATGCTTATATGAGAAAACTGACCTAGACCTATTATGAAAAATTATTGGTGACTGGTTGAAATGGGAGGGCAAAAATACTTTAATTAAATCCAAATTCTCTCTCCAGATTAAGGCCCCATTCCATTTGGAGCCTTTTTCCCAAATTGTCACAGGCTTGATGAAATATCAGATGGGGTAAGATGCAAACACGTCAAGTGGGCGTAGTTGTCAGATGGATGTTAAGAAAACAACTTCCCTCTTTCTCATGCCTCCACCTCGCAGTTTTGGGTGTCACTCTGTTTTTCTTGCATACTTCATCCAGACATGTGGTTGCATTTCTACACGAAACATCCCTCATATTCCTCGTGATTGACATATTGCATTACATTTAATTCCTTCTGTGTGGATGTAAACTACACCTTTAAAAATGGGAAATTACCTCCGGATTACAGACGTCGAAAAAACTGAATTCAATACTACGCATTACGTAGTATTAAAAAAAAAAATTAGTATTTAAAAATGTGTACCATCCTGTACTTGTCCTCAGTAGCATCACGGTCTGTCCAGGGTCCCGGCTGACTTTGGACAGTTGAATAGTCAATAATACGACTACTAGTCAATAATAGGGCAACTAGTCAATAATAGGGCAGATATAGACAAACAACCATTCACATTTACTTTGGAAAATCCAGAATTTTGAGTTAAATTCCCAACATGCATGTTTTTACAATGTGGTAGAAGGCTGGAGCAAACAGAGCTGGGAAGCAGATGTTCATAGCAGTAGGCCAGCAGGTTACCAAGATACATTTCTAAATATATTATTAATGAGCTTGAGAATTTTTATTTGAACATGATACATTCACATAGATGATAAAAGTGCCAGGGTGAAACTTGGAAAAATGCTGTCATGTCTTGCTTAAATTCTTAAATCGACTCAACGATCGCCCACCGTCGCCCAATCCTCGGCAAGGGTGGACGACGGAGCTTTTTCCACCCTCCCTAATGTTATGAAAATACTTTTGAGTTAAAAGATAAAGAAAACACAGCTCTCTGATTTATGAAAGTGAGAGGAAGAAGACTACAGCTAAGTTCTGATGCCACACTGCATAAATCATTGGCATTCTGAATTTAATTTTGGGACCGCTGACTTGATGGAATGACAACAGAAAACTGGATTTGCATTTGAAGACTGACATTGAAGACCGCCATGTTGCTTTAGGCACGGCCAATCACACGTGTGTTTTATATTTCCTGGATTTGGACAAAAGTCACACTTGCAATCATTAGTTTATTGATGCAGATTTATCAGGTGTGTCCTAATAGTCTTTTCATCTGTATCTACTGTATTGGATTGCCCAATGAACTGCGCATGGATAGCTGGCATTGAGATGTGCAATGTAGCAAGTGGTGCATGGGATGAGGTCCTATCGTGTGGGAAAAGTGATGTACAGCTCCAAGAGCTGTGTGACATATGGGTCTATGCCAGTCTGCTCCGCGCTCCCACACTCGACCCTATAAATCCTCCCTATGATGCGGCGGTTAAACTCTGACACGAAAAAAGGCTCAAGATTCCAAATGTTGACTCGGAGACGATGACAAGTAATTGATTCCAACTCGGAAACAAATTGATGTAAAGCCACAGAAAAAGCGGTGAGCTTACAAACATCATTTGGGAAAAAGTACAGGGATGAGAGACGAAAAACATGCATCACTGATGTATAACGTTTTTCCCATGGCCCAAAGTTAAACCACATTTTCATTTTTTTTTTTTTGGTATGGCATCATCATTGTGTTGAAAACAGTAGGGTATGTACAATAGATTTTGTAATAAGTCTTCCTGAAAAATGACGTAAAACTGCGCAAGAAAACCATACACCATTATCATAAACGACATTATCGTACGGACACCTTCATCAATTAATTCATTCATTAATCAATCAGAGTTTGGACTATTCCCCTGAATCTTACATCAGTTTCCAAAGAAAAACAAACCAGAACTCCACATAGTGTCATGACCCGTGTCGGTCATGTCAGGTATGTTTGTTATTGTTTTTGTCACGTTCCTTCCCCCACACCATGTGTTTGTTTTTGTCAGCTGAGTGGGGCGTTTCCCCTCAGCACTCGTTCCTCACCTGCCACGCACCTGTTCCCCGTTACCGTCACACACCTGATCCCCATCTGCTCACTTAAGGACTGGACTATTTGAACACCTCATCCCGACAGCTCAGCGTCGGAACGTTGCTCCAATCCAGGACTGTCACGGCCGCTCCCTGATCTTGTTCTCGTTCTCGTTCTCGTTCTCGTTCTCGTTCTCGTTCTCGTTCTCGTTCTCGTTCTCGTTCTCGCTCTCGCTCCCTATACACCCCCCATATGCGCTTGTCCCGATTGCTCGTTCTTGTTCACGTTCATGTTAGTTTGTCACTGTCTTTGTTCCCCGTCAAGTTTAGTTCTGTTTGTCACGTTTTGTTTGCCCTTGTTACTTTGCACCCTGCCACGTTGTTTGATTCATTTAATAAATTCCCTTTAAGTTACCCTTTTCCCTGCTTCCTCGCATTTTGGGTCCTCCCCCTCCTCGGCGATCCCTGACACATAGCAAGCCGCTGACGAGATTTGAACTTAGAACTGTGAAGGAGACGTGCTAACTTCTAAGCATTTGTGCGTATTTGTATTATTATTATTATTATTTTTTTTTTTTGTTTATTTTAAAAGGTTCATTTCTGTCTCTCCACGTTAAACACACACATACCTCCACACACACAAATATCCAACAGGAAGAAATGTCATTTTATCTAGTATGGGTCACTTTTAATTTTTTTTTTCCTAATGATTATTTATTATTTACATTTTATTGCGTTATGCAATTGTTTTGGAGATAAACAAAAAACCTCTGTAACAATTCAACACCGTGACCCACTGTGTGAAAAAAACAACCCCCCCCCCCCCAAAAACAAAAAAAACATACACACTTGCTAAGATTAATTTGTGCATGGAACTGCTTTTGAAATAATTGCTTTACTTCCTTCTGAGCAGACACTTCCCTTTTGAGCTCTATGTCAGGCTGGTTGGTCATCTTGACAATTAAATTTGATGACTTGTCTTAAACCTGACCCTGGAAAAAAAAAGTGGAATCAATAGACTCACTATGTGGAACTCTAAGAGTATGCACGCATGATGATAGTTTGAACTCGCTTGAAGTCATTACTAACATTTTGTCTTGAACTTAAAACTAGTTGAAGGGCTTTCAAAGTATTTTGTATGGTATTATTATTCTCTGCATTTGGTGGTAAGGCAGAGATGAATGTAACTAACATTTGTCCACTCCAAAAGTACATTTTCTTTGCCTCTCTTCTTTCATTTGTCGGGTCGCCATCAATTTGCCTTTGCAATAAGAACAAAGGAAAATGGCAAAGATTTGTAAGAAGTTAAGAAAATTATTTCCATACAATTTAAGGGAACTGGGGACAGCTTTCCTTTTACAGATATTGCTGGAAAGGACTTGATCACAGGGTCAATCATTGCCAAAACCATTTGATGTTTTTCCTCCAGTGTTTACGTGTCCATCATTTAGGCCCACATGCGTTGGCTCTCAGTGTTTTTTTTTTTCAGATCTATTGAATTCGACTTCGATTTACCTTGAACTATTTACAACTTTTCTCCATGCTCCATCTTCTTTTTTCCCTCGGCTTTCTCAGACAAACAGTGATGACAGCATGTCACTCACAGTTGAAAGCTTGCGTACATTCTCACTCCGCAGAGGCTTAGGCGAACCACCAAAGAGAGCAAACGACAGGAAGGGAGGGGGAAGATTAAGATGATGCAAAGCAGATTTTGATGACTGATTGATTCGGTGTCGTATGCAAGTTCACGTTCATATAAGCCAAGCTTGCCAGCATCTTTTAGGCTTCAGATGACGGATCATATTCTTCTCTTTTACACTTTTTCCACATTTTATGATGCAGTAATAATGTAATAAATTTACCTATTCCCCTCAAAATTGTACACGGCACCCAAAGCTGGGCACTGGGCCCTTTTTTGCCTTCCGGCCACAATCTGGCGAGCCTTCCCCCTTAACCCTTCGGCCTTTATTCATAAAAATTGTCGGCCCCCTTCTCATCAGATAAGTTCAATTGGATTCAAGTCTGGGACATTAACGCAGTTGTCCTGAAGCCACTCCTTTTATATTTTGGCTATGTGCGAAGAGTCATTGACCTGCTGAAAAATGAAATGTTTCCCCCGTCACAGGTCAAAAGCACTCTGGGGGATCTAGGATGTTTCTGTACATTCGCTCAATCATGACTAGTCTCTGCTGCTGAACAATCTTCCCACAACCATCAGCGTAATTCACTGACGGGATGGTATTGGGCCGATGATGAGCCATGACTGACGGATGTTCAATTGAGCTTTGTGGCGAAGAATGTGAATGTCGATTTGATTTCTTGGTTTTATGTTTTTAATAATAAAATTAATACAATTTTTCACGTTTACATTGTGGCATCTTGTTTCTTCCTGTTGGCGTAAAAGTATTTCATGTACGTAGGAATATGGGTGTACCCATAAAATCTTATGGAAAAAGCAAAGGGCTGTGAATACTTTCCGAATGCGCTGTATTCAGTTACGGTACCTTGACAGACGGAAAAGAAGGTTATACCTGACAAAGATCCATCATCTAAAATGTTAAAGATGCTGGAGGCAAGCTTGGCTGATGTGAGTGTACTGTTTATTGAAAACATGAATCCTGTCAGATGGATTCAATAAAATGACCTTCTCCTAACCTTAAATCGGGGTTTCCCAAATTACAAATGTGGTTTCTTTTGCGGGATCCATATTTCTGCTTGAAGACCAATGAAAGCATTTTACTTTGACAATCAGTGGCCAATGTTGGATGCCGACATTGTATCCCCTTTTTGTACAAACACACATGCATACACTGTTACCTAGAAAATATCCAAACTAATTTACGTTACTTTATGCTTCCTTTTTAAAATGTGCCACATGAGATTAACTGAAGTTCCAGTGAAATGCCAAAACTTGTCAACTGTATCTCCAAGAGATCTGAAGGAAGGGATGTGAAAGTTTATTTAGGTGTAACACTTTTACTTTTAAATACAACAGACACAAAAGACAGAGACAATTATCATCTTGACATGCATCAACTCAAAGTTTGCTCTTTTTTCCCCCATCTAAGCAGGTCGCCGCAGCCCGTTCAAAGTGGTCCACGTCCCAGTGGTTGGGGACCACTGGTATCGGCTCCTGCTCACAGTTACAGTAAATACAAGGTCAGATTTCATTAAGCTAATTTCTCCTGCCTGGCCCCAAGAATCCTCAAAATAATATTTTTGTCCAAGCAGTCTCACTGTTTTTTTTTTTTTAAATTTTGCTTCTAAATGAATTGAAAGTCCAGAGAGTTTTGTAATTTAGCCAGCGGAACTATTGCTCATCTCATCGTGTTTGGATAAACTGACATCATCATCATTACGGCCCTCGAAACACACATCGTGGTTGTTCAGCCCATTTACTGTGCAGACTGTTTAACTTTTCTGGAAGTGGGTAAGACACAGAAGCCATCTGAACGCCGTCTTATTGCGTCCTTCTTGTCTCTCTTTATCGTTTTCCCATCTTTCAGTTCACTTTCACATATCTTCTTTGATGCCCACTCAGGTGTTGTTGGAGAAGTAATCAGTCAGCTGTTTCCTCGGGCTTCCTGGTTTTGATGAGAGGAGCAGACTGAAGGGTGCTGGCACCAATGCAGTGTGCTGGTCTGCTCGTAAGAAACCTTTTGGGAGTCAGCATTACGCGGTCAAATCACACCACAAAGGTCAATTAAAATGCACCTCTATGCATGCTTTCACACAAACAAGGCCGCTCTTGGAAAGGTCAGGAATTACATCACAATTTTCAAGTGTAGCTACCAAGGATGAATCAAGATATCCCTACGGGGGAAAAAAGCACACACATCCATCTGGTAAAGTTAGTCAAATGTCACGTTTGTCCAGGAAAAATACGTTTTTGGATATGTTTGTGGAAACGGCGGTTTTAAGTCAGCTGTTGACGTCTGCGGAGCGCTCCTGACTTGAGAAAACTCTACTGTATTTTACTTTTTGTACAGTGGAACCTCAAAAGATCTGGAACAAGATAACGTTCTTTATATCTCTCTATCCATCCATCATCTCCAGTGTGAAAAATACATCCCTACCAGTGTGCCACGAGGAGCAGGTGTGCTTCAGGAAATCATCCAAAAAGTATTATTAAAATGACATGTATTGTATCTTTGGTTGTCTATCTTGCCGAACATAGACGTATAGTCCCGCCTGATGTACCGTCTAATGATTGGCAGAACAAATGCTCTTCTATGAGATGACAGAAGCTGCATAATTATCCTGTCCTATCCACTTTCTCGTGGTATTTTTGTTAGGTGGTGTCCCGTGAGATTTTTCTATAATAAAATATGTTCCTTGGCCCAATAATGGTTGGGAAACACTGTTCTTCTGTAGACAGTAAGTTGACTTATTCCTTGCTGTAATTCTGCCTTCGCATTTGTTAGAATAGAACAGACATTTACTGGAATGGTTAAAGATGTCACAATTCTGCAGCCAAAATATCCACACTTGTTTCCAGTGTTTGGGGAATAACATTTCATTAAAAAAAATAAATAACATTGGTTCACTGAACATTTTCATATGTTAGATTAATTAACTTTGTTTCCACTGCTGGAACAAACAGATTCCTGCTGCTCAGCAGCCTGGATTTGGTCATAAATTGAGTTTAAGTTCGAAAGATAATCATGACCAAAATCAGTGAGGCAATATGTCGAGTCGGTCCATCAAAACCAAACTGGGGTTTAAGTGATTCCGCCTGTCTTATCCTGTTCATCTTAAGTAGCCACAGGAGTTTGGAAGCATCTTTATCATTAGTCACGGTCGTGTGTCTGGACCCTGAACACATATGTCGCTTGGGTGCGAGTCACCAAATGTACTGATGCCTCATGATGTTCTCGGAGTGTTGGCACCTAGTGGCTTTCAGAAAACAAAGACAACAGAGAGATCATTGTGCGACTGTTGAATCGGGTTGTGACAACAATTTCAAAAGGGGAAATGTTTGACAATGACGACAAAACAAGACATAAGCGACCCATTCATTAGGTCTTCAAAAGTCTGGAATTTCCCCGATCACAGCCAAAAACACAGTCACGCAAATATTGTGTACACTGAAACATTCAGAAATTCAAATTGAGTTATTTTTCTAATGAAACCAGCAAATTTCATGAAATAAATTGCGGAGATAATTTATTTATTTTTTTACTCGGCTGGTAGTGAATGAGTTACAAAGTATCAGGGGAAAATATTTTCTTTTTCATACTTCTTTCTACCGCAGGAACCGTTCTTTTGTTTAAAGTTCCGAAAGACTACACTTGTTGGCCGGAGATAGCCACTGGTGGAAATGAGCACGGCCACAAGTGTATTTATAAGTCGGCCTTGATAAGAAAAGAGGAATTGCCTTTAAGTGATAAATTGAGCTTCAAGCAATTTTGCTTCACACAACCGCAGAAAAAAAAAACAGGATCTAGGGAACGGTCATTATCATCATCATCACTGAATCACATTGATTATCATGGGAGATGCACTCAAAATTGGCTCAATTACATTATTTTCTAACAGCTTCTCTCAATTCAATTCTCATATGCCAAATTTCACAAACGCATTGGAAAACACCTGGAAAAGGAAATGATTTGCAATGTCTGCCTTACAGTTCTCAGGTTCTTGATTTGAATCTTGGCACTGGCCTTTTTCCTGCGAAACTTGCATGTATACGTGAGTTTTCTCCAGGTGCGACAGAATTCGTCTTATGTGCCTGTACCCAGCCTCTCACTTCAGTCAGCTAGAAACTTAAAAAAGCTCTGCCGTGCAAAAATGTTCTTCTGTATCGTGTCTCTCACATCTGTTGCAGGCCAATGAAATGAAATAATGGAGAAAATAACGTGTTAGCATGACATATAGTTAGTGTTGACCGATGTGGGCGATATTACTAAACGAAAAGTTAATTTGAGTACAGCCTTCGTAATATCTCATCTGGAACATGTCTCATTTCATCGCACATCTGTGTGCGAGAGCGAGGGAGGGGTTGTCACTCAGCATAGACACTTACTCACAGTGGAAATACAAACACAATTGATCACAAGTGTAATACAGCTAATGTTACTTGGTCCTGTCAACCACAATTACTTACTACTTTTAGTTCGAACAGACGGAAACAGTTTAACACATTCTCCCTAAATTTTGTGAAATTGCGACCGAGGCAGTTGTTGCTTTCCAGGCTTCCGACAAAGAGTTACAGCTTTGTTACTGAGTGGTTCTCCACTGCCATACAGTCGCGTTCAACAATAACAAGCTGCGTAACATTTTTTTTTTTTTTACTAGAATGCACAATTACAGTCTTTATTAATCCATTCGCATTTTACACCACTTACCATGTTCGGGGTCACAGCTGGGAAGTGAACACACCAAAGTAAGGTTACTCCACCAGGTGTGAGCAATGTTTTGAGCAGTGGGATTCAAATGTGCATGTCAAAAAAGTTAAACTGGTTTACCTTGATTAAAAAAAAACACAAACTTTACGATTTTATAACAATTAATAATTAATTAAGCAATTGATCACGATAATACTTTTTAATAATCTTTGGAAATGGAAATGACAAATAATTGACTGCATTTATTTGTATCTGCTTTTATTTTGTATTTTTTTTAATTTGGTCTCTGCAGCCAGGCGAGCATCGCAAATGAGAATCTATTCTCAATTGCCTTACCTGGATAAAACTAAAACGAACAAATAAAATGGTTTGTGTGGAAACTCATAACGCCTCTGTGCTGTACCATAAAAATCCGAACACAAATGCATGTAATTTTTTACAAGCAGTTGGTGACACATGGGCCAGCTGAGAAACACTTCGAAAAACAATCAGGTTCCAAAATTAGTCAGCTGTAATGAAGCTGTCGACTCTCTTTCCCAACACATTTGGGGGGGGGGATGTCATTAACATAGTTGTGAGAGTCAGTGCCTGTTTGTCGACATGTGCTCTGTGATTGACTGGTGACCGATCACCCGTAAATCTCCCAAAATCAGCTGTGAAAAGCTCCATCTCATCCGTTGACCTAATGAGGAACAAAAATCTGATGTGGGACTCAAATGACTCACCTGTCATGTAAAAGTATTGATTTGAGGCCGTGTTGTATGTCAGCCACTGAAAATCTAAAAGTCACCGTTTACATCACTGGATTCCTTTCGATTGCCATTCCTTTTATATGTTACCACTGAATGAGACTAAGATGATGTTATGTCAGCTCAGGGTTCATTCAGACATCTCGTTTGGCAGCTCCCTGACAAGATGAGAGAAGAAGAAAAGAGGAAATTGGAACAGTGTGCGACCACAGACCGTTTATAATGTGCCCCACTAGAAAGAAGGGGAAAGCCAGGAATAGTGAAGGGGGTTTCGGCTGCGCCTCTTTCGCAAGCGACCTGGCTAACTCCTCGGGCGGGCTGCAGGCTGGCGTGCGTCAAAAATCGGTGAAGGAATTAAAGAAGGCAATACCTTCATCCGATGAATATCAGATTATTCACTTTCTTCGGAATTCCCAGTTTGACATTTGTGAAATTGCGATGATGACACTTTAGTTCCCATCATGCCTTGTTAAAATTGTCAGATTGATTGCAAGTCCTGTCATTTCACAGGAAACCACGTAAGAATTATGAGAAGTTAAACAGGAGGGTGGCATTTTCCACACACGGCTATTCTTCATATAAATCTGACATTTTCAAAAGAACAAACGTGACCATGATGGATCAGAAAGCCACATCAACCGTCTTAACTTCCGAGAATACACGCAGATACTGGCTCAACTAAGGCTTTATTTAGCTATTTCAATCCTGGGCTGCCTCAGAGGAATATAGTTAATCACTAAAACAGAACCTTGGAAAGAAATCCCCCCGCGGCAGGAATTGACAACATCAAAACCGCATTTTAAGGAGGGACAAGGGCCTACTAAAGCATACTTAACATTGTTGAACAGTTGAACGCACATTCACACAGCCCTGCGCACTCGCAAAGCAAATACACAAAGACCATCCGTCCATTTTCTATACCATATATTTGCGAGTTGGAACCATTGCCAGTTGACTTTGGCAGAGAGGCGGGGCACATTTTGACAAACAACTGTTCACACTCACATTCAAACCGACAGTAGAAACAAGAATCAACACAAAGACAAGTAGTAGAAAAGGTGAAAGATGGATGTGAATTTCTAAAAAAAACTATGATGGGGTGTAGCAGGTGGTGTCTCGACAGAAACGGCCAATATATTTCCAATATAATCAACGACTTGACAGAACGTGACTGTTTTTATGAATGGTCGCCCGTCAGCCAATTCAAACTTTAATTGCAAGTGAATGTTTGTCACAATGTCGCATATGCAAGGCCAAATTAAAACTGCTATTCAGGATTAATGAGATTTCACAACAAAAAGAAATACATTTCCGGGTTCAAAGCGACATTATAGTTATTTTTTCAAATGTACTTGTGGATAAAAAGCAAAGTGTGGAGAGTCTCTGCTGCTCAAATGTACAATTGCAGTCTGAATGGGGGTTATCACTGCAGACACTCTCTCTTTTGTCTTTATTTGTATAATTATAATCCATTATCTCATATCATATAACAAAAACCATTCTGTTTGTCTTCTCTCTTTTTATTTGTGGTTAATTAAAAAAAAAAAAATACATTCAGTATATGTAGCGCCAAAAATACAGATAAACCATTCACACTCACATTAACTCCTAGGGGAGGAACTAAAAGACTTCAGTTTATCTAAAATGTATGTTTATGTAATGTAGGAGGAATAAAAGCAGAAAAGCCACACGGACACGGGGCGAACACACGAGGCCGAGCTGAGATTTGAGCGAAGAACTTTTGATGTGAGGCAGACGTGCCTGCCGCATGATCAGCCTTTCATGCACAGTCAAGAATTTAGGATTATAATCAAATCTGAAGATACAAAGAACAATTTCTATTGTTTGCCATGGATTTGTTTCTTCTGAATCTGAACAATTTGTAAACTGAGCCGATTGTAAGTGACCTTTGAGTTTCAATTGTATTCAAATGAGAGCAAGCTTGGATTGATGGCAGCCAGACCAACACCTGGATTACTTTTTTTTTTTTCCTCGGTAATCCTTACAACATGGCATCACGAACAAAGATGTTTCTGTCTGAAGAGTGTTTCTGTTGCACTTCTCAGCAGTGATTGTGCCATCAGTGCTGAATGAATTACAGCACCACGGCTGGTTCCACTCAAATTCTTTTTATTTGGTGTCCACTTCCCTCAGAACTAGACCTTTCCGGAATGCTGCTTTTAAACCAAATTAATGATAACCATCACTTGCTGACCTCTGCTGTTTATGGCATTGTTTTGTTGTTTTTTTTTGATTGTCACATCATTGCCAATAATAATCAAATCATTTGACTTGGTGAATGAAATATTGCAGACCTCTTCGGGAGGAAAATTTGACGAGAATGATTTAGCATTTAGCATGTATTCAATTTGTGATGAGCGTAAGTCCTTTGTACATAATTTGAACTACCATCCACATCCAAAACCCACGACTTTTATTGTTTATTGATAAAGTACCCTGGACCAATTTTGGTCAATCCATGTCCACCACAATACTCCGAGTGGGTAGCATGACGGAGTTGCCATGTACCCAAATTTCACCACAGCTTTGAACCTTGAGTAGGTTTAGAGAAAGGCTTAGGCGCTCAGCTCATGAAATAATTACTGGTTAACCACGAGTGACCGCATTCTCTTCTCTGATGTTGCCTTCAGAAGACTCAATGCAGCTGGCTGATGGTGCAGGCCTTTGTAGGGTGGCACATTGCAATGGTGGCAGCCAAAGCTGGGAATGCCCCGTCACTGGATTCTTGGACAGGATTTCTATAATTTATAGGCGCTAAGACATGACAAAAGTGAGGAGTGCTCAGTGTGGCATACTGACTGACTATATTTAGCCGCTTTAGCAACTATTTTTCAAAAAAAGTGCCCAGCAATAAGTCAAGCAACTTTGTGGTGTCATTGGAGACTTCTGGACAATCTGAG
This sequence comes from Idiotropiscis lumnitzeri, assembly GCF_059441095.1. Taxonomy (NCBI): domain Eukaryota; kingdom Metazoa; phylum Chordata; class Actinopteri; order Syngnathiformes; family Syngnathidae; genus Idiotropiscis; species Idiotropiscis lumnitzeri. The sequence goes on along the minus strand of NC_142400.1, from coordinate 12,625,986 downwards.
AGTCCCTTCAGAGCAGGAGATGTCCAGGCTGTCTGCGCGAAGTCGCCACTCGTGTTCCTCCCATACAGATTCGGTTGAATTGTCTCTTGTGAAGGCCGCATTTCTTAACCAAGCTGCCTAATTACACTCTGATTGGCTTGCTCATTGACACATTTTTAGAAGTAGACAGACAAAGATGCCCAGCGGTGACCCAATTATTCGCATCAATTACAAAAAATAAATTTTCCATTATGTGTCCGTTTTTAAAACAACATTCGACACGGGATACATATACATGGTCATTCATAGTTACCAGAGATGGGCACTTGACCCTTTTTGCTGGTCAAGCCCCCGTCCTCCGGCCGCGACCATCCAGCCTTATTCGTAAAAAAAAACAAAATAGTCGGCCCCCGACCCCGTTACGTAAATTTGTCATCCTCTAAACAACGCCTCAAAAATGGGGGTCCAGCCGGGCCAGAGGGCCAGACCGATCTGACCCCAGTACAGACTGCCCTGCTCGGACAGTGACAATGGGACATTGTAGAACCGTTCTTAAAAAGAAAACTTCAGGCCTTTAAAATACAGATTGAAGCAAAAACAAAACACAAAGATTACTCAGAATTTCTTACATGTAAAAAGAAACTTAATGAAACATTTACGTGAACAGAAATTTGACCGACTGCCCTATTGTGAACAAAGGGTTGAAAAAATTCTTACCAAATCAAGGGGTGCCAACGTTGTGATTCCAAAAACACAGCATGGGAGAAACGGCTTCACTGTGTAAAAAAAAAACTTGACCACAGAGAATCCAATGATTCACACAATGAATATGCTGTCCGTCATCGCAATCCCGCTCCTGCTTGGCTTTAGCGACGTGAAAGATCAGCGGTGAGTTTAGTCACCGCTTTCACACCCTGTGAAAACCACACCCCGTAAACCTTACAAGCATTTTGGGTTCAGTGGGAAGACACCGCCTCGCCGTTGATAACCTTCATTAAATATTTCAATGGTGACTGAATGTTCTCACTGTATGAAGTTGCCAAAAACATGCAAGTGCGATGAATTGCGATTGACTGATGACCAGTCGTGGGTGCACCCAACTTGAGCAGGAATAGTCTACAATTCAACCGAGACCAGAATGTGGACAAGCAGACATTTATCATTATTATTTTTTTTTTAATCTGGCTGTCGTTCCCATTTCAGTAGCTGAACTATTTTATAGCGCTGTGTTCTCAGTGCTTGATCCACGTTTTCTAGTTGGATCATCTTTGGTTTTTGTCTCTTTCCTCTTTCCCAGACAGATTTGTTTGGCTTCAAGCAGGAATCTCATTGGACCATACTTTTTGTTCTTCTTAATAGTCGAGCTGTGATTCCAATATATGATTTAGGTGTCCTGATTTACTTTGCCCTAAGTGTAACCGGGAATATATATATATATTTTATCCAACCCAGGTTGCAAATGCTCACATACTGTGTGTGCTTGTGGACATTCAATAAAGTGCATTTTGAATGCATGTATAAGGAGAAGCCACACAATGGATCCAAATGTCCTAAATGAATTTTAGCCCCATGTCCATCTGGAAAGATTTTAATAAAGCAATGAAAATGAACAGTAATATTTTCCAGCTGTGTCCAACACAACATATTATTCTTTTCTTTAGCATAGATATTTTAATTTCAAACCTTTCATGTTTGTGTTTCTATTTTGTATCTGCCTTGTCAAGCTTATTGTGTCCACCTGTGTGCGTTAACCCAATTGTTTGTATTAACCAATCAGCTCCCGCCAAACCTTTTTGTCTTGTCCAGGTTTTCCTTGTTATCTCGTTAATTTGTTGGCATTGATTGCCCTGGTTCCTTTCAGTCCTTGTCAGTTCATTGTCTGCGGTCACATGTCCTCAGTTCATGTCTAGACAAAGTCCAAGTCCTCCTTTTCTAGTTTGTTTGTTACTTTGATATTTTTTGTGATCCGTGTACCTTGCTTGCCATTTTTTTTCTGTTTTAATTAAACCACTCTGTGCTTCCCTGCATTTTCGGATCCTCTTCCTTGCAAATAATGACAAAACAAATCTTCCGTCTTGCGATTATAGCTCCATGTAAAAAAAATAATGATTTCAAGGAATATTTTTACTGATAAGATGAATATTGCGGAATTTAAATAGGAGATCTCAACGAGCAATTGTACATATATATATATATATATACAATGCAACTTTATTTATACAGCGCATATAAATTAGCAGGAAATTAGAAAACAAACTAAAAGACATATACAATACATACTAAAAGAACATTTGAATTTGACTACTCATAATGCCGGTTCAATATATTTTTAATTCAAACAAAAATATATGCAAGCAATCCTTCCTTCCTCCTCAGTAAGTTTCGTGATTCTCAATAATCCACAAGCAGATATTGCAAACTATAATGTGAACACCCTAAAAAGTGACACTGCAGCTATCCATAATTCAGTTGTGACTATGCCAAAGTCAATTTTAGATATTTTTACTCACACTTATGTTACAGATATCTTAAAAGAAAAATTCCCAACAACTTAGCTCTTAAATCAGGAGTGGGCAAACTTTTTGATTGGTGGGCCACAATGGGTTCAAAAATTTGACAGAGGGGCCGGACCAGGAGCAGATGGATGGAGTGTTTCGGTAACAACCTGACCTCATCGAAGAAAAAAAATAAATCATTTTAAATGAAGATGAACAAAAGCATTACAACAAAATATCAGTGTTGACACAAGAGAGTATTTAGAAAATAAAACATGTACAAGGTTTATTCATTGAATTTTTTTCAAGTTTGCCGGGCCGGATTAAAACGTTTAATGGGCCGCATGTGGCCCCGAGCCGTAGTTTGCCCACGACTGTCTTAAATGTTGAATCCACTTGCCGTTCATCTGCTCATTTACGCTGCACTCGCTGTAGTACAGATCTGGTACTGATTAAGTTCTGAAAATATTACACCGCAATAACACATAACCAAACAGTGCCTGCCACTTGAGAAGAATCAGCTGTGTGTCACTTGGAATATGCATTGTGTTACGGTTAGTCGTAACCGAGGGGTGAATTGAGGACGCAAAAGCAAGCGGAGTCAGGGATGGCAGTTAAGATTTATTTCTTTGTGGATGGTGGTGAAGCGGTGAGTCCAGAGTCCAGTTGTATAGAGTGCAGAGTCTGTGAGAATCGGGAGAATGAGAGCGGCAGTGTGGTAGGGCTTGGCCGGGGAGGCACACAAGTAGAAATACTCAGGAATACAGGTCTTAAACACACGATTAAATACAGAGCAGGGTAAAATCTTCAAATACTCAGAGAGCACCGAGTACCATAACAGAGTAATCCGGGCCCTGATTCCTGGCTGCACTGATCTTAAGTCTGGGCGTTGATGAGGCTGATGAGCTGCAGGTGCGCAGGAGCCTGAAGCTGCAAAGGCGTGACCAGAAAGGGAGAGCGGGAGCCGCCCAAGCCTTGTGGGGAAAACCGTAGACTCCAAAACAGGGTGAAAACACAGGATCACCACACATTGTAAATCTTGTTTTTTTGTTTTTTTTTTTTTTTGCGCTCTTTGTTCGAGTCAAATTTCAGTGAACAGTCTTTCGTTAGAACGTTCAAGTATTTTACCTAGTGCCAATCCTAGAACCGCACTGGTTTTGAATTCCTGTTGCCCCAAAAGCAAAACCACCACTGATCAAAACTAAACAATAAAGTAATAGCTACTGTGGCAATTCCCTTCTAATAGATGCTTACGTGTAAAGCCTCATGTCTTTATTAAAAGTGAAAATCTTGCCAAGCATTACAACAGCAACAACATCACTGATTATTCAGCCCTGACACATTAACGCTCCAACCACTCATTGCTGAGCTTTACCAGCACTGCTACTTGCTGGCCCACACACCGGTGCAAAAAGGCGGCTTGTTGTCCTGGCTGCCTCACACTGCTTTCCCAGCATTAGACCACGGTGTGTGTGCGTGTGTGTGTGTGTGTGTGTGTCCACTCAGGAAGATTGCTTTGTTTATGACTGCATTGAATGTGGAACTAAATGGTTTCTGACTGGAGGCTTTTGCAAAACTGTTTGTGGAAGGCATCACCAGTTGCTGATTAAGGCCTCAAAGGCTTTCCTTGAGCCGGACTTTTAATCCCTAAAATGATCTTCGACATGATGTTTCAATATAACAAATCTTTGGGGAAACATTTTCATTTCTTTATGAGTTGAGCTACAAAGTAGAATACGCGGTTCATCAAATAAACTTCAGTTTTTACCGTAACTTGATGACAAATGCAAACAGGAATTTAGCATGTAGCTCGTATGATTTGTACACTTGTGTTTTCCCCAGCATCATTCAAAAACACAGCTTCATTTATTTTTGAGTGTGGTTAAATCAAGATGACAGCATTTATAATACAATAGAATCGTTCAGATTTCACACAATAGACATAACCTCAAATGGGCCACGGATCAATTGATTGAGTCAAGGCTGAGAACTTTGTTTTCGGCATGCTGATAAATTTCATTTGCAAATGTATTTATAAACCACATCTGTTTATGTGTCATACACAATTGCACTTTGGCACAAAAGCTATGCTCACTGGTTTGGATAGCAAAATACAAAACATTGTGGGAGGTAAATTATTAAACACTTAACACGTAATAATGGTTGGCTTGTTTGTAATCTCGGCTCTGGCCTTCCTTTCTGCATTTTTCATGTTCTCCCCGTGCTTGCCAATTTTTGGCCGGATAATCTGGTTTCCTCCCACATTCCCCAAATTTTATTGAAAATTCAAAATAGCCCATAGGCTGATTCAAATGTTAAGTTTTTCTGAGATATAAAAAATACAAGATAAATCATTTCAGTTTTTGCACCATTATAGTGACCTAATATATAACCTATATCAGTCATAACGAGGAAGATGTGTTCAGAACTAATCACATTCAAACTTGTATTGAATGTGAGTCAACACCATTCAAAGTGCGGTAATCACCAGATTATTTGATGATGGTACCATTTATATTTTCCGTTGCTATAGCAGCCAAGCGCAGAGATAATAATGCGATCCCGCACTGATAGTTGTGTCTTTTTCTTCATAAAGATGTCTCTATGCAAGATGTGAGTGTGCCACATGTAAAGGGAATGAGATAAGCCACTTATTGGTGGCGAATGGATTCGGCAGTGTTCACACCCTCAATGGTACAAACTACCCTTTTTTAAAATGTGACGCGCCCTTATGTCTGAAAACACCCGTTTCAACACGCATCTGTACATATTTAGACATGTTAGTAGAGCCAATAGTCCACAGAGAGTTTCCAAGGCATCAGAGTGATCTCATTGTTCAGAGGTATTCATCAGTCGAAGGTTCAAAAAGAATATCCACAGCATTAAATGTACCATGGAACACTGTGAAGTCAAGAGGAGAAAATATGGCGGACTTAAGGCATCATTTTTTTTTTTTAATCAATTTGGTTGTACAACTTATATTATTAATTATTTTATTTTTACATCACATATATCTGGCATTTAAACAGGAGTGTGTTGACTTAGTATATTGACTTAGATTCAGGTGTGACCCGTTTGTAAAAAATACATATTATGTATTTGCCTTTTGTTATATAAGCAGATACTTTCAGATTTTAGGTCACTGAAAATTAAGCTTTTGGAAACCCTAAAGTCCAGACATTCCACAATTGTTGGGTAGGCAGGAAAACCGTCTTTTCCTTGGCTTCTCTCAGTTGGATGACATCACAATGTGTTCCGTTATTTAATCATTTTTTTCTTCATTGTTTTGTAACTGTTTAAATTTGTATATCAAAGATGAAGTCCATTTCATGACCACTTTATGATTTCTCTTTTTCTCAAATTGCCATTTTAACGAGGAGATACTCAATATTTTGGTTGGTTAAAATGGCCAGGACAAATCCTCCTGTTGTGGACTTACATCAAGAATAAACCATTAATAAATGCCAAACTCGACACAAACCCTCTAATTTCAATGAACAATTTTCATCTTCCCTCTTTCTCCTGCTGTGATTGCGATGACGCTCTCATGAAGCGAGCTGTCGCCTTGACCACAGCAAAAAAAAAAAAAAAACATCAGCAAACCGCTATTACGCACAAAACATGAAAGCTCCCTGAAAAGGAGCCGGTCCAACGGTGAGATGAGGTGAAAATTAACTCAATATTCTTCATGACAAGCCCGTGTTAAACAAACACAGCGCAGTGTTTTGACGGCGCGAAAGCACACGTATTCAAACTGATCCCATTTCCCCTACTCGCCAGTTTTAAGATCCATTCATCACATTCACTCCTTCTCATGCCCTCATGTCTGTGGACTTTTTCCCTCTCATTGTGCACCTATCAATTTCTCCTTCCAGAAGGATTCAACAGTTCCCCCTGTGCCAATTTCAGTCTGCCAAATTTAGCTTTCAACGCCCTTTTACTGGCAGTGCACCCATCACTGGATTAAGCTCACACTTCTTCTGGCATATGACGGGAGAAAACAAATGAAAGCATGTGTGTCTGCCTGGGTGTATTTCTGTCCACTATTATTCTTTCAAGCCCCAGGTCATTGTTTGCATAAAACAAACATGGGCCTACAATGTGTCTCATTAGAAAGGCAAACACATATAATTGGTTGCAAACGAAGGAAAGAGGTTAACTAGAAGGCGGTGCTGCGTCAATACAAAGCAGTTAAAGTAAAGGCAAATAAGCAAGCAACCAATAAGTAAGGTTCGCGGTGGCAAGCTGGCAAAGCCAAATTACTACTTACACTTTGTTTTGTAAAACCAAACAAATATGCTGCAGCATCTACCGCAAATTTGTGTGGACTCCTACACCGCACACATAATAACACACACCACCAACAATTGCGACCTCCCCACAACCAAAGACATTTTGTACTACCAGAACGGACCTGTGAGAGTCAGCATGGTGCCAAAGCGGCATGCAGACTGACGGGAACTACAAGGAGTAGTCGAAGAAGAAAGGGAACTGTGATTTTACCTCACAATGACAAGCATGCAGTCAATATTCCGATTCAGGTCAAATTTCACATTTCTGAAACATTACACAGTGACACTCGCTTTTAAGTAGTGACACACAGACCTCATGACGCAAATAGACGTCATTTCCGCTTGAAGCCCGTTATATTCATGTCTCTCACCACAGGAATGAAGCAGACAGTGTCCTCCTCCCTTGAACAAAAGTGTGCTTTTGAGCTGCGTCGCCGAGCTTCGCCATGGTTGTTTATCTCAGAAAATAATGAACCAATGACAATGACCGAGTTTCCTTGCGGATAAGGAATGCGCTCAACACAAACCGATGCCTTGTTCCGAGCAGATAACCCGATTTTGTTTGCATGAGAGAAGAGTCGGGTTAGAAAAGGGTTCTTAATCGCGAGCTTACATGGCCTTTAAAAGCGGCCAATATTCATGTTTTAAAATTGTTCTTGACTGCATGTAAACACAGTCAATCACAGGCTCCATGGAACATCCGATCTCCAACCGGGTTGACCACACAGTGATTAGCGATTGTGAATATTGAACCGTTTTATCATTTGTGGTTGTCTGCCCGGACGGGTTTTGGAGCTTACTGAGGAAGAGAAAAACTTTCTGAGCATATCCCACACCACAGCGTAATTGCTCGGGATCATTTTTTAGAGATTTTGAACCAGCAGGTCTTTCCTGAAGCAGGGAAAGGCTCAAATTCGGCCTGATGGCTGGTGCGTTTATATCAAAGCTAACGGTAAATCACATTTTATGGTAGTTCTTGACTCACAGTAATTGGGTCACAACGAAAAATAAAGGCTTCTTTATTTTCGAAGCCGCATGTAAATGTACAGTCTGGCTGGATTTTCACATTTTGGAACAACTACGAATACATGCATGAATATCAACAACCTTGACGTATGTCACTCATCATCCTTGTGTTGTTTTTATTTAATGTATACAGATCAACAAAAATATCAGATTCCAAGAACAAGGCCACTCTCTTTTAAATGACAGGAAAACTTCATTAAAATTAGAGGATGAAATTCTGTTTTGGGGGTCACATTATGAATGACGAGTATGTTACAGATTGAAAGAAGCCAACAAGTTCTGAGTTCAGAGGTGTTTTATATATTTCAGCAAGATTACACAATAGTCCCCAACAGGTGTGCAGTGAGAGGTCATCAGGTGAGCTGTTGGAATTTATCCATTGTCACTTATTTGGATGAAAAAAATTAACAACAAAAAAATATACTGAGTTTGCCAACAATGTAGAACAACTGGCTGAATGATTAAATGGTCTTCCGATTGATGACACAGGGTACGCACACTTCCCTCCATTATTATTATTATTATTATTATTATTATTTATTCAGTGGAGGGAATCCACATCAAATCATATGGGCTACAATTATTGGCACACTTGATGTTAATGCTTTGCACAATCTCTCAAAATCATCCAGCGACTTGAGTCCTCTTCAGCGCTCTCTTCTTTCGCCCCCTTCTCAAGTTTTCAATGGGGTTGAGGTCTGGGGACTGCGATGGACTTGATTCTGTGTGTGGTGTCACCACAAGAGTATTATTCCGCAATAAAAATTGAATTTGTTTTCAGGCATTTAGCATCTCAACCTGGGGTATCATTTTTTGGAGAATTTCTTTGGAAAGTGGGGTGCGATGACATTTTTTTTCTGATGTGCAATATGTGATTTGCTTCACGACAGGTTGGGAGACACCCAATCCCATATGTTGGAAAACAAAATGTCAAACTACGTGGACTACTTCTTCATAATATTATGAATGATGTATTCCACAAATGCAACATTGAGAATGTTTGTCACCATCATTTTGTCAACCAGAGCTTCCAAACCGCACTCTTAAAATGTTTTTTAGGAGTATGGTTTCCCTATTTCAATTTAGCAATTTGCCCATTTCAACTTCACACATGCGATTACGTCCACCCACCCACTGTTCTGGGGTTGAAACACTTTTTTTTTTTTTCTTTTTTTTTTACCCACAGACTGCCTGTGCAGCACACACGCCCACCCACGCACTCCCCAATACACACTTACATGCAGACAGGCTGACAGGCAGGCTATTCCTCTGCGTACAGCAAAGTGCCCAGTGCGGGAAAGCCCAGTGGCCTGCATTCCAGTGGCATCCTGGTGAGAGAACAGGAAGTATGCCGCTGCTTTGCAGGCTGCTGGCCTCTTTGTCATCTTTTCCAAGGTAACCAGAGACTCCAGGAGATTAGCCCAATGGAAAATACTTGCAGTGATAATAATGGAAAAAAAAAAAGACAACAAAGAAACTAAACCTGTGACTCAAGTGGTTACCTTGAATATGTAATTTATTTTAGACAAAGATAGAGGGTTGATGTGGAAATCTTTATTCTCGCTCTAATGACTTTTACTGCATTCAACTCAACATGACTCTACTTGCTGAAGAGACTTTTTCACTGGCAAAAGAATGCACTACTTCACTGATTCCATATGGATCACGCAAACCACTGCTGGCCGCACATTAGTCGAGCTGAATTGTCAATTTTTGCATGGAGGACAATTGAGGATAGAAATGACAAAAATAAACATGCATGCCAACATTAGCTTACTTATGTTGCTGTGTTTCTGCTCCACAGTCTCCAATTTGCTGTAGCGGTTTGTTTTCTCTCTGCCTTCCGTCTCCTCTCTGCTCTACCTTTTCTTACCATCGTCCAGTGCCATATATAAAAAGAGTCTGGCCAAATTTAGATCCCGCTGCTTTTGCATCGCAGAGAAAAATAAGTTACTGGACTAGTTCTAGATTTTGTAAGTGGTAAGATTAGTCAAGAAATACCAGAGGAGGAGCAATTTAGCTTGCTTGAGACCTGAAGGTCAACACTTGAGACTTGCACATGTATACATCTATTAGATAGATAGACTAAAAAAAAAAGGGAGAGGAAAGAACAGTTCTAGATGTTTGTCTTGATTGAAAAGTTTTTACTGTTTTCCGCATTGGCTCCAGCAGGTGATGTTTGTCGAGTATGTAGTTGGAAAGATCAGCCTGTTTAAGTCAATACCAAATATACAGGACACCTTCCAACCGTTACTTCTCTTTTCCCAACAGTTTCTGCAGTGGGCATGTCAGCTTACTTCATTTTGGCACAGTAGCGTTTAGCGTCTAACCTTTTCCAACTGCAAAAAAAGAAAAACCAAGTTATTTAAAAATCCTTTTGGGGTCTCTTAAGGGTAAAATATGAGGGTAATTTCCATTCAATTGTTATGGTTGACTTTTGACCCCGTCGGGGTCTTGTCTGGTTGATGTAATGTTCTTTAAAAAGAACATTTTGTATTTTTACAACATTGGGGGATTTTTCCGGTTGCCTGAGGGGAGCACTTACTGCTTCAGATTTAAGAGATTTATTCCATATTTACGTGTCAGATTAAAGGCGTGCAGCCAACCTCCATTTCCTCTTTCGTTAGGGCACGTCTTTTATTTTTCACTTGGTTATTTCATGATAGTGTAACAAGGCAGCCAGGGGTGAGACCCTGTAGAGTGAAGCGTTAGCACAGTAGCTGCACTGTGCGGCCTTCTTGACGTTGGGCCCGTGCCACTGAGCATTGCAGCCAGTGAGTAAGAACTTGTTTTGGTTGGTAAACATCAAGCACAACTACACGGATTCAACCTCACATGAAATGAACATACAAACAAGGGAAAAGGCTGCCCTCGTTTGTCTGTTGACTTTCCTTGAACCCCCACCCTCGAAAAATAAATAAAATCCATCCTTTTAATGTACAAGAGGCTGGAAACATGTTAGAGAGCAAGTTTCCCCAGTTTCTCTGTGGAGAGTGCCGTACAGTTTCACACACCGACGATGTAATGAATACTTCATTTAACTGAATTTTCATAAGACAATGGGATGTTCCATTTTCATATGCTGTTTATCTTCATGTGGGTCACAGTTTAGCTGATATTGGGCGCATCCTAGACTGATCGCCAGCTAATCCCAGCGCACATATAAGCAAACAACCATTCACACTCATATCCAAGCCTGTGGGTGATTTATCGTCCTCAATTAACCTCAGATGCATGTTTTTTTTTTATGTGGGGAATGAGCCATAAAATCCATGCAAACACAGAGAGAACATGCAAACTCCACTCAGAGGGCCTGCGCCGAAACTTGAATCGAATTCTTTTGACTCAGAGGCAAACTTGATAACCACTAATGAATAATGTGTCCATTATTTCAGTTAACTTGCAAATTATTTGCAAATTACTGCACATAGTCTTTAGTTTTTTAGCTGTTTGGAAGGATTATTACCATACATTGTCCGCCAGAAGGTATATGTCAGTGGTGTCAAACATGTTTTCATCATAGGCCACATGGTAGCTCTCGTTGCCTCCAGGGAGATGGTTGTAATGGTGAAACAACAAAAATGGACAATAGCTCGAGGTGTAACAGTGCACTAAAAGTCACGGTTGGAACCGTATTTTGGTTTTAAGTTCATGGTTCAGTTGACATTCAAACAAAATGCAAAACAAACTCCTTATCGCTTTTGGAAACAGGAACAGATTTATTTAAAATGAAACAGCAACAAGATAAATGTTTTCTTTGTAGGCAAGTGCAATAGAAGTAATTCCTCTTCCTCCTCTACGAAAATGAAGGCTGCAGACAAATGCAGCGTTTTAACAGAGCAGTTTGAACAATGTGAATTATTACGCTATACCTTTGCTTAATCATCAGAGATGGGCTGTCCGTCCCAGGGGCGCCGGCCCGAGTGGTTGGACATTTTTGGGACGGGAGGTGGAGGAGAGTGACAAATTAAAAAAAAAGGTTTCGATTAACAAAGGCCGAGGGTGGATTTTAGTCTGGCCCACGAATCGGCCCTCATGCGTGTGATGAACCTACTCGCCAAATGCGCAAATGACAAAAATTGCCTCAGAAGGCTTCAAAAGCGCCACTACCAACTCTTTGTGGAGGAAGAGACGTGAGACAACAGTGTGCGTTCAAGCATGCCTATATTTCTTTATTCTGACGTCAGGTAACCCGCGCCTCCCACCTACTACTGGGGCATACCATTACAAGGGGGGCAATACCAGAATCTCTATAACGCCAACAGTGCCTTCTTACTTGCATTGGGCACGTTCAGGGAAAAGAAGGAGAAGGAGACGATTAAGAAGACGTAGACGAATAATAAGCCAGAACGGGGTCTGGCTCCACCGATTTTTATGAATAAGGCCGGAGCGTCTAACTTACCGAGATAGCGGCCTGAGGGACTGACCGGCAAAAAAGGGTCAAGTGCCCCACTCTGCTATTCATGATGTCTGCTCAGCAGAACCTCAGCTGCACTGTGTTTGCTTCTTGCTTGTTTCTAGACTAAGCAAGTGGGTAGAGAACAAAGCAGTTAGACTCCTGTCCCTTACCTAATATGTCCTGTGTAGAAAATTGATTGATTGACATCCTATTCGATCATTGCCCTTGCATTTAATTAGAAGCATTTTTGGCAAGCTTTTTCAAGCCTCGTAAAATGACATGGTGACCCGCAGGCCTGTAGTTTGACACATTCAGTATAAATGAAACGACAAAGAATATCAGCAAAATAACACAAAATTAAGTTAATCCTTACATTTGTTATAATGAACTTCATTGACCCTAAATCCTCTTAAAGCTCTGAGGAAAAATGAGCGACTGCATTTTGTAATTGAGGTATACACATTCATGGGGTCCTCAGTTTGCAACAGATTTCCATTCCCATGCAAGTCATTAGGCAAGGCTTTTTCACAGCGAGCCTTGTTTCTGCGTACGCTGCTATGTGTCACTCCAGACACGCCGGTCTTCATAAGCGCCGGAGAGTTTCCCCTAAATCATATTCAGAAACCTCACAAGAGAAAACAAGGTGACCACATCAGCTGCCGTGGAAGTCCAGGGTTCCCTCTGTTGTTATTTCTTCTCTCAAGGCCACATATGAGTCACTGCTTGGACTGGCAAGACTTGCAACGCCGAGCGCAAGGTCTGTCGGAACACTCATCGCTCTTTTTCATGCCTGCGTCTCTGCCGCCTTAAGCCTTTCCTTGTCCTCGCTCTGCGTTCACATCACTCACCCCAAGTGACAATTTCTGCATCCGCCTGAGGCCTTTGTTGTTGTTGTTTTTCTTGGTGTTTTTTTTACCACTTGTCTGTCGTAAATTCCATCTGAGAGGCCCGGGTAGTCTGACAATAAAATAACCTTAAAAAAGAAATGGAGCTGGACCGCAGGGTGGTGGAGAGAAGAATATGAGAAGGTCAAGACAATGGTTGTGCTTTGCCTATACAACAACAGAGCAGAGGCCCACGTTTCCTGACAAACATTCACGCTAAGGTCATTCATCTCGCTTCCCAGACTATGTGGGCTAATCGGAAAATGTGCAGCAGTACCTGGAACTTCAAACGCCACATTAGTTGTAAAATGCAAAGGATGGCCAAAATTCATTGAAAAATATGCTTCGGGTTAAACAAGTATCTTCCTGATCTCAAAGGATTAACACTGCACTTGGCTTTTTCAACACTTTTACTGATGACATTGAAGAAGAATGTGAGGAAGAAAGACGATCCATCGGGTTGATGCCTGCTTACCTGTTTTGCATTTGAGACTGTCAATGCTGGACCACTCCAGAGTGTGGTCTGCTTTTCATCTAAAGTCAGCTGTGATTGGCTCCAGCTCCCCATAAACTTATAGAAAAAAAGATGAGCAGATCGATTGTGCTGGCTGCTGTCCCTCTGACTAGAAAGACTGCTGAATGAAAACTGTCACTAACTTACTAGCCCCCAACTAGCCAGCTGCCATGCTTGTCGCATGTGAATAAAAGGAAGAGTGATGTTTGTGCTGTGTCCTAACCTCGTAAATTGTGGTTGATTTAAGTTTATACTTGTGTGTGACAGTTTATGTTAAAATATTTTATGTATGAGGCATGATTATTATCTCATTCAAGCGAAGAGAGTATGTTATTGTTTTTTTTTTTCAGTTTATGTGTGCATGTTTGAGTCTCAATCTGTATTTTTATTTATTTATTTTTTTGCAATTGTTAGTTGTTATTTGTCCGTATTGATCATTGCGCTGCATTGGGCACTGTGGTGGAAATTTGAAAATGGGGCGTAACGGGACGTTTGCGCCATTATGCGCCTTTGTGAGATGGAACGTGCCCCAGTCCCGACCAATCTTCGCAGCAGCCCTCATTTGCATTAAATCAGGGAGGCCAGAGCGCATGCTATGAAACAGAAATAGGCTTGCTGGGGTCCACGCATGATATTGGCAGATAAACTGCAAGATCTCCCCTTGCGGATGATGTCGTCGACCATGCAGATGTCCTGGGTAATTGGGGGCCGCCTTACATCCACAACCGAGCATCTGTGTTTAACCCACCAATAGTTGTGCTTCGAAGTCAGTCGGGTTGCTAAGATGATGATTAAAATGTGTTCAATGGAATGATTTCTACCATGCTTCAGAAGGATTATCCCACATTGTTGTCCTATTTATGAATGAAATACAATGACACCAACCACACACGTTTGCGGAGATAGGATTCTGTCTGGCTGAACTTCAAATACACCAAAATAACATTAAACATTTAGGTACTCTCAAATTTCTACAAATTTTTGGCTTATTGTCACCAACTTGCGAGATGCGGCCAGAACAGCCAGCAAGGCATAGCACGTCTACCAAATTCACAAGCACGCTAAACTAGACTTGCCCTGGCACGAAAGTGGAGATGTGTTGGTTTCTACGCAAAGCAAAGCAAATTATCAGCCGCGTTGGGGACACAGTAGCTCCTGTGCCAGAATGCCCAGGAATGACCGCGTCACGGTCTCAAACATGCTAGACCAGAGTTGCCAGGACACCAAATACGCCTGCTTTGCAAAATAGCGCCCAGAGTTTCTAAGACTCTGACGGGAACAGGAGTAAACCATACAAACACCTGGATTGAATTTTGATATCCTGTCTGAATTAATACTTTTTTTTTTGCAGAAGTACTTTAGTACATGTGGCTGCTGTTAACAGCATGATGGCTCACTCCCATATTTGCTGTTGTTTTGGTCTTTGTGGCAGTTTCCAACACATGTCCACAACAATAGACAAAGAGAATTCTACTCATCAAGTTCAACTATTAAATGTGCAATGTTAAAAAGGATTTTGCGCTGATTTTTGAGTTTTTCAGAGGTCAATTCTACTTTCTTTTATTTTTTTTCCCAATTTTTGGGGTTTAACGTGATGTCTAGCTTTTATGATTTTGCTGGATGTCAACGGTGGTCGTGTGAGAGACTGAAGAGCAAGAGTTGCAGGCTCACACGAAAGCAAAGCACCATCATTTTGAGTGCTCTTTTGCAAGATAAAGGTGCTTGGTCGGGTCAAAATAAAAAAAAATATATATATACACCTGAGCTGATTTGCAGTCCTGCTGGGACTATCTGACATACAAACATAATGAGAGAGTGAGTGAATAAATGGACAATTTTTATCAACTTTTAATATGACAAAGGTTGGGATTTTCTCTTTTTTTTGTTGTAAAAATAACATCATGAAGAAGATAATTACATTTTAATCAACTAGTGAAATGACGCTTTTTTATTCCTTTGTCTGAAAACAGTTGAAGAATAATTTGCACAGCTATAAAGTCTGAGTCTGCTCAAGTAAATGGTATGTGCATGTCAGCCAAACCCAAATTCATCATGTAGAATGAAATGACATTTTTTCTATGTCATATTTTGACTAATAAGTATTTTTTGAGCTATGATTATCATACGCTATATAAAAGTAAATTTGCAGTCGTAAAAATATCATGCTTCGGGCAACTGTGAGTTGTACCATTTTCGTATCAGAAAAATAAGGGGGAAAAAATCAATTTATAGGTCAGAGACTAAAATATCCTATAAGAAGAATATTTTTTCAACTAATGTTTCCAATTAGAGTTTTGCGAGGATAAGATTGTTAAACTCATGAATTTCAATGAGCTTTGACCTTCATTCTTCAGTCGACTTGAACAGCAATGATGCCACTCAATGGGAAGTTCATCTGTAGTTCAGCATTGTTGAAGGAGAACTTGTCACGTAATGGTTTTATTGATGACCTCAGCCCCCTCAACAATCTTTAGTGTCGCAACTTTAAAATAATAATATTCATGATATTTTTCCAACGTTGCTTTGTCTTCAGCGAGTCCGATTCCACATTTTTACTCTCAGCCACCTGCTTCCACATCCATCAAGTCGTCCAACTTGCCTTGTCAGGCGAACCCTCGCACCAAAATAATTTCCTTTCTTAACGTAATGCCTATTTTTCTACAACTATACAGACATACATCACTTTTCCTCTCAATGAGCAACACATACCGGATGCCTAGAACAACTCAAGCACAGTTTCACAAACCAGAGGGCTTTTTTCCTGACCGCCCGTGATCCGTCATGTAACATGACCTATGCTTGTGCTCTGCTATTGCTTTGAACCTTGATTATGATTTAAATTGCTGCACTGATTGGACGTTTTCCTTGTAGTTTATTTAATACATTAAACCAAGGAGTGGAAGACATGTTTAAGAAGTGACTGAATGTGATTGAATGGCATCAGTCCCTTTTCTGACCCTGAACAGGATACGCATGATATAAAACAGGTCCGGTGCAATGGTTGTTTTTCTTGAAATGTACCACAGACATAAGTTGCAAAATTTTTTAGTTGTCTTGGCTTTATGAAATCAACACACATCACTTTATGATCACATACAAGTGGGAACAATTGTACTGTTTTTACACAGAACTCTGCTGATTGCCTCAGGAGGCTCCGCCCACTTGCAGTCATCCAGGTAACTGTCAAGACATACAACAGAAAACAACACAAACGTGTCCTTGTTTCAATTCCAAAGTAAAGGAACTTCTTTTCATTTAGGATTGCAAGGGTGTAAGAAGTATCATTTTGATTCAGTGACACGTTTGGGATCTATTCAACTTGACTAAGCCCAGTTGAACGTTTTAGACAGTTTTAAGTTTCACGCTTTCAAGCTTTGTTGAATGTTTTTTTTTTTTTTTTGGTAATACAATTGACAGTAAAGTGAAGGTTTCAGTTGTTGACAGCAAACACTGTCTCTGGAAATTAGTTCAATTACTCAACACTGTGATGTGTCATGGACCTCGCTCACTACGTATGTTTAACTGTGTCTGTGGTTACTCTCCCAAAACATCTACTTTCTATGACTAACAGCTAATAGCATGAATGAAGAAGACATCATAAATCTCGCATACAGGCATTTCTTTCTGCGGATTTTACCACACACTTCAAATATACCAAACTGTTCCACTTGTTGTCCTGCCACACTGTTTTTCAGGTCAAACAGACTTCAGTGTAAATGGACGGCCACACCAGAAGCTGGATGAATTCGGAAATCAATTTGCCTCTTAATATTGTGCATACTCCATCTCTGGCAAAAACATTGGCTGCAGCTCAACTGCACGTGTATCAAAGCTGTAGAAAATGAAGGGGTGAATATTCCAACTATATTTCCATAAAATATTTTTTTCAGATCATGCTTTTTTTTTTTAAGGATGCACCAATAATTTGACTACAAGTCGGTACAGTACTCCTATTCCCCAAAATGCACCAATTCAACTGTTTTGCTGATGATTGACAGGATACTCTTTAAAAATGATTGACAAACAAATGACGGAAGTGGCTTTTCACCCATTTGCATAATCGTCACGAACCTGCTCCGTCCGTCACTTCGTCACTGATGGACGCCAGTTTTGCTGACGTTTTTGATGGACTTCAACAGACTTGACTGACAGCTGCATTCCAGTCACGGAAATGTGAAATAAGGAGAAGGAAGCGATAGTTTAATCAAATATAACTCCATTTTATAACTTGCGGTATTCTCAAGATTTGTTTTTACTAACTTTATTTCACAGTTAACACAGACGGAATATGGCATTCATGTTCCTACTCCACTCCACTCTGCATTCTTCTTCATCTTTTTTCTTCAGTCACTTATCGATACACTTCTATTACATATTGCCCCCGAGTGTTAAGACTGAGACATCACATATATAACAACATGAAGCATCACGTTGGGCAAGACTGTCTGAAAAACATGCAGTTATGTTATGTTAAAATGTCAACGTAATGACAAGTTGTTACTCTAAAAAGCGTTAATTTATAACTTAATGTTCAAGGAAAGCTGATGTTTTTTTTGTTTTGGAACAATAGTTGTGTATAATAAAACACATTTTCATCAAATTAGCAAAATAATGGGATTATCCAGTACAGGTGTGGGCAAACTCCGGCCCAGGGGCCACATGCGGCCCATTAGATGTTTTACTCCGGCCCGCCGAACTTTAATAAATAACCCTTGTTAATGTTTAATTTTCTAAACACTGTGGTTTTTCAAAGACATATATATATTGTTGTAATGCTTTAGTTCACTTTCATTTAAAATTAAATGTATTTTTTTCTCCAATGAGGAGAGGTTACCAAAACACTCCATCCATATATTCCTGGTCCAGCCTCTCTGTCAAATTTTAGAACCCGTTGTGACCCGCCAATCAAAAAGTTTGCCCACCCCTGATCCATTATTTGGAAAAGTGGTATCCCTAATATTTATAATACGTTTAGTTATATTCAGTACGGCCCAAAAAGTCCTTCATACATTATATTTGATTATCACTCAATGGTGAAGTGGTAAACTCGCCTTGACATGGGTTCAGTTCTCACTCTGTTATGGTGTGAACGTGAATAGCCTCTCGAAGTGTCCATTGTGAAGTCTGCCATTTGCTGTCAGCTGGGAATATTGGCTCCAGCTTCTTGTGACCCTCAACAGCATAAGCACAATATAGAATGTATGTATAATATAATTGTAATTTATTGCTGATTGAGCCCATGGTTCTACATTTTCAACACTTGAGCAATGAAGTGTGTCAACTTAAACACGGGATGGAATAGTGGAAATAGACATTCTCATGATGTTCAAACATTCTGGGAAAAGAAGAGGATGGGGTCATTTCAGGAAAACAAATGAGTTGTGACATTGCAAAAGTGTTTTTTTTTATTAGAAAGAATACTTCGACAATAATGCATAAATAAATACATAATTGAGCCATAAATTCAAGTCACATCCCCTCATGAAAAGTCCCTCTTCACTTGAAGTAGTCCTCTCTCTCCCCCTCTCTCATACGCCACTTGGCGTTGTCTGTGCGAGGGGGAGACACTCAGTGGGTGGGCAATGTGCTCTCTCTCTCTCTCTCTCTCTCGCTCTGACTTGCTCTCTTCCACACTTTCTCTCTCTCGCTCTGACTTGCTCTCTTCCACACTTTCTCTCTCTCGCTCTGACTTGCTCTCTTCCACACTTTCTTCCTCTCTCTCTGTGACTCTGGTATAAGAGCACATTTGTGATGGAGTCCACGTTAGTTCATTTTTATGCAGCGGAGATGAGCGCTTGGATAGCAAGTTCCAACTCAGCCATGAAACTTATTTTGGTAAGTTGTATTTTAGTTGTTTTGATCCTGGAGAAACATGATTTGTGTGTGTGTGTGTTTGTGCATTAATTAAGCATGCATGTAGATTAGACAGTGTTTTGTGGCTGGATGGGTCTAATTTCCAAGATATAAGTCTAGCTATTAGTTACAATTTTAGTCCCAATTGTGGATTATTTATGTGCTTTCTGTGCAATAGTGCTCTTCCTCTGTGGTTACAAAACAGTCTTTGTTTAAAACGTGAACAAGCAGGGAAGGTTCATTCAGTCTCAACGTGTATGGGGGATTATCTGCATTTACATAGTCTTGATGGTGACAAGATAACAGAAATGCAAATAAATTCAATGCAAAAGACATTTAATTTGTCTGCTGATCTCGTTGCCATAAATACTGTGTCAAGTTGTATTACTGATACAGTGGCTTCAGACTCCAGCCAAACACTTTTGTTTTACTCCAGTGTAGTTTGCTTGCACTGTAATGTTGTTTTTTGTAGACTTTGCATATGTTTTTCATACAGAGCAGAAAAACATACATAAAATATTTTTGTATGCCTCAACATGTGCTTATCTTTATTTTGAACATGTTCCTTTTCATTTTCAAGCCAATGTGTGCAAATGACACTTAAAGCCAATGCATAAAACGATTCATGTAGAGTAGTTCATGACATTGCCGAGTTGACAAAGCCCGGTCCAGAAAGTAAAAACCCTCCCATAGCGATCGCACACCTGACAGTTGAGTAGAAGCACTTGTGGCTAAAGCCAAATTGTGGCAGAGTGTTTACATTCTGGGATCTGGATTTGCAAAATCTACACATGTGAAAAGTCATATTGATACGCTTTTGCATAATTCAGACATTGAGTCAGGCAACTGTCATATTTAGCCAACTAATGAGTCAGTCTTCTTACTGCTTTCAACATCCGGCTAATTAGCCAATCGCTTCCTTTGGGAAGCCCTCATATTTGTGCTCCTGCTTCCAAGCGAGTCACGCAGCCAAGCGGTCGGTCATTGAGCAACTCGTGTCTGAGTCGAACAAATGCTCTGCAGACTTGTCCTGAAACGCTGTTGTGGTTCCAGGCAGTGAATGTACCTCGTGCACCTGTGTGCACTTTCTTTTCCCGGCGTGTCCCCAGCACATGTGGCTGCAATCTGGCTTCAAACGCATGCTCCTTTTGGATGATATCAGTGGAATATATATCAACATGAAATTGCATAAAATCTTTTTGAAGCACACAGAGGCATGTACAGGTCAACTGGCGAGCTTTCAGAAGACGGATACTAAAACGTGTTTATTTGATTTTTTTTTTTTTTTTATGTCTTAATGTGTTCTTAATCAGCCAACCAGCTGGCAGATATTTTATCATGTCTCTTCAATTTATATGTCTGTTGCTCCAGCGACTAAACAAGTGTCTGTCTGTACTACCGCTCAGTCTGTTAACAGTTCATCCTTCCTTCCACTAATCTGTTCATCATCCATCTATTCATCCTGTGTGATCATAACTTTGCTTTGCCTGTCAATTCGAATGTGTTTATTCACCTGTTAATCATCCGGCCACATGTCCATTCTTCCATCCACCCAACTGTCTGACTGTCTTTTTCTATATCCACCAATCCATATGTTCACCCTCATTTGTTTTATCTGTCCAACTTTTCTTCCATTTACAAGTATTTCAACCCTGTTCATCCAGCATTTGATCATTCATTTGTTCATCTTCATCATCCATCCAACCATTAATCTGTCCGCCCACCTTCATCTATCTGTCTATCCAACAATACGTCCAAATATCTCTCCATCTATCCGTCTAGCCACCTATTTGACTTTCTACTTGTTCTGGCCTTCTATTTATTTCCGTATACACTTTTCTGACGTTTATGCTTCTTTGTCTGTCTTTTTATTCCTCAACCAATCAACTATCATCCTTAAAGGTGCTTGATTGAAACTGTCCCAAGATAGGGTAACGGTTCACATTTTGAATGCAACAGTTTTATAGATATACCCATCTGTCAGTCCACCAGTCCATCTTCCGTCTATCAATCCATCTTTTGTCATCCACCCTGTCTGTCTGTCCATCTCAACAGCGTCCATCATTTTTTTTTCTGCTCACCTGGCAACTCCATCTGCCACTCATCCATCCTTACATTCATTCATGATTTTATTATTCATATAAATCACCCATCTACCAACTTGTCAGTGTTTCATCCCATCCACTCTACTGTTCATCCATCCATTCACACATTATTTTTCATTATTATTTTTTATTATTTATTTCTCTTTATTGTTTGCGACTATTGAGTTTTTTTTCAACCCAATTTAACCCAAGTTTTCAATCATTCATTCACATTTTAATCGCACTGTTGTAATGTACAGTATCACCATGTGTTTGTATCTGTTATCTCTTCCTTCTTTATTAACGTCCTCTCCCCGCTTTCCTCTTGGATGCGTCCGTTGGTGTGACCTGCACCAACTTCCCCAAACGTACAAGTGCTGTATTAAATTGTAGAAGCTTCACATGCAAAGGGGTTGTGTGGCGGGTGGTTTTTTTTTTTTATGATATGAAGTCATCGTGTCCAACTGATTTAATTCTTTTGAGGCCTTGTGAAGAGTGACAGGAGGGCCGTGCCATAGGGTGCGAAGGAGCTAGGTGTTTTAGACAAATAAACACACCTAACTTCCTCTTTTGCATCAACAGTAGAGCAGATAGCAAAAGTTTGCGTGTATGGAGTGCAAAGGGGGGGGGGGGGGGCAGGGTAGAGCAGGATTTCTTTATTTTAGGAGTTTGTGGAGTGAGACAAAGAGAAGTGGGGGAGTATGCAAAAGGCATGCAACTATTTGAATCAATGTCACAATCTGGCCTTCATTTTTGTTTCATCTTACTTCCGTATGTGTTGCGTTCCAAACAGTATGACTGATGCAAATGCGGTGAACAATTATAGCACAGTGCATACATTGTGGCCTTCAGTGAGTAGTGATAGTTACACATGGCTTAACTACACTATTCAGAAATGTTTGCAAGTATCAGGCTAATATTTTTTGGGGGCGTGGTTTTGAATACAGAATATATGATTTTATTTTATTTATTTATTTTTTTTAAATGTATCGCTTAAATGTTAATTGTTGTGAATCAATGTGCCATTCTGTAAAGTAGCACGGACACATCTCCCTCTCCCTTTGTCTCACTTTATGACCTTAACAATGAGATTCTATATTCACGGGAAAACACTCACACATAAAAATACGAGCGCAGAGTTGGAATCCCCCCTCAGACCACCTGCGTTCTTCAGTTAACTGAAGCCATGTGCCCGATGTGAGCTGGTGCTGTGGCGTTTGATCCTTTTGTGCTGCATCCCCACGCCACATGCCACCATTTGAAGGATGACCTCCGATAACCCAAACTCACGTTCTCTTATTTCATTCAAACTAATTATTTCCGGTGTATCTCCAATTGATAATGGACGAGCTTTTGAAATGAACGCTCGGGGCTCTATATTCGTAGACAGCGCAGCTGCGCTTCAGCGTTTGGGAAATGGGCAGACAGCTCTGCGCCATGGTGGGCATTCCGAGCGTGTTTCCTTTGCACACACAGACAATTTGGTGGCCGAAAATAGTCTAAAATTTAAACCTGCCGGAACCAAGTCCAACTGTGCATATAGTCTAATGTGATTTTGGTAAATTTAGTCAGAGCACCGGCAGATAGATTCTGCATTTTACAAACGTGCGGTTGATGTCATTGCAATTTATTCATCAATGTGACGAACATTAAACCCGGTGAATTATTGTCGCAATAAATTAATTGAATGCGTTATTACTATTATTGTCGTCAACTTTATTAGATTTTTGGCCACATCTCACCAATGGGGTATGATTTCTGAGTTTGTGTGTGTGTGTTGGGTTATACATGGACAAAAACATGATCATTTCTTATCATCTACCAATTTAGTTCTGCTTGCAGTTCCTTATAAACACGCGTGTATGATCAGTTTCTTCTTCCGTCATGTCAAAGGTTGAGCGCCTCTCACCCATTGCGTTTCATTGGAATAAGATGAGCTGCTTTGATTGGCAGAGAATCAATTTGACTGTGTTTAACTGCTCCAAGGGGCATTGATGCATGCTGTTGTCATATTTATGAATTAAATTCAATGACATCCACCACACACGTCTGTGAAGATCAGATTCAGTCGGCCTGAACCTCGATCAAATCCACCAAATTGTGTTACCTGATTTTAGCGGGTCTTAATTGTTGTCTACCTTCTGTCACCAAGTTGTCAGGTATACCGGCAGCATGTAATAGAAAACCTCCTGGGTCTGCTGGAACATCCAGTGAAGCACAACGCGGTCTGCTAAAATCCCAAACACAGTCAACTCCACTTGCCCCGGAACAAAAATGAAGACGTGTCAGTTTTTACATCAAGCGTTTGCGCGCCTGTCTGCAAAAAAATTGGCCTGAGAGTTATTAGCGTTCTGTGAGCAGTCTTTCATCTATTGAACTCGTCAGTGAGCGACCAAGCACGCTGCGGCAGTTGTAGTGTCGTGAATCGGCATGTTTTCGGTGCTTTTTAATAATCTAATTTGGTTAATGCTGTTTGTTGCAGTGTGCTCAAAACACTTGTTAAATACCACATGTTCTGAATTTGAGAAAATGGAGTGCATGAATTTAACCGGATGTGATTTATTTTTATTTTTTTTGCGGTTAAATAGCAAACGGAATAATATGAGCCATTTTGTAACAAGGAATGTTTTGTTTATTCAACTAACCGATATATTTCCCCCCCCAACAAAACGCTTTGATGGAGATGGAGGTTTTTAATGAAGTGAAGTCCTCAGTCAGGATACTGACAACCAAGCTAACATCCTCGAACATTTGTCCTTTTGCTGTTTATATTGCTGTCTCGACATAATTACATTTCAATCAAACGACCTCCCCCTTTTATCCTTTGATTTCCCTTCTCCACTTCAATACCTTCATCCATCCTTTCCGCCCATCTGGCCACGATCCCTTTTGTGCATTTATCTCACTGACAGTGTAATTATGGATGTCAGTGAGACCTAGCTGCCGTGTAATTTGGTTTTCCAGCGATGGCCAATGAATGATGTCATCAAATGGTGTCTTCAAAGAAAACGAGGAGGTTGGAAAGTTCACTAACTCTTTTAATTGCTGATAAACACACATAGACGCACACTCCACAGGGGTTCTTCCAGCACATCCATTTTTTTTTTAAACTTGAGCATATTCGATAAAGAGTGATGATACACTGCAATGTTTGAGCAAAATCAGTTCATCCAGGAAACATTAAGAACATAACATCAGACATTGTGGACTCTGTAATTGAATAGTGCTTCCAACAGTTAGGGGCTAGTCTTTTTTTCTTTTTTTTTTTGTTCTTAAATGACTGTGCCCAGTCAGTCCATACAGTTATGCTTGGATGAGTTTGGTGAGATTCATCAAACACATTTGGGAACTAGAACCTCCAATGATGTGTGAGTTACTTCCAAAATGAAAAAAAAATGTCAGTCAGAATTAGAATCATCACCTTTATTGGCTAAGTATGTAAATACGCAAAGAATTTGTCTCTGGTAGTATGAGCCACACTAGTATTACAATAACAACCAAGTACAATAAATAAAGATATGACATATAAGTACAGAAAGTCTTTCCGTAATATAAGGTACCAAATGACTGCGGTTCAACAATGTGGAGAGCAGCGTGTTTGCAATACTATGACGGTTGTGCGGGTAATGTGATACTCTTGAAGAGCAAAATTCAGGGACCACCTGCATTAGTCGCAGTTCTGCTTCACACAACTTGTTGGGATTTTGTAACCTTGAACCTGTGCTGCAACTTCAAACATTTCATCAAAATTGATTTTTTTTTAAAGCTAGATAACACTTTGTCGACAGTACAAAGTGTACAATCAACCTTCATATTTTCAACTTTTGCTGACACACACTCAACATAGGAACTGTATTTCCAGCTTGAAAACGTCTTCATTTGGATTTACATGTGAGATGTCAACGTGCGGAAAACGTGACTAGGCGCATACGTACGTGATGTCACTCCACCAGACGGGAGAATGGACATAAACTTATCCTATAGCACTTCACTGGGGGGCACGGTGGACGATTGGTTAGCACGATGATTGTGGGTTTGATTCTGGCTACAGCTTTCCGGTGTGGAGTTTGCAAGGTCTCCCCGTGTCTGTGTCGGTTTTCTCCCACATTCCAAAAACATGCATGGCAGGTTGATTGGGCACTCAAAATTGCCCCTAGGTATGGTTGTGCCCCGTCTATGTGTGCCCTGCGTTTGACTGGCAACCAGTTCGGGTGTGTCCCGCCTACTGCCTGAAGACAGCTGGGATAGGCTCCAGCACCCCCCGCGATAAGATAATGGATGGATGGATGATTTACTCCACACTTGTTTGGTAGAATTTTGTGACATAAGTTAACAACACTGATCGAAGTAGATTCACGAACTGTCTTTCACAATAATTTGGGGTTCATTTGCCTTTATTTTAGCGAAAGGCTAACCTATAAGACCAAAATAGTTATGATACCCCTTCACCATTTATGCAGTTTTAAAACTGCCTGATTAAAAAAAAGAAAAAAAACAATTTGGGTCAAAATTGGACCAACCCACTAACTTTATTAATTTGAATCAATTTCCTGGTTGTTTTGTGCAAAACAACTCAAAGTTGGGTCAAATTGGTCTGTCCAATTTTAATCCAGTAGTTTTAAGGATGAACAAAGGCATTTATTGCTTGTGTTTTATTTTGAAATATACAGTACATGGTAAAGGACCTTGAAAAAAATATAATTGCACATTAAATCTCAGTCGCAGTGTTTAGGGAAAACAATTGCAATTATATTATTTGTTAAAATCGTTCAGCCCTAGAAAAAAAACAAACAAAAACATGCAACCATAGTGAGAAGCAAGACTTGAACCCCAAACCTCAGAAATGTGAAGCAAATTTCCTGAACCACAATTTCAATGTAGTGCATTTGGAGATTGTATGAGATATAATTCTCAGACTTTTATCATCAATACCTTTCATGACAACCTTGGTCTTTCCAAAGGCATGGAACCCGTAATACCCTCATGCAAAACAACACCATACTTTTTGCAAATGTCACTTCTTGCAGAACTAATGTCCAGGGGGTTTCAATACAGTTGTTCACATTATGTGCCTCCTCTGCTGCCCCCAAGTGGCCATATGCAGTTCTGCACGTTTCATCACCGAATGTTTGATTTTAGTTACCAGTCCACATGTCTCTCATCATATCCTTATAACTGAACCAGTGAACCATTCAATTTTTTTTCAATTTGTCCCAAAATGGATTACTCAGATCCCATCACAGTTTATTTCTTCTGAACATTTCCCAGAATACATGTGTTGTCCTTCCATCTCTTTTACGTGCATTGTGTCTGACTGTGTTTTGTCACTGCCACTGGCCTCAGTCCAAAGTGCGCTGTGAGAAGGCTGACAAAATCAGTGCGACCGTGACCATTTCCACATGTGCTAGGGAGCACACGCCAGTGAACTCAGTGTGACTTATTGATGTGACGGCTGTAACTGTAACCAGATTAGCTAAACCGGGGTCACTCTCTGTCAGGGCTTCTCTCTACTCTTTAAATCGACTGGTTGCGTTCTCATGGCCTAATAGCCTTCTTAATTTATGAGTGTGATTATTATGAATATGATTCCCGGTGGGGGCCACCCATGCTACAACCAAAACATGCAGTCATGGTATGGCTCACAAAGTCAATTTGGGTCAAATGCTTCCATCAAGTGTCCTCAGAGATTGATAGGTTTTGTCAGGAAAAAAACACTGACCTCACTGGTTTCTTGGAGCTTCGCTTCCCAGTATGGAGACTTTATTCTGTTTTATCTTTTGCTCTGATTTTCGGAACTACATAAAACAAAACAAAATGTTTATTTTTTTCCACTTTCTTGTGAAACAATTACCAGATGATCAAGAGGCGAATGTGCATTTAATCAAGAACACACAGCACAATGAATCCCAGCCGCTTTTGGGTATTATTTTAGCATTATTATGCATTTGCGTTATGATTTATACACTCCACAGATTCTCTCTCTCTCATTTTTCCCTCCTCCAACATACCTGCTTCAATGATAAGCAAGCTTTGCAGAAGCCTGTTAATGATCAAAATGTTTTGAATCTGGTGTGTTGGAGGAAGAAGAAATCTCAAACAAACACACAAGGGACACTTGAAGACTGGACTTGCGCACCTCTGGTTCAGATGTACGGAGGCATTATCACTTGGCAATTAACTGAGGATTAGCATTTTTTGGTTGGAGGCCATTATTTTGTAAAGTGTGATATGCTGTTCTTTTTGACATTATATTTGTTCAGTGGCGGGCCGTGCATTTCACGCATCGGCCTTCAGTGAAGTCCTACTTAGTCCGACTTGAATAATTCTCCTTCTTATTACCATCATTTATGACACCACGGCTGGAGGAATACTAATAGTAATACAGAAAGATGCTTACCCACTACTGACTGAGTATTGGACAAACTTGCATCTCTTGAAAGGTCCGTCTTGAAAATGGCCTTGCAAGTGTATCTGCAATTAAATCCACACTCTAATCTCGTTGCACACTTGAGTACGATGACAATAAAGGGATTTCTAATTCTCTAATTCTAAAAAGCAAAAATATACTTTCGATTTTCAAACGGTCGCCAGTTATGACTTTCGGGTGTGTTGATTCCATATCGCGCTGCCCCCTCACGAGTGAGTATCCAATCACAAGCCGCGTTCATCACCTTCAACGTAAGGCCAGCGAGTAGGCCTTGCTGTCATCAACTTGTGATCTGATTGGCTATCGCAGCTGCCTATCAACTGTAAAAGCTCCCTAGACACAGACCAGACGCCTGCACGATTGTATCTGAAGGCCTCGGACGAATAGTGCGTGCTACTGGTATTATGAAATCTGCCTGGCAACATGAGCTAGCTGAATTCTGATTGGATAAAAACTCTAAAAATTCAACTCTAGGATACAACATGACATCAATGTGAAGTCATTATTTCTTGATTATGTTAGGCCAGCAGAGAAGGCCTTGACATCGCACCACTGTATTTGTTTAAGTGAACAACACAGAACTCAGTGTGCATCTGATTAGCATCAATATACTATCAGCTGAATGATTTTGATGGCATACCAATATTTAATTAACATCAAATGCACACGAGGAACAAACTACTTTTTGTACCCTTTGACGCCATATTAAAGGGGGTGACACACCTGACATTTAATTAGGAGATGTTTCTGACATTCATTTGAGGCCAATATTTTAAGAGATAGGGTACAGTATGTAACTAGGTGTGGTGTATTTTTCATTTTGACATTATACTCATTTAAATGTCTAACACGCCATCTGAAGATTACTTGAGGGATGGCAAATGTTACTGCTGGGGCCATTGAAGAAGGCTTTTATGTTCATGACATTCCATAATAAATGTCTATCTATTCAAGTGGAGGCCAAAATTAGGAGAAATACTGTCATGATCTGTGTTTTTGATTAGTTGGTTTTGATTAGACTTTATGGTCATGTTTTCTCTTTGTCCCTTATTCTCAATCTGTCTTGTAAGTTTTTTATGTGTGCCAGTTTTCATCAACTGGTGCCTGGTGTCTACCAAAAAGCTCCCTCACTTGTGTCTTGTCCAAGTCTTCCTCATTAGCTCATCAGTTTCCTTGTATTAGTTGCTTGTTATCGAACAGTCCTGTTTGGTTCATTCTTTGTTTTTGTTTTTTTTGCTTCTGTTTCCATCTGGTCTTGTTCCCAGTTGTAGAAAGACTGCTCCCAATTTTGGTTTGTTACTTTGTATAGTTTTGGACTTCTGTTAATTTTGCAGTTGTAATTCGAAGCGTCTTATTTTCCTTTTTGTTTTTTTGTTTTTTTCAACGCATTCCTCTTTGGTTTGACACATTCTTGACTTTCCTGCTTCCCTGTACTTTAGGTCCTAACTCCTCCACGAAATCCGGAACAGAATGTGGAAACAAAATAACCAAACCAAGACAGGACACAAACCACAAGAAAAGACGGCATAGCATGAAACAAAACTAAATCTAATTAAAAAAAAAAAAAAAAAAAAACATCAACAAAAACACTGCTTGTGGCAAATTCACTGACATATTTTTCTCCCCATTGTTCTTTGTATACCAAAGTACAAGCAAACAGACTTTTGACCTCCGATGCATTAAGAACATCCTGTCAAATGTGACACAGATTTATTATTGAGGTTGTAGGTAGCAGGTTCCTTGAGGTAAGCGGCTTAAGAAGATATACAAACACGCAGCAGAGAGGGAGGTCAGTGGTGCATGGTGATAAAATAGTAGCCCAGTGTTTTGTATTGTGGTGGTGAATGGGGAAAGCCCAGCAGTAACCTCTAACAGTTACTTTTACAAACAGCAGCCAGGAGAGGCGACCACAGAAAGTACCACAGCCATAACGCATAAATACACATGCGCTGCCCACACATGCAATACATTACCCTGCACATGCAACATTTGTGACGGTAGGTGCTTGCTGAATTTATTTGTAGATAGGATGAAGCAAAGACAAAGAATGCAGTCACGTGCGATCACACGATAAAATGATGGCCCATTTAACTACGAGGACGCAGCTCGGCCAATGGGAAAGTCCGCAGAGCCAATATTGCAACCGAAAGGAAGCGAGCTGTCAGCTGACATCTGGTCGGCATGTGTCCTCCACAGTCTGCATGGCTGCATGTCAAACACACTCGCTAACTGACTGCTTCGCTTCCAAGTCTACTGCGAGTTGTTCACGATGATTCACAGCCAATTAGACAATAAATACGATGGCTCGGTGACGCATGTATGGCGGGGAAATCTTCGAGAAGTTGTGATAAAGTGCATTACAGTGCCTAAGGAATGCTGTCCGGTGGCATCTCAGCTTCGGATTTTCTGTTTGGAGTTTCTTGTCCATGAGCTTGTGCGGATTCTCGTCAGGTTCTCTGGCTTGCTCTCGCAGTCGCAAAAACATTTATGTTAGATTTATTGTCAGCTTTAAATCAGTGGTTCTCAAGACTGACGGCTCCGGATCTTCAGGGGTTACCGGTAGTTGTAGCTTGGGGTTTGCAAAATAATGTGCAATAAGTTATGCTGTATCATTTAAAAAGTGTAGCGGACTTTTTAACTAGCTTCATCTCATTTTATGGGCCAGAAGATTCCTCGATGTCCAAACTGTGTCTTGCCACGTAGCTACTTTTTCCTCTTGCCGTGCTGTCTAGCATCATGAGTAATTTGGCGATATAGTTCATTTTTTGTAGTAGTCTCAAGTGTTTCCCTAAATTAGATGATTTTTAGTTGGTAATTTGTTTATGTGATAACATCATAGTTTTTTGTCTTGATACTTTGGATAAAATAAATGTTTACTTTTTGGGTGATTCCTTATCTCTGCTTTCAGGGTCCTGATATTTTAGTTAGCCTCACGGCACACAACCAAATCTGGAAATAGATGAACCTATGGGTGCTGAACCACGAGTAATTGGGGGTCCACAGTATTACTGACTTTGTTATCAAATTATGACTTTTTCTCCAAAAATTTTTAATTCTTATTGAATGTCATCTAGATTATGGCCAGATATGATCAGTTAGCGTTGGGATTATGTGGACGGGTCCTTGAAAAAACTTCTCTGGACCCAAAAACATTGAGATCCCCCTGGCCTAAATCATCACTGGCTCACCATGTATGGATGTTTAAAATGGCATGCTTTAGGTGCGCAACGTCAAATACACAAGTTTCATTTTGTAAGTCAAATTCATTGCCTTTGTCCCGACACTGAAAATTTGCCACAATTTAAAAATGGTTTGTGAGAATCTCAGGATGTAGGTAAAGAAAGCCACATTTGTGGACTGCATTTGTACATTTATGATGTCATCAACCTTCATAGGCAGCCTTTGATCTTTCTTAAGAATTTGACTTATTTCATTTTGGAAAACTTTTACCACAGTCTCAGGTGTTAAACCTCACAATCTGCTCGTTGGCAAACGTCAACCTTTGTTTTGCCTCTGTCACTATCTGCGAAGCCACTAGATTACCTGATTGACCTTCGCTACCATTTCCTGTATGCGGCATTTGTCGGTGACTCAACAGGACTGTGGTGGAAGAAAATTAGAATAGCCAGGGTGAAAGAGACTAGTGACAGCGGGTCTCAGGTAACGTGAACAAACAGTAGTGCTTTTATCAGTTTTTGCTTTCAATAGGCTTGTATAATTGGCTTGGAAATGTAGTTAATATAAGCTTCCAGCTTACTCATTTATTATTTTAAATGTAATCCCCAGAGGGGTAATTCAGGGCCTCTCCACTCAGTTGTACCAACAAAAAAGGAAGTGGTGTAGAAAATTCTAATCGTCATAAAAGGTTGCCTTATAAAACAAACAAATTTAAACAAGAATCTCTGTGACAGCTCCTCTATAATGAACGGATGCAGAAGATCACATTTTAGAGACAGGAAAGGTTACACAAATGACAATTGATAGAAAGAGACATTATTTTCTTTTGGGCTTTGAAATCGTATTGTACACATGTGTGCGGACTGCAAACGTAGACAGCTTGCGTGAAACCACCACGGTCTAATTTTAACGAGACTGTTGCTTGAAACTGGCTTTGGATGTTTGGCCAGGCTAACTTTCAAGTCATAGTGGAGAGACTCCGCTTGGAGATGGTTAATTACAATAGCTTCAGCAATTCCGTAACAGTGGGGCGTGTGCAGATTGGATCGGATCGATACATTTTCAGACAACAAACGATTCCGTTGGTTGGTTGATTTCACAGTTGTTGGGTGGCAGGCACTCCAGAGGTCCAACTATTTGTAAACAAGCTAATGAGTGAGTTTATCCCCTTCAAACTTTACGCTGGTCTAAAACATCTGCCTCCACTTATTTTATTGTCCAAAAATCGTTTAGCGTATGACGAAAATATGCCAAAGGAGCAGTGAAAAATAATGAAGACTAACAGGCACACTGAAATCATACACAACTATTACAGCTTGTTTGGCATCAATACAATGTGACTAATTGTTGCTTGAGAAGCGCCGGTGATTAAATAGCTCATCTCCATGGATGATTTTCTTCTCAGGCTCTTTAAAGCACAGCAATTGGCTGGAAGCCAGCGAGTCCACCAGGAGCTACAACTTTACAGCTCTGACCTTTCCTTCAACTCGCTCTTACTGGAAGCCTTTGGGCAGGCCACTGCTCCAGCATTCAGAAATATTTCACGCTCGAGCCAAAAAGAGTCGAGATGTGCTTGAGATGGCTTTCTCCATCACACGTGTTGACCATTTTGATCTTTGGTGCAGCTCTTCACAGCTTCCCTCACCTGGGCCTTCCAGCAACAGGCTGAGCTATCAAAGTACCAGTACCGCGACCCGGTGACCTCCGACCTCCTCCTGTGTGACCAGTGTCCTCCTGGAACGGCTGTGAAGAAACACTGCACTGCTGACAGGCCCACAGAGTGCCAAGCCTGTCCGGAGAGGCACTTTGCAGACAGCTGGCACTGGGGGGACTCGTGCCAATACTGCACCTTGGTAGGTACAGACAGGAATGATGTATAAATACTTTGCAACGGTAGTGAGGTAGAATTTTTTTTTAATTTATACTTCCTACATTTAAAAACAGAAAACTGTGCTTTCTACTCTCTAATTTTTCAAAAAAAAATTCTGATAATGACAGGATTTAAAAACAAAATACAAATGGGGAGAGGTAAAGACAAGAAGGGTTGAAATCTTGATTGGATGAGATCTTGGGGTCTTAAAAGGTGAAAAAAAATTTTAAATGCGGGACATCAGTGAAATGCGGGAACATAATCAGGGGGCAAATAACGATGAGAATCAGAGAATCTAGATATTCTCCATCCACAGTTTTATAGCCACAAAGTTGACCTGACGCAAGCTAGCTTTTGCTCTTTTCAAAAGACAACAGCATACACCGTTCTCTTCTCAGTACAATAACTATGTAATAATAAATTCTAACAAAATATAAAACGCTATTTCTTGTGAAGAGTTTTTTTCCCATTAGTGTGCCAAGTCATCAAAACAGCCATTATATATAAATGTCAGTCAAAGATTGATTTTTACTTTGAACTTTCTTGAGTCTTTGCACCAGGGCCTTACAATCCTGTTCCTCGTGGTCTGCTATCCTGTCTCTTTTCCATCTCTCTCTTTTACAACACTCCAGATTCAAATGATCAAGACCGTTAACCAGCTTCTGCAGATCTTGCTAATTATCTGATCATTTGAGTCAGGTGTGTTGCAGCCGGGAGAGATGGAAAACAGCATTCTGATTAATATTGCAGTTGTGGAGTAGGAATTAAGAAGCAAAATCGACCCGTTTTCATCCATCTCTGGTGGCGGCCAATTGGCCACTTGCTATGGACTTAAAATGACATCACAGTGCTGATGGCTCGGGTAATAACCAATCACAGTTCACTTGTTTTCTGCGTTTAGTCATGTGACTTTCGCAAGCTGAACCCTGAGGCACTGTGATGTCATTTTAAGTCCAAGTGGCAAAATAGTTCAGCCCCTGAGATGGACAAAAACTGGCGTCTTCTGCTTAATTCTTTTTTCCACTAACGCATTATTAATCAGAACGCCGTGTTTAGACGAGTAGAGCTGCATAGAACATATTGTAAAGAACATTTTTGACTTGACTTCCCCTTTAAGAACAGAAGTTTATTCCATGGTCCTACTTTTACCAGAGTCCTTTCTGAAGACAAGTATCAGCACTTCAAGTATCAGCCCAAGTACGGGGTGTGAGTACTTTTGCCACCTCTGACCAGGATGGAGGTTAAAAAGCTAAATGTCGCTGTTCATTGTAGTTTTCAGAAAGACCTGTTTTTCTATTTAAGATTCCTGCACACACACTCACACACACCATGACAGACACTGTGGACTCAAGTCTGTTATTTCACTTATGTGAACTGGTCAGAAATTCCTCTGACGTTGCCTTCATACTTTTATTCTCCTTTCTTTTTACGTGACACTTTTGTGGTTTCTCTCAGATCTTTTCCTTATGTGCCGGACTATGCTATACTGTGGGGCTTTTTTAGAAGTCCACAAGATGGTTTTATTGCATGTCTTTTATGAAAATGTAGGTTTAAGGCTGTGGTTTGTAATGCAGCACCTTTGTGGTCCCGCACTGTGTCTCAAAAGAATAATTTCCACGTTCTCCACTTAAAGGGCCGTGACAGTGCTCTGCTGTGTGCTTCGTGTTTAGGTGTGCAAAGAGAGACAGCTGGTGAAACAGGAGTGCAACAGCACCCACGACCGAGTTTGCGAGTGCGCTGCAGGTTTCCACCTGGTGGTCGAGTTCTGTATTACACACAGTTCCTGCCCGCCTGGCTATGGAGTGATCGCTTTAGGTAAGAGATTTTTAACTTGCACAAGTCATAAACAACCAAGTTACATTAATTGTTTATTTTATTTTAAAGTGCCGTGTGGTGTCAATCAATACACATTTTCTTTTCTTTCGCAAAGACTGACAACTTTCTCAAATGAATCGAGAATCGCTTTAGGAAGTGATCCGTTCATTCACGTTCACTGAAAACAATTGTTTTTGTTCACGAAATGCAACATTTAGTGAACAGAGCGCGTCAGATCTTTGTTGAACTTCCTCACAGCCAACTGATAACTTCCTCAAAGCATTCATGTTTGGTTAGCAGACATTCCGAATTCTGCATCCAGGTAACCTTTTTAAATTCTGTGTGGGCGTTTGACATGTTACTTGCATATCCGAATATAGGATTCTTTTTACTAATTCTAAAACGTCTCGATAGGATGCACTCACTTTAACCAGGAAGTGTGATCATGGCTAAAATGTCCTTTTCCTATGTTTGTCATTTTAGACTGCACTGGGTCAATTGCACACTCATTTATTATATCATCATAGTTTGAGTCAACTGTTATTTTGTAAAAAAAATTAATACATAAAAAAAATAATCCATCTCATATATCTTCTCATTTTGCATTAAACACAGTAAAGCCTCGCTTCCTGCACCAATGACATTGAGCCTCTATTCTTATTACCCTGTAATTCACACGCCACCATAGTAAAATAGGAGACAAGTTTACTCGACGTGGGACAGCATTACTGGGGTTTCCCCGTCCTTAAGCTGCCTGGCTCTTTGTGTAATGGGCACAAATGTGACTGAAGCCTCAAGACCACAAGATGAACAAATACCAACGCTTTGCCGCCTTGATGTGACTCAGCTTCCTCCCACTTGGCCACCTAAAGTGCCCATTTGCTGTTGAGTCTAAATAAACGCACAGCGGGCTCTATATTTGTCGACAACAAAGTTGCGCTGGAGCATTAAAAACTGGCAAATTCAGATTTTCGTGCAAGTTTCAATGTGATTGGGAATTTGAATGGACACGTCAGGTTGCGAGGAAAATCTGTGATCTCTCTGATCAAGTTGAGATCATCTGCGTGCATTTCCTAGTGAAGGTGCATGCTTCGACCTCCTGCATGGACTTCAGCAAATCTGTCGCTTCTTCCGTCATGTCAAGGACTGTACGCCTCTCGCCTGCTGATTTTAAAGAAAATGGGAGGAGTCGCTTCTATTGGCAGTGAATCCAGTCGGCTGTGTTCATGACCACATGGGCGCAAAACGCCCAATTTTGCGTGCGTCTGTGTGAATACCAAAACAAAATGTTGCCTGACCTTGTGCAGATTAAGACCATATTTTGTGCTCGACTTTTGCAGGTCACCAAAATAAAGACCAGCGTGTCGTTAACTACCACGCTGTCCAAAACGAAGCGAAACAAGCGTTTAAACTGACTAATGCAGTTTGTTGACCCGCATGTTTAGTTTCAAGACGCAAAATGAGGATGTGATTGTGACACACAACATGCACAATGTGACTTGCGCGCTTAGCAGGCAAATAATTTTTGCAGCTTGGCCTAAAATACTACCAAGTCGTTATGCTAAAGAAATATCACAAAATGACTTGGCAGCAATGCGTCTCTAATTTTCCATGTGTCTGAACTTTCACGCAAACTCTTTCTTTGGAGCACAGTTAGCAACATCAGACATGCACACGGCAGCCAAACCAGGATTGCACCTGTCCAAAACCTTAGATCATAACAAGATGTTACAAAATAAAATTCAAACCAGATATGTATCAAAATAGAGATTTGAGGCACAAATAGAATTAGTAGTAAGAAATGGATTAGAATTAAGCATTTAATTCCACCTTTTGAGTGATGAGGGATGCTTTTCATAGCAATATGTGAGCATAAAAGTGGTTGAAAAGGTAGAAGATTTTAAATATTGAATAATGTCATTACTAATTACGATAAAAGTATTCAGATGCTTCACTTGTTAAATAATAAAAAAAATATATTACACGACATACGTGCTGTCTTTTTTTTTGGGGGGGGGGGGCATTTTTCTTTCCCATTCCATCAACCGCAGGTGCCAAGTGAACTTTTCAATTTCTTTATATTAGGATAATATGAAAATAAAAAACACAAACACAGCTAAGGTGGGAATTGTTTGTGCGCTGAGAGACTGAGAGCAGTCCACAATTGCTCACACGCACTGCTTAACGGGAACATTGCTTGGCAGATAAGTCATACTTCTCACAAAAATGAATCATCACGCCGTAAATCACGTATGAAATACTGCGAAAGCTCTAAGGCACTGCTTCTCAAGATTTTTTTGTTACATCCTCTCAGGAAGAAGAAAAGATTTAGCTCCACTGCCACACTATTTGAGAAGGACTGCTCTATGATCAAACACAATCCATTGTGGAGATCTTGGTCATATTTGGAAGCAAAATTTTCGATAGGAAATAATACAAATGGAAATGCCATTCTAATGAAGACAAGCAGTAGAGAAAATGAGTGGATGGATAATTGATGTTTTATGTACTGTATATATCATGTATATATGTATAACTGTAGAATTGTAAACACATTAACATTTGCACAAGTAAAAAAAAACTGTAAAAGAAACTCATTAATACAATTTAAAAACATTGATGTGTGCCCACTATTAAGTTTGATGAGCATTATGGAGGACAAATCAACTTCTTGAAATGCTCTTAACTGTCATACAAGCGTAAAAAGTAGGTTCATCACTGGAGATTATATCTTTAAAAGAATAATTTGTTTCCTAGAATCACGCTCGTGGCATGTCACATTGAGAATAATTGTACTGAACAGTCAGGACACGTGTGGGTGTGTGTGTGTGTGTGTGTGTGTGTGTGTGTGTATACCGTTTTCCTACACAAACCACATTTTCCTGTGCCATCTTTGACATCACTGGTACACTTCCGTCAACTTTTTGGTTAATTGGTTCAGCTTTTGAGGCATTTGACTGAAGTGGTTCTTACACATTAATGCTGTTTACAGCAAGACATACTGTCTTGAAAAAAATAAAAATAAGTAGCTGCCACAGTGATGTGACTCACTCACATAATGACATAAGCCCATGTTGTAGTTGATGTTCTTCAATAATTTCACTGCACCTTGTTGCCATTTGACCTGAAATAACAGCTTCTAAAATCATTTGCTTTGTCGTAAAGAGAATATCATGTCTGTCGTTGTCATGGAAACCATGTCTCAACTGATTTAGTGCATTAGAACAGTTATTCAATTTATACCAGCCATAGCACCTTATATGATAGACCGTGCATACAATATTTGATCACATTTCGTGATTTTGTTTGGTGGTGTGCCATGAGATTTTTTTAATATGAAATCAATAAAAGTCTAGAATACTGGTAAATTAGCCTCGACACGCCTTGTGTTGATGCTAACGTTACTATTCATTTTTGACATTCTAGTTTTCCTTATTGTTCCGTTACATGACTGCTTGGTCTCTGGTTCCTTCCAGGTACACCACTGAGTGACACTGTGTGCAAGCAATGCCCCACTGGTTATTTCTCCAGCAGCCGCTCCTCCACAGAACCATGTCGACCCCACAGAAACTGCACAGATTCAGGCCTGAAGACACTGAGATGGGGAACATCTACTTCAGACAGCATCTGTGGGAGTCAGGACCAAATTATGGCCATCGATTGTGCTCATCAGCACACTTTGTGCCACACAGGTGAGACCTTTAGGGAAGAAGGTCCATTATAAAGATCAGTTGATGCCTTATGCACGTCACAATGCACACGGGTTACAATTTGAAATGAGTCTGTGTGACCTATTTTCGGAATGTGGTTATTTCCCTTCCTCAAAACAGGGGATTTTTTTTTGTATGGTATGGTCACACACTACAAGTCAATTTATTTATTTTTTTTGCCCCAAAATGTGACATGTGTCCGTTTTTTTTCCCCATGCATTGTGAACAGTACAATTCTATACATCTGTTCATTATCCAAACTGCTTTTCCATGTTTTCAAATCTGACCCGTTGTTTATCGATTGGTGATGTATTCGATGGGTTTGCAGTATGAATGCTCAGGTCGTGCTAATTTGACCTGTATCTGTAATGTCCTTATAAATGGGTGAGGAGTGACACAGTTGCAGATGAAGTTTTCAGTTGTTTATTGAATGCCGGGAATCCAAATGAAATCAGCAAATCTCTTCTAGGGACTGATGTTAGCCAAAGCTATAATAAATTTTATGATTATGCAGTTTTGTGTTCAAGTACACACGTGGACAAAATTGTTGGTAGCCCCTGTTAATGAATGAAAAGCCCACAGTAGTCTAAGAAATGACGGAACCGACAAAAGTAATAATAGATAACAATGTAATGCAATCAGTCGATGCTTCTGAATTGTGGTTCAACAGAATTCTTTTAAAAACCAAACTCATGCAACAGACCTGGTCAAAAGTCCAAGGAACATCAAGTCGCATGGAGATCACTTTAATAATCTTAATAATCTCCTGAGAAAACTCACTCCTCTCGACCATGTTTAATGTTGTACACACCATGTCAAAAAACAGCACAGTGTGTAAGTGTCACCCTTTAAATAGGCTGATTGACTGACTCCGCGTTTGAAGACACGTGCTATGCTAATTAGATGATACAGTTTCATGAGTTTTTTTTAGTAGTTCCGTTGAACCACAATTCAAAAGCAATGACTGATTTTCATCACATTTTTGTTCAATACTTATGTTGGTTTCAACTTATACAGTATCTGTGACCGTAGAAGCATCTGCTTTATCAATAAACACAAAGGGGTTTACGTCAACCTTATGGCGTTGACTCGGCACCCTTTGGGACCTGGTACTAGGTAGTAGAAATAGTTCTGAGTCGGTATTGTTCAGTGAAAAATCCGCAATGGATTTTGCTGTGGTGCACCAGTTCTAATAAGTTCATTCTCATCTTGGAAACAGAATATTTCATCATTTCTGAGATACCGGTAATTCTAGTTTCAAACACAGTCATCTAGAAAGTACACTAAAATTGGAAGCAAAGTTTTGCAAAACTTGAGAAAAAAAGTCAGTTGCTGAAAACAAAACTGTTTCACAAGATTTCTAGAAAGCAAAATAAGTAACAGAAAGTGTTTTTCACACAATTCTCTATCACGCACCTCTCAACTCAACTTCTGCCCTGACTGATACGATACAAATTAGAATAGATGCTGCAATAGACATTTCAGCGTTTGGTCCATAAATTAATGTGCAACGTTTAGGCTCAAATTTGGTGTTTCAATCAGCTGTTAAGCAAATTGCACTGTATAATACGGCAAATTATTTAAAAGCTGTTTGAAATCTGACTTTGACTTGAGAAGTTATGATTTCCGGAGAACAGTCATACTTTTATTAAATCTAAGGCCAAAACGAATCTAAAACACATGTGTCTCCGTTAGAGGAGTTACATTGTGGAATGACTATGAACTGAAAACAAGTCGCTGCCTTACTACTTTCAAAAATATGTTTAAATTATATTTGCTGTCTCGTTCCAGATGCGCTTTTGTGCGAGGAGGCAGTCTTCCAGTCGCTTGCCTCCTTGCAGCTGTCCTCCGTGCCTCTGGAGCATCTCCAGGAGAGTCTTCCGGGGCGCAGGGTGGATGGCAAGAGCGTGGAGAGGCTGAAGAAGGCCTGTTCTCCACAGCAGCAAGTCATCCAGCTTTTGCGGCTGTGGAGGCAGCAGAACAAGGACCAGGACAAACTCTACGGCATCATAAAAGGTATCCTAAGACGACAATTTCCTGTCAGTCCCTCCTGGATTTTGCAGGCAAATTTTGAAATTCTTGCAGATGAAATTAAGATCAAGAATTACACCACGAATTTCATTTGTTTTGAGTGGAACATTAAAGGGACCCTGACATGAACTTTCCAGCGACGACCACAATCATCT
Organism: Idiotropiscis lumnitzeri; assembly: GCF_059441095.1. Taxonomy (NCBI): domain Eukaryota; kingdom Metazoa; phylum Chordata; class Actinopteri; order Syngnathiformes; family Syngnathidae; genus Idiotropiscis; species Idiotropiscis lumnitzeri. The sequence continues at coordinate 12,585,275 of NC_142400.1, read as the reverse complement.
TCTAGATTGGTGTAGAATTACAGGATCCACTAGGAAGGTCTAAAGTTAGCCTAGCAACAAACAAGGGCAAACAAGGGAATTTTTGGTGGGCGTGGCCAAGGCCAAATTTGGAAAATGCCCATCTCCCGAACTTGTGAAATAAGGAAAAGGAAGCGATAGTTTGATAAAATATCACATCAGTTGTCCTTCAAGTTTCATTTTACTACTTGCGGAATTCCTCTGAAGCAATTTTTTATTTCTCTTCACTTAATTTAGTTCACAGTTTACACAGAAGGAATATGGCGTCCATGTTCGAACCCTCTGCATTCTTCTTTGTCACTTATCGATGCACTCCTATTACATTTTGCCCCCTAGTGTTCAGACTGAGACATCACACAAATGAATAAAGTTCATTCTGACTCTGGTTTATTATTAAACTCCTTTTTTGCCGTCTTTGGAGTGTCATCTGATATGGCTGTGTTTGCATAAACTGAACACATGAAACAACTAGCATGAACCAATAACCAAATTAACTTCAAAAGCATTTTTTTCCTCGTCTTTTTCATACAGGTGTCAACCACTGTGAGCGGAAGGTTTCCCGCTGCAACAGCCTGAAAAACATAACTTTGAGCGACCTCTTGGAGGTCACAAACAGCTTGCCAGGGGTAAAAGTTCACCGGGAGGATGTGTCAGCGCTAGTGGCTACTTGTCTCCCCAAACAGTACATCTTGCAGCTCCTCCACCTTTGGAAGACGGCCAACTTTGACCTGGATCTAGTGAAAGGTCTTTCTCACAGTCTGAGGGTGCTACGCAGCAAAGGGGCACCCCGCTATCTTTTAAAGGGCCTGAAGAAGATCAGCCGCATTATCGGTTCCACCTCTACACGCAAGACATATGAGAAGATGTTTGTTAGCATGTTGCAGGACGATCTGTGTTTTAAAACTCTCAAGCCACTCAATGAATGAGGGCATAATTTTGATTAGGGATGGGCATTTGACTAAATTTATTATTTGACTATGGGGCAAATTAAAGATCAATTTAGTGTTTATTTGTTTTTTAATATCTATAAATTATTGCATTTCTGATTGGTCGAGACGATGGTCAGCATGAAGTTGATGTTCAAATCCCAACTTCAAACTGAGGAATATTCATGTCCTCACCGTGCATGTGTGAGTTTTCTCCAATTGCTCTGGCCTCCTCCCATATTCAACTGCATGTTAGGTTAACTGAATACTAAATTGTCTGTTAGGTGTGAGTGTGAATGGTTGTCTAAATGTGACATGCAAGTGACTGAAATCAATCCAGAGTGCACACCGCATTTTACCCCAAGTCAGATGCTATAGATGCTTGCCACCCAAATGAGGCCAAGCACTATAAAAAAATTGTGATTGGATGGTTGGGAAAAAAAAAATCCATCCCTCTATGGTCCAAACTCCTGCTTCCAGTGTGTTATTGAGTAGAATAATGCTTCCCAAAGCCGCTTAACTTCCAGTAGCTTGTGTCATGGTTATTTCGCAGACCAGTTGTAGGTGGAAGGGAATCAACAGCACCTCTACTGGTGGCAGGCAAAAAATGCACTTCATTTCAACTCAACTACTTCAAAATCAGCAGCACTGAATTCCACACAGTCAACAATTGTTGAGGATCATTAGTCTACTTAATTTTTGTGCCCATCCCTAGCTTCAATTCCCACTGCCGTTCAAGGCGAGAAGAGCACCAATGACATAAGCCGACACCCACTCACTGAGATTAATTACACACAGTCAAAACATTCAGTACACCTAAACATTGTCATGGATCCAATGCAGGAATGTATTTATAGTGCAAAATTATCATTAGCTCTGTATACTATAAATTATTATTATTTATAATGGATTATGTAGGTTGTGCATTCTTACAGTAGGTCTCGTAATGGCATCACGTCTGTAGGAAGCTACTTAAAGGGGACGTCATGCCCAAAACATTATTTGTAATAATATGTCCTATGTGCCTTCACAAGTTTAAACGCGGCATTCTGATGAATATTGTATGTCCAAAATGAGTGAAGTAACTAAAGCCACCTGTTTTTAGCCATCTCAGGGGGAGGCCATTTGTCACTTGAGATGTACAAAAACGGCTGGAGTTTACTGTTTAACTCAGATTCCGCAAATGCAATATGAATCAGAATGCCATTTTTTGACTAGTTGGGCTGCATAGAACATATTCTTGTTAAAAAAAAATTGGGGTTGACTTTCCCTTTAAGCTACACCCATGATTATAAAATGGATTTAATCGTGTTTCTTGTTATAATATATTATAAGGTTGAATTATTAATACAGTACTTTTGCCCACTTTCAGTCTTTTAATGAATTATAATTATTATATGATTGTTTATTGTAGGGGCGGCACGGTGGATCCTGGTTAGCATGATAGCCTCACAATGCAGAGGTTGTGGGTTCGATTCCAGCCTTCCTGTGTGGAGTTTGCATGTTCTCCCCGTGCCTGCGTGGGTTAATCTCCGGGTACTCGGATTTCCTCCCACATTCCAAAAACATGCATGGAAGGTTGATTGAACACTCTAAATTGCCCCTAGGTGTGTTTGTGAGCTTGGATGGTTGTTCGTCTCTGTGTGCCCTACGATTGTCTGGCAACCAGTTCAGGGCGTCCTCCGCGTGTTGCTCGAAGATAGCTAGGATCGGCTCCAGCACCCCCCCCCCCCGCGACCCGTGTGAGGAGAAGCGGTTCAGATAATAGATGGATGGATGTTTATTTTAGGTACATAACATAATTGTTGGAAAATATTTCATGGGCATTTTTGGTGTCTTTGAAATGTAATATACAAACTATTTAAAATGTAAATAGTATATTTGGAGAAATGTGGGCAAGAACATTTTGTTTTCGATCTTTCCTTTTGCTTTCTCGCTATTTGAGAGGAAGGATTTGATTTCATAATGAAATCCAGGTTAAATATATATACTGAATGTCCTTTGTTCATTGCTTTTGTCTGCGACTGCTGGCAAGTGAAGCTTAGAGGAGTTGTATTTTGGAATTGTCAGCTTTATGAATGTACAATTGTGTTTTATTTAAAAACAAAAGAAAATTTTACTTTCCATTCAATGTAATTTCTTGTTGTTGTTTTTTGTTTTGTTTTTAGTTTGCTTCATAAGGAATACTGGATTTTAAATGCTGCAAATTCTTGAAGGGATATTTGTTTTATCATTTGTTTTGTTTTTTTATCACTTTTAATATTATGAACTTTGTTATATATATATATATATATATGTGTGTGTGTGTGTGTGTATACTTGTATAACACTAATGCCAAATGGTTTGCACAAATGCATTGCTTCATAAAAGGTTGTTGAACTTTTTCTGCTGTGACTTATAATTTCTTAAAGATGCTTTTGCCAGCAACACAAGCAGTGCGTCACTACAGTCATGGATGATTGTAGAGTTATATTCAGCAAAAAAATTGCCATGTATTGTACTACCGGTACAGGAGTCACAGGGGCTGCAAATAGATGAATCATCAGCATCATAGATGTGGTGACTCATTATTTAGTTTTGTACAAAAAGCAAGTCGAAAACCTAAACTTTGCTACTTGAAAATGTGTAATTTTGCGATTTGACGCCTCAATTGTCATTTGGCTGACTGTGCAGAGCTCTTTTGAAAACAGTGTGTACAAATCAGCATAAGTCATCTATCAGTAGATAAAACATGTAATTTAAACTAACAAACTAGAATCACAAAACTTATTGGTCGCCTTTCAAAGCGCAGAAGAATTAAAATGTGCTTCAAGACGAGTTTTAAAGATTAACAGAGAGGGCCTTGCTTATTGCTTAATCGAAGCTAATTCCGGAGGGATGGAACAGCAACGGAAGAAGTTTGATCCCCTCTGAGACTCCACAGAGAGGACAGAATTTGAGTGATGTACTCCCTCCTAGCAGCAGCATGTTGGACAAACTGGAGATGCTTGAGGGAGGACTCGCTGACTCTAAAACTTAATGACATTTACATTCACTTCAATGCGGTAAATTTAACAAAGATAATTCATCTCACAGCATCATTGTATAATTAAATCTAATACTGGATACTATTATACATATGACCTTTAATATATTAGAATATTTTTATCCGGGCTGTGGCCTTCCTGTATGGAGTGTGTATGTTCTCTTAGTGCCTGCGTGGGTTTTCTGTGAGTACTTTGATTTTCTCCCACATTTTGAAAACATGCGCCAAAAACATGTATGTTAGGTTCATTGGGCACTCTAAATTGTTCCTATAGTTGTGATAATGATTGTGAGTGTGACTGTTTGGTGCACTAGTTCAATCCTGCACATCTGTTCTGCTGCCTTCAGGTAGTTCAATCTCTTTGGTTATGATCTTTCCTCACATATACATCATTCACCGACACTCATCTTGTCTGAGTGACATTCCGGGGTCTAAGCTGTATATCCATGCTCGTTCTTGGCATACACTTCTGAGCCATTTTCTGATGAACAAACCTTTTTAATGAATTTGTTATAATGATGTAATACACTCAAAAGAACCCATCACTATGGCAGTTTTAATTGTCATTTGTTAACTGACAATAGTTAGTCTTTTTGAAACCACGTGGGAATATCCTTGACAGAATGATGCCAGTTTTTAATGCAGCGCCAAAAGAGGGTTGGAAGGTAAGAGGCATTTGTTGGTTTTAGGACTTTCGGATCACGTGCAGTGATTGCTCGAGATCTCTGATTCTTCTAATGACGATAAATTCCTTGTAACTCTACATTGAAAATTATTATTCTTAAACTGGGGACTACTATCACAAAGCTTACCTTAACTTACCCAGTCTGCTGTCTTTTTTGGAATGTGTTGCAGATGCTGAATGACAGAATATTTGCAAAAGCAACTTGAATATAGTCCATCGGTTTGAACATTAAATATCTTTGTATCTTTGTAGTGTTTTCAATTGAACAGAGGTTGAGGATGAGCGGATTAGGTAATGAATGGATAGATCAACTGTATTCTTTTTTTTTTACTTTATTGATATGGAGTTTTTAAGATTACATGCATACGAAATAATCGCAATGATTTTCAATATTGTCTTAATCTATTTGAGATTTCACTTTTCAAATTGAACAACACAAATGAATGAACGTTTCTATTAGGCAACTGCATTCTGCAATTACATTTCTTTTAGCAGTATTTTATTTTCATTTTGAAGTTTGTCAATAACCATTTTCAAGCATGACACTATGATCTATGCTTCTGATTAAGTAAGAGGGGCTGTTTTGCGTGTTTCTTATGCTTTGTTGCGCATATTCGGGAATTAAACACTTCCCATCATACTGTATATCGAAGTAGAAGTGGTTTGACCTTTTCGAGAAAAGTAATGTGTTCCGCGCTCGGTGCTATATAAGTGCATGACAAAGCATCCCAGTGTATGCATCATATGCGCTACATCGTTATGGTAAGTACAAGGACGACGTTGCGTTCAAAGTCAGTTGTAAAAGACTGACAATCACAGCCTCGTGTTTTCAAACGTGTTCTCCTCAGATGTCCCTGTCATCCCTGCTGCTGCTACTGCTACTATGCGGCGTTCGCTGCCACGAATTGGCAATGGAGTCCCCTCCCACGTTCTTGTATAGAGATCCATCCACGGAGGAGACGCTCGTATGCAACAAGTGTCCGCCCGGTACGCACATGTCCGCTCACTGCACCGCCGCCACGCAAACGCAATGCGCGCCGTGCAGAAGCGGACACTTCACGGAGCTGTGGAACTACCTGCCCAAGTGTCTGTACTGCAACAAATTCTGCACTGGCGACAAGGAGGTGGAGACCGAGTGCGGACCTCGCATCAATAGAGTGTGTCGCTGCAAAGAGGGCTACTACGAGACGCAAGACTACTGCAATAAACACTCGGAGTGCGCCCACGGATACGGTGTTCTTACTAGAGGTGCGCATATTTAATCGTTTTAAGCGTTTCGGGAAGCTAGAGAATAAAAAAACTATAAAATAATATGGAATTATTTTTCAAAAATTACAATTGCTACAAAAAAAAGGATAGGTTTGGTTTTATCTTACATTGTTTGGGGGGCTTCTTTTTGTCACAACTGGCAAGTTGTTGTGGTTGTTATGGCAAAAAGGTGCGCCAAAATCATGGAGGCAAGGCAGGATGAACTCAAAACAAAAAGTATTTAGCTCCCAAAAACAGAACGAAAATGTGAACAATATATACAAAATGAATAGGAGTCCAAAAGACTAGACACGACAAGACAAACTCCGAACAGGAATGCAGGACTCACAAACAGCAAGTGACAAGAACACAAAAAGAAGCAATGACCTGAAAATAGATGAAAAGAAACAGCTCTAAACCACTCCAACGAGCCAACAAGGTACACCTGGACAGGAAACAGTGTTGAAGGGAGCTCATTGGTCAACACAAGGAACCAGGATGATGAGACAGGTGGAAACCAAATGGAACATGGCAGACAAAAGCACATGACAAAACAAGACATAAAAACAAAACAAACAGAATTTTTTTCCAGACAGTTGGAGTCCACTTCAGTAGTGGTGGGAATTCTGTGTCTTTTTAGAGATCTGGCTCTTTTGGTTTAGCTATCAACTCAGAATTTTATTCGCGTACATTTGTGTTGTCTGACAACAGGTATTTTGAGGGAGTTTATTTACTTGACCAAGATCATGTCCCACAACAACTGATCACAACCTCTCCTCCAGCATGGAGAATTGGTATGCATGACTGCTTAAAAAAAGATTATCTGGGTTTGAACCTCAGCCCAGGCTTTATACTGTGTGGAATTTGCATGTTCTCCTTATATTTGCTTGAGTTTTTTTTCTCCACAACTCTAAAAACATGCATGTTAGATGTTAGGTTACATGGCTATATGTGAAACTGAACGTTGCCTCTCACCCAAACTCAGATGGAATTGACGTATTTCAATAACCTAATGAGAACAAAAATATATTTTTTTAATTTAGGTACATTACAAAATGACACAGTGTGTCAAAAGTGCTCCGATGGCTTCTTCTCCGCCTCATCTTCTGCAGTGGAGACATGTGCTAAGCACAAGGAGTGTGACAACGGGCAGCTCGTGCTCCTCAAGGGCTCCACAGCCCTTGATACGATGTGTGGCTTCTGTGAGGACCTTGCAAATGGAGGTAATTTTGTACTCTTTCTCTGAGTCTCGTTTGATTTGATACGTTCATTTATTTGGTATAGACCTAAATTGAGACAGCTATAAACACTACCCCCACATATGCCCAAAAAGTGGCAACCATATATTATCACTTTACCATTTGTATGTAATCCATTAATCTAACCAACAAATAAACTTCATAGAATTTTTCGTGGGAGAAAAAAAAAATCACAATAAAACATTACCTCCTTGGTGAAGGTGTGAAATATTCCTGGATTTTACTTGCACTCATGCATTGACTTTCCTCTCCAGGTGAGCTGCTCAGGACCTTCTTGTCAAGATTCTTTGGAATGTACAAATCACGCTTAGTGAAAATGATGAGATTTTTTAACAGGTGAGCCCCCACCAAAATATATAATGTTCTCAAAAGTTTTGATTCATTGTAGCATTTAACAACTTCTTCCCCAACAGATATATCGACAAGTCAGGACTAGAAAGGGACGCCATGCGCTTCTCTTTAACTCAACATCAGCGCCGACCTCATTTGTTGGATCTAATCAGAAAGTGGCTCCAAAACGCCCCAAAGGAGCAGCTGCAGTTACTGCCACGCATGCTGAAAGCTTGTCAGCTCACCTCCATGGCAGAAAAGCTGGCCAAGAGACTCAAAGAGATTGAAGCGCAGCAATCAAATTGTACCTTAATGCATTTATTCTCTTTTGACTAATGACTTTAAATATCAAAATTATACACTTTGCAACGATGAAACGTGTTCAGATAGTGTCAAGAATTTAAAGAGAATCTTAATAAATATAACATTTTGCTTCAGTTCACCAGGTAGAATGAGGCATACATAGTACTTGTCATGACCCGTGTCGGGCATGTCGGTGTTTTTGTGTTGTTTTCTTCCCTCCTTCCTGCCATGTGCTTTTTTGTTATTGTTTTGTCAGCTGTGTGGGGGCGTTTCCCTCTCGGCCGTCTCGTCCTCACCGGCCGCGCACCTGTTCCCTGTTGGCCGTCACGCCTGATCCCAATCTGCTCCCTAACGACTAGACTATTTAGGCTTTCCATGCCGACAACGCAGTGTCGGGTCATTGCCGCATACTACGGACTTCCACGACCGCGTTATGTCATGTTTCATGTTCATGTTCATGTTCGTGTTCGCGTTCACGTTCACGTTCGCGTTCACGTTCGCGTTCACGTTCGCGTTCGCGTTCACGTTCGCGTTCGCGTTCACGTTCGCGTTCACGTTCACGTTCACGTTCACGTTCACGTTCACGTTCACGTTCACGTTCACGTTCACGTCCTCGTTCCCGTTCCCGTTCCCGTTACGTCCCTCAGTGTTTTGCCCCGGCTTCTGTTCCTCATCCTCCTTTCCTGTCAGTCACGTTTTGGTTACCTTGTTATTTTTGCTCCCTTCCCTGTTGTCTCTCCTTGTGGACTTCCTGAAATAAAATCCCTTAACGATACCTACCTCCCTGCCTCCTCGCCTTTTGGGTCCACCTCCTCCTCGCCGACCGGCGACCCTGACAGTACTAGATTATCAGCATAATATTGATTATTTAAACAATAAATTGCAACAAATAACTATGCTCAGTTTCATTAGTTTTTTTTTCAGTCAATACTACAGTTGTAGTATGTACGACAACCAAGTTGCATTACACATGAAAGCCTGAGAGGTGAAAACAGATGTGAAGTTGAGAAAACAATGAAAAATAATTGGAGCTGACCAAGCAAAATATGGCCCGTGGGCCACGTCGGATCCACCCACAGTCTCTGACCTGTTCTCACAGTGACCATGAAGTCAAAGTAAAACATAAAATATGCAGTCCCTTTATTTGTACACATGTGTATGCTAGTAAAAGACTGGGTTTTCCCACAACATTTAGGAGTGGGCTTATGTGGATTTTTGACCATTCTTCCAGTTTGTGAGGTCACACACTCTTGGACAAGAATGCCTTTATGGACCGTGCTTTGTCCAGTGGTACAGTCATGTTGGGACAGGAAAGCACCATTCTTGTTTCAGCATACAAAGAGATTGATAAAAATTTCCAAGGAAGGCAACTGCCGGAAAAATATAGGGTCTCCCTGGTCTGATGTGGCCTCGCAGTAGCACTTATAAAAATAAAATAAATAAATAAATAAATAAATAAAAATACTGAGGCCCTAATCCTGCCCTATGCATTACTCACATTACACTTAAATTCATGCATTAAATTCATCATTAAATGCAGGTCACGGGAAGTGAATGCGTTTGGTAATAATGAGTATCATGAACAAACATTGCAACTATTCATCTATTAGGGACTGGTGAGACAGACGGTTTGATTTCTACAATGTACCGGATGGTCAAATTGAGCTTTTAAATGTTGAATGAGCTTGTCATACTTATGCTGCATTCGGTGAAAATGGGAAGTCGGAACCTCCCAACTTCCGACTAGGAAAAGTGCATAAACGACCCTTTGAACTTGGAGGTCCGAGTTCACAGACCAACTTCAATGCAACGTCACTCGACAATGGCCATCCAATTTACAAGATTCTAAAGATATATTTTTAAAGCTATATTTATTATGACATTAATTTAGTTCTTCGAAATAACTTCACGCAACACATGATTTGTACTGACTGCGTGAATATGTCCCGTGATCTCCGTCCATTGGTGAAATGGATGAAACGCTTTAGATAAGACATGCCTTTATTTCTATCATTCAAAGAAATTATGAAGCAACACAATTCATCAACCATCTTTGTTTACGTTCTCCTCGAACACTCATGTGGGGACTGGGACAACCGAGTGGAATTTGCATATTTCCCACTTACTACGAACGCAGCCTGAGCCTTCTGCAATTACTCTAAGAACCACAAGATGTCACTCTCTCCTTTCTCTACTTTAATGGTTGTGAACAAAAAAAAACGCTAGCAAAGCAGACGTTGTTCGCTTTCAAGATGATCGAAAACTACAACTTTTGCGAAACTTTATTATTTTCAGCTTCAATATAATATTCAAGACTACGTGTCAAATTGAACGGCTTTTGTTTACGTCGCCTGCGTTTTGGAGGAGCCGTAAAGATTAGCTAGGTATCTGTCTCCGGTTCTCCGCGTAGTAGCAGCCTGCGTAACGCTCATTATCGCCCGTCTGACACCAACGCAACCACCGCCCCCCTCTTGCCACGCCACTATCGGCTTTCAGACTGTCGCATCATCGGCCTGGGAGGGGCTCAGGCTCCCGCTCTCCACCATTGGCTGCCGCGGAACAACCACCGACAGATTTACTGTAGGGAGACTGCGAGAGAGGATGTTGTCCCGTCGTGCCTCCGGAGATACCGTACATCTGGGCTCTGCGGCTTACTTTTTTTGTCTCCAGCTCACGTCATCTTAAAGCCGCTTTTATCACAAAGCGATGCTCTCCGCCGATCCACACCGACATATTGTCCGGACGCTGCGGGGAGAGAGGAGCATGTAACCGGCAAGAGAGGCACCGGCGAGGCGGCAGTGTGGTACCACTACCTTCGACTTTGCTTTCTCCCTATTTTGCCTTCAGTCCGATCCCAACGGAAAAACCTCAGCGTCGTGTTGTTTGGATACTTAAGTGCGCACAAAATGAGCGAGGACGTGTCAGAGGTCCCCAAAGAGCTAATGGGTGAGTAAAGCTCATTTGTGACCATGTGTTCAACCCTCTTGTCAGACCCACGCGTGCGTGCATGTGTACTTGTCGGTGCGAACGTGTTGTGTTGTCCTCCTGCAACGCTGCACAGCCTCTCATTGTGCCCGTCAGCGGCAGACAATAGTGGGATTGTCTCAGTTGTGTAGCACTACTTTAACTATATAGTAGTCCTGTATAGATTCATTTTGCATGATAATTTGAATCGTTGGTGCACACGACTGCTATTACTTCAGAAATGGAGACAACTGTACTGTACAAGCTATACTAATTATTGCACACCATGATCCCTTTCCAAGGCCCAAAAGGTGCAGGTAAGCCTAAAACGTGGTGTTATAAGGGTACAAATCTTTACTTTTCAAAGTTCTACTTTAGGACCCCGAAAGGTACATTTATGATATATATGTTGTTTATTATCTGTGAGCAATTGAATAAATTGGCTACAAAGTAAAATGTTAGAAGATGAGAAGGGAGCGTGCTTGTTTTTTGGGCCTTTTATATGGGAACCATTTAGTTGCATAAAGCATATAAAAAAGTCTCTTTCCGTAAATTTCTTACTTCATGGACAAATTGACACTGATGTGAAGGCGCCTACATACGTAATCCCGTAGTTTTGCTGATTGTGCGTATCTGATTTTCTTTCTTTAAACCACAATGCACATTGTGCCTTTTTTTGAAGAGTAACAATTATCAAGGTTGTCCTGTTCTTAACGTGACCCATTTAATCCATATGGTACCTGAAATACACATAATTTGATGAAGTGCTTTCAGATTGAGTACAGTGAGAACATCTCAATTGCCTGTGATAGACAATTTTCAAATTGTTGAGAGATTTCGCGGACAGCCTGCAGAACAAACAAAATAGCTAACAGTTTTGTTCGTTGTAATGAACAATCATTCAATGGGCGCTATGATCGAAAGTGTCAGGATTTGGTTTCACAAATAGAAACTCTGATGTGTGTTTTCAAATGTAGCACCTCAGCGAAAAGCCATTGTACTCAGAAGTATAGAAGAAGTGTAGCTTGTCTATCATGTGTGGCCAGGGTCCACAGTTGCAGCTTTAAAACTCACAAGACTGGTTCTGTGAATGTAGTGTGCGTCTCTGACCTGTTTATGCGGTTATGCTGGACATTTACTTTTACCCCAGTTGTGCAGCTGTGTGTTTAACTGTCTTTGTTTGACCAAGCAGTTAGTATTTGACACCTTGGTGCAATCTTGGGCAAGCACAAGCACTTTCCATCCCATCTATGGACAAACACTTCCTCCTTTTAATGGGGCATGTGGTGTTCAGGAAATTCTATGGAGGCACTTAATCAGAGATGACTTCACTGGCTATATTACAGCGTCTTGTGCGTCATGCGCACACTGAATCTTATGTTTATGGTGTGGTATTGTGAAATAATCTAAACTCTCATGCATTTGTTGAGCACACTAAGGAATCTGTCATGATCACGTCATGTGAGGTGTTGTGTGGATGACGACCATTGTTAGGAACATTTGCTCACTGGTGCCGGTGATTCAGCATCATGCAACATTTCCTGCCCTCATGTGCTTACAAGTAATGCATTTAGAAAAATGCCTCTGAAATTTCTCTTCTATTTTACCTCAACATGGATGGATGAATGTCTACCCAACATTGAGATGTATAGATTTAGTAAAGTTATTCCTATGTCCGATGTTTATTTACTATTTGTAGTGTTTTCAGTACAAATACCCTTTGGTAGCATGGAAGAGAAGAGCATCATGGGACGTGGGTCGTTGTTGCGTCTTTTGCTTTTCTTATTTTTTAAATTGTAAAAGAAAAAAAAGTGGGTGGGGGGTACAGGATAAGCTATGATGATTATGGAAAAAAATAATAATCACGATAATTTTGATTGACATTGAAATCATAAAAACTTTAGTCAATGTTTTCAAAAGTTAGTATTTATGACTAAAACTCAACTACTTCAACTATCATATCATGCCCATTTAACTTTGCACATTGAACATCGTATTCTTGAAGTACAAAAGTATCTAAGTATCATGTGAAATTCAACCCTCTTGCATTTTTATTCTGCTACATCTACGGTACACCTTGCAACTTTGCATAAATTGAAGCCCAAAATAAGTATCACCATTATCGCTTCATCATATTTTATTTCATGTTGTGAAATGCGCTATAAAAATTGTGTTATATTGCATGTTAATTTCACAAGTCTTAAAACCAGCTGCATGCGCTAACCTGGGACCTCGGGAATTGCATTTTGTGCCATGTCTTGTGAAATTGTGTTCGTATCAAGTCCTGTGTTCTTTTTGTAGAATGGAAAATTCCTCAAATTCAAATATAACTTGAAAGGACAACGATAAAATGAAATAAAAATATGGTGAAATAATAATAAAAAAATATTGTGCTCATTTCCTCTTAGCATTGACTTCAGCATAAGTGCTAGATATGTTTTAAGAATAAAGTTTATTTTGTATTTAAATGTACAATGTGCATAATTATTTTTTATTGCGTTTACTCCAACTAGGGTGTCATTAAGCCGTTTAACCATGTTTAGGGATGGCAGAGTCGCATACGCTACAAGTTTGCTATGCAAGCAAAATGGTGCATTGAGGGTACTTTCACAATAAATAATCAGAAAGTTATAATTAGAAGTAAACAATGAGCAAATGTGCAAGCTAAGCATGAAGCTGAGTTAGCAAAATTGATCTCAACCATGACATGGTTTTATTCTTCGAAAATGAAGCTATTTTGCCGAGAGAATCACCTGCCGTCGGTTGTGCGGCGGTATCGTAAAAGCGACTTGGAGCAAATCAAACTGATTTGCAGCTAGGTATGTCGGCGGTCGGTGGTCTCAAACACGGGCTGCAGCAAATCCGTTTAATCATTTGAAGAATGCACAACCTGCCACTTCTCTCAGCAGACATAGCATTAACTGGTTAGGCAATTTAGAAATAGCCATCCCATCCATTACCGGAGTCGCTTCTCATCACAAGAGTCGCGGGGTTGTTGGAGCCTATCCCAGCTATCTTCGGGGAGTAGGCGGGGTACACTCGGTTATGGTTGCCAGCCCATCCGCACTCACACTCACTCCTCGGGGCAATTCAGAGTGTCCAATCAACCTACCATGCATGTTTTTGGAATGTTGGAGGAAACTGGGGTACCCGCAGAAAACCTGCGCAGGCATGGGAAGAACATGGAAATGCCACACAGGAGGGCTGGAGCAGGAATTGAACCCACAACCTCTGAACTGTGAGGCCCTTGTGCTAACCAGTCGGTCACCATGTTGCCCAATTTAGAAACAGTATAACAACAATAGTGATAACAACGAAGATTGGATGTGATGGTATAAAGTAATCATGATCTTTTTTTTTTTGCCAAATTGCTCATCACTACTAGTTACTTCCTTGGTTCATGTCATACTCACCTAAACATTTTGAAGATCTGTCAGTTGTTTTTAACTTTTTACCTGGTAACAGTAGCATGACCTCTCCATTATGCTTTGTGGTAGTTGTAACTTCAAGGCATTAAAGATCATAAAACCAAAAGAACACATCAAACGATATCCATACCATACAACTTTAGTTGGCTGGTACCGTGGACAAAGGTGCCAAAATGTATTATGGGAAGGATATCGTGGTTTGTCACCATTTTGTCAGTGGAAGCCCAACCATTCAATCTGAAACAGAGCATGCTGCGATCCATCGCCTTGATGTGTTTAAAATATGAATGGGACATTTAACAGGGAGTACACCAATTTGTATCTGCTAAGACTCTATAAACATGAGTCAATTTGAGCTTGAGGTTCATGTTCTCAATTAGACGAAGTGCACATGCTGTAACTCAATCCACAGGGTGGCTGACTGGTAAAATTAGCACTGCTGTTTCAGATTAAATTAATCATGGATGGAAATAAAAGAAATTAAAATTTTTGAGGTCTCATGTTGCTTAGAGACACAAATGCCACGCAAGAAAATGACACTCATTTTAGCCAGATGAGCTGTTTTTAGCTCTTTCCTTAATTATTTGTTTCCTTTTGATCCAAAGAAGCCTGGAGGCAAGGATACACATGCCAGCACAGATGTGCTCAAGTACATTCTCCCTCAAAATGGATGAGGGGGAGTGTGAAGAGCGAGGAGAGGCAGCTGACCCACTTCTGCTCTCGAGGCCAGCTTGCCAACTTTGGTGCTTCTCCTGGGTGTGAACAATCAAGCTGAAGGGAGCATACGCTGTATAATACTCGGGTCTGAGAGCAGTAGTTCCGAGAGTTTTTTTTATTGCTCTCTAAAACTGCTATTCCTGTCAAATTTAACTTCATAGTTAACACTTTAGTAATGTTAATCTGTGAATTCTGTGGTTGAACACAATCCTATCCTGGAACGGTGATACTCTTTCAATTTATCCACATTTTGGATTACCTTTTTCCATCGATAATACACGCAACCCCCTTTATTCCTGAGGGATATGTTCCAGACCCACCTGCGATGGCAGAAATTCCACAATATGAGCACCAGAATATTTTTCAATATCATATTAAAATCTATTTTAAAAAAATATATGACCTCTCATTGAAGTTTATTGGACCCAGTGCGTGAAAGGTGTCACTTCTGCCCAACTTCAGGGCAAGAACGAAAACGTTTCACTGGTGGCTTCTCTGAGAAATGGGCGTGTGTTTATTCTGCAGGGATGGTACGAGGGTGTCTCCTCACTTTGCGACGTAGAAACGTGAGGACTCAGTTGTTTTCTTGGACTGGGTGGGGCTGGTGTTCAGAGAACAGCAATTAACATGAATGCTCCGAGATGGCGAAATGGAGAAAAACACCATTTTGGGTTTGTTTTTGGTGAGGGATTGGCATTTTAATATGTTCAAAAGCTCAAAGAAGCTTTTGCGTTTTTTTTTTTTTATTTCAGTTTTATAAACACTAAAAAAGTGCTTGCATTCGGCGATTGATTGCTGACTGGAGAAGCAAAAGAAAATATCATATTTAGCTTGTGATGCGTTTAATGACTACTCACACAGTAGGACATCTCAAATTATATTAAGACCAATTCCCACTTTCCACATTGTACGTCTAAAGACCAGTTTGGACTTGCACTCGGATCGCCAATGCACACACTATTGCATTCATACTCTGTTTCGGGGTATACGTTAAGATGCATTCCACGCATACGCATTGGTCCATCCATCCCCACTGCACACATGTGTACGAGTAATCCAAATACAGGCTATATGAAAATTAAAAGTAACAGCTGAAATGCTTGGGATACTGCATGACACCTTGCTAAGAGTTTTGAGCCATCTGTTTATCTTAACATTGCTTTGCATTTGAATATTAAAGATTGTAGATACCAGCAGATGGACGCCTGCTTCGAGGAGCGCTTATAGAAAGAGATCTGCTAGTGTTCCTATTCAGCATTATGATAAACATTAAACTCAGGAGCGAGTTTTCTTTTCACTTACACAGGGTCGCCAATTGGATTAGAAAGGCAAATGTCAGTGTGTTAATCGATGGGGATGCGTGGACGAATACTGACGTGAACTATGAATGGAGCATGAATGCGTGAGAAACTACGGAAGCATATGCAAGATTTCTAATGGCAGGATTTAGACATGAGGCAATTTGGTGCCGGATTGTTGACAAAAATGTGCGCTCTCCAGAGTGATTTGAGTTTTTTTTGGTCTATGAATCAAATACTATGTATGCCATGACTGACTTTAAATATTTAATCTTTTTGTGTGTAGAGAGCATGAGGGATGCGGTAGGAAGGAAGGTGAAGCTGTCGCTGAGGAAGAGAGTCAAACTGGAGATCAAAGGAGACAAGACAGAGAACCGAGTCTTGGTGAGTTGATGACTGCTGTTTTCCAGCATACACAAAATAAAAATAACTGTCTGCATTCCTGTCTGTGTTCATGTAACCACCACACATTCATCAATCTTTTCTTTCACATTTTGTTCGGTATTCTCAGAGATACAGTTAGCCTTTAATTTCATGATTACTTGTCTGGAGAAATACAGGCTAGGCTTTTAAAGCCCTGTTAGTAGCATCGTTGGGACATATTAAACTGTTACATCGTAAAATATTGATCTGATTCAAGAGGATGAAACTCGATTGATACTGCCAACATTATGTACAGTATTTAAAATACCAACGTTTCTTGCGCTTGCTAGGATCGGCTAAAAATAAGAACCAGAATCCTGAGTTACGACACACATTGTCTACTAATTACTTATTGTCATGAGGGTGCGACTGCAAATTTCATTTTTGGCTGTTGGGAAATTAAAATAAAAACCTGAGAGAAAAAAAGACGTATGCCTGATTTTGTGAAACCACATAACATTTCCAGTTTTTGTCCAAAGTGGTCCAAACTGTTTATAGTGTGCTGTTACCCATGTAAACAGTTTTTTAATGTCGGTCCAAAAATGGCTATAATGAACTATAATTTAGCGATGGTAAAAATAACAATGACGGAGTGACGGCCTGATGATGACAGACTGGCGGGCCGGTGAACCACTTATGTCTTTTTTTTTTCTTTTTAGTCTGTCATATTTGTGACGACGTAATGGTTACTCAAACCAAATATTCATTTTCTGCATTTCTCATTTTGGCTAACAAATGTTTGAATATTAATTCGGATGAAGCTAATCAAAAAGAAATGCCACTTTGGTGCGATAACTTGGATGGTAAGAAGCACAAAATACGCTGTTGAAAAAATTAATTAAGTCAATAAGGTCAAAGAGAATTAAAATGTACTCTTTTTTTATTTCTTTATGGCTGCAGCCCTGCACTTTGTGATGGATTTTGTCTGACTAATTGCCTGGGTACTATATGACGTCACTCTATTTATGGAGCTAACGCAGCTGTCAATATTATCAGCCTTTAGTCGAGACGGATTGGGGTCTACCGGTCTCAACGACACCACGATAAACCAAGATGTTCTACTTTGCGAAAGAAATCATTGGTGTTGTCAATGTAGTTTCATTATCTTTCTGTTCCACATTGACTTTAAGTGCAGTTGCCAGCTTTTAAATTAATTCTCTGGAGCCTTAATACTTTGGCATGCATGTACCGAGTAGTACTTTGCACTCACTGTCGGAACTCTAACAACTCAGATAATGTGAAGCAAACTGTCAGTCATTTATTAAACGACTCACTCAGTTATATGCGAATGACACCAATGAATTCACACGTGGTACAACAGCAGTTCATATCTTGTTGACAGCACATGAAAAACATACTCGTCCTGCTGTTCAACATGTAAAGTGCATTTATTTAGGACTTACTGGAGGCTCATTCAAAAAGTCATTAAGTTACTCTTGACTGTGTTTATGAGCCAAATAGCAACAGCAGCTTGGACTTTTAACTGTTGGTCATGGAGCATGAAATCAAGCGATTGCATAAATAATGCTTCCGCTGTGGATTAGTAACAATCCACCACCTTTCTTCTCAGGCTGTGCAGTAAAGATACAATAAGTCGGTTCAATTGGCATCTGATCAAGAGGAATTATTCCACTTATTTTTTTTAATCAATTTTGGAACAGAAAATTGATTTTTTTTTTTGGAGC
Source organism: Idiotropiscis lumnitzeri (assembly GCF_059441095.1). Classification (NCBI taxonomy): domain Eukaryota; kingdom Metazoa; phylum Chordata; class Actinopteri; order Syngnathiformes; family Syngnathidae; genus Idiotropiscis; species Idiotropiscis lumnitzeri. The sequence goes on along the minus strand of NC_142400.1, from coordinate 12,566,966 downwards.
GCCCTCAAATTTCAATTAAGAGCAATCCAAGAGATTTTGTCCAACCCTTGTTTAATATTTTTATCATTGTTTTACTTGATTCAAAGCAGATTCTTTTGTCCGTTTAGTGCAGGCGTGGGCAAACTACGGCCCGGGGGCTACCTGCGGCCCATTAGCACTTTTAATTTGGCCCGCCGAACTTGAAAAAAATTAAATGACTAAACCTTGTTAATGTTTTATTTTGTAAGTACTGTGTTTTTCAAAGACATATATAATGTTGTAATGCTTTTGTTCACGTTCTTTTAAAATTAGATGTATTTTTTTTCTCCAATGAGGTGAGGTTACCAAAATAATCCATTCATCTACTCCTGGTCCGGCTCCTCTGTCAAATTTTGGAAGCCATTGTGGCCCGTCAATCAAAAAGTTTGCCCACCCCTCGTCTAGTGTATGTGAGGTACTAAGTCGACCTCCTTTAAAAATCAAAATAGAAAAAAAAAAGGTCATTCTTTCATTGTTAGAAACCGCATGAGTCATCTAGGGACATTAGCAGAAAGGATGAGCTTTACTTTCACATTTCCTGCGCTGGCTAAATGATCTGGCAGCTGTGCGAAGTGGGAAGCTTGTGGCAGGGAACGAGTTAGTGTGTAAGAAAATAGTACTCGTCAGTTTTGTACTGTTCTCATTAACTGGAGAGGCAGTGAGTCTTATATCTCAGAGAAATATAGTCATTGAAGTTTTGGATGCACAGTAATATAAAACTTTACGGAATTTAAGAATGTCCTTTGCGAGAACATGGAAACACAGACATGGAGAAAAAATATGCAGAACAATGCAAAGAAGTGGGAATCTGTATGAGGATTTTCAGTGAACTAATTGTGGGATTTTTTACAGGCAGAGGGCATGAGAATGTCCCCGTGACTACACTGCTTGACCACACTCAAATAAACAATGGGCAGTTGTTGCTGTAGAAAAGAGAGAAAGTGAATCTAGAATGAACACAAAAGGAAGGCAAGCATGTTGAGGAATTTTAATCTATGAGTGAGATGGCATTTATTGTGAATTTGAGATGTTAAGAGCAATTTGTGAATCGGGGGTATAAATGGTGAAATAATATATGGTGTTATTTTAAGAAGTGTGTGTTATTAACATTATATATTTTGTGTTAATATACACTTTACCCTATACATCCTATCGGTACCACAGCCACAAAAAAGCGTTAAAAAGAATTTAAATAAAAAGGTCGGTCACCTTTAACCTACGATGGCGCATGACCTGCAATTCAGGAAATTGTTAGCGGTCAGCAATCCGTAATTACAGCTCAAGATCACAGCCTTTGAGATATACTTTTTTGTTGTTGTTTATTCTCATTCAAAGCTCGCTTGTTAGATCTGCAATGCACCGCTGGCACTGGCAAAGATGGGGAATCTCGAGCGACATTTTAAAACCGTACATACGAGCTACGATGGTACTCCTTTTGTACTTAACACGCAACAGTGCCTCCCTGCCTCCCTGTGTCTGGTCTCCCACTAAGTTAGGCAGTGGTTTGTCTTTTTACCAAATCAGTCTCTGGTTTATTTTTCTGTTTCATTCATGTTAGGGTCCGTCATTGCTGTTGCTAAAGGTCATACAAAATAGTTATGGCAGAACAGAACAATACACTCGACGTCAAAGTAAAATTCAAGGAAATGACACACACCGTGTTTCTTACACAACAGTTGAGCAGCACCGGGTTCAAAATTAAACACACTAAGTGTGAGTTTAAGTCGTGACATGCATGTTTGTCATGTCTTAATTAATAGATGAGGAGCAGCTCGCGGATAATCAATTTGGTAGCGTCTGTGTGACCAACTCCTTTTCCGCTTTTTGCACTCAGTGACAGGGGAGAGGTTTGTGTAATAAATAGAACACTTACCTAATATTCACCCTGATATATAAAAACACATTTTGGTATTTCCAAGTATGAATCACCCTTGATGACACACCCCCTTTCGCCACACCAAAGCCCCAATTTACTAGTCGTAATAAGGCGGAGATTTACGGCTCTTAACACCGTCCACTCATCACCGGTGCGGCGTCTATTGCTAAATAATGACTTGAATGTCGTTATTGCTGCTGTGCCTTTACAGTATTTGTAGATGAAATGTAGATAATGTATTCTTCATTTTCCTGCCATGCGCTACTTTGACTGTGAATGGAGACCTTGTTGTGTGGCCTTGTAGAGTCTTTTTAGCACTAAGCCTTGACAGATGCTTTCACCTGCCTCCTTTGATGATGGTGAGTGAGTGTAATGGTGGTTGAGATAATAGCGTCAGGTCAGTCCATAAAAAACACCCTGAGTGCGAGTAATATACTGGTGTGGCGATTTAATCCTTAATTGAAACCATCAACATGCCGAACTGTCCATTACTAAAACATTGAACCGAGTCGCCCTTGATGAGGCTGGTTACTTGAACTGATGGTCATAATGAGCAAGCCAGCCCTGCCGTCAGGATATGTTCATGCCCAAATATTGGGAGAAAGAGTGAGAAGTATGCACAATTTATTTGCTGCAATTGTGCATGTAGTTGGAGCGAGCAAATGAAAACCGGACGGAGAGCTGCCAGGGACTTTGTCATTGTGCCAGAGGTTGCGAAATGTTGTTACTCATTCGTAGACATTTGGCTGTCTTTCACAACTCTTGCGCTGGAGTCCTCCCTGTAGGATTTAACCTCTTCTTGATCTCATGGTCCAAATAAAAGTCAGTTTATGGGAGTAACGCTTTTTTTTTTTTATTGCCTCATACTGTTTGCTTTGTAGGAGTGTCTGTATTACAGCATATATTACTGTGTGATACATCAATGTAATTAAATCAAAGGTAACATTGAGTGTATGTTCCACTGATCAGGCATTCCTTGAAATGATCAATCGGTTAATATTTTACAAATTTAAAACTGTCAGGCGTGAGAAGCTATTAGTTTCGCATTTCCTTAAAAGACACCACACAAGAGGATCCATGAGTATCCAGGCACAGCTCCAAATTTTTTTTCTCTCCCTGGTATAAAGGGGGTCTTGACTGATACATGGGAGGCTGAGAAAATAATAAATACATATATCTTAGAATATCAAATGAAATGCTGGAGGAGCTTACCTGGGCTAAATAAAGTGGTGAGGCGCCATCCTTGTGGGTCTCACATTCGTTGATTATATGTATGGACACAGACAAAAACAAATATTGGAGGCCCTTATTCCACTGATAGTAATAAAGTTCAAAGGAAAGCAATACATTTTTGTTACTGACAGAACTGCTCTGTCATAGTGTGGCTTTATAAGATGGTGTACCATATTTTCCAGTTTACGATTTGTACCAATCAGAAAATGCATCATGAAGAAGAAAATAAAAACACAACAGTCACTCTGGGGTATGTCTCATTTTTGGGAGGTATATATTACACTGAACAAACTGCTGATTGGTTTATAAAACAGGCTGCGTTTGGAAATGAGTGGGAGGCAAGCGTACTCTGGCTCTCAGTGAATTTCAGAACACACCCTGCTTTGTGACTGCAGCAAATGAGGCTTCTAAGCACAGATAATTTTTTCTTTTTATTTTAAAATGGCTTTCCTTAACTAGAATCATGCATCACATTGCGGCCAAAGGTAGAAACCTGGTCGGTTATTGCGCCGTTTGGTGCTGTAAATTGTGGCAAAAGGAAGTCACACTACTATTACTAAATACCAAACAAACACTTTTTTTTAAATAATGGGAAAAAAAGTCTTCAACTAGGTGAATCCACCGATGCAGGACTGTGAGTACTCCAGACTCCACGATCTTACATTTGAAGCCTTAACTTTTGTTTGTTACGATCTTCTCTTTGTATGTCATTTGGGTTAGTGAGAAAATGGAAGTGACCCAATTCTTTAAGCCTACCTGTTTTGTTGAGAACCCCTAAGTCCACCGGCATCTTTTGTCAGTGGCACTACAACGATTCCTTAAAGGCTTTAGTGAAAGTATCTTCATCATTTTTAATTCCTTTTGATAATGACTTTATTATCCCGTCTGTGCTGCAGGCTGTTTATTCCTTTTTTTATTTTTTATCAGCTAACACATTTTAAAAATAGCCAGGAAGTTACAGCTATGATTCACACAGTTGCCTCATGAAAATTAATCCTGGTCGCAGCATTTACTTTTTGTCGAGTGAGAAAGAGGTGTGTGTGTGTGTGTGTGTGTGTTTATTTTTTTTTTAAAGTACTATATAACATAAATAAACAGTAGCTACATTTAGAATTAGTCTTGTCATTCAATTAATTGCTTGGTCAGGTGTGCATTGGAATGTAATTCCTGGCTAGTGTGCAAAACAGAAAAAGACATGTAGGATATATATGTATATATTCCAAACAAAATCCTCCAAATCCATAAACTACAACACGTACTGTATTGTATATACAGTAAAAGGTAATTGAACAAGAGAAAACTAAGATCTTCTTTTTTTTGCCTTCTCTTAAGCTTGTTGCAAAATTCATGTTATTTAGACATTTCAGGGACTACCATATCAGCGTTCATCATAAATGTATTGTGTGAGGCTTCACCATTAGCAATGTGGATTTATTTTTTTATTGCACAGTTTAGCATATTTGAAGCTCACAATCCCCTCACTAATGTATCCCAAGGGAGGTATGACCAAGCAATGGAGTCTGGCCTCATGAGACCTCCTCCAACAGTCATTCAATTTAATGCTAGTTTTGCTCAGGGTTATGGTCACTCAAACGTTTTTTTAAAGATTTAATTTTTAAATTTTTGATGTCATCTTGTTCCAGTCTTCTGATTTTGGTGGTACTGTGTTTATAGAATATACCCAAATAAAGAATAGACTTTATTGTCGTAGAACAACAACATTATTTCATTATCCTTTATTGAACGTGAAATTGTTTGTAAAATTTGCTTGTCTGGGTAAAAAATATCATTGTGGCTTCATGGCGTGTTGGAAAAAATATGTTGAAGTGGATGTATGACCACAAGGGAGGTGTAACATTTGTACAATGATTTAATTACAAATGATACTTTTTGTATGAAATTCCCTGGTTGGTACAATGTCAGTCTGCTGTCAATGGCTGCAGTTGAATGAGGTTTGTAGGTCGTAGCCAGTCAACATTGATTGGACCGAAATGACATTTGTGCACTGTGTCGACTGACATACGTAAACAATTGGTTGAGTTTAATTATTAGCATGACTCTTTCTATCAAAATTGTGCAACCCACGAGAGAGAACTTAATAATGTGACTTTTCCTGTGTGCTTTTCCCGCCATTATGTCTGGATGAATTCATTCCAGGTTGGCTTTGAAGTAGATTTGTCCTGATCTGATCACACTGCAATAGTTTTACACTCTCCTGTGCAATGTTTTGAGTATTTCAGTACCAGTAGTTAACGTGTGACACTAACAGACGGCAGGCAGTCCGTGTGTCTGCAGCCGGCCACATGCGGCGCATCCTGGAAATCTTCCTCGAGCATATATTCAAAAGGAAAAAGTCATGGTGATGTATTGAGGCCAAACAGCTCTCTGCCCAGCATCATCAAAGAGTCCTCAGAGCGAAAGGTTGTTCAGGTTCACTGCCGGAAACAGTGGTTCAGATCATCCTTTGTCCTGTTTACATAATAATTGCTCACTGAGCGTGAGGAACGTACTCCCGGACACTGAGCAATAACATTTTCACTATTACTTGAAGGTGCAATATTTTCATGCATGTAAACAGGTTCTCTGCGTGAAAATACTTCCTGGTGTTTTACTTTATCATGTCATTCAGTTATTTTGGCCATTGAGGATGAATTCCACAAATTGGCCCAAACTATTAACAGGGAAGGAAAGAGATTTCTCTGTTTGAGTGCATTTGATTTATCGAATGATAAATACCACATTTACATCACTTAATGGTGTCACGATCCGTGCCTCGTCGTTGCAGCAGAGTGGGCGGGGTCGAGGGCGCGTTGCCCGGAGACGCGGCCACGAGCGGGGCGAGCTCACGAGACGCTCAGCTGTAACTCATCACGCCAGTGATTACTGACTATATAAGCCTCCGACACGCACCTCCGCGTGTCGGATTATTGCTGACCAACTTGCTCTCGCCTTGTGCCTTTGCTATAGTCTTTGCCAACCTTTGCTCCGTGTCTTGATCGTGCTTATTGTTACCTTGTTTATGTCTTCAGCTACGTTTCGGCTCGCTTTGTGTTTTTCGATGATTGGATTTAACCTTACCCTTTGGAGGAAGGACATTCTTGTTTTCGGTTTTCTTGCGTTGCAAGCTCCTTTTGTTAATCGTTTTTCTTTTCCTGGGGGAAGGTTGTTCCCCCAGTGTTTTTCGTTCACGTCGCCCGGCGTCTGTAAGTATAGCTCCACTATTGTCTCTGATAGCAACTCCCCTTGCCTATCGACTGTAAATTGTTTTTTGCCGGCCACAATAAATATTGTTCCTACCATATTTTCCCTTGTCTGCGCCTTAAGAATCCACCCACACCGCTTCCCAGCCCCGGCTGGGGAGCGATCCTCACAGAATAATCCGACCATGGATTCTGCAGACAAGGAGAAAATTTTTCATGCCTTGACCAGCCAAGGACGCTTAGTGGGCCAACAGGCGACCGAGCTCGCGACCCTGCGCGTCGCGGTCGGCCAACTGGTCCAGCAACTCATGAGCCTAGGGGTCCGACTGAGTACCCCAGTTCACCCTGCCTCGCCGGTTCCCAACCCGGTCGATCCCCCTTCCGGGGTTCCGCCCCCAGGTTACCCGGTTAAGGAGCCTAACCTGGCTCATCCTGACCGCTACGGCGGAGAGCCTGGCCTTTGCGGCCCATTTATTCATCATTGTATGCTGATTTTTGACCAGCAGCCCCTAACCTATGCGCTAGACAGCTCAAAAGTAGCTTTTATGATGAGCCTCCTGACTGGTCAAGCGAGTGCATGGGCCATGGCCGTGAGCAACGCGCACCCAGCAATCCGCTCCTCATTTCCTAACTTCCTCGCCGAGTTTCAAAGGGTGTTCCACCACCCGGTCCGCGGGAAGGAGGCCGGAGCCGAACTGTTGGACTGTATCCAGGGCTCACGATCTGTTGCGGATTATTCGATCACCTTCCGCATCCGAGCAGCCGAGAGTGGGTTCGACGACTGCGCCCTGAGGTCCGTGTTCCGGAGAGGCCTGAACTCGGCTCTAAAAGATGAGCTGGCAGCCCGTGACAACGCCGAGACGCTGGAGGAGCTGATCACCCTGGCGATTCGGCTGGACAACCGCCTGCGAGAGCGTCGCCGAGAGCGAGGGGTGGAGCAGCGCCGTGCCGAGCTACCGCTTTTCCGGGTACCAGAGCCTGCACCAGCTGACGAGCCCATGCAGATAGGGGCAACCCGCCAGGCGCCCCGGGAGCAGCTTCGAGAGCGGGAGTGGGAGCAGCGCCGTCCCGAACGTCCACGCATCCGGGATTCCGAGTGGTCAACCTCCGACGAGTCCAGGCAGCCGGGTCCGGGCCGCCCGGATCTTCGTGAGAGGGAGCGTCGGCGCAGCACGGGGGCGTGCTTCTACTGTGGCCTGCCAGGACACCGAGTAGCAGGGTGCCCGGAGAAGGCCGCTCGCCAGGGATCGTCTCCTCGCCCCCCAACTAACTGTGAGTCCGCGGACCGCTCCTCCGCGGCCAAAGAACCCCGACAAGAGCCGGCTGCCAGCGTGGCAGGGGATCCGGACAGTCCCGGTACCCCCTTGAGACTGGAGATGGCCGGGGAGATCATGGGACTCGGTGGTAGCATCAAGATTCGCGCACTCATTGACTCGGGCGCTGACGAATGCTTTATTGATGCGGGCTTAGTGTCCCGACTCGGCTGCGTGGTCACCGAGCTCGATAGATCCAAAAAAATCTATGACCTCGACGGGCGCGAGCTGGCCGATGTCCGGCGCTTAACCGAGCCTCTTACCTTAAAGTTGTCGGGTAACCATATCGAGAAGCGCTCCTTCTTCGTCATGCCGGCCAGGTCAGCCCCCGTCGTGCTAGGAATTCCGTGGCTAACCTCACACAACCCAGTCATCGACTGGGGGCGCCTTTCAATCCAAAATTGGAGCCCGTTTTGCTTCGCGCATTGCCTACGGTCCGCCGAGGAGGGCGTGCAGGTTAGGGATCAGGTTCCCCGTCTCGGCTGCGCCCGGTCCACCTGCTGCGCCCGGCCCGCCGCAGCCTCTCCGTCAGCGGCACAGACCATGCCGCCCCTTCGCCAGCTGCGGCAGACCACGCCGCCTCCTCGCCAGCTGCTGAGCCCCGTTCCGGGCTCCCCGCCAGCTGCTGAGCCCCGTCCCGGCTCCCCGCCAGCTGCTGAGCCCCGTCCCGGCTCCCCGCCAGCTGCTGAGTCCCGTTCCGGCTCCTCGCCAACTGCTGAGCCCCGTTCTGGCGCTTCAAGTTCCTGTTCCGGCGGTGCACGTCCTGCGTTCGTCCCAAGTTCACGTTCCGGCGGAGCACGTCGTGCGTTCGTCCCAAGTTCTCGTTCAGGCGGAGCACGCCCGGCGTCCGTCTCAAGGTCAAGTCCACGTTCAAGCGGAGCACTCCCTGCGTCCGTCCCAAGTTCACGTCTCGGCGGAGCACATCGTGCGTCCGCCCCAAGTCCACGTTCCCGTCTCGACGGGGTTCGACGATCAGCCGCCGCTCCACGTTCCAGTCCCGGCGGGGCTCGACGACCAGCCGCCGCTCCACGTTCCAGTCCCGGCGGGGCTCGACGACCAGCCGCCGCTCCACGTTCCAGTCCCGGCGGGGCTCGACGACCAGCCACCGTTCCACGTTCCTGTCCCTGGTCTGGCCTCCCGGACATCCGCCAGACCGGTCTCGAACTCGGGTGGTGGTCCCACCTCCCAACCCCTTCCGCCCACCCTTGTTCTTGTACTGTGTATTTGTGTTGTTTGGGACGTCTGGAATCCGTCCGTTAAGGGGGGGGTACTGTCACGATCCGTGCCTCGTCGTTGCAGCAGAGTGGGCGGGGTCGAGGGCGCGTTGCCCGGAGACGCGGCCACGAGCGGGGCGAGCTCACGAGACGCTCAGCTGTAACTCATCACGCCAGTGATTACTGACTATATAAGCCTCCGACACGCACCTCCGCGTGTCGGATTATTGCTGACCAACTTGCTCTCGCCTTGTGCCTTTGCTATAGTCTTTGCCAACCTTTGCTCCGTGTCTTGATCGTGCTTATTGTTACCTTGTTTATGTCTTCAGCTACGTTTCGGCTCGCTTTGTGTTTTTCGATGATTGGATTTAACCTTACCCTTTGGAGGAAGGACATTCTTGTTTTCGGTTTTCTTGCGTTGCAAGCTCCTTTTGTTAATCGTTTTTCTTTTCCTGGGGGAAGGTTGTTCCCCCAGTGTTTTTCGTTCACGTCGCCCGGCGTCTGTAAGTATAGCTCCACTATTGTCTCTGATAGCAACTCCCCTTGCCTATCGACTGTAAATTGTTTTTTGCCGGCCACAATAAATATTGTTCCTACCATATTTTCCCTTGTCTGCGCCTTAAGAATCCACCCACACCGCTTCCCAGCCCCGGCTGGGGAGCGATCCTCACAAATGGCATGTGCAGACTAAAATGACGAGCCCACACAGCTACGTAGTTGATGGGTACGTGCGTGACTTCCCTAATGGCGACTGAATCAACAGTGGCACTGCTGGTTCTAGCCAAAAGGAACATTTGCTCTATAATTATGGCAGCTATGATAGCGTTGGGTAATTTGACACGTTTGCTGTCGTTGTTGGGTAAACAAAATTGTTACTTCCTTTCTATAATAGATGAATGAGTAAGATCACAAAGTGCATCATTTAATAAGTCTGGCAGAGTCACCAGTTCACTATTCTGAACGGAAGTGTAACACTTGGAATAAATGTGCTTGATTAAGGTGTTGTTATTTAGTTTAGGTGGTTAGGGTAGAGGGTATGTTATGTCAGTGTTTCCCTCACAAAGATAGCTGTACGAATATGTCCTTGGTGTTGACTGATGTTATCTGCCTACTCCAGAGGGAAACCTATGCCGCGCTGCCAACATCAGAAAGGTTCCCCTTCCTCTTCGTTTTTTTCTTTTTCATCTGCCTTTGTTTCTGTCATGCCTTCTTTTGACGTATTTCCCGACTGTCTCTTCCACAAAGCACTGTGGGTCCAACCTGGAGCAAGGTTTCTCCTCTGCCTTTGCTTTGTTAGCGCTGCAAATTTACTCCTTACTCACCTCTTGATTATTTTGTTTCCAGTTTTGTATCAAGCGTTTCTATATTGGGTGCTGGTGTAATTTACTAAAAAACCTTGGCCAGCATACAGGGCCACTTCACACACAGACCTCCTCCCTACAGCGTCTGGCTGGTATGCTGATGACTGATTGGGATTGTTCCTTATCTTTGTCAACAAAACACACACGGCGTTCTTACAGGACACCCTGCAGATTGATACTCTTCTACAAAGAAACTCCTTGATCTGCTCTATCAGCATCCAGTGGGTGAAAGGACTGATATCCATTCAGTGCAGAGTAACTCGATTTTTCTGTCTGCATTTGGGTTAGGCACTTTTAACGAGTGGCAACGCAAGATGGCCACCGTTGCATTTGCCCTGCTTATGATCACTTCGCTTATGACACTAGACAGCATTACGGCATCCAGATTATTGAGAGACGAATGCAGCTGGAAGTCAGGACTTTGTTTGTTTTATGAATGGCAACAGGTTTATTGTACTGTTTGCCATCCAATGGAAGCGCTTTTAATTCTCCTGCCTCACACCATATGTTGCTAACGTCATAAAATAAAGTTGTCTTTGTATTTAAAAACAATATTTTGTTGAGTGAATGCGCAACTAAGCGCCCACTATTTGGGATTTTAGGAAATCAGACCCTTACTCTCTCTTGGGGTGAGTGCCTGAGTGAGTTGCACAGTGTTGCACTATCTTTGATATTTAAAAAAATAGCAATAGTTTTTTTCAAACTAATAATAATGCAAATTTGTTAATTAAGTCAGTTTGCTAATTCATGAGTCTGCCAGTATGCAAAATTATTTACCCTAAGAAATGGCAAAGGCATTTTCAAGTTGGGAGGGGTGGGTTTGTGATGAAATATTTCCTGGGTATGTGCCACTGCTGAAAGGGTCCAGATGAAACATTTTCTGTACTTCCTGAGTTTCTGCAGTGATTTAGGCACAACTGTTGGCCATTATGACGCTATGCTCAGGGAAGCGAAAACTCATTGACATTCTCAGGCAAGACTTTGGCACCGCAGTAGCCACTTTCATGCGTGACTGTTGGTGGAAATACAGTGTTTGTGCTCACGCATTTGTGTATAACCCTGGCTCAATTGTTACCATAGAAACCCATTGTGTGCATCATGAGGGTTTGACAGTTAGACAAAAAGAATAATTAAGTCATGCTGCTGCTGTGAATGGAGAGCAGACACACAGACATACTCTATAGTGTCTACCTGTCACTGTCCCTTTATTGGGGTTCAATATGTTGTTTCATTGATATTCATTATTTTAGTATTACAATCACAGTCAAACACATGCACCAATACAGCCAAAACAAGAACTGTATGAATAATTGTGTTTGTAAAGATAGTATTGCTCAGTTTTGAATGGGACGTTCACATTTTTTGTGTGCTCGGTAAACCACATGGACCCATGAAGTGGAGGAAAGAGTTTCCCTCAGGAGATTACAAAGAATATTTTAGATAAGCACATTTAAGGTTAAGACCGTCACCAAGCAGTTTGATGTTTCTCTGTCTTAAGTTGCAAATATTACTCAGAAATGTCAGCTCCATGGGACCTCCTCACCTCCTGGACATGGCCCCTGGAGGAAAATGGATGATAAATTGAATGAAACTCAGAAATGGAACTTTTTGGCAAGGCACAAACACAAAAAGAAAGCATACCAAAAAAAAGAACACTGTCCCTTCAGTGAAGGAGGAGGCCATGTTATGTGCTCGGGCTGATTCCCTGCATCTAGAACACGTGTCAAACTCAAGGCCCGGGGGCCAGATCTGGCCTGCAACCTCATTTTATGTGGCCCACAAAGGGCAAATCATCTGCATCAACTTCCTGTTTCTAGCATATTTTCTTCACTTTTAACTACACTAAGATATGAGATATTGCCATTTATTTGTTACCAATCCTCCCCTTTTAAAATAAATTGAAAAATTGTTGAACAATTACTTACTAGCTTCTGATTTCAAAACTGGCTTTCCAATCAATTTATATGGGTTCACAGTCATACCGGCCCTCTGAGGGAAACCACAACTACGATGTGGCCCGTTCACAAAAATGAGTTTGACACCCCTTATCTAGAACATGGTGTCTTGAATATGCGCAGGGTACAATGAAATCTCAAGACTGTCAAGGTAAGGTTGCGACAAGAAAATCTATTTTTGACTATTAAAATTCGGCAAACATCATTGCAACCTTGAATGAATCCTGATGAAAATCAACATTCACTACAGTCACAATCACTCCGCTGCTCCGTGAGATACAGGCTCTAATACCTGCCATACCGTTGCCGTCTGATGTCTTGTCTTCTCATTGTCTACGTTCGTTTGTATTCTCTTTATGAATATGATTCCAGTATAGGAACAATGCCAACAGGCTGTATTGAACAAATGGGTTGACAGCTTTTAAAGATTGCCTGTTCCACTTTAGGGGCTCTCCAAAGGGCTTTGAATTTTAAGTTAGGGGGGAAAAAAAAGAGGATCAATTTCACAACGTCAGATTCATAAAGAATAAAAGTGCTCCTGGTGTTTTTTTTTCTCTTTGTGACAGTGCTTCTGTAATTTATTTAAAAGTCAGATTGGCGTGTGTATCTACTGTTTTGAAAAGGAAATATCTGGCGGACAGAGATAAAGCCATCGGCACCAAACAATTAGTGTTATTATAGCATCTAAAACCACATGGTTTGTCTGAATGTTGTCGTCGCAATTGTTTCAAAGGTTTTAGTCCTTGTAGCATGTTTTGTTTAACATCGGAATGCCAGTAATAATTACAATATATCGCTACACAATTGTGGGATCAAGTGACGACAGAAATAATAAGTTGTTCAAGTCCTTGTAACAATGTCGTGCTCTGTCAGCATCTCAATAACATAGGCTGACCTTTCAAGGCGGATTGTTACGTAGGAATGTTAAGTGTATGCGTTTCATGTATTCTTGTTCATCCTCATGTTTCCTGTGTAGTCTGGTAGGAGAAGCTGAATGCGTTCAAGCAACAACTAAGAAGTTACTTTATAGTGTGACATTATGTCTTCAGTTTACGACAGCAGAGAATTAGGGAACATTGTTTTTTGTCTTTGACAATATTTTTCCTAGTCACAAGCATTTTCATCCTGATGAGTCAACAGAAGAGCTTGCCTGTCTTTTGTATCACTTCCTTTTAAGTGCAGCTCACACTGTGCATTTACCACTAAAGAGCGTATATTTACAGGCACAGACTCATCATTTTCCACTATATTCTTTCTCTCAGGCTCTTGCGTCCCATCGAGCATACCTTCTGACTGCACGCATTCCCACCAAGGTAAGTTGGGAAAAGTTGACATTCAAATTTTTTTACCATGAAAATATCACCAAATGTTACAAATATTACACTTATCATCTACATTTTGGTGCATGTAGGTGGAGTGTATCTTTATGAAATGCCGGTGAAAATGACTGTAATGATGTGTCTAGATGTGCGTGCATGCTCCATGTGTAATCAAACAGCTGTTTGGCAAGTCTGATTATTTTTCCTTTTTTTTTTTTTTTTTTTTTTTTTTTAAATTTTTTGTAAAATAGTGCTGCATGTAATGCAAAGCCATATAACTTCCGGAATCTTTGGACTATCATGAAGAATACAAAAAAAGTCACTCCGGACTTTTGACTCACATTTTTAGGGAAATTTGTTTTTCAAAAATCAACAGCTAAAACAGTCAAGCTAGCACTCACACCCAAAATCCCCAAAGGTGGAATCCTGGTTGATTGTTGTGCCTAAGGAAGCTTCATGTAATGTGATACGGTCACACATTAGTTGATGTGACTACTACTACTACTTCTTTTTCTACCTTCTTTTGTCGGTTGGCATACCTTGTTAGCATGCTGAAGAAGTTGGCCACTGGTGGTAATGCGTGACTACTACTGCTACTCGTACTACTAATACTACTACTACTACTATTTCTTCTTCTATGATTTATTTTTCTTCCATTTATTCTATACAAGTGAAAGACCATTCTTCTTTTTCTTCTAGTTTTTCTTCTTTCATTTAATTTACTTCCATTTCTTTTTGCATTTCATCATCTTCCATTTCTTCTTCAACTTCTATTTCTTTTTAAACTCTTTTTTTATTCTTCTTCTGCCACAATTTCTATTCCTACTTTCTTTTGGTGATTGGCCAATATTTTTGGTGCATTTCCACCCTTTCTGTACGCTGACCGTAATGCACCAAAAGTATTTGCCAAAAGAAAGTGAATAAGATTAGGGAACGGCAATTTTTTTGTTATTTATTTATTTATTTATTTATTTTTCATTCTGTTTAGTTTTATTGTTTTGGAGCCAGTCCGAGCTCTAATTTTAATTTATACATGCATCACTTGAGTATAAGTCGCACAACCAGCCAAATATGAAAACGTCCGACTTGTCGTCTGAAAAATATGGTACTTTAACACCAGTGTCTTTTCAGAATAATTGTCACTGATGTCTGTCAGTAAAACAATACAAGTCCAAACTATCCTATTCAGTTTTCATCTTTACCTGGGGCAGTGACCAACCATATTCAGCAGACGAAGCTACACCCACAGGGTGATAGTGGAACAGTATCACCTTGGACAGTATGATTTCTTTTAAACAATCAAACAGACATGTTTAAGATTGCTTAAGCTATAGTTTGAGACTTATTTCAATGTAGTTGTAATTTCATGTCAGTGGTCATTAAATCAAGTTGAGTTGTGTTGTCCTCCAGGAATACATTGAACAGTGTTAGTGTTAGGGGTTAATGTTAGACTCTTGCCTCCAGAGTCGAGATCTTTACTGATTATAATCCCTCAAGGGGGAGTCAATTTACACTTTGCTGGTCTGTATATTATATGTTTACCACACAGTGAACCAGATCACAAGCATGCAGGTTGAGTAGCTTCCTCCCTGTCCTCTCAATGATATCGCCATAGACTCATGACTTGCAATCGTTCCAGGAAAGACTCAAATGTGGAGGCTCGTATTCTCTCTCTCTCTCTCTCTCTCTTTCTTTCTCTCTTTCTTTCTCTCTTTCTCTCTTTCTCTCTCTCTCTCTCTCTCTCTCTCACACTCTCATATGATTTGATGTTGCTCCCGAGGAATCTTTATTTACGCAGTGAAACTGTTCCAACTGTTCTTTGGTTTGTTCCCAATCCAGACTCAGAGTTACCATTACCATTGGTTTATGAACTACTCAATCAGAAGCACTTCCAAGGCCAGAATCCGCTCAGTCAGACCACCTCTGCTCCGATGTCCTTTAAGCCTTTCATTCCGTATTTTCGCTCTCATCCTCACCACTTTTTCCTCAATCCAGATTACTTCTAGCTCTCACTTCTCCCCCTGCTCAGTAGTGTGTCAAAGGTCAGCAGGGATAACCTGGACTGTCTCTTTCTGAAGAGCACGTTGCATCAAAGAACAACGTCTGCCTGCAGCTGAATATCATGTTTTGTTCCTGTTTCCTTTGTGTGGACTTACTTTTTCATGTGGTTATGTGAGCAGCGTGTTTAGTATGACTCTCCGGAAATCCACCAATATGATTTTACAGCGATTTAAAAAAATAAATAAATAAATAAAGAATGAAAAATCAACTCTGCATCATGCAAATGTGTTTGTGTATTGAAGAATTTTGCCCATGTCACAGTCACATATCATCAAAATTTATTCTCGGCTGTATCCTAGGGAGCTCTCGATACAGATTTTAAGACTTTTTTTTTTTTTTTACCCCCAAAGTCTTCCAAAAAATGCTGATAAATCTTCACTATGGATTTTCCATGGAAAAACGTAAATTGGCTTCCTTCCTAAAGAAAAACAACAAAGGAAATAAAGATTTAAAAATTGTGGGAAAAAAAATCCACAAATAGGTCAATCAGGGGGTTCCATAGCGCAATTATGCGGCGGACACTGTACTGCATACCTTGATCAAAGATGAAGTCTGCCGAACTAATTTGAAAAAAGCTGAGTGCGACAGTATATCTCGGAGCATATGTTTTTTTTAAAACATAAAATCTATATGAGAGTGAGGATGCATCCACAGACAATTGAGATATGCTGCTACACTTGGTTGTCGAATGGCACTCCATTTAATATGCATCTTATTTCCAATGTTGTATTTTAAGGACAACAGAAGAGCTGTTAATGTGCATTGCTCCTTTGAGTAGAGTGCACAATGTTGATGTGGAAGTATTGTAAAGCACTAACCCCTCCCATTCACTCTCAATGTGTATTTCCATATCTTCAAATTCTACCTCTGGCTCATTCTCACATCCTCAATGGGCTCTTCTGGTTGTGGGCGTCTCAGATTCCACAAACAAATCTGTTTCCAAACACAAATATTTTCCCAATCATTTTTAAACCCCAATTGCTGCTATAATGTATTTATTTAACTGTATGATGCATATATCTTAGTGTTATTTATGATCATTTATCTTTTCCCTTTCAAAATCTCTGTTTGCATACAGTAGTGGCAGGTGCACAACGGACAAATGAGTGAGCCGTGCAAATGCTAATGCATACGGTCATCTCCCAGCAGGGATATTTTTTTTTTCTTTTCCTGTCAGCTTCTTTTTGTCAGCATGTTCCTCTAACATTGGCCGGAAATCAGTTGAGCTCCTATGGCAACAATATGTGCAACATATTTTGTCATAGTTGGCATAATAAATAATATCATACACGTTTACTCTTGAACCCATTCTGCCCATAAGCATTTGTTTTCACATTAAATTGATGGGATTTTTTTTTTCATACTGCACCATTGTTCAGGTTACTCTTCTATATTTCTGCTTGTTTTGGTTCCTCTGACTGTGGTTTTATGAGATTAATGCAAAATGCTGTTTTGGTGTGGCACTTTTAGTTTTTCTGTTATCTTAGGCTTAATTACAAACTAATGCCAAAAAGATGATTGCAGTATTGCAGAACAGGGCAACAAGTCAATAAACAATAGAAAGCCTTCTGGGAATTGATGAACATCATTATCTGAAAAAACTAAACATCCAGCGAACTGAGTTACAGATATTTTTTCTAAAATGTTACTGTTGCAAAGTGTCGCTTTTGTGTAAACAAAGCGATTCACTATCACTAACATTGCTATCTGTCATCATCCTCCAATTTTTCTCATCTTTAAATATTACCTCAATTTATGAAAGTATCAGGTTACACACGGCTTTGAGGCTCCACTGCATTAGTAATCTTATGATATTGGAATGGAATGTTTATTATAGTGTTTTTGGAGTACAATTTCCACACTGTAGACAAAACATTGGTGAGAAGCACAGACCTTTCTAAAACACACACACACACACATAGAGACAGACAGCAGACAGTCTGCTTATCGTCCTCCCCCTCTCATCTGTGAGCCAGAAAGTCAAGTCCCACCTGGAATTGTCTGCTCTGGCTTCCTGGTCTGCCTTCAGGCACTGTGTATGTGAGATGCAAGTGCGGGAATTCACTTACTCGCTTGCTTGCTTACTTACTCTAATATAAACAGACTCAGGCACCGAGATTCTCCCACTATCATGTTGAGGATATTTTTTGTTTTGTCCTTTTTTGGTATGCAAAAGAAGACTACTGCTTTTCTTGTTTCTTATTTTATATTTCACTTGAAATGCTTCTTTTCACAGTTTAATCATATTTTAGTAGTAAGGTAGTGTGTACACGAGGAACAAGAGGATCTTAGAACCGATTAATTATGGACAAGACATTAATCTTTGCACACTTTCAAGTCTTGTTATTGCAACAATAGTGATGATTTCACATAAACATTGGATTCAAGTATTCCATCTGAAAGATTACATGCTTGACTTTTTTGAAAATGTATTTTCTTTTTGTGTTTAGGTGGAGCACTCCTTTAATTACCTGGAGATCCAGGGCATTACCTGTAATAAGGCAAAACAGGTACAAAACATCTCATCTCAAGTACAAGTACACAAAAGATAAACAAAGCTGACTGTGTGGTCACTTGGCATCTTGAAAGGACATGCCACTGCTTGCACACAAGCCTGGACTTACCAGCGCTACTTCCACAAGGGACGTAGGGGGATGTTTGTAACTGGGATATGTGCTGAAGTGCGCACGGGTCTGAGGGGAGTGTTCTTGCACCTCAAGCACAGTTTGACAGAGTGTATCTGTGTGTAAATATTTGAAAACACAGTTAAGATTCATATTTCAATTGCATGAGAGAATAAAGCTCTGAAATCCACTTTCTCCATTTGAAGAGCTCTCCGGTTTGGCTTCATTTGAGCTGCCGGCATGATCTACTTTACAACCTAGGATAATCTGTGGCTTTATTAAATTCTTTCTGTTCAACCTTTGTACAACTCATGCTCAAAGATGTCACGTCTACTAAAATTTAGAAGAATGATGTTAGATACAAACTTTCCAGGATGATGCTAATTTTGAGTTGTGGAGGTGACACGTGTGCTCATTAGCATAATTGGAGCGAATGCTTTTGATGATGAGCACATCATTAGATTACTTTAACTTCAGTTACTTGGTGCATGGACTGATGAGTATGTATTAATGTGAATAGATTAGTGGAAAGCAATAGAAATGATTATAAAATTCAAATGGTGCTCATACAATTTTACTGTCACAGTTCATTATTTATTTATTTTTTATTATTGCCTTTCCGCTGCTCTTTTTTGGGTGGGAAGGAGTCCGGAGGGGAGAAAAAATAGAATCCAGATGAAAAAAAAAATAAATAAATTTCACTTTGTCTTTGCTTTTTAGCTGTGTGTAGAATACGAGCGAGGCTCCTTCTCACTGAAGCTGCTCTCCACTGAGGAGGTCAACGAGGTGGTTGCACATGTCGGAAACTGTCTGCTTAGAATATGTCCAGGCCTTTCACCCAGGTGGGTCAAAGAAACTCCCAAAAACCTGAGAGAAAGAAAAATGCTGATTTCATTTCCCTTATCCACCCACAGGTGCATGCTACGTCCTATAATATCGAGTTGTGCTGCATCGATATGATTGATGTCTTAATACATCCACGCTTGATTAATTAGTCACGTGACGAATAAATTTTTACAATTGGTTTTCTGTTTTTCCCCGTCAACCTTTTCACATTCAGGAGTGAATTAGTAGTTTGTGTTGTTTTGATCACATTTGCATGACTGAACATGATGGTTTTATTGGCGATACTCGGACTTTGTTTTGACTTGAACTTGAACTTTCATGAACAACTCGCAATGCATCTGACAAGCCAGCAAAGAACAAATTAATGTTCATCCCGAATAGCGTGAATTTTGGGGCAACGTAAATTTGTTTCGGTACTATAACGCAGACCTGGCAGGTTGCCAGTTTAGTGGATGTTTAAGTTATTTTTTTTATATGTGAACTGTTTTAAGAGTTTAAATGCATTTGAAAATCCTATTGGATTCTTGTGTTAGGGGTAAAAAAAATATAGAGTTAATGCATAATGCATGTTTTATCAACTGAAAACATAATTTTTCAGAATGGTGCATGTGAGTATAAATGGTTGTTTGTTAGACTTTATATCATGACTCTTGGAGTGAGTGTATAGACAAACATGTCTTTGTAAATAAAACTCTTGCGCTTTTCTCATGCCAGTAAAGTGATGAAGAAGCTCAGCATGGAGCCTGCTGACAGACTGACCTCGCTGCAGACGTTGTGGGAGAACAACAAACCTGCTGACCCGGGACCATGTGGTAGGGATCAGTGATGTCACTGAAATCATAATGTCATACTCAAAAGGACTGCGAGAGCGGATCAAATACAAAAGTAGAGCTTTGAAGCTCTGTGGTTTTTTTTTCAATCGTCTCTTTCTGTCTTTCTGACGCTCACTTGTGCTGCAGGTGGCTTTTCTCAGATGTACAAGTGTGTTTGTGACTGGCTGTCACTGCCATACAGAGAAGAGGTTCAGTGGGTCAGTCTTCTTTCATCCGTCCATAGTTGCAGAGTATTGATAACTAAAACAAAAATAGTGCATAACATTTAGTTCATTATGAAAAATACTCAATTCAAAATTGGTAGATTTTTTCCTCAAATAATATCCCAAAAACATTATTCTTTTCCTAGGATGTAGACACCATCTATTTGACACAAGATACCAGAGAGCTAAACTTGCAGGACTTCAGCCATTTAGAGAACAGGTGTGTGTTTTTAAATACTCTCAAAGACTCATGTGAAATATTATACAACAACAGTACCTAAATCATTCTTGTGAATTATGTGAGTGACCTTTTTGTTTTCCTCTCTGCCTGCGTTGTGTTCTTCAGAGACTTGGTGGCCATAATTGCAGTCCTCGAGTTCAACCAGTGGTTTACCAAGCTCACCACTAAGGACTACAAGCTGGTACGCTCCCTTTCTCTCACCACTGATCATCTGTTTGTTGGTCCAGGCACTCCAAACAACAATTCTTGTCGTTTTTCTAAGCTGACCACGAATAAGGTGTCCCTCCATTATGTCCACGAATAGTGAAAAGACAGCAATCATGGGGCGAATTGCGTTTTTGTCTTTAGTTTCTCACTCTGCGCATCAGTGAAAAGGAATCACTGTCTAGGACTGCACATCATTCCTGATGAAGTTTATGTGCTGTTGCTAAAACCATTATTCATCTGATAGTCAAGATGGATAATTATATCAGTTTAGTACCCCTTTAACACCTCCTCCACCCACCGGCGCTCCTTTTAATTCCTCGCCATATATTTCAGCTATAATATAGGCTGCCACAAGCTTGACGGATTTGCTCCTTTCAGAGTCAGTCTAGTGAGGCTCTACTTAAAAATGTGTGGTCTCAATTGCTATCAATTTTATGAATTGTCATACTTCTCACACTTGCACCAATCCTTTGTTTTGAACATCTCTATCTCTATTTACACCTCTTGAAACTGCTCTGTGGTTACCATGGCTCTTCATGGAACTAAAACAGTCCTAAAAGCTTAGATAATATATTTACATTGGAAAATATTCTTCTCTTTTTTTTTTTTTTGTAATTGTTGGTTGAGTTTCGTTCGCTTCATGACCATTCTTGTCCCCACAAAGATGTGTGGCATTATGTCCTTTGTTCCCCCATTTTGTCCCTCGTGTGCCATTTGATTAAGGATCAGTCAAATGTTCTCATGTGATAAGACTCCCAAGATCAGAATGAGACAAAAGCACATCATGCCCCCCCTGCTGGTCTTTTTTAGCAGCTGTCTTGTCGACGGGCTTCATGCCGTCTCAGCAGTTACCACACTCGGCTTCCTCAGTCCAAACAATTATCTCATGCCTTCATCATTGCCAGATCCTTTGTGTTGCATTTAATCGCTTTCCTCACCACCATGCATGACGTGCATATTTCGACTGAAACGCTCACAGTATTAAATGGTCACCAAAACCAGTGAAAAAGTGCAGCTCAGTAAATCTTTATTCAATTATTTTAGTGTGCATCTTTTGAGAGGACACAGTAATTCCTATCTGTTTAGAATATTTATTTGTGTTGAAGGAATAAATTTTTTTTAGGATACCTGACATGGCGTCATAGCTAAAGATGAAGTGCTATGAACTTTTATTTAAGATCCCCATGCTCAAAATGATCAAGCTTAGCAGTATTAGCATGATGTTATTGCTCAGGGAAAAAATAATCATAATGATGCATTATTTTTAAAAAAAAATCATACGTATTACACACTAGATAAGACACATTGTATGTTAAATAGTTTATTTTAATTGTACCGTATGTTTATTCACTATATTTAGCGCTATTATGCCAGCTCATACCAGACATGAATTAACGGGTAGCGCCACCTGTCTTGCTTGCTTTTCTTTGACATGCAACCACACGAGGTTTGCTTTGAGCAAAGGAAGCGATCCTCCAACAGACAAAAAAAAAAGTATTAACAAAAGATCGCCAATCAATCTGGTGACCGGTGATTATGTTATTACATGAGCATGTCAATTTGTTATAAATCTCATCACCAAAAAAATACATTAAATCCCCGATAGTCTTTTAGGGGGGTGCATTTTAGTACTGCATACCTATTATATAAGTGCCAATGTTAATGGACATTCTTTTTTGGTTATTGCTCCGTCAGAGAAAAAGAATCCACTGATTCTGAAAGATCACTCCACCTCCAGTATACTCTGTGCCCACTGTGTCTGTTTGCTCGTTTAGTGTAGCTTTTTGTCCGAAAGATTGTTTGCACAGTTATAATTGTAGTCTACACCGACAGCTTGCTGACTTACTCCTGAAATTTGAACTTTGTTATGAAGGCCTTTTGAACTCTTCCATGAAGTACACATTGGTGGGAAGTAGTTTGGGGAAAGACCCTTCCTTTCCTGCTAGGCAAAGGCCCTTTTGTGCACCTATGCTAGTCACTACCAAAGAAGAACATGGAGTGAAGGAGAGTGAATCAACAGGATAGAAATATGTAGGTCAATTTGGATTTCAATGGAGAAGGACAGGGAGTGCCAGATGATGAAATAATTCAAGAGGTAGCAGGAAAGTGAAATCTCAGCGAGAGAAACATCCTCTCCTCACTCAATAGCAGAGCTGATTTTCTAGTAGATGTGTTATTTAAAAATAAATGTCTAAAACGTATTAATTCTTCTTACTTCCATCTCATGTGCATGCTATATAATTTAACACCATGCCGGTTCTCCTTGTTAGTCTGGTTGTGGCACTGGACGAGAGATAAAGGGGTGATGGGAAAGCACAACGGTGAAAAAATGACCTCATGAAAGTGCAGTTCGCATGCAAGTGTGATCCTGTCATCACTTCAGACCAGTGCAGAAAAAGGTCTTATTTAATGACCCCTTAATGGTTCAGTACAAATCATGTCTCCAACGTTCTCACTGATTTTTTTTTTCCCACCATTTAATACTTCATTGCTTTTATCCTGTATTTTCAGGTATTGCTGCATTCTCAACCCCTCTCTGTAATTCATCGTTTTATGGCGTAAACATGGGAACAACAGGCTCTTTCTTCCATCTCTCCATCTTTCTATCCCTCAGCTCTGCTTTTCTGCCCTCCTCCCCATTTTCTCTGGCCGTGTTTGGGACAATGTTGCCAGTGTTTTGACCCCAGCAGGGCTGTTGGCCCAGAGAGGCAGCCCCTAATGGCAAGACTGTCAATTACCAAGAATAACAAACAGCACAATGGTTCAGTAAAGTTCTGGTATTCCGATGGAAAATTGTTGTGTCCGTGCTGATAATTAGCGACTGGCTGTAAAAACATGACGAGTGGCAGCATACAGCGAACTGGGTCAGTGAACATCTAGGCGGGGCTTGTACTTGCAACTGTTGAAATTTTAATTCTGTCTAAATTGAGTGCTTTTAGCTCCCACGTGTGTCTACTTTGGTGACGCAACCACAGGGAGACACTTTTGTCCTGCTCAAATGTTGACTGAAGTGTGTCGTTGCAAGTTGTTCCTCGTCACACGTTAATGGCTGCAAAGTACCACAGAATGAATTGCTTGCCATTGATTTAATTAACATGAACTGCCATTTTTAAAAGGGAAGCATATGTCCCATAGCACTCTTTGTTTGTTTGGATCTTTCTGGTCTTTGCTTTTCTGGTTAATTGCATTTGAGCTTTTATAATTACATGATAGTGTTGGAACTGATCGATTTGAGTAGCGTGACTGTTGTGTTTTTGATTAACAGTGAAACTGCTCTCATCATTGCATGTTATTTGTTCTTCATGCTTGTCTTATCTTGTTAATCTATCCTATGTGTGTGTTATTCTGAAGTCTACAGATGTTTGTGAGCAGATTCTTAGAGTGGTGTCTCGCTCCACTCGACTTGAGGAGTTAGTACTGGATAGCGCAGGACTCAAAACGTGAGTAAAAATGTCAGTGGACTAAAGGTTTGGGACTCCCTCTTCCTCCTAGTCAGTTTACGAGAGTAATTTAAGAGTCCAGTCTTTTTTTTTTTTTTTTTCCAAAAAAATCAAGTCCATCCAAGTGCTGTTATATTTTGCCTGGTTTCATTGTCATTTTTTTGTTTTTATAACATATTGTTGCTATTACGTATGTCAGATTGAAGTCCAGGTTTAGTCTGCTTATTTTGCCAAAGCTAGGAAATATTTGCTCACATACTCACATCGTCTTTTTGGTCTCTCATTAGGGATTTTGCCCAGAAACTCGCTGCTGCCCTTGCACACAACCCCAACTCAGGTCTCACCACGATCAATCTTGCCAACAACCCACTTGAGGACCGAGGTATTATGTTTCACCAGAATGTTCATGTCAATATCTGATGAGAACTTTAATTTAACTTAGCGGAAGATACACGCAAAATTGGCTGGCCGTGTTTCTGTCTGTTTGTCAGTGAATTGGGCGTCCTTGAGTACGGGCCGATTAAAGGGACGATTGAAAACCCACTTCCATCCTTTTCTCAGTCCACCGTTTAAAAAAAAAAAAAAAAAAAACTAATCATCCTCTGTCCCCAAATTGTGTCTGGACAGACGGACCGTTGCGTCCCTGGGACGGAATGCCCATCTCTGGAAACCATTTGGAATGTTGAATATGCAGGATATAAATCATTTTGCATGAGTAGCTCTATTTATTTTAAAATGTTTGCATTTAGTTAAAATGATTAATTGTATTTGGACAATATTGTGTATTTATTTAGAATATTAACAAAAATACGTCCATAGTAAATAAAAAATGCTTTCCTTTGACCACTGATATATTATTCATGAAGACATTGATTTGAAAAATACAATTCATATTCAACTAGCAGTAGAATAGATAAGTTGTCTGTTAAAAAGTATTTGCACAAAGGAGAGTTGGGGAGAAGTACCTTGAGATGCCATTTTCATCAACTGTGTTCTTGCAGGTATTTCCTCCCTTGGTGCTCAGTTCGCCAAACTTCGTACTGGGCTCAAGCATGTAAACTTCTCTAAAACCTCAGTGTCACCCAAAGGTATGTGTTGTCTTTGTCTACCATAAATAACAAATGGATACAAAAAATAATTAGATTATTGATATATTACTCCTGTTCGTGAACATTTTAACATACATATTATGATTAAATGTAATTTACAGCTTCTGCTTGTCTAAATGCGCCGACCACAGTGATGGTACTCACACTAAATTGTTGCACTAATGGCAAGGCAACTTTATTTATGTAGAGCATATAATACACAAGGTAACTCAATGTGCTTTTGAATCAAAAGTACATCATTTAAACACATTTAAAAACAAAGACCTAAAGTAATAACAGTCTGCTTGAGTGGGTGAAACCGGTGATAAAAAGTCCCCCATAGTTATGCTGCAAACATTGTCGCATAATGCATGCCATACATGCAGACACTTTCTGTTTATATAAAAGTATTTTTTGAAGTCATTTGCAAGTGGTAATAATGACTTGTAGGTCAAATTTTGTCATGGTTTACCATCAAAGTAACCGCTATAACGTGAGACAGTCTTGTGGGATGCACTGGAAACAACTTCGGCCCAGGGCAATCAATAAAGAGCTATCATTTTCCACAGTGCAGCGTTGCTTTAAGCGTTCTCTGCTCAGAAGCCGTTGCTCAAAGCTCAATCTGTGGTGTATAACCCCAACTCCTAAATTGCCCATTGCTCAGAACTGCTGTGTATGAGGGGTTCCCACAGGTGTGAGAAATTCTTAAAATTGCCAGAATTGGTCTTGTTTGTTTTTCAACATTTGACAGGAGCTTCAGTTTTGGATGAATATCTCAAATGTGCTACTTTGTGCTCTTTCAACAATGTTTAAAATGATTGATAGTTGCAATGCATTTTCTATGTGGATCTCAGTTGGTTCAAGGAAAGCAGAATCACAGATGGCTGTGATGCGGGTCCATTCAAATCCGGCACAGAAGAGGCGTTCCCCGATTTAGTCTCAGGATCACATTTTGATTTGGGTTCTGGCTTGTAATATTGTAGATTGGATATTTGTCAGATGTGCTGGAATTTATTAAACGTGATCTATTGTAACGCTCGTGGCAGAAATGATCTGATTTGCTCGCTTTCTGCTTTATTTGTCTTTTTTTCCATTTGTCATAATCCTTATACAACTGGCTATCAAATAAATCAATCCACAGACGGAATGTGATTCGTCATAACAAGGACCGCGTGACATGGGTCAGCTATTCTATACGTCGTACGTCAATGCCATACACACCAAAAACGTCGATTATATAAGGACCTTCATTGTACTGTTCAATACCAACCTAATACATGCTGATTGTAATAGGTTGTCGAGAGGTCAATGTAGGGCTGCTCGATTATGAATCATGATTATTTTAGGAATAATTGAAACCGAGATTTTTCTCAAACTATATATTTTGGGGGGGGGTACAAAAAAGAAAAAAAAAATAGTAATAGATAAATGGAAACAGTATTAAAACAAAATGTATTTTATCTTAAAATAGAAATGTAAGGTTCAAATGTATAAATGTGTGTGGGGTTTCCTTGTATTATGAAATGCGTTTATTTCCTGTACACTTCTGAATTGCCATAGAACTGTTGTAACGTTTAAAAAAACAACTTGAATCGAATGCTCAAATTTTGTATTTGAGAATAGTCACTATAGTATTAGATATTGTAATATGAGTACTATTTTAAAAATGTTTTAATATACAATATATATAATATATTTTTTCTAATCGTAAGCGGAATTGAATTTTGATTAATTGCACGGCCCTAGGTCAGTTTATCACACTGATGTCTTATCTAAACTTTAAAATGAAAGAAAAATGTGTACAATTTCACCTAAAAAACCATGAGACATTCATAATCCATTCTCAGCGCTTGTCTAACTCCATTGCTTGACTAAATATGTATTCACGTCAATTTGATGTAAAAGCACAAGTGGAGATCTGACAAATGCTGACACAGCTTCCACTTGGCTCCATGTTTTTTTGTGTGTGCATGCGTTTCAGGGGTGAACAGCCTTTGTCAGTCTCTGAGTGCCAACCCATCCATCCCCAGCAGCCTCGTCCATCTGGACGTCTCAGGGAACATCCTCAGAGGAGACGACATGCAGGTGCATACAAAGAAGCACATTTCGCCTTAAAGCATTTTTGCATTGTATTTAAGCCACACATTTTTTTCGGTTATAATTTACTATGCAACTACTACATAATCAAAACGAGTACTAAATAAAATATACATATCAATTTCAGTTATACTGTAGATTGTATTTGTAGCTCGGCGGCCCGGCCGCTGGCGAATGAAAACTGATGCGCCCACCAATGTGTTTGTCTTAGAAAACATTTTTTTTTTTTCCCGACAGTTCTAAAATAGTAGTGAGTTTTGTGATGGCTGAAGTGCAGTTAAAACAACGGTGACAGAGTGTCGGATGACGGACTGACAATCGGGTCGGCTTGAAATAATGACGGACGGGTTGCCCACCTGCTGGCAAATGACAAAAGAGAGACCGTAAATGTTTCTGATGCGCCACTTCTGGTGTTCTATTTATGAGAAATTAAATTTTTCTCAATATTATGAGACATAATGAACAAAAAAACTATCAATTAAAAGAACTCTAATGAACTGCAAATGAAACCCAAACAACAGAAAAATAATTTTCCTCTTTATTTTTGCTTTTTTTTCTAACTGTTTAATTTTTCCTTTATTTCTTTGTAGCATTTTTACAATTTCTTGAGCCAGCCCAATCGACTGGCAACCCTTGATCTCTCCAACACAGACTGCTCATTGGACCAGGTGAGTAGGTGCCGAAGAAGAACAGAAAGAAGAAAAGCAGAGAGATATACATATTTAAAGATACATAATGAGGACATTTGTTTTCACCTGTTTAAAAGAGATTACGAATACATTTAAAGCGGAACAATCAGAGAATTTTGTCTGAATTCAAATAATTCCAACTTTATGTGTAATTACCAGGAAACAGGACACTTTTACAGCATGTGTGAGGTATTGCTTTAGGTCTGAGAGCTAAATACACCAATATTGATTTGTCTGAGATGTAGCCAGCTGTCAGTCTGTCAAAAAAGGAGATTGATCCACCCTATTTTTTTAGGTCTTTTCTACAAAGTTAATGTTCAGAGTTTTGAGCTGTGCTTATATAAAGTGCTTGATAAAAAAAGGGAACAGACAGGCAAAAAAAAAAAAAAAGTGTTCCTGTATCACATACGTAACTTATCTCTTATCAAAAGTTGGTAAAAAATCTGGAAAAAACTTTTGATGGTATTAAATGAGAGGTTCAAACTTTTCATGGGCACTATACTACATCCATCTGAAATGTATTGAAAATAAAGAGGCATATATTATGATACGAAACGAATAATATCATAATAATAATATGCTTGAATTACATTTCACAGGTTTGTTCTGCTCTCTTACGAGGCTCGTCCCAGCATTTATCTGTCCTCAACATTTCAAAGAGTGTCTTTCCTCACAGGTAAAACGTCAACTGTTGTGTCTTACACTGTCCAACAAACTATATCCATGCTCGGTGCTTAATTTATTTTTTAAAAAAAGGGACTTTTTAGCATGACCTCAATATTTCCCATGTGACACCTGCTGGTGACTGAGTGTCATTTTGAACAGACTTGAGGTGTTTGTTTGCACTCGTCATATGTGTAGCAGATGGGTTAGGGGCGGGTTTTTTTGACTGACACTGTTATCTAATCCCACTGAGTCTCTGGGGAGTTGAGATCTTCATCAAGCGGTGAATAGAGCTGATGTTGAGAGGGGCCCGCGGGTGTTGACTATTCAGAGAGATGATGAGCAAGGATAGCAGCAGGCAAAAGGAGAAAAAGGAATTACTTTCATAAAGATAGAGAAGCCAGTTTAAAAGACGCATTGGCTGGTGGATGCTTATTTCAAATGTAAATCACCAGTTTCATGGCCCTTTTTAAAGCTATGAAATCCTGTGAATGTAACAAAAAAAAGGTGAATTTTAAAAAGTTTTTTATTTTAAAAATTTTTCCCCTTTGAAATATATTGTGCTACACACTTCGAAGGAAATACCGCATTCAAGATACTGACAAGTTTATTCAGATGTACTGCACTGTATGTAAAATAACACCACAATATGACAAAATAAAACTAGACCACATCAAATCATAATCTCACTGAATCGAATTGAATCATTCCACTCCAAAATCAAACTGTCCTTGAATCGTATCGCATGTCTCGCGATGTCTTCCTATTTTTTCTTTTTATTTATTTTTTAATGGAAGAGATACACACCCCTAGTGCTGAGGGAAGGAAATGGAAAACTGTCTGGTATTGCAAAAACCGGTGTCATGTTTTATTTTTTATATTTTTCTGTAGGAAAGGCAAGGAGGTACCGCCATCATTTAAGCACTTCTTCAGCAGCGTCATGTCTCTTAGCTCCATTAACGTGTCAGGAACAAAGCTGGCGCCAGATGTCCTCAAGTGAGCGAACCACAGCAACAACAAAGTCTTTCTAATCCATCAATTTCTAAATATTTAATTTTTGTTTCCATCCCATTTAATGTTCTAGAGCTCTCCTGCTAGGCCTGGCTAGTAACCCCAATGTGAAGGATGTATCTCTTGACTTAAGCTGCTGTGAGGTGAGACTTTCCCCCACTATGCACAGGGCATTACTGCAATATACATTTTTTAAGTTTCGGACAAAGTTTGCTGTTTTATCATTTCTGTCACAAATCAAATGGTATGTGCCAGTTGCTGCAGTTATGTTAACTTATTTGGTGACACGCTTTGATCTTTAAATGCTTTTTTTAGGGTAAAATATGTGTTAAATAGTTAATCTGTCATTTTACATACAGCCCACTAATAATAATGGTGCATCTTTGCAAACGGACTTTCTAAAACCTTTTTTTTTTTTCAAGTGCCATTTTCAGCTTAATCTTGGTGAGTGTGGCATCTAATCATTTGGAACTGATCCTTCTTTAGTGCAATCAGCTTTTTAGCAGCCACTCTAAAACCATTTGACCGACTGGTGACATGCCAATAATGGGTATTATTCAGAGGCTTTATAATGAAATACTTAGCAGACAGCAGGCGGGGTAGAGGATGATCGTTGTAAGGCGCAGGGAGTAGTTCCTTTCTCACTCTAATTTTCACATCACATGCACAATTTATTTTTTTTCTTAATCTCAACCGGTATGCTGCGAGAAGAAAAAAAAAAGCTCTCTGTAGATTAAATGGGATCACCGAAGAAGACATGAATAGAAATCACACAGGAAATTCAATTCCAGATACCAGTGGAACGCTTCGCTCGGTGAAGCTGTGGGAATTAAATGAATAAATGATTCTATGCCCTAATGAGCCCTTACCTGATGGCAGTGCTCTAGCTAGGCTGACCGTACTCAAGAAGTGGCCTGCGCAGGATGCAAATGTGTGCATCAGCGTGTGGGTGTTTAGTGCAACTATATGGTCATTAAGCATCTGTGTGTGTTGTTGTTGCTAATTCTTGGGCTCTGTCTGACACGCTGTTCTCTCCCCTTAATGCCTCTGTAAGCTTGGCCATTGTGTAAGTACCAAAAGGCTTCCGCTTACTGATTAATTTGTCATTGTTCTTCCATTTTATTTCCTCTTTTTGAAATCATTTCTCCACCATCTTGTATTTAATGAACTACGTAAATTGTGCTTCATTATCCCTGTCATGCTTTATGATGATGGCCCTTAAATAAACCTACAGGTCATGACATTCACTTTTGACATCTGATAAAATCCACTATAGTGTCTCAAAAATTCTGATTTTATAAAGTTTTAATGCTCAGTATTAATGTACTCTGTGTTCATTAACGCGGTATTAGTTTTTTTTTGTTCTAGTAGTAGAACTGTCTTCCAATACTGGAAACAATGCATCTGGAAAAGTGTTTGGAGCGCTCTACTTGTGCGACGTTTTGTTATGTTACAGGCTTATTACAAAGTGGATTAGTCTTTTTTCCCCCCTGGAATTCCCACACACAACATTGTAATGATAAGGTTAAAACATTGTTTTGCTTTTTTCAAGCAGAAAGATCTTGTAAAATATCTTGCGCAATTATATATGCTTGATCCAAACCGAACTGCATTTGCATCTTTGCACATGTTCAAGTATCTTTTTTTTTTTTTTTTTTTTTAATTTCCTTTTATTTTATTTTGTTGTTCTATTTTTAAATATTTGTGCTTTAAAGATCCCGATGTGTTCATTAGCCTCCGTCATTCTTAAGGGGGAGAACTTGAGAACCATCACGACCAAGAAAGTGGAGTTTACTCGAGAAGGCGACAGTATAGATTTACTAAGTTTGGCAACTTTTTTATTGGATGTTATTAGTGTTTGTGAATGTGTGTCTGGGTAATCATAAATAAATATGCCATTATCATACACACAATCATTTTAATAACATCCCATATAAATTTTCCATCTACCGTGTCATTGCATGTTCAATCTGAGAATTTGCATTTATGCAGCTTGATGCTACGCTAGAAGCACATTTGTGCGACTATTTTCCAGTCGTGTTGGTTGAGCATCTGAGAGTCTCTTTTCAGCAACCGTTGCGTCATGTCCAGTGGTTTTGCATGTAGCGATCCACTTGTGCATTGTTTGTTTCTTGTAGTTATCTAACGTTGTGCTCTTGTTCCAATAGTTGCGTTCTGGAGGGTCCCAGATACTTGAAGGATGCATTGCTGAGATTCCAAACATTTCCAGCCTGGATATTTCTGACAATAGTGAGGCACCGCCCTCTGTACTGATTTTTCTGTGATCACTATATAAAGTATTTTTTCTGACTTTTTTTTTTTTTTTTTTTGCATTAACAGGCCTTGACTCTGATCTGTCGACTCTGCTGATATGGTTGGCAAAAAACCGATCGATAAGACACTTGTCTCTGGGCAAGAACTTCAACAACATCAAGTCCAAGTAAGACTACAAGCATGGTCTTTATACGGCTTGGCACACATGAAAAATCTGTCCTTGTCAAAAATGATGATCCGACCAGCAATATGTTGTAAAAATAGAATATTACTTTTCCAATACATACTCTTATCCTCTGCTTTTGTCATCTATCTGATTCAGAAACCTTGCTCCAGTGCTGGACAGTCTGGTTCACATGATCCAGGAGGAAGAGTCGGTGAGTTTTTCATTTCCTTATTTGTCTGTCTCTCAAAGCGGCATTACCTTGACTGTTAAGAAGGCATCCCTCGCATGATTCTGATGCGTCTAACATTGCCTGCTTCTCATCCCTTGATTGTTATATAAACCAAAGTCCCCTATATTGATCACCTGAATATTAAAATATTGCATGCCCGCCCTCATTTGTCTCCTTCATGAGTCACATCCACAGTGAAGTGATGAGTGAGGAATTGCTTGTGTGTGTGGGTGTGTCATTAGTTGCAGGAGACTAATGCAGTAATCTGTTGATCTGAGTGTGAAGGTTTACGCAGCAGGGAAAAGAAATGACGGTTGATTGAAGGCTACGGCTCAAATGCAGTGTTCAAGTATGTAGCTGAAGAGGAAGTGACGGTTGTGATAACAAAACAAGGGAACAAAAAAGTTTTGTTCTTGGTCAAACGAGAAACTCAGATTAGAGGGAAATAGGAGATATGCAAACATACAGGATAAAGTATAACATTAGCTATGTGTTTTGTTTTTGTTTTTTTTAAATTGATTTGTAGTCTTGTCAAATATTGCCAGAAATGATGTTGTTAATCTAAACCAGGACAATTTGTCCAAAAAGCAACCTTTTCAAAAAGAATGCACATTAGCAAAACAACAAGCGTAAATGTCTTTTTTTTTTCTTTTTATAACATTTAAGGGTGCATCTAAGAACGAAGACATAAAGAACATTGATCACAAGCCAATTGCAGGGGACTAAAAAGTTACTGTAGAACGATTCAAACAATTTACATGTCACGTTGAGTAGAATACAAAGACAGTTTTCCCATTTGCAGTCAAACATCAGCAGATACAATTAAGTAGCCCTCCACAGGAAGCTACTATTGCAACACTTTTTAAAGAATAGTGACTTGCGCTCTTAATTTGGCAATTTATTCTTTTTATAAATTTTTTAATTTCCGCAGTTTAATTAAACAGGGCGGGTGTGTTAACCCCGGGTAATGATTTCTTAATTTCACTGATTAATGAGGGAATGTGAGAGCCAATTTCTCTATATCCAAAGGGGAGAATGGACTTAATAACTACATTTTATCAACACATGCCCATGTTGAGATTGCAGGTCCCATTGCCTGTCGAATTATCTATTACACTAGATGTGGTTGGTACTGCTGCTTTTCTTGTTACCATGTTGTCATTTTGCAAAGGAGTTAAAACCAGCATACAAATCCCACTAATTCTTCAAGATGAAGTGGGTCACACTCGGTTCTTTGTTGTTAAACAGCATCCAGCACTGAGTCAGACAGGCCACCTTGCTTGGCTGCCCTGCAGCCATCTGTGTGTGACTGAGAGGCAAGCTTGTGAAACACTTTGGACAAAAGCATTATAATATGCCATCATTTGCAACACGGGGAAGCTAATGTGTCTTGTGGCTGGTTACATTTGCATGCATCATGTCTGCTTTGTGCAAATACAGGCTGTGAAGAATTCCCCCTGCATCTTTCTTTCAAGAAGGCATGAAATAATAATTTTCCGCCTTTGTTGTTATTGAGTTGAGCAACTATTCTCAACTGGTTAAACCCCTGCATGGCTATTAAGAAATGAGACTTGACAAGCACAGAAGCTCCATTAAAGATGTATTATTTAAAATACTGTAATTTTTTTTGACAGCAATAAATGCAGGGCTGGCCAAAAAGACAGATTTTTCAAACTGTCGGCTTTCCTTTCCTCCCCAGCCCCTCACCTCTTTGTCTCTGGCCGACTCCCGACTGAAGAGCGATCTGACCATTGTTCTGAATGCGCTCGGTAGCAACACGTCACTCACTAGGCTCGACATCAGCGGCAACGCGATGGGCGACATGGGTGCCAAGATGCTGGCAAAGGCGCTGCAGATAAACTCTAAACTCAGGTGAGGGCGACAAGATAGTAAATATGCGCACATCTGCCCATTTGTGTAACAGTGTGCTCTTGCCTTTACAGGACGGTGATCTGGGACAAAAACAATACTGGACCTCAAGGTCTACAGGATGTAGCAACAGCTTTGGAGAAGTATGTGTCAATTTTTATGAGCGTTGACTAAATTATCTAATTTCGAAAGTGTGTGTGCATTGTTAGGCCATTTTATTTTGAATATGCTAAGTAGAATATGTCTTGGTGGAGATGGAATTCATCAGGGTTTAAGTGTTTTGACTGAATGATCGGCTCCTGGCTGTGTGCGCCTCCTTCAAAATTTCCATCTGGGACACATCAATTTCTTTTGCCTTCATCAGCCTTTCTCTCTGCTTATCGTAGCCTCCTGAAGGGACATTCTGTCTAGCTCCTATCACGCTATTTCATTTTTCAAATAACAGTTTTCATTTTTTCCCGTTGTGTGTGTGTGCATATTTTGTGCAATTCCATTTCCTCATGCCCCCGTCGTTCTTGTCATAAAAAGCATTAATAATGCTTGACATTACATTGCTCTCAAATATTCCCCTGCTGTCTCTCTCTTTCTCATAAAAATAGTTCATAATGCTTGATATTATAATTGTTCTCAACTGTTCAGAAATATTAAGTATTCTTAAATAACTTTTACAAATGGGTGTTTTGAAAAGTAATTCAATTAATAAACACGCTTGGATCCCGTTTATAAATGTGATTTATTTTATTATTATGTATGATATGAATAAAAGTTTAACTGTTAGACTGTCACAGTACTTCGATTAAATCATGTGGGAAGACTGTCAAACCTGAAGAAGGGTGATGAATAAATAACACAAGTCAAATTTGTTGGTGGAAAAAAATCTGATTGGGATTGGGGAATCTTGTCCTAGAATGCAACGTAGGTTGTTTTTTTTTTTTCAGTTTTATTTAAGAGCACAAGTTTAAATTGATTTTTGAGTTTTCTCTTAATATACTCAGGGTCAAATAATATATATATTCTTACATACATACACCACAATTTGTTTTAATTTGCCTGAGTTTCTGATGCTAGATATTTGACCACTCTTTTTAGTACACTCTTGTTTTCCTGTGGGACGAAATACCAATTAATCTGTGCATTGCAATCGTCGCTTCACCAATTTCATATTTTTTAAGCGAATCTGAATCACCGGTAGGGGCGGGGTTGTTGATGTTGGTGCTTTGCATGTGATTCACATTGTATGGATGAAAGCATGGATGAAATGTTTTTATTTGCTTGCATATTGAAATGCACGAGAGAAAATGTCCATCTACAGTCAGGTGTATTTGATAAGTGTGTCCAATTTCCTTCCTCTGTTTGTGTCATTTCAATTTTGTCTTCTGACTGTGTGCCCAATAGGAACTTCACTATCCGTTTCATGCCCATCCCCATCATCGATGCCTCTCAGGCTTTGAAGGCCAGTCCAGAGAAGACAGAGGATGCTCTGCTCAAGGTATTGTAGCCAAGCTCCATTAGTTCCATCATGTACGATCTGCCTCGTGTTCATTTTCATGTGAAGTGATGTTTACGCAAATTGGAAAACAAGAAAACAAGAAGCAGGGTATTCATGTTGATACTGTATATCAATAGACTGACAAACATTTTTAAATACAGTATCTCTGCCATTATATTTGTGTTCCTGTTTCCCCCCACAGATTGAAAACTGTCTCTACAGAAACCATGAAAGCAGGAAATATCAACAAGAGCAGGCCTATCGCCTTCAACAGGGAATTGTCACCACGACGACACAGCAGGTTTGTAGACACATAAGGATCACTTTCTACCGCTTACTAATTTTACTTACCGTGCATTGTATAAATGCAAAAGTGATTGTCATTCTACAGCTAAAATGACCCAAGCTTTGATTGCAGAGTTATTGATTTGGGCTTTAAACTGCTGCTTTCTGTTGTCTAGATGATGGACCGGATTTGTGTGAAGGTGCAGGACCACCTGAACTCTCTGAGGAACTCTGAGACCGATGCCATCCTCGAAGATGTCAGGTCTGCTGAAAGCCTCATTAAAGATGCAAGGAACTCTAAAACGGTGAGAAACAGGACTTGGTTGATGTCCTGTTTGTACAATCTATGATGTGATGTTTCATTTCCAAGCTCATCTGTGAGGCCTTTCAGACAATTTTATGTGCAATTGTTTCTGCCTTTGGGTTTTCTCACAGCTCCTTCCTAACCTCTACCACCTGGGCTCTGCATCTAGAGAGGAGGTGCACCGTGCTTCAGTAGGCCCCATTCAGGAGAAATTGGAGTCTATGGCAGGCGAAGTGACCTCTGTCATGGATCAACAGTTGCAGGTATATGTGATGACATTAACGGCATATTATGCCCGGGCAACCTTTTGGATATAATTTGGGGACCCAAATTCGCACTCGAGTTGAAGGGCCTTTTTTGTCCAGTCATAGAAGAAAACCATGGCATTGGCGCCACATCCAGTCAATAATAAAAGATAATAACCAAATTCTTTACTTTTGCCTGGTCATATACTCATTTGTTGGGATTATATGTGTATTAGTGAACCATCTCTGGCCACGCTAATAGGTACATAACAGTTAAATGACATCCAATACAATTTATCTAACCTAAAAAAATGAAAATGCACATTGTTGCTTGTCATGCAATATGCTGGGAGCTGAGACAATAAATAGGGTACAACCTGGACTGGTCACCAACCAATCACAGAGTACATACTGTATAGACAAACAAATATTCCATTTAGAGTGTTCAGTTCACCTAAAATGCATGTTTTTGACATGTGAGAGTAAAATGGTTGACTCAAGAAAACCCACACAAGCATCGGGAATACTTGCTAACGCCACAATGGACAAATTGAACCAATGAACCGCAGAACTGTGAGGCATACAAACTAACCTCTTGTTCACTGTGGTACAAAGTATTTAAAACGTTTTATGAAGCTGTAGCTGTTGCATTGAATCTCATTTTAGTTAATGATGTCTACATGCACATCTCTTTGAATTTGTTAATCAATTCTTCCAGAGCCTCTTGGAGTCGATGATGGATGCAGCAGAGTCTCTTTGTCCGCATGTGATGAAAAGGAGTAATCTGCGCTCAGACCTCGTGAAAGCCAGCTCAACCAAGATGGTCATCCCCAAGAGTTTTGTCACCAAAACGCTCCTGGATCAGTCTGGTATTGACATCATCAATAAAATCAGGCGAGTTCCTTTATTATTTGAGTAATGTAATGTTGAGATATAATATAAGGTCTGACCCTATTTTTTTCTTTTTTTCGTCAGTGAGGTGAAACTGAGTCTCGCCTCATTCCTGTCCGATCGCATCGTTGATGAGATTTTAGAAGCTCTTTCCACTTCACAACACACTTTGGTGCGTAAATCCATCACAATTGTGACTTGTTGCTCAGCATTAGTTCCTCACCACTTTCAGCATCATTTTTCTACTCTTGCTCAAACCAATTTACTTCTGCCCTTTTCATGCCCGCCCTCTCTTAGGCAGACCATCTAGTGCGGAGAGGGCGGCCCTTGGTGCAGCAAGAGTCTGTTGACATGGACGTTCCCGAGGAGAGAATTCCTAAACGGGCGTCCACGGAAATCCTGGAGGGTGAGCGGCTGGACGAGCTGGAGTCATGCATGGTAAGGGTCATTTTATTTTGCTTATGTTGCTCATGTGACTGAATAGATGGAGAAAATATGCTGCAGTTATCATCAGGTGGCATTTACTTCTCATGTGTTTCTCTTGTCCCTTCCTTTGATGTCGTGTACCTTTTTCCTTATCCTCTATCATCTCTATTGTCTTTCTCCTATTTTTGAAGCCCGTTCTCTAAGTTGATTGCCATCTTGGCTGTTACCCTCAGTTTCCCCAAGGTTTGCCTATATAGGCTTTATTGTCTTTTTCTTCAATTTCCTTTGTTCATCCTCTTCTTGCACCTTTGCTCCATGGAGACACTGTGCTGCACCAGTGTAAGTAATCGTGGACGGTCCTTGTCTTCCCTCACTGAACCTGCTTGCTCAATGGTTATCTGCAGTGTAAAAAGTGTTTATGCTTGTCTTTCACCATCTACAGTGTGTTATGTTAAGTTAGATCGAAAGCTGGATGTATTCATTTGTGTACCAGTCAAATGCTATGTTGATCCATTGGTATTTTAGTAGTGCATCCCTCTGCCACATAAAACACTTAAGTTTATATGTGAAGCTCTAGAACTGTTTTACTTATAAGCAATAAAATGGAATGACAGCAATAACCGAAGCAGGAAATACTGGAGATATTACTGTCATATTTGTGATGCTTTAATGGCATTCTGAATACAATCTACATTCACTACTCGGATTTTTTTTTTTTATCTGATGGTGTTCAAAGGGCATAACTCTGCAATAGACATTAGATCTGTGGGTGTGAAATGATAATGGCGTTTACATACACCGCTCCAAATTACTGCAACAAATATGTTCGAAAGAAATTAAATTTGATATAGTCTATCCAACCCAATTTCATCCTTTGTTCCTTCCGGGAAGTTTTCAGATCAAAATCTGGTTTCTAATCAGGACGCTGACTTTGAGACATTCATCAAATTATATTTAGATTCCACTGTAGATGGACACTTAATCACTCCCCTCGTAAAAATACCTGTTATGGTATTTATTTATTTATACCAACTCTGGGAAAATGTGTTTCATCCTGAAATATATATCTATATTTATTATATGTATGAAGTATATCAATAAAATAGGTGAGTGATATTTTTTGTTTGTACTTAGTGTTTTTGGATTGCATTCCTTAATATTATTTGTTCTGTAATAAAAAGTAATCCCAAATTCCACACTTCAATCACAGTTCACCAAAGTAAATCATGGGAAAAACATTATTTGGCTTTTTATTTATTTATTTTTTTTAATAATTCCAAAACATTGTGTGTGTGCTTCTCTTACAGATGACGCCAAAGACAAAGCGGAAAAGCATCCATAGTAGAATGCTGCGACCTGTATCTCGTGCCTTTGGTAAGATACATGCGATAGTGTGTTTAATTTCAAATCCAATTAATTTTTGGGGTGGAATAATAAAAAGTCTAAAAAGTGACCTTTATATTAAAACAAAAAGGTGCACTGGTGCCCTGCTCTACGCCTCCAAACATACTGGAGGAAGTTTCATATATGTTGACAAATACCTGTCTGTTGAAACGTAACATTTGTCTTTGTAAAGGAGTTTCAGATATTGTGCGGGTATGTCTAATGTTGTTGCTAGTGTGTCTTAATTTTATCATCCTTTTCCCCAACACTATCAATAGAGATGGAGTTCGACCTAGACAAGGCACTGGAGGACGTACCAGTGCATGTGGAAGACACGCCGCCTCCATCTCACACTCCTTCAGTTTCCTCTCAGCCTTTACCAAAAGGGGAGCAGCGTGTGCCGGGATGGATGTTGGAGCTTCCGTCCGAGGAGGAGAAGAAGCTGCAGCACTTCACCAAGCTAAGACCCCGCAGAAACAAGAAAACACACTCAAGCAAAATACCAGTGAGTGTGACTTGCGTTTAAAGACAATAAGTGAAATGTGATTACCTAATGTATCTTTGTTGTTATTTTCAAAAGCAAATGAGCATCGCCCCACCTCAGGATGGTGAGCAGAATGGCCTCATGGGAAGGGTGGATGAGGGTGTGGATGAATTCTTCTCCAAAAAAGTCACCAAGATGGATTCAAAGTAAGTCACGTTGACATTGTTCTCTCTTACGTTTGGCTTTCTGCTCAAATGTTGGATTGTTCTCTCCGCAGACGTTCCATAAAGAGCTCAGAATCTCACGATGGTGAGAAGAAAAAGAGCAAAGGAGGCTTCCTCAACCTGATCAAACGCTCTTCCAAATCAGATAAATCAGACAAGTTGGACAAATTAGAGAAAAACCAGGTGACACCTTCATCGTCTGCAACATCTTCGACATCTCTAGTGTCAGCTTCCAGCATTGCAGAGGAACCCTCCTCTCCAAAGTCGACAGTGAAGAGTCCAGCACCCGAGCCAAAGTCCAGGTACCTTTACACCAGTGCCTCTGATGTCAAATAAGAAAAAAGAACCCAATTAGAGTGTAATATTTTTTGTGCGCAGGTCTGAGGCTTTTAGAATACTTTTTTTTTTTTTTTACGCCCCTCAAATTTTCATTCATACGTGAAGTTATCAGTCATTTGAGTTGACCATATTATTGGGACCTGGTTAATATGTTGAACAACTCTGAAATTTACAACCATGCATTCCCTATTTATTAACCTGTCCATTTCATCCTGCAGAGATTCATCCACTCGTTCACAGCCTACAGACTACAGCAGTGGCTCGGAACGTTCGGAGGAGCTGAGGACGCCCGACTCTATAGACGAGCCGTGGGAGGGCTCAGACGGCCGAGGGAGTCCCCAGGGCGGCCGGCGGTACCCGGGCATGCAGATGATGGGTGGTGGGCTCCTGGCGGAAATGAAGGCCAAGCAGGAGAGGAGAGCACATAAGGTGAGCTGGTGTCAGGCAAAGAAGAAGCAGAAAAACAAAAGAACAAAAATGTTGCATGAAATGGTTTTCTGTTGGCATACTGTCATGTAAATCTTTGTTCGGGGAATTTGCGCCCCCTTGTGGAGCCAGCCTCTGTTAAGCCAGCAACCGTTGTCACGTGATGCACGCTCAGGGTTACCCCTTTACTTACTGTTTTCCGTTTGATTGTATTTATAATTCTGCTTATAATTCTAATATAATTCTGTTCTAGAATTTTTTTTTTTATGCATGTTATTGTAGGTTTGTTACCTGGCTACGACACGTTCCAACTTTGGTCTAGATTTCGGCTAAGTTGCTATAAAGAAGGACTCCGTGCCTTATACATGTCAGTCGAATGAATGTTTTGGGATTGCACAAGATCTACTATTACATAATCCAGTGGAAGACAAAGACCACCAATGTTTGAAAAAAATCTTTAATGAACAAAATTTTCTGTGTGTTTACAGTCCTCCAGCCCTGACAGACCTGACACCAATGCCACAGGTAATTAACATGGTTAGTTCTCATTCTGCTAGCAGAATGGCATATGAAACAAATACAGGGACGTTGGAACATGACCTTGCACTTAGAGTTTTATTAAAAGAAAAGTTTTCATATTGATAACAAATGTACCTTCCTGTATTAGTTTGAAAAGTCATTGTGTTCGTATGTTTTTATTAATAAAAACAGATTTAAATAATCAAACCTCAATGAAGTAGAGACATTTTGTAAAATGAAAAGAGAATGCAATGATTTGTACTTGAAGTATTTTTTCATTTTATTTTGATGCCTTCAACACATTCCACAAAAATCCAAGACGAGGCTTTTTGCTTTCCGCCGCAGAGGAATACAACTATTTTTCAGTTTACAGAAGTGTGTTAGACACGTTGCCACTTATAGTTATGCAGCATGAGAATCACAACATCCGCTAGTCCAGGCCAGGACCCTTCATATATCGAAAGTAATGTGTAAATAGAGCTCATTTTTCTACAAAGACTTTGTGCTTAACTTTACGGGGTAGTTCATAACTCAAGGTTCCTCTGTATGTCAGAATATCATAGTGACAAGTGGGGTGTACCTAATAAAGTGGTTCTGACTGTATTAGCAGTATTTGCAGATGTTATATTTTGCGTTGAAAAATGCAACTGAGCTATACTCAGTTCTGCAGGTTTTCATCACAGTGACCATCTTCCCTCGACCAGGTTCTCCAGAGAAGACCTCAGCTCGTGTTGAAACAAAGCCTGATCCAGCTCCTCGTCCCCGGGCTCCATCCTCCTCAGGCTCTCCTGGAGGGCCCGTGAGTCCTAAACCGGCAATGGCCCTGGGTACGAAGCCCGCCCTGTCCTCCCGGCCCTCCCTTCCTCAGAAGCCAAGGACCACCAGCAGTCGGAGCATAGGTACTTTCAAATCCTCTTTGCTATGTAACAAATGCGATGGGAGCGAAATGCTTTCATATTATTTTCTATGTTTAATAGATGAGAGCTCAGATGCACCCAATGGTGGGGGGCTGTCTCCTAAATTGACAGCTCTCCCGTCGCTGAAGAAGGTGTTACCAGAGAAAGACAAGGAGGGCCACAACAATCTGCAGCCGGGAGGTTCTGCTACTAAACTCACTCAGGAAGGTGAGTAGCGGCTCTGCGCATCATCGCTCATGTTACATAGTATTTGTCTTTTGTGTCATCCAGAGTAAGGAATCTTCTTCTAATCATAAAAGGAGGATTATGACATAGGTCATGAGTAACATTGGATGAATGCTAAAAAAATAAATAGTTGGGCTGAATGACAATCCCTTTAAGCTCCTGGCAGCCAAAGCAAATGTTCATAGAACCCACTGTGCATAAACAAGCAATGAAATTGTGCAAAAAGCATCAGAGACAATAGCTGTTAGATGAACGCATTGTCTGTCATAATCACTACTCGGTTGTTACCGCTACTGATTGCTACAGCTCATTAATAAATCCATTTAAACTGAATTTATACAGTCAAACCAAACTGGTTTTAATGGGTTTTCAAAAGCTGACCTCCAAAATGGAAGCGGTATGGGAGCAGAAGTCGTTATGAATTGGAAGCATATCTCAGTTTGCAGAAGCGTTCCGTGAGAGATCATCAAGTGTACCACAGAAAATTACGATTAACTATGTTTGCATATAATTGTGATTTTTTTTTATTGTTGTAAAAAAGATGCATTGCTTTTTGTTTGAAGGAAAAAGGACCTTCAAAAAAATAATCGCAACTTTCCACTGACTTTCTCCATTTTTCCACTTTTCATCATCCTTCCCATTCAGGAAGGAAAGCGTCCGTGTCGGAGCCCATTCAACGCTCAAGCCATCAACGCAGCAACTCTGATGACCACAGCGCCTTCAAGGGCAAGGGACCGTCTCCAAATTCAGAGAAGGACAAAACAGGCAAAAAAGTTTCCAATCCTGGGGAGGAAACAGACAAAGAAATAATTTTAATCTAAATTCACCACATTTAAATAAATAAATAAACCCATGTTTTTTTTTCCATTTGAAAATGACTGAATTGTCAACATGAAGAATACTTTGTATTTATAAGTTGTATGCCACGAGCACAAATGATGGAATACCTGTTTACTGTTAACAGTAATTGTGTTAATATGAGTCATCATACAAACGTGGTGTTTTTCCAGAGTAACATTTTCATACTCTTTTTGATGTCACCTACTAAACCAAACATGAACTAAGAGCTTCCTTCCTACAGAAATTTCTATTTATACAGTCTCTGGTGATTCAAAGAGTTCCTGAGTGTTCCGGCAATTAATAGTGTGAGCTGACCAGTTAAAAGCACTAAAAAAAGAGGCATGAATATGCTTTCAGCGGAAAAGCAAGCGTGGGCTGAGAGTAGA
Source organism: Idiotropiscis lumnitzeri (assembly GCF_059441095.1). Classification (NCBI taxonomy): domain Eukaryota; kingdom Metazoa; phylum Chordata; class Actinopteri; order Syngnathiformes; family Syngnathidae; genus Idiotropiscis; species Idiotropiscis lumnitzeri. Next base: position 12,523,553 of record NC_142400.1, on the reverse strand, counting down.
GGTTGTGAAACGATTTAGTAATAATATCCTGTGCTATTTCTCACTGTCGCTTGTCCCGGGGACCACACTTACAATAATAATACCACTCATCACTCTATTGTACTTGCAGTCAAATATGATCTTAGATCCAATGGCATTTTGGCTAATTGCCATCAATTTTTCTAACTGCTAAAAATCCGTTTCATTTTTTTCTGACTCCATTATGCAACTCATCTTTTTTACAGGACAATACAGGTTGAAGCTGAGTATCTCAGCACACACAAATCACACTAATGTAGCTTACTTGTACTGAACAATCTCCACCCCGCTGGTCCTCACTGGTGATTAACCTTTGCGCACTGCGCGGTACACTTTAGCTTTTAATCAACAAAGGCTTCAGCACTGTTAATGAACAAGCATTCACGTCTCGTGGATGGAACAATTGATAATCTTACCCTTTAACTTGCCGGGGGGTCTGTCTTTGTGTGAATAGGAAATGAAGTCATGTGATTGAGTTTCATTAAGTATGACGCTAGCTGTTGTGTTGCATGCCACTTTTTGTCCCGTTGTCCTTCTGACTTTTGAGTTCAAGACACATTGCGACGCTCATCTGTATCCCTCAGAAACGTATAGTCAGGGCTTTCAACCTTATTGACTGGAATGCAAGTGGCGTAACATTTTGTCCAATAAGGATCTTGGAATGAACTGGCAGTGTTTGTTTGTTTGTTTTACCTCGGTGCTCTTGCATTGCTTCTGGATGCATACCTTGACAGCACAAAAACATCTTAAAGAGCAACAAATGTTATTTGTACTCATCTTACACAACCTGACAACTGCGACTTGTCAACGCATGCGCTGCAAAATGAGGTGGATGGGAAACATGAGCTCCAGTTTGGATTGCTCCAGTTTGCAGATTTAAGATTACGAATAAGCCGACTGGCGTTCAAGCACAAATGTCAATTGAGGGCCAAAAAGAACAATTGCTCTCTTTTTTTTGTTTTTGTTTTTGTAGAATGGCTTCTCAATACTAATCATGCAAATAATAGTTCCTGTTGTAAATAATTTCGCCAAGTTAATTTATTTTTTTTGTCCAAAAAGATGTTAGGTCACAGGTGCACAAATTTGCTGCAGCTGGCTGTGACTTTGACACAAATAACAGTAGACTCGAATGAGTTTTGTGTGTGTACGTGTGTGTGAGACTGCATGACGTGTACTGTACTGTATATACTCTGTCCCTCCAAGCCTACAGGTGTGTATGTGTAATACATACACATAATATGTACACTGTGACTTTTTTTTCTTTGTTTTGGCACATGCGGTTTGTTTTGGTACTCTGCATGTAACATTTGAGATAACACCCACCACATTCTCTCTCACATGTACATTTTGTTTGTAAAGCCTGTGGTCTTTACGTATGCGTTTGGTATGACGTGTTAAATCTTAACATTACTGACATGATAAGAAAAAAAAAAGGGGTTGTAATGCAAAATTCTCACGTCAATACTGAAAACATATTTGCACATCCTACGTCTTGATTTAGTTTGGGCATCCAATTGTGTTGCTTTCATACTGTTGTTCTGCTGATGTCCATGTGAATATTAACGTTGATTAAAATCATTTTACTGGCTTTTGGGTTGTGCTTTTTTTTCACACATTAGGAGAACTTTCAGTGGAACCTCCAATGAATTAGAATCAAAGTATAGTTATTGACTTGACTAACTTCTTTTTCCCAATGGAAATAATGTGAATTGATTTGTTGTAAGATTTTCATAATGCTAACTGTTGTACATTGTCTATGTATGCAGATGTTGGGTGGCTCAAGATTAGCATAAATTCCCTTTCAAATATTCAGCAATGTAATGGATTAATTGTACTATTATACAAATTGCTTTCTTTATTTCAACCCTATTTATGGTTCAAGCCGACTGATCAATTCTTGCTATTTAAATAATAATAACCCAGAGCACTTTAAAACGTAATGGAGGCAATTAGGACCGGGGGTGATGGAATTAACTGATGAAAATCAGAAAAACTTCTCGAAGAATGTCATATAGAGAGACAAATCAGGACTGGAACTTTTTTTGTTAGGCACATTGACTCTCTGTCCACAGATCCAAAAATGAAGCCTATCAAGTAAAGAACACTGTCCCTACTCATGTGAAACATGGAGGAGCCTCTGTTATGTTTTGAAGCTGCTTTGCTGTGCAGGGTACAATTGTCTTGCAACAGGATAATGACCCCGGACTCGCAGCTAAAAATGCTAAGAGCAAAACTTTGGGCTTCCAGGAGCCCAGCTTTAAATTCTACTCAATCTGCAGAAGGAGCTGAAAACATGCAACCTGGAGAGAGCAACATTCAAACCTGCGACAACTGGAGAATTTTGTTCATGAAGAGTCAGCCAAGAAACAACTGCTGAGAGGTACAGAAGTCTCATTGAAAGTTGTTAAGATGTGCTACCAAATATTACGGGTCACATGTACAATTTCTACCCAGCTAGGCCTGCTTCACGAGCATGTTTTGTAACCACGATTCAAAAGCAATGTCTGTTTTTAGATTATTTTCTGTTCATGTGTATTATTTATTACTTGTGTTAGATTCAATTTATTTCTAAGACGATTGTAGCTTTTTATTTCATTAGCAGGGCTGGTACCGCCAATTTCGTCCACGCGCTTTTCAAATGCACAACCACCAGGTGGCGTTAACAACACATCAGAAGTGTGTGCGAATGTTGCGTGCAGTTCCCACTTGCAGAAGGGGTGTGGTTTCTGCATACAACATATATCATTCAAGCAAGAGTTTAAAAGACAACCTCCTCTCCCCGCAGGAGTCTTTCTGTGTGAAAAGTGTCACAATGGACAGTGCCTTTGATAAGCTGGACGCTGCTGGTTTCTTGGAAATCTGGCAGCACTTTGATGCAGATGGTAAGAAAAATGAGTCACATTTTTTTTTCTCATCTCCAAACAGCTGTTAAAGGAGATGTATTCTGTGTCTTGTGAGGAAATCATCGGGAAAGTAATTTTTGTTATATTTGAATTTTGAAGAGAGCAGGTCATAGAGTACAGTCACAGATGGAAAAAGGCTGGATAAAAGTAGTGAAAAATAGTGACTTCTTTTAGATCTTTTCAATTTAAAATAATCTGTTAAATAAATCTTTTTTTTTTCCAGACAATGGCTACATTGAGGGAAAGGAGCTGGATGAGTTTTTCCGACACATGATGAAGAGACTGGGGCCAAAGGTGAGTCCACTTGACATTCTGAACTCATCCGGTTCACCTGTGATGACAGCAGTTCATTTAAGTACGCACAACATTTATCATGTCATCACTCGTCGCATTTGCTGATGAAGGCTCATGATACATGATGCATGACTCAGCTATGAATTGCAAATGCTCTGCAATTTCCGCACATGGTCGTGTCATGTTTAGGTAGCTGATGTCACTTTACATTCGCATTTGGTAAATTAGCCTCCAATCATAAAGAATGTCTCTGTAAAGTGCGAGCGTGTTTGACGTGCTCACAAATGGGATTGTATTAAACATACAGGCCGCATGTCAATTAGTCGTCCTTGTTTGCTTTGCAGTGTAAAAGCCACAAGGATAAGTGCATTGCTTTGTTATTTATGTGGCCTCGGATAAACGCACCAACCTCGTCTTACGATACTATATTTGAGTCAGTACCATATTCGCACACTGGACAATTCAGTCGTTGTACCTGAGCTTGAGATTCTTAACCAATCGGCAGTGAGAACTCATCATGAGTGCAGCAGAAAATTTTCCAATTTTGCTTACTCCCTCTGACATTAATATTAACATCTTTATTCTATTTCTTTGCTAATGATGTATATTGGTAGGCAGAATTATTAAATGCTCTGCCATTAGAATTAGAATCAGAATCAGAATCAGAAATCCCTTTATTGTCATTGTACTCAAGTGTGCAACGAGATTAGGTGGCAAAAGGTACACTAAGCAATGATCAATAAACCAAAATTGTGAGTACATCGAGACATTATTTATTTCAGTATTCATACTTTTTGTTTTTGTTTGTTTGTTTTGGTGTGCGGTGAGATTTTTTTCTACCTTGGCTTAATAAGGCTTTAGAAACACAATTCTAAGCACATTATCAGAGTGACTTTGCAAAAATAATTACGTTAGGATGTTCAATATTGTAATCTTTCATACATTATTGTACATGTATACATATTCTTGTGATATGATATTTTGAAAAGTGACGCTCATTTTTATCAACAAAATTGAAATGTGCAAGTTTGCAATGCCCCCATCTCCCAGAAAAGTCCAGTTTCAGTCTGTGAGATGGAAAAGGTTTGCCTAGCAACAACAAATGGTTCCCGACTTAAGTATGATGATGATGAAGACAAACACTGGCTTTTCACTAATGGATCTGAAGCCAGCATGCTCATCTGCAGCCTGCGCGTTCTCCACTTGAAAAGTCATGTTCCCAATCATATGTTTCCATAGTTACTTGCTTCTTTGGATGTTGGTATCTTGTTTCAACTGTGGTTATGAATTCTTTGATATATGACGTTTTGTATAAAAAAAAAAAAGACTGTGGCCTTTCTTGTTGTCTCCATTCGGTGCAAAATGTGTCTCTTGCTTATGTGAGTCAGCCACCAATGTCACTGCTCTTTATTTCTCCCAATATGTGAAACGGAAACATTGTGAAGAAAAGTGCATCCTTGAGACTGCAGAACCAAAAAATAAATAAATAAAAAGTCCCGGTACATGGTTGTTTACCTTTTAGTGTTACAATTGCCAGTCACCTTCCCTAGTAATACGGACATACCATTCATCAGTGACAATCAAAATATTTGGGAAAAAATTTTAACTTTAGTTGCATATAATGCTTTGAACTTTTAATTTTATGATTAGACATTGGCCTTTTATTTTTTCATTTTTAAATATCTTGTTATTATTTTCTTATGAACAGTACATGGTTCTGTAATCTTTGATGTGTGCTTAGTTTGAAGTTGTGATACTTGTATATGAGAGTGAAACCCTCGGGGACATACACAGACATTTTGAAGCGTGGGGGCTCAAGTGAGAAAAAGAGATTCTTGTAACTTATGTATAGAAACATCCAGAGGACTTACCTGTTTATTACGGTACCTTTACACTCACATAATGGTTGGAAGTAGCTGCACAAAGACATTTTTTTCTTGAGTATGCACTGGGTTTATCACAAGAATGAGCACGAATAAAAGAAACTGTGACACCTTGGGCCCTATTACATTCCCAGCACAAGTCAAGCTGGTCTAACTGTGCACATGGGTGGAGTTGTTTTTTTTCTTCTTCATCTTTTGGCCTTTTCATAGATGCGGGCAGTTAGAAAATAGAGTTTGCGCCGTTGTGGGAGTGATCACCGCCGACTTGCTCTTAAGCCAATGGAAGCGTCTTAAACAACATCAGCCAGCACCTCCTACGTGCATGTTAGCAAGACATACACTAGCTATCTTTGGTCTTGTCATTTGTGAACTAGAAAACTTCATTCATCAGCACTTGCCTCCAAGAGTAAAACAGCAGAAAGAAAAACATCAAGGGCACTTTTTCCTCAAGAAGAAAAAGAGGCAGGGGCTCAAGCCCCCTTTGACATCTATATGCATGTGCGTGCCCGGCCTTCATCTTTACAGCTTAGTGACACACCTATACCTTTTAAATTAATCTGAATTGTTACAACAGTTAAGAATTAAATAATACGCCCTGTGTGGTCTACAATATATGTGATTTGTTTTGATACGATATCGACACAAACATCATATATCGCGATTATAGCTGACTAAGTCTGATCACTTAACTCATTCGCTCCCATTGACGGATAAACACGTCAAAGATTTTTATTTATTTTTTTTTTTTTACTCGGCTGGTAGTGAATGAGTTAAAACACTGCACAACAAATAAAAACATTTGATCACATCTTCATCACATAAACTCCACTTAAACAATAAAGTATCACATACTATGTGGAAAATAGTAATTTCATAAGGGTTGTCTTGTTAAAATGAATCGCTTTTGTCAAGATCACGTCCTTATTCATCGTTAATTGACTCTGTGTTGATTTCTACGCAATTACTGTTGGTATGATATCGCATCACGGGTTATTCTGTGAATCTCATCGATGTAGTGTAATGAAAACACATTTGCAAGATAGAAAGTTGAGCCTCACTGCTATGGATGTTCAAATGACTGCTCATTATGTCCCTGCAGGAGAATGTGACTGAGGAGCGGGTCCAGAGGCTGAAGCAGAGATTCATGTCGGCCTACGACGTCTCCGCTGATGGCAAACTACAGATCCAGGAGGTACGGCGTCATCAGCAGCATGTCTCTTTAGTGTCATGTGTCATTTTTGTGTCGTCTGTGGCACTGAGCTTGGTGGAGGTCATTCATGCTGCAAATATGGATATCTTCTCGAGTTCAACTCTTACTTCTGCGCACATGAACAGAAAAGCACGCACTCAACTGGTTTTTTTTTGTCGTTACCAATTGAAAGCCTCACAATTAAAAGTATTTATGGCGCACTTTTGTCTGTCACTAATTCACTGCCACTCTCCTCTTCCGCTGCTGCATTTAAAGATCTGTCTTTTATTTAATTCATGTTTCCATGACAAAGACACAGCCTTAATGCTGTTAAGTCTGCTCTGGAGGCTTTCCACCGCTAATCTCACTGACTGACTGACACCGAGGCCCTGTCAAGTACTGTTCAAATATCGACTCAATTCTCAAAGGAGGCATTTTTCATTTAATCTAACTTGTCTGACGACTGAGATTTAATGTCACGGATGGAAGATGACAATGTTCCCAGGCTCCACCAATTCAATTAGTTTACGATGTAGAACCAGTTGAGAACGGGTTCTTTCTTTGCTGCATTTGAAGCATACACGCCCTGAAATTTTCCATTTTTTCTTGAGTTTGTTGTGAACACTGAGGGACAGCAAGGACCTTCCCTGCTTGTCTGAAGACTATCAGAGGCAATGACCTCCATTTACATTTGAATATTTGTTCCATTGAATTGGATGAATGTATTCCCTTCAGTCTATTCTTGTCATTTTGTAGTGTTTGTCTGCACTCGCTTTTATTAGATGTACTGTATGTAGATATTGGATTTTTTTTTTTTTTTTTTGGGCCAATCAGATTTCAGCTTCTATATGTCATCATGTCAATATCCTGTCGAATCTAGAACGATATTGACATGGAAAAAATGTTTTTTCACTCAGAAATGACATTTTATAAGGAAATTTCTTCATTAAATTTTACTTTCCGGTCATAGTATGAGTTTATTTAAAATAATTACGACTAGCAATTATTTATTAAATATTTTAATTAATTTTAGTCTCATTAGTACTTTTTAGTATTAATTAGAAATTGATAAACTTTTTCCCCGATTTTTTTTTAAAGTAAATGTCACTATACTTTTTTAGTGTAGAATATATTGATAATCCAAATTCACCAGCACAATAACGTCAACATTTTTGTTTGCTTTCATTGATTGGTCTGAGTAAACTTGACACAGACAAATAAAAAAATGGTCAAGTGACAGCTCGTAATACAAAAAAAAAATAAAATGTAAGTCAAAGCACTCATAAGTCAAGGCACAATTGTACATCTAATTATCAGCATTTCGGATGAGTGTGATTTGTTAATTTGCTCATGTCATGTTACTAGATAAATGTTGATGTTATGCTATTAAGATGTGGATGAAGTTGAGCAAGTCCCCCGTGTCAAAATAGTTCTTATTCTCTGGTCCAAGTATTATTCTGCAGAATTAGAAAGGAAGTGAGCCGATCACTCAGGGAGCTGCTGCTTCCTCTCTGATAGGCCATGTGTTAAAGAGTGTGCATTTGGCACTCATGATGGTGCATTGCGTTTATTTCCGCATCAACCACTAGCTGCAATGTGGGCCACTATTTCAGTGAGATTGATGCCAGCGGGCTAGGTTTAATCTACTATGGACCTCCAGTAATATTATTAAAGGACAGACGGAAGGAATGAGAGAGAGGTGAGTTGGTCCAAACACTCATTGCTATTCCCTCGGTCGTGTCTGCACTCCGATAAATTCAATAATTATCTACGGAGGAGGGTAGGAGTAGTAGACTTTATTTTTCCATCATCTCATGTTTACTTCGTTGGAACATTCTATTCCCCGGATAAAAGTCATTCCGAATGGAACATTTACATTGTAAGGAAATCGTCTATCCCTCAATTGTGGGTTTTGTTTTACAGTTGGCTAACATGATCTTACCTGAGACGGAGAACTTCCTGTTGATCTTCCACAGAGAAGCTCCTTTGGACAATAGTGTCGACTTCATGCAGGTGAAGCCAATCGCTATTACGCTAATAAATTGTTGGGTATAGGGTTTAAGTGCATGTTTAATCAGGGGGTGACAGAAGCCCTCTATCAAGCATGGTCAACCAAAGTGGCGTTCATATTAAGGTGCACCCCTCGCTATGAGGCAAGGTAACCGCAGCTTCTGAAAGCAAAAGAAATCTATCATCACAATTGAAACTTGAAAGTGAAATTAAATATACTCTACACCGTAGCTGGTCCGCCAAACTTTTTCTTCATATTCGGGATCGCATTGTTTATTTCATTCCATAGGTACAAGTTATACTGGCAATCGTTTTTGTGCGATCAACAAGAGCTTCTTATTTTATTTTCATTAACATTGCATAAAATAACACTCAAGGATACTGTCACTTTTATGATTATTTTCAGTTGTAGTTTGTCATCATGGTTAACCTTTTTTCCACTCTTCTCATCCTCCCTATAAATCCTTTCCCATGAATGCCATCGCTCACATGCCGGCCGCTGCAGATCTGGAGGAAATACGACGTGGACTGCAGTGGCTACATTTCAGCTCAGGAGCTGAAGGTAACAAACAAAAGCTCTAAAGAAAAGCAGAATGAAAAAAAAATCTTTCTTTGTGAAGGGGAATGTAAAAGGCTCAGCCCCCAATTCCTGTCCTTCCACTTTCACATCAACATGTTTGGCATGTTTAACCACTTGCAAGGCGCTTTAATGGTTGGCAAGCAAAGATGATCGCTCGGGAATTGGGAATGACTTAAAAAGTTCATTTAAGATATTTGCAATCTTTTTTCTTCCTTTTGGTGGCCCTGTGTGTAAAAACATCTTGATTACATTTGGTGTGTGTGGGTGTGTGTGTGTGGGTGTGTGTGTGTGTTTTTAGGCTTTCCTGAAAGACCTGTTCCAACAGCATAATCGGAAAGTGTCACCTGGCAAGCTGGAAGAATACACGGACACAATGGTATGATTCACACCTCGCATCAAACACATTTATTTGAGGTCAGCCTTAACGGACAGAGAAGCTGCTTATTACAACATCACATAAAAACACTTTTATATTATTTTTGTGCGGCAGATGAAAATCTTTGACAAGAACAAGGATGGTCGTTTGGATCTGAACGACTTGGCCAGGTATATAATAAAAAAATAAATAAATGTGTGACTCATACGGTATGTGTGTAAGTGTTCACTGCCATAGTAAGCCGCATAAATGGGCATTTTACCGTATTTTGCTGCTCTGTCCTCCTTCCGCCATCACCTCGTCCTTATTCATAAAAGACTCGTCCTGCGTTCCCATCCGTCTTGCGTCCTTTTAAACTGCTTAACCAGTCCGTCTCCCCCGGCCCCAAAAAATAAAAAATATAGCGTCCGTGCATGATGAAAGGCTAACATCAGGGGTTTCATAATTCATAAACATTATTTAAATGTCATCAGCTGACTAATAACCTATTCACACCCACTTACCGGAATTTCCTAAAAGCCACATTAGCTAAATTCAGCCATAAAAACTGACTTTTACATACATTAGTCGCTTTGATCAAATAGCCGCAGGTCTAAACAACACAGAACACAGCTGAAGTTACACAGCGTACTGGAACCTTTCTCAGACTCTTGTTGCGAATTCGGACTGGGGTCGCACTTTAGAGATGGCTGTATTTATTGCAATTCATCCCTTTGTTGAGATTAAACGCAATTTAAGATGCTTGATTTGGGTCTCAATTGCTTCTTCACACAACCGCAGGTATCGCGTCTATTTTTCCCTACTCTCTCTCTCTCCTCTCTCTCTCTCTGTCACTCTTGCACACTCTCAGTTGAACTCTCAGTTAAAGGGCCTGTAAAAACAACAGGATTTTTGCTCCAAGTGCAAACATTTAAATTCTAAGGACGATTAAAGGGACGGACGAAATGCCACTTTCAGTCTTTCTTAGTGCGTTTTTTTTTTTTTTTTTTTTTTTAAATAAAAAAAAATTGTCGTCTGTCCATCTGTGATGTTCCATCCCTGGGACGAAATGCCTATCTCTGGCTATTCTTTTAACAAAATGTTTGAACATAGATCATTAGATCGTTTTATTAATCTGCTTATACTGACATGTTATGACAATGCTTTCCTCAAACAGGATCTTGGCATTAGAAGAGAATTTTTTGCTCCAGTTCCACTTGGATGTAGGTGTCCTATTTTACATAATAATACAAACTACATGAATGTCATTAACGTCATGAAATTGTCTTTTTTACCATTTGAACCAGTCCAACAACTTGTCTTTGTGTATGTTCTCTAGGCCGGCAGTAAAGCAGAAAGGAAGAGAGATTTTGAGAAGATTTTTGACCATTATGACATTGTAAGTACGAATAGGTTTTTAATACATCCATCATAAAAAACCTCCGGTGCCTATGCTACACGACCACAAGAAGCATTTCCACATATCTTGTAATGTCGCTTTTTATTGATAGAGCACCCTCCATTTTACTTATTCATGTGTTGGTCAGTGATAGAACTTATTAGAGGTCTGAGTCTTGTAGTAAAAGGTCGTTAATGAAATAGAACACGCATTAGGTTGTCAGTGCACTCTTTGGCCTAACAAGGTAATTGCCTTATCGGCACTAATACGTTTCTTTTATTCCTGTGCACTAAGATGAGAATTTATATGAACATGTATGTGTAAATGAATAGCCAGTGTAAATGTTTTTAAAGAGTTTTCTGAGGTTAGAAATAGTAATAAGGCATCTCAAGAGCTAACCACAAAGTGTTATCACTGATTTCGTCTCTTACTTTACTCTTAAACTCTAAAGAACAGGCATCAAATTCCTCGCTCGGGGCCAGTTCGTGCCCTCCGCATCATTATATGGGAACCACCAAACCAAATTCTGTGCATTGACTTTGTTTCTAGCTAAAATACAACATTTGCAAATCATCTTCACTTTTAAAAATGTAAAAAATATTGCAAGCCGTTTTAGTTTCCAACCCCCCTTTCAAAGTAAATGTGATTTGAGCTTGTTTTTTTTTGTTGTTGTTTTTGTTTTGTTTTTTACTGGCCTTTGATTTCTACTGTATGTAATATGATGCGATCATTTATTTGGCCCCTCCTACTCTCATGTCTTGAAAAAGTCTGGCATGACATCCTCATATTACTCAAAATCTCAGTTCAGAGAACATCACTGGATTTCTTATGGGCATGTGTTGCGATTTTTTTTTTTTTTTTAAATAGCACGTCTTCTTAACTATTAATTGGATGACATCCCATATGTGTAATCCATTCCAGCACCCATGACCCCCCTTTCCCCCCCCCAAAAAAACACCAACACATTTTTTTTTTGTTTTTATAAAACAATGTCTGCGGTACTGTACTGTATAATAGCATATAGTAATACTGTAATATAGTAACGTTAAATACAATATAGTTTAACAGTTTTAAACACTAGGGGGCAGTATAAAACATACCTCAAATGAACATAGATTTGATGATGGAACTCAAAGTCTGAGCTGCAGTAAATACCACAATGTTAGTATATGAGTCATTGTTTGTTAAATTCTGTTGACACTGACAAGCGGTACACTCCCTGGACTCGTCAACCACATGGAACATTTAGACAAATTCGCACCCCAAACATTTCTATACAAGGATTGGTTCTATGCAGTAGTAGTAGTCGCAACGTGGCAATGTGATTGATTTTGCGTTTGTGAAACATGAGTTAAGCAGTAAAATCCACTCGTTTTTAGCCATCTCAGGGGGCGGCCATTTCGCCACTTGCTGTCAACTGAAAATGACATCACAGTTGCTCAGGCTTCACCTAATGACCAATCATGGCTCAGCTCCAAAAAAAAGCTTAGACATGATTGGTTGTTACCTGAGCCATGAGCAATTGTGATGTCATTTTCAGTCAACAGAAGTGACAAAATAGCCTCCCATTGAGATAGCTAAAAATCGGGAGGATTTTGCTACTTAACTCATTGTCCACTCATGCAATATTAATCATAATGCCATGTTTCAACTATTGAAGGCGCATTTCTACATTCTGATGGGGCTTATGTTGAAGCGCCAATCACAAACAATACAGTCATTTTAATAACGGACTGTGACTTATGTGAGTTATACAAACATTTGTGGTATTTCATACCAAGTGTGTTGCTTGGCAACCGGGTCAACTCACAATTTGCACCTCCTAAGTATTCAGTTTTGCACACAGTATTCAGATTAAATTGCTTTTTTTTTAATTGCTTTTTTTTATATATTAAAAAGTGAATCCAAAAATACAAGCTCCTTCAAAGTAGACAAAAGATAAGACACACAAATGTTACTCGCAATAATTTGAAGATCCATGACCCAAGTTCATTTCACATGGTATGATTTATAATGAAAAATGGATCTCTATGGAATTCACACGTCTCATGATAACTGCATGAGACGAAAATTACGGCCACCCTTAGACTTGACCAAATCACATCGCTTTGGTGGCTCCGCACATATCTCCAGATTACGCATGGTGGGTGTGTCAGAAGTCTAAACGGGAGATTTGCGGCACCTTCCAAGTGAGAGAATCGCGTGGAAGGAATTGACTTAATAGAAATGAAAGAGAGGCAGCTAGTTAGCAAGTCTGTGTCTGTCTCACAGTACGGAGGTGCAGGGTGGCATGTTCTCCTCTTGCCTGCGTGGGTTTTCTCCGGGTTCTCGGGTTTCCTCCCACATTCCGAAAAAAATATGTGGCAGGTTAATGGGACGCTCTAAATTGGCCTTAGGTGTGATTGTGAGAGTGGATGGTTGTTTGTCTTGGTGTGCCCTGCAATTGTCTGGCAACCAGTTCAACGTGTACCCCGTCTACAGCTTGTAGTTAACTGGAATAGGCTCCAGCACCCCCTGCGACCCTCGTGAGGAGAAGTGGCTTAGATAATGGATGGATGGATGAATGGAAACCGAATAATTTTCCCCCGATGAATAGTAAACACAGCCGAATAATGGTAATAATAATATCGAACTACCTTGTTGGAGTTGGCTACGATTTGGCCTTGGAATTACAAACACATATTACAAGACTGGATATTCAAGTTTTTCAATTAGATCTATTCAAATGATTAGAGAAACTTGAGAGTCAAAATGTTTGAGATGATGTAGTGATTATTTCAGAGGCAATGCATTTTTTTGTTTTTAATTCTTCTCCTCCCTATGTTAGAACAAGACTGGAGCACTGGAGGGTGCAGAGGTGGATGGCTTTGTCAAAGATATGATGGAACTGGTCAGGGTAAGATCTCAGGAGATCAGTACTGAACATTGGTTTCAAGTTATTAACGTGAATTTTAGTCATGCTATAAGTCAAAATCCTTGAGATTTTACAGAAATATCTTTTACAATTTTTTTCAGCACCATTACTGAATTCAACACTGCTATAAATGACATATTTTCCCTCCTCTTGTGTGGCCCTCAGCCCAACCTCACAGGTCCCGAGCTAGACAAGCTGCGAGCTGTTTTGTTGCGCCACTGTGATATCAACAAGGATGGAAAAATTCAGAAAAATGAGCTCTCGCTTTGCTTGGGAGTGAAACACATGCCTTAGGTGTACTGTTAGAGCATCGCGTTATCATGTTAGATTTTCAAAGCATGAATGTAATCTATGTGAAGCAGAGACTGATCATTTGGTTCATGTGTGATCTTGCTCAATCATTGAAGCACCTCTTTGACTTAACTATAATGAAAAAAAAACACATTGTGATATTGTTTAATTAAAAAAGTGCTGTATTGTGCATGTTTAAGTTCAAATTAAATGATGCAAAGTGAATGCTTGTGTTAAATTCAGAATTGGTGCTGTGGAATTCATTGTGGCTTCAAATGAACGAAAAGAATGAATTGTTGTAGCTCTCGTTACTCGGACTGAGAGCACATGATAACCGGCTTTTATTTGTTTTGTGTTCCCATAAGGGATCGCAAGTGTCTCCATAAGGCTCGTATACCCATAATCGCGACATCGGCACGCTGCAACCTGTTTAGTGCAGTGTGAAAAGCAGAGGTGGGCAAGTTGGTCCGTCAGTCCATCGCTGACGGATGTTCTATTTTACCGTTACATTATTAAGAACAACATGAAACGCATGGCCTCACAAGTAGCTAACAATTTCACTCATTGAAAAAAATATCCAAAACGAAAAAAATGTCATGAGCGGCTTTCAAGTGAACCCGAGAAAGTCCTGTCTTTCAAAATATGCTCATTTTTGTCTTTTTTGCCGACCATGTTGTCCTTCTGTAGCAACCTTTGTGAACCTTGCCTGGTATTGTGCGCGTGTGGCGGCCCTAAAGAGGATCGTGTGGATACATTGAATGACGAGACTTGCTCTCATTGACTTGAATGGACCTCTACGTTATCTCTGTCTGAGAACATTTGAACATTAAGCAGACCCTTTTATGATTATACATCATGACTGCAACTGGCTGACTTGTTTGTCCAGACCTGCTGTGGCCACTAAACGGAGGTAATAGGGTGGACATAAAAGCATGAGTGCCCTCTTTTTCCCCAGATAATTGCACCTGTGATGTTCACGTGTGTGTGCGCGTGTGCATGTGGGTGAGAATACTTTTCATGAGATATACCGCAGGGTCCAGTTTTCTTATCTACCACTTACGGCTAATTTGTCGACAATCTAATAGCCAGCCACGACAGACTGTAGCTATCAAAAAGAGACATTGCATATTATTAGTTTGTTTACAGATGGTGTCAAATTGTCAGTGTGTGCGTGTACAGTGAGTGTGTGTGTGTGTGTGTATTTGTGCGGTATAAGCAGCTGTCTAACAGCTGCTCCCAAACAAACACGTTCCCATTTAGAGCGCTTCAGTTTCTCTAGGACCATAATCCTCGTGTCCACTTGCTGTTCAACACGTCTAATGAATCACAAAGAAATCCCAAAGGGTGCAGGTTGAATTCTAAGCCGCTGTCTGTCATTACTCAGAAAGATGATGCATGTAAATATTTTGTAACAAAAAAAAATGCGATAGGAATCGAACATAATGTCGAGTCAAAGTAGTGGCAGTGATATCAATTGTCCAAAGAGCGGAACATTTGCAATGCTTGGACTGTCATCTCTATGGCCCAAGGGACTCGACTAAGTGCAGAACCACCAGGTTCTTGCTCTGCTCCGCTGTAATTTAGTAAGGACTTTTCTATACTGTCCCTCCATCTTCTATAGTGAGTGTCCGCATTATGGTCACGGGCGAGCTGCAGCTTTCTTCATCTAACTTGGTGGTGAGGGGCGACGTACACCCTCCACTGGTCACCGGCCAAATGCACTACTCCGTTAATTAATTTCTGTCTTCCAATGGTTGCTCATCAATAAAAGACACGACGGCATCGCCCTAGTTGGGTCATTTTGAAAGGCCCAAAAATTAAATAATTTGAGAATAAGTGTCTCAGATAATGGATGGACGGATGAATTAAAAATGAAATATTATAGACGGCACGGTGGTTGACTGGTAAGCACGTCTGCCCTACAGTGCAGAGTCGGTAGATGAGGTAACAGTGTGAAGCGCTTTGGCATCTTCCATCCATTACTTGCCATAAATTCCTGCATCTTCTTTATTGTTCCTGCATGTTGGCCTCTTAGCAGCATCTTTGACCAATGTTCTTCCTCTTTCATTCATTTTTTTGTGTGACGTTCTGTACTTGATCAGGACATTGTTGTGCAATATTTTTCCTCACTGAACAATGAGATCTCTCTGCCGCCATTCGAACTCTCCGCGTAACATGACTTGTGCTTTAAAATGAGATGACAAAAATGAGAAAAACTACTATCAACTTTGGCACAATTACCTTTGCTCAACACGCAAAACAATTAAGTTAAGTGCTGCTTAAAGTCTGAAGATTTAATGAATGACCCTGTTGATAAAATGTCTTTAAGGATGGTTCACTACAAAGCACCACATGGGCTAGTTGTTACTTTTGAAATAAACATTTCAAGATTTAACAATTGCTTTAAAATGATACCACCGACTCTGTTTACAGTACCTTGCGAAGTGCTGCCGTCTAGTGGTGAAATAAATTAATGCAGCACTTTCCCATTCCATTGGCTTTCTGAAAATCTAGAGTACTATATCTAGTATGTGTCAGAAATTAAACACTTCAAAGCTGTTGTCTATTCAAAGCAACAGAATATATAGACTAGTAAACATTTATGTGACATAACATAATGTGCAATATAGGGAAAGTGGATCTGAAAAGGAATGTCATTTATGTCAAAGATTTTTGTTTCATACACTGGGAAAACCAACATTGTTTAGAATCCGAATACCCACTTATGGTTTGTCATTGAGGAGTCCGAGTCAAGGTGAAGCGCTTTGAGTGAGTGCTTAGTAGCTGGAAAACCAATTGTCTGAATGTGTTTCACAGTGACTCAATTAGAATGCATTATTTTTCTCAATTAAAAATAAAATAAATAAGAAAAATATTCAAATAAAAATATTACTATATATGTTCATAAATTTAAACTTATTATAATAGAAAATAAAATATAAGGACACTAATGAGTAATCCAACTATAATGTGAAAATTTAAATAATTCTTGCATTTAGAAAAATAGCTTTATACTGTGTATCTCATTAAGTTTGAATTTTCTGAAAAACTTCATTTCAGTAGTTAC
Source organism: Idiotropiscis lumnitzeri (assembly GCF_059441095.1). Classification (NCBI taxonomy): domain Eukaryota; kingdom Metazoa; phylum Chordata; class Actinopteri; order Syngnathiformes; family Syngnathidae; genus Idiotropiscis; species Idiotropiscis lumnitzeri. Next base: position 12,506,650 of record NC_142400.1, on the reverse strand, counting down.
GTTGATTAATTTTGAATGTACTTTTAGATTCAAAATTTTCATCTAATTTTATTGATCACAGCAAAGAAAAAGAAAAAATAACCATCTCAAACAATTAAAAAATACTTTTAAAAAAATTATAAAAATTTAGAAATTAGGTAGCAATTCGCCTTTGGAAATATATGTATTTAATGAATCTTGATGAACTTTACTTTTTGAATTGAACTTTATTACTGAACATTTATCGAGATGCTCATCACAGGGCGGTGTATAAGTTAATAAAGGCAATGGTGCCACCCAACTCCCCTGAATTCCTTCCTTGTATGTTTACTCTCTGTTATTTAGCTTTTTTTTGTCTTTTCCTGCAAAGGTTGCAGGCTGAGTAAACAACAAACAAGACAGATGCAGTAAATTGTAACCCTTAAAGTCTCGCTGTGACGCAGCTTGGGCCTGCGTTGCTGCGCCTCTCCTAGGTGAAACCCAACACAGACGCTCTGAAAATGCCAGAGGCCGAGACGCCATTCGGGGGAACCTGTGAGCGGCGTCGTAGACATTTGACAATGTATGGATCTGCCAGGTTGCAGGATACCGTGGTTACATCCGAGCACTGCTATGATGAGCGGGCAACTGGTCAAGCGAAGGCGGAAAAGTTCTCAATCAAGGCTTTTCTGCACATTCTAAAATTTCAAGTCTTTTTTTTCTTCAATGTACATTGTAACCAAACGTTCAATTTCATGTACGCAAAAAAAAACAAAAAAAATCCTAGTTTAGTGTTTGGGATGTGACCCAATCGGAGATTAAATATTTGCTGTCATGGTTTCAAAAGCAGCTACTTTTAGTTCTCATTCTGTGTGTTGAACTAAAAATACTTTTTAAAACATGGCTATAAATACTTGAGATTTATTTCTATATGCAGCCTCCCCTCCCCTCCACAAAAACGTGGTAACCACATGTTGGGTCCTCCATCCGAGGAAGTGAACACAAACAACTTCATGGCGGAGAAGCCGTCCAAGCATGACCACTGCCGGACGCACTGTAAACCCTCAACAGGGTGTCCTGTCACAGCCAGAAAGGAAAAACTTTCCAGATTGGTGGTTTGCGAGAGATTAACATTTGGAACTCTTTCAAAGAGGGCGTTTCAAGCTTAAAACCTCATGGCTGAACCTGTAAACACTAATAAATAATTTCAAAAGAAAAAAAAATGATACTTTGTTCATGATTCCTCTGAGGGTTCAATTTGGATTTGCGCTTTTAAAATTTCTGTCAATTTTATTTTATGGATTCGCAATGTTCATGACTTGTTTATGCAAATCAACAATTTTGATGATGATGACAAATCACACCTAAAAATGACAATAACAGTGCGGCGAGATGTAAAACATTTGACCACATATACATTGATGGAGCCGCCGGGCCTCGAGCAGCCTGGGCTGCTTTGTAGACCTCTGGCCCAACATAGCACTTGCGTGTGCACTGACCCGAAATCGCTTGATCCACATCGTGACAGCATGAACTGGCGATGGTGGATAGTTTTAGGAAGTCTCGTTGAAATGTTGGAATGGATTCCACTGGTTCTGACACCCTGTTTAGTCAGAGTTTGGCAAAACTGCCAAAAGCCAACGCAGCAGCAACAGACGCTACGCTGACTGTCAATCACAAAGCTAACAAATCTAATTTATCATTGGATGAGTGAGTCGGGCGGTGATGTGACAAATGTCGCCTAGGTCAAAAACAACTCTCTGTCTTCTCTTCTTTTGAGTTCCATTTTTTCTTGATTTTGTGACTCTTTAGCTTCTATTTAATTTTCTCTTGCTTGTATTCCGCTTACGTTTAGCTGTATTGCTGCTTCTTTTATTTCTATTCATTTTTCACTTTGATTGATCCGCTACTTTCCAGATTGACTTGATCATTTTTGTTTCTCTTGCTTTTATTATGCTTTGTTTGTTTGCATTTCAGCTTCTTTTGTTTAGTTTAGTTTCTCTTTGGTCAATTGACTTTTTCATATTGATTTGCTTTGTTTGAGTTCCGCTTTAGTTTATTTTGCTTGTATTTCATTTTCTTTGGTGTGATTGATCCATTCGGCATTTTGATGGAACATTCACTTCCATCACCCATAACTTGTGATTCAAGTTACTCTGACTCTGATCTTAGTTTCAGTGACATCAACAATTTTTGCATGTCTCTTTCCTACTGGGGTGAGCAATTGTTTATTTGACTATGATTTTTTCTCAGTGATTTCTCAAGGTTGCGAACAAGAGCGGAAGTATATTTGTTTTCAAGCTCTTTTCAACCCTTTAAATTGGCAAATGTTTTGTACAAATTACAAAAAAAATTAGGACCATTAGAAAAGATTTGTGGAGAAGAAAATGGAATTTGACCATATTTGGACATATGAGGTTTCCGCCGGAGAGCGACATTTTAAAAAATCCAGATGTCCGTCCCACATAGCCACGCTAATGAAAACCAACTTGGGCGACATCTCCCAGGCGGTATTCTCTTGTGTGGGCCGACTGCATGAGAAAGTGCGTGAAGCCCGACGCACTACGGCAGGTTGCAGGCAGTCAAGGTTATGGTCGTGGTGGATGTGTCTTTGTTTGGAAAAGGCACATTTCAAAGTGGCAGTTAAACATTTCCTTCCACTGAACAAAGTGTATTTTGTCCGAGCGTGATCGAAACATCTGGCGCTAGGTACGTCCTCAGAGGCCTAGATGGTGTGAAGTCGTCACTGGGCAGTATTTCCTCTCATTTTCCTCGCATTACGACATCTTTGCTGTCGTCTATGCTCCCTCCATCTCCTTCATGTCTTCACTTGAGCTATTTCACAGATAGCATGAATGTGCGTATGCAGACTTCCCACCTCATTCTGATATCACACGTACTGTGCCAGGCCTTTCCACTGTAAATAAGCTTCAAAATGTTCCCTTTTTGCACACATACTTGATCCTGGCTTTTGGGGTAAAAGATGATATTCTCAATCGATCATTTCCTTGACAACTGAGCATCACTTACTTCATTTGTTTATGAAATGATCACCTTTAAGTCAAAATAGGTTTCGCAATGCCGACATCTCCATTTGCGTCATGTCGCGTTCCAAAAAGACCAATGGAAGAGTCATGAGGCGACACAGTACGCAAACACAGCCACACAGTTAAGTTCAACATTCTTTCGCTCACGTAGGAAAACTATTTGAGAAGCACGCTCTCGTCCACAAACTGCCAGAAAATACTGTACAGCGTACACGTCATACTTTGCATACAAAGAAAAACCTCGAGTGGATGATGAAGTGAAATATTATCTACAACTGACTTGTTTGTTATGTTTGCAGGTGCCCTACTGAAAATGATTCATCATGGGAATGTCACACCGCACACACACTGGATGCAAGCCAATGTTATACCAAGCCACATATGATACATTAGAAAAATCTGGCGACACGCTTCCAAACAACATTACAAAAAGTACTCTCATAATAATTATCAGTTCTCGTTTAACTGGCAAATGCCCATAATCCGTGTGAAACCTGGATTTTTAATTGTTATCATTCCATTGTATAGCAACAGGTAGTGCTGGAGTCAAGCCCTCACTAACCAAGACCTAGACATTATCAAGACCTGAGAGTTTCCACAAGACCTAGACTGTATATATCAAGCAGAATAATAAAAAAAAATCTGCTAGGTTGTTTTTAAAATGCAATAGGCCACACTAGGAAGGCAGTGCAGTGATCACAGTCGTACTGGTTTAGTCTTGATCAAAAAATCCGGAATTCGCCTTCTCCCCAAACTAAGACAAGATCTAGCAAAATTGCCTTTGATTCTAAGACTGAACCAAGACCCTTCAAAATTGGTCTTGAGACCAAGACCGATTTCAAAAACTATAACCCGAGCAACAGGTGCATGCACAGACCAATTGTGGAAGGACATTCGTTGTCCCCCAACCCTGTCAGTATATGTCACTGACTAAGATGGATGATACATTATTTGTAGAAGATTCATATTTTTCTTTCGGTCCAATAAAGTAAGTCCATTTTATTTGAACTGAATGGCACTTGAAACATGATGGACAAAAGCACGATTGACATTGGATGATATCCCGCGGCACACCTGATGAGCTCTCACGGTGTTTGCAATCACTGCAATAGATTGATGACTGCATCTGTCACTGAGCAGCGGCAATGTGTAAATATATCCTTGCGTCTCAGCAGGGGCCAAACCACAACACAACCTCGGTGCAGATGTGATGACCTCCCGGTCAGGCTCCCACTGATCCAAGCTGCTGACCATCCGAAACTCTCTGGACGTATCTATTTATGGAAACAGTCAAGATCCCTGTGGATATAATGGGCTTTTCCATGTGGGCCCTCCCAAGAAGGCTCCAAGGAAAGAGGTCAAAGGCTCATCATGATGACCAAAACATCTTGAACTAGGAAATGGAATCTTCCATTAGTGAAGCCCAAAGGGGAATAGGAAAAACTGTATTGACTGACAGGCACTTGTTCACACATAGAATCACCCTTACTTTTCCTGAACACCTTTCCTCATTTGGGTCATGGGTGCGTATTGTACATTTAGAATTCTTGTTAAGATAAATTTGAAAAACAAGCGCAAAATAATTTTTTTCCACACTTTAAATCATTATCTCTGGCTTTCTTCTGTCTATTTCCAGCCAGCATGTTTTAACGGCATCTCAGCCAGTACAGAGTTCAGTTTTTAATTTAATGCAATACAGTAAAAAAGTATCCCGCGCTTGTTTGGATTTACGGGTGTAAATTTTCCTGTGTGGAATCTCTTTTGGCAGAACGTCCCAATAAAAAGAAGACCTCCTCAAACACTTTGGGCGTTCTCGCACGCATTCCTCGCTATTGGTCGTCATGGTGGCCATGGGACAGCTCCTCTATATAAGATCCTCCCCGTCTCGCTCTTTGAGGCACAACGACAAAGAGAGTACAACCTTCTGCTTTTGAGGAGGGAAACATCAACCCTCAACCCAAGGACTCAAGACAACTTCAGCATAGACAATTTCGACACGGAAGATATTTTTACTTCCCGCTCTGCGTGTTGAGAATATGACCTGCTTGTGTGATAGAGCTCTTTTTCTCATATGCTTTACAGCACAGGTAGGAATTGAAATATTTCGGTCATTTTTCCTAGTTAATTGTGAAAAGCCTTCTAAAAATATGTTAAAATAAAACCTGTATAACTTTATAATTCATTACTTACTTTTATGACAGCCTTTTTAAGCATAGTATTTGACTAAATATGAGACTCATTAATTTTTAATTCAAATCAATCCCTGCTGATTGGCTGAGAGGAATCACATGGATCATTGAGTCCACTTCTAACTACGGTTCCTTTCCTTAACAGCTTGCATTATTCTTCACGGAAATTAAATGTTTTTGGGGGTTTTTTGCCTTATATCACCCACATGTACACACATTGCATGAACATTGTTTTTATGTGCTTCCCAAACAGGTGTTTACATTAGCCTGGGCCCAAGCATGTCCACAGAGATGCCAGTGCCCAGAGGAGCCCCCAATATGTCCCCCTGGGGTGCCCCTGATCCTGGACGACTGCGCCTGCTGCCTTGTGTGCGCTCGCCAGAAAGGTCAGGCGTGTTCTGAAACGAATCCCTGTGACTCACGGAAAGGCCTGCTGTGCGACTACACTTCTGGCGAACACAAAAAGACCGGTGTATGTGTTGGTGAGTCAGCCTGCGCCGTAGCCACTGAGATCAAATGAATACAACATGATTCGTGATCACACAGTGATGGTCTTTGTCTTCCAGCTCACGAAGGAGGTGTCTGTGCTCTGGATGGTGTGGTGTACCAGAACGGTCAGACCTTCTTCCCAAGCTGCAAGCACCAGTGCGTGTGTCGTGACGGGCAGATCGGCTGCATACCGCGCTGCAACATTGACGTCATGCTGCCGGGGCCCGACTGCCCCGTGCCACGCCGGGTCCACGTCCCTGGCGAGTGCTGCGAGAAGTGGCTGTGCGAGCCGCCAGCTGAGGCCAGCGCACTCGGAGGCTTTGCTATGGCAGGTGAGCAGACACTTTATTGTGTGCACCTGCATCCCATCACACACAGGTGCAAGAGTTGCATCAACAGTCTGCATTTGCAAAGATAATAATCTGAAATATTTGATCGATACAGTTATGGATTAGTCTCTTAATCTATAGTTGAAATTTTTTGAAAGTGAGATCTACTTCGTTGCCACTGTTTAATGCAAAGGGTGTCTTTTTTTATTATTATTAGTATTATTGTTGGCAATAATAATAATAATAATAGCAATAATAATAATATTAATAATTATAGTAATAATAACACTGGTCAACAATTTTATTTTGGAATATTTTCAAAAAGATGCACGTAAACTTTTTAGTGACTTTTTTTTCACTTTTTTTTCTAGCCCATTGGGTTTGAATCGTAATCAGAGTCACAATCATATGTAATATAGGAATATATTTCGCAATATTTTGTAATTATGGGAAAGGTTCAGCAAAAGCAATGTCAAGGCTTCAATACATGGTAAAATCCAGACTGCGTGAGCTTAGGTTAAATTCAAAAACAAAAATAAAAATAGCGCAAAAACCTGATGCTTTAGAGGAAGAAAATATGATTTAAACCAGCGTAAAAAAACTAAATACTTTAAAAAACACGTACGTGTTACTGTTATTCATTTATGCGATGATGAAACGGATATGTTCGTGATTTTCCTCAATAATGAGAAAAGAGACAATTAGTAATAGGCAACACTCTCTTTATACATTTCTGCCAGGGTTCATATTTCAAACGATCAGTTCTACAAATTCCTTGAAAGTCACAATGTCCCGTCACTGGTGATGTATTTCTAGAACAGCTTTTGCTTTTAAGCCAGACAATCTCTCAATAGGTAACCATAGAGATTCTTGAGCATAATTGGTAGCAGTGCAAACTACTGTCCCAAAAATCATGAAGGCAGACATAATAGGGCTTTTATTTTTTATTTAATTCGATGAATGTGCCACAAACAGATATACAGTCATCCTCAGACTTTGAACACACATTCCTGTTGTCACCCTAGTGAGAGACATTCAGAGTTGAAAGGTTATTTACTTAGCTCTGACCTGTCAGAGGAAGAGTCCAAAATGAAGCACAACACAGAGGAAAGAGAGTCTTATCACCTCCACCACAAATGTCAAGCACTCATGTGACTTTTGTCCTTCCTTCAATTAAAAGTCTCATTTGAATCTTTTTGAATGCTCCTGCAGCCTTTCGTCAGGAGGAAGCTGTGAGCTTCGACTCGTGGGACCCCAGCTTGAACTGCATCGAGCAGACCACAGAGTGGGGGGCCTGCTCGCGGACGTGCGGCATGGGGGTGTCCACCCGGGTCACGAACAAGAACCGCCGCTGTGAGCTGGTGAAACAGAGCCGGTTGTGCATGGTCAGACCCTGCGATGACCAGCAGCACCTGACGGCGCTCTCGCAGCCAAAGGTACCCTCCAAGTTGTGCTTTTTTGGGGGGAGTGGGTGCCTGGATGCATGCGTGAAATCTGCACCTGCATAAACAAGTACAATAATTTATAATAATTCAGAATTTGATGCAGGCAATTATCATGAAGATACTCTTGGCCTGGGTTGAACTGACTTCATGTGTGGAGGAAATGAACCGTCTAAAATGTGTCTTTCCCATCATGTCTTCAGCGAGGCAGCAAATGCCAGAGGATGGTGAGGAGTGACACAGCAGTCCAGCTCTCCTACAAGAACTGCACCAGCATCCAGGCCTACAAACCTCGCTACTGCGGCTCCTGCACGGACGGCCGTTGCTGCACCCCACACAGAACCAAGACCGCCCTGGCGGAGTTCACGTGCGCCAGCGGCAAAACCAGCAAACGGCCAGTCATGGTGATCCTGACTTGCGTCTGCCACAATAATTGCCCACAGGAAAACGCAGTGTGGCAGCCTTCGGAGCTGGGCTACAGCGGGATGACGTTATAAGTCAAAGCGTTTATCGTTACAGCCAATGACTGCGTGTATATTTCTTTGCGTTGGACTTATTATTTGTCCAAAATCTTTAACATGAGTTGCATCAACTCTTCTTTAGTGCAAAATATGCAAACCCGAGACGAATTTTGCTTTAGAGCAAAAGCACATGTGTATTCATCAGACTCACAAGATATGCTGAGAGCATTTATGGGACGACGCAGGACATAGCCAACACCGTATGAGTGTTGCTCGATTAACTGCACGGCTTCAATTTGCCCTGTGGGTATGTTAGTGTCGAGTAAAAAAAAAACGAATCAATCTTTAACCGTATTTCTGAGAGTCAAACGTGTCTTAATGTTAACACATGTACTAATAAGTTGTAATTCTAAGAGTGAAGTTGACAGTTTCCAAGTATGGGATGCATTGTTGAAATAAGTGGACCGTGCTCTCCGACCTGGCCCTAAACAAAGGGCTCAACCTTTGATCAGAGGTCATAATTGGGACTTTGTGTCATTTCTAACATTTGCCTGATGTCCTCCCTTGTTGCGTCTGGCCATTAACGCAACAATAGTTGTATATCTCTGTCCTAGTGTACGTAAACGACAAAGGTTCTTGATAAAACTTGCCGAAACAATTTTTGTATGCGTGTGTGCACTTCAAATTCATGACTTATAATCGTTTGTGGAATCTTATTTTCTAACTCCTCCTTGCGTATTGATCCGTAAAGTCTTTAAAAATAAATGTATTTTTGTATCAAAGATTTTTTCTGTTATTGGCCACAATTACTATGGTGATATATTCTTTACCTTAAATCAGGTTTGTCCAAACTCGGGCTCGGGGCACCATTGCGGTTCACTGTCCATTTTTTAGCGGGATATACCAAAATAAACTGCATTTTGGATACTTTCAATGCTGTTTGACGAAGCAAAAGTAGAGAGAAATTTCATACGTTGGTTATATGTCACATTTTTTTAGATTTTCACAGAAGCAAAAAAAATTGTTTTGGTTGTGAATGTGGAGATGTGATTCTGCCACTGCTCAGTACAGCGGCGGATCCATTTCAGTGGGATGCGGGAATGTGCACCATCCCAAAATCATGAAAAATATTTGCATTTTTCTTCATTATCAAAGCTGTTTTTTTTTAAATAAATATTTAAACAAGAAAAACAATATAATGACTTAATATATGTTTACATAATCTAATGGATTGACTTCAACATGTTAACCGAGCTAAAGATGGATAAGAATCACATTGCAAAAAAAAAAAAAAACGAGGTGTGACCAATCAAGATTTTTGGCACATTTTTCAAAAACAAAGTACGAGTGAGAAGATGTTCATTAAAAAGATTTGCCGAAAAGATTCATTGAGCAAGTCCTTCACTGATTCATCATTAGGTTCATGAATCATGTTCTCGTTCACGCTGACATTTTCACTTGTAAAGGCACAGTGCGTTCTTGGACCATAGTACACGGTCAGTCACGAGAAACGCAGCTTTATTTTGAGTGATGCGTTTTAAAACTGCAATGTGGTGTGTGGGGGTGTGTGTGTGTGTGCACCAAGAGCACAAATGAAGGGACGTGGATGCCATTTGAAACAATTCTCAATTACAATACATCAGTTGAAAAGAGTGACGGTGAGCAGTTACCTTGCAAAGGTATGAAAATAATGGAAAACACGATTAAATCTCATTCGCTTTCACAGGAAGCCGTACACACTCTTCTCTGATTTTCAGCCCCTAACATGAAACAAAATCACTATCATGCCACGTATTGTCATTAAATATTTCTTAAAAATAATGTTCATTCTCAGAGTGGGAATGCCAAAGGATCAAAATGCAGGAGCTTTCATTTTTGCATGCAATTTATTTTCTGTCCAGCAGTAGACGCCAATGTTTCATTAAACACGACACGTGCCACGTGCCACTGCTTCCATTTCAACTGGCAGCAATATGATGATTATAATGACTGACATTTTTTTTAATCCAGCGACAGGCACCGGCGGTCAGAAATCTGTATGGCCTCAGTAAAATATCTCCTGAGTTGTATTTTTTTACATTTAGTGTTGTTTTCTGACTAATTAAATGAAATTGGACAATTTGCAGAGGCTCTCCTGTTTGTCTCTTGAGTAACACTAATGTGTATGCCTCCTAAAATTAAAAAACAACCAAAAAAAAAAACACCCTGAACGTTGGCACAATAAGATAATACATCACTGGCCTGGTCAACGAGTGCGAGTCCAAATTGACATATTAGAGCACAACTTTTTACTTGAATTGTGATACAAGTCCAAAGAGCGCGGGAACGTTTTATCCTGCAGCAGCTCTCAGTTTCAAACAGCGATTAATTGTCGACCTTGCATACTTTTATTAAGACCACCTTTATTCTCTTTGTTGGTTTATTTGTTCTTTTATTTGTTTTGAAGGTCATCATTAACACAACAAAGAATGTGCATTAAATTGGATATCTCATTTCCATATAAAAGTTTTTTTTTTAAATCAATCAGAGCTGCTCCACCATACCTCATTAACACAACATATTCATTCTCCAAATTAAACTTTACCCGTCTTTGCTTGTTCACTTCTAATAAATTACTTTTATTTGGAGAGAGCTTGCCTCAATAACGAATTTGTGTGTAGTTTGTGCAGGACGCTACAATTTTACTGTTTCAAACCATTTCTGGGTCAACTTTTTTACCTGCAACTTAATACAGGGAAAACACGAAAAACTGATTCAAAAAGTTATATCTATGAATAATTGCATTTCAGGTAATAATTGAATTAGCTCCCCCACCCCTTTCTGACTTCGCCCATTATGTTGAGAAGGTGACGGTATGGTATAAACTTAATAAAGGAAAAGTGGGTCTTCCATCACACCAGTAGGTGTCATAACAACATCACTCACTTCAGAGCATTTTTTTTTTATATAAACGCAACAGTTCCTCCACACGTGCTGTTGAGCTGTTGAACAATGTGAGCTCCCATTGCACAGCCACATGTGTGCCGCGATTAGGTTTGATTTGGATGATGATAATGTTAATATTGATGAAGTTTAAGAAGAATGACCAGTACAAGGAAAATAGTTTCTTTATTGATTTCTTTTTTCTTTCTTTCTTTCGAGATGTCAAAAAACTGGAACAGGCGCATTCCTGGAGGCGCGCAACCGACCGGCCCCACGCCTCCATTCGTGCACGCACACGTACACACCGGACAGCATGCATAGGACTGGACCTACTTCGTCTCGTTGCAGTTTCCCACCAAATAGCTCTAGTTGAATTAATAAAAAAAATGGTTTCAAAACGTCAAATGCGGTGTACTACTTTAGATGCCACAGTGGTATGCAAAGTGCGATGACGGTGCAAATGTGTCATTTAGGGGTTGTCCATACTTCTGGAGCGCCATGTGTGTGTGTCAAATTATTGGCGCGTCGTGCTCACGCTGGTTCCGGAGGTTTGATTGCCTGATAGGAGGGAGAAAACTCCACCCAACACACGCACACGCACTGAGAACCTGTGGCAGCGTGCTCCGCTAAATACGTGCTATACTCGTACGGAGTCGCGTGGTGAAAAGTTGTGTGGGTCAAAGTCCGGCAGCTCGGGTGCAAGCGGGACGTGTGCCGAAGACATGCTTCAAACATGGCCGTAGTCGCAGCGAGCGTGCAGGAAAGTGGATTTGTTGAGGTTCTGGTGCGGGCTCGCTGGCACAAAGTTTGGCTTCACTTAAACGAGGAGGCGCTCACGTTGAGCTGCGAGGACGACGGCGTCAGCTCCAACGGAATCGTCACCAATGGATCATATCTCGACAACAACAACTCGAACAACGGTCCGAGGCTGCTGGACCAGCCCGAACCTGTGCCGGAGACCATCGCCAACAGGAAGCGGTGCGTCAAGGTGACCAAGCAGGACGTCGGCGGACTAGGGATCAGCATTAAAGGCGGCAGGGAGAATAAGATGCCCATCCTGATCAGTAAGATCTTTAAGGGGCTGGCTGCGGACCAGACGCAGGCTCTGTACGTCGGGGACGCCATCCTGTCCGTGAACGGGGTCAACTTGAGGGACGCGAGCCACGACGAGGCGGTGCAGGCGCTCAAACAGGCAGGCAAGAACGTGACTCTGGAAGGTAAGCATTAGGAGCATCGTGGTGTGAACCCTCGCCTTGGTCAGTGGCTGCAACAAAAATCACAATTGTTGAAAACTGAAGGTGATGGGTATTTCTGCCCTTCTTTTTTATTTTTAGGCAGTGTTAAGCTGTCAGGGCCAGCCAGGCCATCTCTGCCTGCAATACTTACTGACCTACTTTTCAACCTAAATTCCAAATGTGATTAATTTATTCTCAACAGTCTGCTCTTTTCATTTTGTAGCAATTTTTTCTTGGCTCCACTGCTTTCTGTTGCTACATGTGGATTGTACATTTTGTTGTCCAATCAGATTTCAGTGCTCGGCACTACAACGTCATTCTAATCTGCCCAAGTTCTTCTGAATCAATATTGCTGCTTGATGTGATTTAGACTAATTCAGCAGTGGGACTGTTCTTTAACCAATCAGATTTCAAATATGCTGTCACTATGCTTGTCATTGATGACAACAGAACATTTCCATGATTAGTTGGTCAAAGATAAACTTGTTGAAGTCAATTTGGACAAGCATCAAGCATTTATTCCATGAAAACATTTAATAATCAGCATCTCTGGTGAGTATGATGTATTTTTTTCACGTTTGGGTCATGTTGTTTGATATTAATTATGTCTTCCCACAGTTGGTGTTGTGTTGCATTCTTAAATATTATTGATGGTTTCTATAGTTGCGACGTGATAGTGGTGGTAATAAAAAGTGCATCAAGTCTGGTAAATCCCAAATGGAGGTCCAGGTACCAAATGCGTTCACCACTGCCTTCAGGGCACCGGTCAACCTCAGTTCATGTGGTTCGCAAAGGTGTGCCACAATTTTTCAAATTGCAATATGCAAATGCTAATTACAGTAATGTGGTAGGGTGACTATTACAGATTCCACACACAAGAAAAATGACAAGAATTGCAACGTGTTCTCACCATGTGGCTAATCTGCAAACAATCTCAGTGCAGTTGCAGCTGTGGCTCGCAGACGTCTTTAAATCATAAAAATATTGAAAAGCAGCACAATACAAATGCAACATCCAGCTGAATTTAAATAGCCTCTCTTCAGTCAAAGCGTTACCATGTGACCCGAAAGGAAAAAAGTTTGACGCTTTGTCGCGGCATGATACCCTCAAATTACTGATTCAGTAAACTTGAACATACAGCACAGTACATGAGCTGTTTTGGCACTAAAAACTATTACCTTGAATTCCATGAAATAATTCAAAATGGCTAATAACTGGGCAGTGAACTAATTAGTTTAGCACGTCTGCCTAACTTTTCTGATGTTCTCGTTCTGGTTATGAGTCCCCAGGCAGACCTTTGAGGGTTTTCTTTTTTCCGGATACTATAGCTTCCTCCCACGTTCCAAACACCCGCATGTTAGTTTCCTTGAAGGCTATGAACTGCACGCCGGTGTGAACAGTCCTCTCACCCAAACTCTACTGAGATAGGCCGCGTCTACGTTTGCTTTGTTTACGTATTGTTTTTAGTAATAAATGCTGTTTTGGAATTGTTAAATTAATTGCAAATCTTCATGTCACAAACAGTTTTAAAGCAAAAGTACGCTAGTAGGACAATGCACTCAAAACTACGCCCAAAAGCTTGTGAGGCCTGCAAATGAGCACATGCAGAGAGGGCGATTGTGTGTAGACTGCCAAAAAGCGGAGAAGAATTCTACCAACCATGGCACCGGATATTTCTTCTGCTTCCACCAAAAATCCGCAGGAGAGCAAACCTGATCATGTAACCATTTTTTAGGTCATGCCTCATCATAGTATGAAAGGATCCAAAATCCTTTCAAGATCACGTGGACCCTTGGTGTCCATATGTGGAGGCGTAAGCGATTCAAAATGCAAAAGAGAGCGCATGAATATTTCTACCTGTCTGTTAATTGCAAAAATCACACGCTGTTACGATGAGTTAAAAAAAAAAAAAAAAAAAAAAAAAAAAGGCAGCAGGGATCCTAAGTGCTGGATGAAATCCTCTGTTCTCTGCAATTTATTTCCCACAGTCTGAATGGAGCTGATTAATCGCAAGAGTCAGAACATGAAAATTGCTTGTTTGTGTTGAGCCTCATCACATTTCTTCAGACCTGATTTTACATAAACGTTTGCGGTTGCATAGCGTCCGACCAAACATTTAATCAAAATGCAATTTAACTAGGTACTTGTGGAACTCCATAGCGGCAGAATGTGATCAATTTGTGCTTTTGATATATTTACCTTCAAGTTAAATGTGGCAAGGCGGAGTGTGTTTTCGTACACTGGGGCCCTTTTTTTCCTGATATCATCATAGAAGCGTACCACTAAGGGTAAAGAAAAAAAAATGTTCAATATTAAGTGCATATATAAATACTGCTGGAAGCAAAGCGGCGAATGCTAGCATGGATATAAGAGGAAAGCTCGCTAACAAACTTTTGTTCATCTTCAAATTGCAAGTTTACTGACATCCAGGCCAGATTTTAGGATCACCCCCACAACTGCGATTAAAGTCAGCAAAGTTCAGCTTGTCTGATGGAGCTAAAAGATTATCCTGACTGATTATACTGAGGTGTGCGTTGTTTTGAGGAATTTTTTTTTTCCCCCCCTGCAACTTTTGCTGGAGAAACCGTTGCGACTGACGAATATATTTGTTAATTCGGTTCAATATTTACATTTGCAGATCCAATGGTCAAGACTGAGTTGGGCCGAGCTACGGACTCCATGATTGCGATTCAAAATAGTCAATTAGAAAGCAACCTGCGAGACACAAATAGAGGAACAACTGGTTATGTTGATTGTTTGTATAATTGTCTCTGAAGTCATTCAACTTGATAAGAATGACGAGAAGAATTTGCTACTGCAGTGTCGCTACTCGTTAAAAATAATAGTTTGCCTAGCTTCTTGTAATCGTTCTGCTACTGCTACTTTTTTGTTCTTTGTATTTTTTGGGCCATAAGGATGCTCATGTCATGTTCTCGCAGGTCATTATTTGTAGTATGGCAGACTTGTGGGTTGGGGGAAGAGACCTGTCATTGTCTATGTCGTCATGGTGAGTTGTGTTGCTCATTTTTGAGTATAAAGAGGCATAAGCACAACCTCAAATTGTATACTGTCCTGTTTGGGCGTGCTCACATTTTTTTAAAAGGCTTGTATGTTCAAAACTGTGATACATGCACCCGCTTTAATTTAGTTTATATTATATCACAGTTAACTTCTTTTTATACACTTATAAAGACTGCTTTTCCAATTACTAAAGGTTTTACAATGATGGTTTAACTGAGTAAGCTTAAGATTTTTTTGATCATGTCAGCTGTATTTATTTGTCAGCCACTTTGGAGGTGCAGATCATGACGATGAACTAGGCTTGAAATGGAAAGAGAAGTTTTCCAACTTGGGTTTGCCTTTCGTCTTTTTTTTTGTATCGCTCTAATCTAATTTACATCAGCTATATGATATATTTTCCAATTTCTTTGTATGTTCTAAAATAAGGCCGAAGTCAGCTGCCATTTATGTAATCAAATAATCCCAATGATGATGATTAAAGTTTACTTTCAACAACGTGATCAGATCAAACACAGGTGTTCGGATTGAGGTAACTGGGCTGAGTGTGATCAACTCGACGGATTTGTGAGTCAGTCTTTTCCTTAGCAAACGTTCTGTTTTCTCACCTTGTTTCAAAACTGGTGGCCAAACACTCAATAAGAACCCGAACAAAACAACCTCCATCGTGGTATGACGTCGCAGGGAAACTATCTATTAATTGCCTTTGAAGGTGCCACTTTATTTTTAAGTGGAGCACAAAAATGTGTTCCATTTCTCGAAAAGCTCTTGTCTAACTCGCCGTTCCATGAGAGGCACCTTCATGTTCAAACTCCCTTTGTTGCTTTTTTTTTTTTCTATGCGAGTCGCAAATTTGGTGAGTTTCCTGCTGCCTCTCTCGCTCATGCTCATGAGTTATTGACATAAACAGTTGCTTTTAGAAGATGGAAATTGGGCTAATAGTAGATTACTCTGAAGGCTGAACATCATTCTGCAAACACACTCACAGACACAGGAAAATGTATCATGTAAGTGCCCACTTCTGAGTTTATTCCTGTTCCCGCGAGGACTCTTGAATGACGAGTATCTCCCTTATTCACTCAGTCGCGCTCACACACACACACACACGCACACACACGCAGTGATGATCCTTCCCAGGGGAACAAGGGGAACACACTGCAGTGAGGAAAAGCAGAATTGAAAAAAAAAAAAAAAAGCAGGGGAACCAGCGAGAGCGTGGAGTAGAATTGTGATTTTAATGGAGAAATGTGAAGAGAGAGAGCAAAGCTGCAGAAGAGCTAATGAGGGAGGCGAAGAAAACGGTGCAAAGATACATAGGTAAACGTCGGGGTACATGAGTGCCGGGAGATTGTGCTGCGCTCGTTTGAGAAAAGCAGTGAAGGTGCACTTAGAAAATGATCCCGGCAAACCCGGAGGGCGTTAATCCATTTACCCAAGCCTGTATGTTTCATTCCCAGTTAAACATGTGATCTGTGATATTCCCACAGGTGCACTTAGTCCTTCCTGTGAGTATAGAAGCAGTCAGGATGAGAAAGCTCAAGAAGAAACCGATTGTAGAGGTAGGATATGTGTATACCGTGCAATTTATGTACACAATTATTCATCTGCGTCTATTTTAACACTGACTGTTTCCAACTCGATAAGCAGATGGAAGAGAAAGTTAAAATAGTTTGTGTATTGTGTGCGCAAGATTGTGCGAGCAAACAATTGCTCAGGAATTATTATGTACACCATAAGGACAAATGTTTGTGGACACACGTCATGGTTTAGCTTCAGCAAACAATGTTTTTGAAACGGTCCTTCTCCATCCAGGATGTCTGCGTGCGACTGCATTAAGTACGGGACATAAAGGCATGTATGTATTGGACAACATGACTGGATCTCAAACTCACCCCCATAAAACACTTTTAGCCGGGATTCCTGGAGGCATTTTCAGTTCTTGGAGGTGATATGGGGGTCTCAAACTCATTTTCAAAGCGGGCCGCATAGTAGTTATGGGTTCCCTCAGAGAACCATTATGGAAAAAAAAAAAAAAAAAGAGAATCATAAAAATTACTTATCGTCACTGCTGGGCAGAATCCTTGCAAAAAGCACCATCTGGCGTGGGTTACTAAATGCTGCTGTTCGTTCAAGTTGCCATTATACTTTATACTTTCACTCGATATTGTCTAAAAGACATCCAGACTTTCAATCTTGAGATGATCTAACGCAATTCAGTTTCAGATTGCCTTTCAAAATCAACATGAAGTGGTCCAACTTTAGTTAGTTGAGCAGACCCAAAACTAGTCGCCAGCCAATTGTCAGGCACATATAAATAAACAACCATTCAGACTCATATTCACACGTATGAGGAATTTTTTTTAGAATGTATGAGGAAGCTTGAGTACCCAGAAAAAGCTCACCCAAGCATGAGCAAAATATGCCAACTTCACACGGGAAAGATGCACCTGAGATTTGAACCCCGAAACTTAGAAGTGTGCGGCTGACATACTAACCACCATGCTGCCCCTCACGCTTCATTTTAACACTTAATTATCTCTCGGTTGGCAAAAGATCAATAAAACACCACATTTACTTTGGTCTTTTCTTTACAACTCGAATTGACGCAGGGCCACTTTGTATCGATGCTAAGTGTCGGCACAAAGACAGAAAAAAAAAATACAAATCATGCACTTAGTTATTTCTTTGATGCTCCCGGCACTGGAATCTTGTCAGGTACCCTGACCATGAATAGCTGTTTGACTATTTGTTCCACATTCTTGATACTTATCTTTACGTCCGTTAGCATTACGTCCTCACTCGTAAGACAACTATGGCCCACTAGTAGAAGAACTGTTTCTTGCTAGTAACATTTTCCTGCTAGTTAGTTTGTATATGGAGGGTACTGAGTAAACGGCATTCCGTAGTGCATTACTACTATGTAATTACACAATGCTAGTGTGCTGCTACACGCAATTAGTAGAAAAATGCAGGAACATGTTTGACATTTCTGCACACTAGTAAAACAACTTTAGCATGCTCCAGCTAGCAAAATCTAACACGGGTCAGATGTAATACAAAATCCTGGACAAATTTGCAAAACCATGACGGTCCAGTGTCTTTTTGAACCACCGGCCAGATGTGGTACGGATTTGTTTCACAGATCTGTAACGACTCCGGGTTGTAGCTGGTCCAGGGCAACCATAGTCAAGTTGATATATGGCTGATATCTAGCACACCTACGTTACCCGAAGATTGCATCTGAATCAGATCTCGTCCAGATTTAGATCAGAATGATTTTGTGTATTGAAAAATTTGTTCATTCATTTCAAGGTATCTTGAAAACTTGAAAACTCTCGGGCCACCTTTGGACTTTACCGAGTCACACCTTTGGTGGTTCCGCACAAGTCTCTAACTTATGCTTGGTGGGTATGTCAGAAATCTGGACAGGAGAGTCACTACACCTTAAAAGTATGTAAACCGGGCTTGTAAAGAAATAACTTGCGCAGCAACGGAAAAATATGCAACCTTGTGCGCTGAATTGTCGACGTTTCTAACGCCTAACTTTTAGCCGACTTTTACAGCTGTATACTTCCCATAATGTTGCACACTCCTGTCGTCTGAACATAGACACAGATTTAAGAATGCAATCCAAACATCTATCCTATTTGAGCTAGTAGCATATGAGTCAGTGAGATCGAAGTGTTTCATTTGCAACCGGCAATCCAAGCCTGTCAACACCTGACAAGTGTGATGTGGCAGTCTTAGTGCATGTCCATCATTGTATTCAGTCATGGCCAGCGTTGTCTAGACTGATGCTCCAGTCAGGATGTGTGTACGTGCATCCATACATGCACATATAAGAGTCAGCGGTGAAGCCATCATCTGTTCAGACACTGACTCGGAGTGGATGATGATGGTATTAATGACAAACGCGTTGTTGCGCTGACGACACTCAATGGAATTATTCATTCCGCTGCTTTGTATACAGTACACTTACACAACCAAAACAAATGCAGAGATGCTTCCTCCAAGCTTCGTGAGAGGAAGAAAAAAAACCCTCCTGCCGCCTCCAGGTGTAATTATTGTTCTTATGTCTTTTGCGGTTTGACCCACTTTTCTTTTAATGGTCGTTACAAAACTTCTGGACTCATTCTTATCCGAAGGCCTTTATCCTTCGGTGGAATAGTTGAAGGGGAAAAAGGAAGTCAGATCCAGTGGAATGGTAGGAACATTTCTGACACATCAAGTCCACTGGCCTCTTTGTAATGTGTTGATGTTCACTGGTTAGCAGCACACAGAGAGAATGAGCGCTGCGCTTGTGGTTTAAGGAAATGCAAATTGATTTAGGTTGCTGCCGATGCAAATAAAATTCCAAATAGCTGGTTGAAGGAAGGCTTCTTTAATTTCACATGTGGCTTGATTCGTAGTTATTAATTAGTTTAGCTTGGAAAAATGGATAAGAGCTGAAAAATACACCTCTATATTTTTTGTTTTCCATTTTTATGACAACATTGTCGGATCCAATGAGACATAATGTGACCGGAGAAATATTCGAAAATGAGGACTCCATAACAAAACAAATGTGAAGATGCATTGCAAAAATTTCCAAAGGTGACAGAAAAAACAAACGAGGTGCACAATGGCTTCTTGTGGGCAAAATGATGAAATTAAATCATTTTCCAAAATAATACCGATAGATTCAGTGTTACACTTGACTTGTGTCTGTCTAAGGATCACCATGTACGTATAAAAATGTTGTGACATTTTGACACTAGTATGATTCAATGTCATGTCCTGTTAGCCAGTAGATTTTAATAAACATGATGCAGATATGACGCAAGTGTGCTGTGAAGCAAGATGACAAGATTTCAAATCGGCTTTCTCGCAAGCACGAGCACGGGGGATACAGAGCCCCTTAGGTGACATAGAAGATGAAGAAAAAAAAAAGTGTTCCCTTGCAATGACTGCGAGATAATGCAATCTTTGCAAGCAAACGCATAATTGTTCATTGTTTTTTTTTTTTCCTTCCACGTCATCAGCACGTGATTACGGAGATATGAGCTTTGGCTGCTCTGTTCCGAGTAGTCTGTCCTGCTCGGCTGACATGGGCTCTGGAGTCTCAGTCTGGAAAGTTCCATCTCACATCTGTTTTGGCTTTTTCTGTACATGCAACCTTTTTGCAAATATGGCCCCAAAAGATCAAAATTAACACAACAGCCATGCCATTAATGAGTGACCACATTGTACAGACAGCATCAAAAAAATTGGGACCTGCTGTGTAAATCTTGTAGCATGCACGATCCTGATACCGTATTTTTACGGCCAAAAGACGCGCTGTACCAAAGGGCTCAGCATCCGTTGAGGGGGCTATTTCTCTATTTAATACTTAGACTGGGCGCATGCTAGCTCGCGCATGCTAGCTCACGCATGCTAGCTCACGCATGCTAGCTCACGCATGCTAGCTCACGCACGCTAGCTGTTTCAATCAGGTGTGTTGGAGGGAGTGAGACATCTAAAAGTGGCTGCATATCTTGAGGACAGGATTTTGGATGAATGCACATCATAATTTCCACAAACACATTCTTTCCATAAAAATGAAATGGGGAATCTGTCGACTTTACTTTGCTTCCTCAACAGTTGAATTGTTTTTGCTTATTCTTCAGCCCATCACACAATGGTTCTTTGAACACAACACAGCGCCGTTTTCCCACAATGCCACTTGCCAATCTAAACATTTCAGGGATTACGCTTGCAAATGCTTAGAGATGACTTCTTTGCTCTTTGTTGTCTGAGCTGAGGGATCTTTCCTCATGCCAACCTTTTAGTCAGTCTGCGTGTGTTGTTTGAATGACTTTAGAAGTTCCGTGACAGCTGTTCCAGTTGGCCTCCTTGGGGAGATCCACTTGGAAGCGCTGAGTTTCCATGTGTAATCCGCTTGAGGGAAAAGGAACTGGGGGAGTGCCAATTTCTTCCAGACTCGGTTAAATATAAGCATAGACTTTTTCGGTAACATGGTGATGTTTTTTTACTTGGGCTCATTTTTAACCAGTGCCCTACACAAGAAACTCCCAATGTGGAATACATCGCTAGATTCTTTTGTCACCAAATCAGATTGGAGTTCAGCCATGTGTTCAACCAGCGGTGCCTTGTCTCTCTCATTTCCAACTTTTATTTAGTTTCTTAAGTTCCCGGCTGCACTTAAGAATGCATTTCCGTCATATAAATGATTATTCATTTCCTCTTGGTTCACACGCACGTGTGTGTGTGTTTTTCCAGTCTAGCACATAGCAGGCACCAGCTTTCATTATGTTTGTCTTTAAGGTGAAGTTGAAGTGACATCGTGTTTAGAGTCAGCGGAAAGATGCTTTGAATTTGTACAAACGTTCTAAAAAAAGTTGCCATGAAGGTCTGGAACTGCTGTAATCTATCCAGCTTCCTTCCCATGCAGCGTCTGCGAGGAAGCTTTCATTCTGCAATCACAGGAGCCTTTTCCTACTTTTCTGCCTCCAGTCTGTTCTCCTTTCAACTGCTACCTGACTCGTCACAGGCCTAATGAGATGAAGTTTCTCCTTCTTTATCTGCTACATTTGCTCACCAATTAAGATTCCGATCCAGAGCAGTTGAAGGCCCCCTCAACCTCGAGTGAGCAATGCAAAACCAAAAAAAAAAGCATTTGGCAAAAAGACAATTTAATGAGAGTAATGAAGTCATTGCACAACTGGCGATTCTGTCAACACTCTTCAGCTTCTGAGGAAATACCCTGTCGTATTTACAAAATGCCTAATTGGATGGGGTTGAGTAGAGTTTAACAAGTGAAGTGTTTTTTTGATGAGCGAATGGGGTTTGTAATGGGGGCTGAGCAGCTGGTCGCTGGTGGTCGGCTGTCATTCATCAGCAGAACTGTAACCGTGAGCTCCAAATGAGATGCAGAGTGGTTACAAGAGAAACAATTTGACAGAGCACAAACGATTTCTAGAAGCAGTTAGGAAGCTCGTAAAATTTGGACCCGAGTCATTTTCTTCTGGATAAACCTGCCGGAAAAGTCACACAAATTTCGGACGGCAAACTGTCACAATGCATGACTCGAATATTTTAGCCAGCATCGAAGCATCAGCCGTTTGTGTATATTTTGTGAAACTTTCTGAAATCAGGACGGGGATAACGTAGAGAGAATAAACACTCTGTCTGTGTCCAATTACTTTTGTTCAAGTATTTCAGAATCAATAGTTGACAATGAGTGCCAGTAGTCAGTTGGACAGAGCAGAAGTGTGTTTTTTCTAAAAAAAATAATAAATAAATAAATTAAAAAAAAGCAGTTTTAATATTTTACATTATGTCCATAACGGTGTATTTTAATTTGAATACTTGACAGGAAATTAAAAAAAAAAAAATACCCTTCCTCACTTGTCACTCAAGATAATCGTTAAAAATTGCATTAGTACTTTTCGGTGTGTTTCCATTACAAATCCTTGAAATTTGAGGTCATGCCTCAAGCACAATATGTAGATCACGTGGGCAGAATCCTTTGCAATGGAGCGTTGCCCTCCTGGGGTTCATTGGGGGGAATTCTCCAGTAGACAATATACAAATTCTGGAATTTGCCCATGGCCAACTTCCTGTTCCATTTTGAGTATGGTTCCTTGAAACGTTTTCGTGGATACTATTATGGTGATAACGAGGATGAGGATGATGAAGACATCCGTTTTTGTTGATGTCGTTGATATCAAATTGTTTTCAAAATGCTCAATGGAAATTATCAATGAGTTTTGAGGGCTTGTGTTCGTACTGCTCTGATCTTTTCATCAGGTTCCATTTGGATCCAAAAACCTAGTTTTTAATCATAATAATAGATGTTAGCGAGACCACAAGGGCCTTCACATTACTCCCTTGGAAGTGTAAACTTCTTACACTTTAATTGATGATAATATAAATGTTGCCTAAAGAGGAAGACAACCCCCCAAAAAATCTTGACAAGAATATGTTCTATGTACCTTCACTAGTCTAAACATGGCATTCTGATTAATATTGCGTTTGTGAAATCTGAGTTAAGCAGCAAAATCCACCCGTTTTTAGCCATCCCAGAGGCGGCCATTTTGTTGCTTCTGTCGACTAAATATCGCGGCTCACCTTCAGACAATTTTGCTGATTAACTCATACAAACCAAAAACGCAATATTAATCCGAATGCCGTGTTTTGACTAGTGAAGGCGCATAGAACATTTTCTGCATTTAATTTTTTGAGGTTGTCTTCCCCTTTAAAACATTTCTAGTAAAGCTTATAATGGTTTTACGATGGCAGTAGTTTTACAAATATGCTTATAAACTTGATCTCATTTGTATGATTGCTTTTGAAAACCAAATATATACGATTCCTCCTTACAAAGTTAAGGTTCCACTGTAATTTCTTCTCACTGCTTGCCTTTTATAGGGTCCGGCACATAGTGGTGCTTTGACAGAAACAGGACCCGTGGGAATATGCACACACACACGCACAGTGTAACCATTTTCCCCATTGAAGCAAACTCCTCCAGCTCTATTTGTGTCCACATTTAATGAGATGACATCAATTCTGTAGATTTAAACAAATGTTTGATTTGTGCAATTTTTGCAGCCGCAGCAAAGGCCACCATGTTTGATTCGTACATTTTGGGTCCGACACAGAGAACAATATTAGATTCATGTTTCTTTTCTAAGCCGAACATGTTGCTTGTTATCACGGATGAAGACACAGGCAAGACACGGTTGTCACGTCTCGGCTGCGGCAGATTACTGGAGGTCTTTATCATGTATCTTTTTTGCTCGTTCTTTGTTAGCATGCGCGAGAACAAATCAACAGCCCTTATTTGGCGCTCTAATCTGACATTGCTGATGTGACTCAGTGGGTTATTCTGGTTTTGCAAACACTGTCTTTGGAGGGACATTGAGGACAGTCGCTTAAAGCCGCAGTTCCATTTGTGAAAGCCTGTCTGTTCTTGTCCACAGGTTGGCGGGCAGGCTTGTTACCGCTTCACCATGCCTCTCTTGACAATACTTGGTATGCTGAATCCCAAATGCCACCGGCCATCTGCCAATTATTCACAGTGTGCACAGTGGAATATGTCTGTTCAACATAACGAGCAGAGCATATCGAGGATTCGGAACGTGGGACATAGACGGATTGACTTACTTGAGATGTGTGTCGCACTGTCCATGTGTGATCTGTCTCTTCCTCTTCTTGAACACTCTGTGAGTGTCAATGAAAACCGAGCATAGATTTTTTTTTTGTAGAACCTTGTACTGTGATAGTAGTTATCATTGGAGTGACCAAATGTTCTCATTTTGAAAGTTTTTCAACCATTTTAATAATCATCCAGGATTTCTCAGACTGTGCTGTGATTTTCACAATGTTTCTCTTTCGCTCCCAGCTGCCTGCAGGTTGCCGCTGAGTAGAGTCATTGCTCTCATTGGGCAGCTTTTTAGTTACAGTTCATGCACTCGTTTGGAAATTTGCATGTTGGTCATTATGGCAGCACCACTGCTGTAATTATTATTCCCCGTTCAGGCTCAGGGGTGAGCTGGAGCCTTCTTCTAAAGACTTTGAGACAAAGGCGGCATATGCCTACCTTACCCGTGGAGTCTTCAGTCAAGCCAACATGAATATTTTTGGAATGTGGGAGGAAACGGGAGTACCTGCAAACTCTACACGAAACATTCCAAGCCATGATTCAACATCAGAAACTCTGACTATGCGGGAGACATGCTAGCTGCTGTCTTGCCCTGCTCAGATTGTGTAATTCATTCATAAAATGTTCATTTGTAATTTGCTGGGGGACGGCAACACTATTTGGATCAAACCAAATTGATTTTGAATTTGAGGACTCGCAGATCACAGATGGACTGTTTTTGAAATGTGGCCGTGGGCTACTCATGTGGTCCTTAGAGGCTACCTGGAGGCACCACGTTGATGAGCCCTGCTCTAATTTGTCAACAGGTGCTCATGTGAGCGTGAATGGTTGTTATTCTGTATGTCCCCTGTGATTGGTTGGTGACCAATCCAGGAAGTAGCCCGCCTCTTGTCCAATATCAGGTGTGATGGTTCTAATGAGGGACAAGCAGAAGAAAACGTGTGGTTGAAATACATGGTGGCCACTGCTATTGACGGGATGAGCAACGAACCCAACAAAAAAATAAATAAATCGATCAATAAATTAATAGATGAATTTGCAGATGTCGTAGCGGTCTACTGTAGTGTTTGTTGTCTTTCTCACAATTTTTCTGTTTATCGTTGACAATCTTCTTGTTTCTTCCCTGCGCAGTCAAGTACATGCGAGAGGCCACACCGTACGTCAAAAAGGGCTCACCTGTGTCAGAGATCGGATGGGAAACCCCCCCGCCTGAGTCGCCGCGTTTCAACACCTCCTCTTCCTCCCCGGAGACTCGAAGCCCTCCTCCTCCTCAGCCCTCCTTGTCCCTGCAGGGCGACAGGAGATGCATTCCACTTAAAATGTGTTACGTAACCCGAGCCATGACCACAGTCGATCCAGACAACAGGTAGATGAACCAATAAATCCTTTCTGCTCATTTCTTCCTCATGTGCCTAAAGTCATTTTCACACAATTATTAACTGTTCCTGTCGGCCAGTCATGTGACTTTCATCTACCTTGAAGAATATGCCGTATCTTAAGTGTCTTAGTTTGCAAATTTCCTACTTTCTCAATAGAGAACAGAAAATTGCTAGAGTTTTTAAAGTTGGAAATGTTCCCAAGAAATTTGGAGAAATGAACCAGAATTTAAGAAAATAAATGTTATTAAACAAGAAATTTACAAAATGGAAGGTTGGCTCTTGATAGGGTTAAAATATCGTGGGGCTAAATTACCAGTATTTTAGGATAATCCTGATTAAAACAACTAAAACAATTCCACATGCACCTTGACGTCCAAGTACAGCAATGATTTATTTAAATTTCTTGGATTTAATACGAGCCGTTTTTTTTTAAGTACAAGCAAGTTTTCCCAAAAACAAAAAATACCAATAAGGTAATGTCATGCCCTCGCATGTGGACAAAGAGTGCTCTCAACTTGACGTGGATTTATGTATATGATGAGAAAAAATGTTTTATTCTATTTTTTAATACCATACCTCTTCTATCAAATAACATACCCTTAATTCCCAATTAATTACAATAAATTTCTATGGAAAGTTTCCATTTGGAATATTTCAAAAATTGCCCACCCGAACGTGTATGCTGCATGAAGGAGACTTGCCGTTTGAAAGTTCAGAAATATAAAGTGCACTCGTTCTCTACCAATTATTGACATGATTTTATGGATGGGCAGTTTATGTGAAACATGATTTGAATTATCTATTCTAGAGAAGACCTGAAAAATGTGTTGCATGCGATAGTGAGGAACAAAAAATCATGAGTAGATGTTTATTTATTTTTTTAGGCCTTTATCCCAATTTAAGTTAGAAGGATTTGCTGGCCATGTCTAGAAGTGTACACAAGTCAGTTGGATGAAAAAAAAAACATCAAACAACAGCAAGAGAAGGGCAGGAAGTGGCATGCTGTTGTTTTGGAGCCACTTTGTTTGTCATCAGTTGCTTCACAGTTCACAAGAAAATTCAACAACAAATATATGAAAAGATGTCCCCCGTTTGGAGCAGACTTTTCATCCACTGTCACAGCCCAGAGAACGCTTGACTCCGCATTTTTGCAAAGATCACACTTGACTGACACAAATTGAGAACAGAATAGTGGTTGAACATTGACTAGCTTGGCAATATTCTCCACTTCGCCGCTTTGTATCGTATGGAGAAGAATTTGGGGTCAATATCCCAACTCGAAATCTCATGTGCCAACGTGACTACGGTATTTGTTCGAGAACAGAGCACTGCGTTTTGCAGTTTGATGGAACAAGGACATGCTGACAGACACAACTTCATCTCACAATTTTCTGGGTGAGGTAAAAAAAAAAATATGAGCACACAATTAAAAAAAAAAAAAATCACTTATTTGCAGTTATTTATTATTTGGAGGGCTGTAAATGTTATAATACGATAGGAGTGTGATTATTTGCTGTACGTTCAGGCTTCGCACAGATTTTGATCAGATAATATGGCACCGATCTTTCTCATTATATCGGACTTCCATGTCAAGAAGATGTGTTCATTAGTTCTTACTGTGAGGAGCGAAGGCGGATGCATTTCACAGATTGGTGGTAGAGGTTTTTTTTTTGTTTTTTTCGCCTTGTGATTCTAGACTTTAATGTTCCGTGGAGTTTCCACATGTTCTAAAATGTAATTTCCAGAAGTTGCGGGTGTACAAGAGAGTTAACTTAGTTCACAGGTGTCAAACTCAAGGCCCGGGGGCCAGATCTGGCCCACAGCCTCATTTTATGTGGCCCGCAAAGGGCAAATCGTGTGCGTCAACTTCCTGTTTCTAGCACATTCTCTTCACTTTTAACATTGATATATGAGATATGTCATTTATTTGTTACCATTCCTCCCCTTTCAAAGCAAATTTAAAAATTGTTCAATAAACTTGTACTTATTGGCTTCTGATTTCAAAATTGTCTTTCCATCAATTTGTCATGTGTATGTGATAGTGTAAGGTTATCATTTCACGGTCATAACGGTCCTCTGAGGGAAACTATAAGTATGATGTGGCCCGTCCACAAAGTTTGACACCCCCGCTTTAGCTACTAGAAGAAAAAAAAAATCATCTCATTTCCTTTGTCTTTCTCGCTCTCACTCTCTCTCTCAAATTAATTTTTAATTTTTGAACAATTTGTGTCCTGCTTTTTTTATCTTGTGCAAAACCACCGCTGACAAATATAACCAGGTCAGCAACGAGAGGATGCGCTCTGGTAGGTGCCTTTAAGAGGCGGGTTCTGGCAGTGGTCCTATGTGACTGTGGCTTTCCTTTCTCACATCTGAGGACAGTATGTTAAGTATTGTCAATGCCCAATAAAAAAGATTGCTTTATTGCTGCAGTTTTGCGGGGGCGCGAACTATGATAGGCAATATGGCAAAAGAACACTTTGAGGGAAGTGCAGTCATCCAATTCGCTCGGGGATTTCCAGGTGTCTTGTGTCAGGTGTGTGTATAAAAAGGGAAAAGA
The DNA here is from genome assembly GCF_059441095.1 of Idiotropiscis lumnitzeri. Lineage (NCBI taxonomy): Eukaryota > Metazoa > Chordata > Actinopteri > Syngnathiformes > Syngnathidae > Idiotropiscis > Idiotropiscis lumnitzeri. The sequence continues at coordinate 12,478,479 of NC_142400.1, read as the reverse complement.
AAGAAAGTCTGTTTGCGCAAACCGCACGTGGCTGGGAGTTTCGCTCCACCACCCACGGGAGCACCTGAACAGATGACTATTGAGTTTGGACATAGTTGGTGGTAAACACACCAGATAAGGAATGTGGTTGTACTCATTACGCCGAGTGTTGAGGCTGAAACGGAATATTTCCTCCTTCTTTGCTTCTCACTTGTCATTGTTGCTCCAAGCATACGATTTTCGTGATGTGTACTTTTGATTTATTCCATTCATGGCAGGATGTTTATTGCCGGACATTCTTTTTGGACTGGCATAGGTGGGAGGAGGGTGACGTAATCACATTTTCTCACTTGAACTCAAGAATCCGCCTTTTTTCTTTTGCTTCTTACGTATCATGTCTTGTCTTGACCTCAGCTGTATATTATGGTTGCATTTATCATCACATGTATAGGGGGAAATACCTTTGACCTCCTATGCTTCTTTAGACGATTCCTTCTCTAGGATTGAACAGGAATGATGTGAACAATCTCCAACAGCAGCGTGTTATATTATGCGCCATGACCGAACCCTTTTTTTTTTTTTTTTTTATTAATTTACATTCACTGAGCATACAATCAAAAGAGCTGCTCGCTGAGGCCCGGAAGCATTTTACAGATACATGTCTATGGAGGCCAGAAATACTCCCTTATGGTAAAAGGAGATTAGTGAAGGAAATTTAGAGAGAAGGGCCTATTTGGTTGAAATGGCTTGCTGAAGTTTTTAAAGTACGGCAACTTTATTGTATTTGAACCAGGATCAAAAAAGTTCAAATGAGAACATTTTATTTATGCAAAGAATAAAAAAAAAGGGGGGGGTGGATAAAGAATCATATACTGTATTTCATTTGACTTCCTCACTTTTGTGCTCAAATTGTTTTGTCCAGACAAGTGGAGCTGCACTCCCCCGACGCCAAGCACACGGTGGTACTGCGCTGTCCAGACCAGCCATCTGCCCTCACTTGGTTCTCTGCAATGCATGCTGTCACATCCACACTGACGCAGGTCTGTTACGCAACGGATAGAGCGTACTCGATCATACTTCCGACAGACTGTATGTATGTAGACTGACTGAATGATCACATCATCTCATTTCAGCAAGCACTAGCTGAGGTGATTCATCACACAACCAGGTCAGGGGTCGCTGGCAGCAAAGAGATCCGACACCTGGGATGGCTGGCAGGGAAGGTAAGCGGCGAGTGTTTTGTCTGGTGCTTTGTGCATGTGCGTCATTGTGGGGTGAGTGATATTCTTGTGGTGGCTCCTCGGAAGCCAACATCCTCTGTTTTGCCTCCCCGTCACCTGCGCATCAATGTGTGTATATATATATATATATATATTTTTTTTTTTTAACTTAATGCTTGACTTTTCTTTATGTTAAAGTTCTTTGCTTATAAACATGTATGATTATGCAAATGAAGCAACAAATGTATAAATTGTCCATATATACTTGTAGTAAAAACCGGCACACCATCTTGTCTGCAGTTAGCCCATAAGCGAATTACCTAACACCTTCACAACAATATTTATAAATATTAATTGTTACCACATAATTGTACGAGTTCTTCCACTGAATATGTTTTGTGCCAACTGGTGTTACTTTTTTGGTTTGTTTTTTTTTAAACACATCCGACTAATTTGAAATACCTTTTAACTAATAATCTTCTTTTAAGAGAAAACAACATTTTGGCATCTGACAACGTATTAAGATATGTAAACTATTTATAGCTATATGTTAGAACATACCCATTTATAATGAAAACTAAACTTACCGTGAATGAGATAAGTGTACTGCTTATTTAAGTCAGTTCTTATTGTCTGTTGTCACTCAGTCCGTGAAATAGAACTGCCTGTGGTGGTAAAAAGTGTTATAGTTTGTAGAATTAATTCAACTTTTGCGTATGTAAGGGTCAATAACTTCACACAAAAAAACTCTACAGTGTTAATAACGGTAGTCTGACGACTCGAAAAAAGTAATGAGATAGTCACTGTAATGTGTCACTGGCATCACTTGATAAAATCTCTTGGTATATCTTTTATTAGGATTTATGTTTTCCCTTTTTCCTACAATACTGTACTGTTCTTCTTAATTCAAAAATGTTATAAAAAAGGTGTCGGTTTTTGGGGGTCTGGATTAACCGTAAGGATGTAACGATTCAATTCGATTTTTAATTTTCAGTTCCCGATTTGATTAGATTTTTTTTTAACAAAATGAATAACTAATTTCATAACCAAAAGATTTATTACAAACTGTACATTTTTGTAACTTTACTAAAAAACTAGATGAACGAATTATTTTGACCATTTCACTCCATTTTTGTCTTATTTTCAGTGTTTTGTTAGTGGCAGAATTAAACATGAAAATAAATCAATAGATTTGAATGTTATCATTACAAATCTGGCTTCGATCAAAATTTTCACATATTTTTTTAATGCATAATTTAAGCAGTTTAAATCGATTTTAAATCAATTTTCAATTGACCGTAACAACCCCAATTTAAAGGCATTTCAATTCATTTTAACGGTTAATATGGATTTGATATCCGGGAAGAATTCAACTTTGAAGTCAAGGCACTGCATTTGATCACCTGAATGCCTCACTTTGCACCCTGTCAGTGTTTTGGCGAATAGTTTAGTCGGTCAAGGTTCACGTTAGAAGCCTACAACGGCACACACAAAAGGATGCAAGTGTTTTGTGTCTTGTTTGTTTGCCCCCGCCCAACACACACTCCCAGATTTCTCAGGAATATCCTCACGCACGTGAAACTCACCGTAATGACTCTGTATCAGTCAAACTCTTCCCAAGTACTGCGTGCAACGTTTTATCATCAAATTCTAACCATTATTGGTAATTATGTTCAAAGGGTGACCCTTGATCCTGTAAAATCCTTCGATGTGATTGGCTCAGACAAACCTTCAAAGAGCAGCTTAGGATTCCGTAGCTGGGTTGCAGATAAAGTCTCATAATGAGGATAGTTAGAAACGGGAAATACCAAGCTGCATGTGGTATATGTATACGGGAGCTCTGAATGTAAAGGATTATCTGTGTTCTGAAGGAAAAGCAAGAAGGGCTTTCTTTGAAGGGTGGGGGTTGTGCGGGAAAAGCAAATGTCTCAATCATGTACCGATGCACCAGCACCAGATATAAATTAGCATTTCTATCACACATTCCAAACGGACCACATTTCTCCCGCATTCTGGTTTGGTTATTGACTTGCGAAAGACATGTTTAGTCTGCATAGAAACAAAGTTCTAGCGAGTTATGTATTCTATTCACATTAAACCTCTTCTTGTTTGAGTTTGTGCTTGAGCAACTTTGGTAAGATAACGATTCAGTACTTTGCACATTCACTGACATTTTCAAAATGAACATTAGGTTTCGTGGATGGCTGCACTGATGAATATTTGAGACAGTTCCAGTGTTTAAAAACAAGACTGAAATGATGGAATGAGTGGATTCTTATTTTGATTTCTCCATGTCAGATAATCAAAGATGACATGATGACAAATGATAGTGTGCCATCATCCATCTATTTTATGTTGGTGGTGTTTAGGATCACGGTGAGCTCGAGTCTGTCGCGGCCAACTTTGGGCAAAGTGTAGACCGCAGACTGGAGTTGTCGCCAGTCGATCATTGGGTACATTTTGGGGGAGGCGACTTTTCATACTCGCATTCACACCATCACTCAGTGGGAAATGAACGTGTCTGTGATCTGTTCTGTGTGCCGTAGGGCTGCTCGATTATGGGGAAAAAATGTTAATCATGATTATTTTGGTCATAGTTGAAATTACGATAATTCAAACAATCATTTTTTTTTTTTTTTTATACAAAACAAGAAAATGTTTGTATCAAAAAAATATTAATACAGATCACGTTCTTAGAAATGCTATAATTATGTATGTGCCTTTTGGACCAAAAGATTTATTTAAAAAAGATTTTAAAAAAAGGTGCAAATGTATAAATTCAAGTATGTTTTCCTTTTATAAACTGACATAGTGTATTGGAATTTATTTGCTGTACACTAACAAATCGCCATAGAATTAAAACATATTTTGAACTATAGTATTATTATAGTATTATTAACTATACTATTTCACCATAGTATTAGACATTGTAAAATTAATACTTTTCGAACTATGTTATATAATAATTGCTTCTTGAAGATTAAGCAAATGTTTTAATGATTGAGTGTTATAATCATAATCATTATTAAATTTCAATCAATTGCTCAGCCCTAGTGAGCTGCCATTGTTGTGGAAATGTCCGAAAAATCAATCAAGT